>NC_135588.1:1904750-2538000 GCF_965152235.1 Eretmochelys imbricata | reverse complement strand
TCAGTTTCATGAGCATAGAAACTCAGTTGCAGTTTCAGACCCTTTTAGATGGGGTTTTAGCCACACAACTCCTAGTTGTAGCTCTGAAAGTCTGTTAGATTTTCAGATGACCTCCAGCTTGGCAGCTGTTCATGCTGAATTCCTTAGGACAGAATACAGCTGTAAGTGTGGCCAAAATTTCCAAACCTGGGTGTTTTTTGAAGTTTGGCTCTTAACAGGCTGTATGCTCAGACATGCTGAGTGCTGATGTAATAGGTTCCTTAGATGCAAGGACTCTCCTTAAGAAATCTATCTAATCTTAATCTATTTTAGGGTTCTCGCTAGTGCCTGTCACTGTGGTATCTAACCAGTTATGGCGTGTATACTTAATTTTGAACAAGACCTTGCTCTGCCATGGAGTCAGCACATCTTGCAGGTATCCGCTACTGCGGTAGTGCTCTTCGGGTGGTCACTGTTCACATTTATAGCAAAGGAGGAGAAGGGGAGGCTTTTAACCAGATTAAGAGGAAGGAGAAAGTACAGGGATTTAAGGATTAAGAAACCAAAGGCAGCATGCAGTTGCTGATTAAAAGCCTGTGGTGGAGAAGCCAATCTCTGGATTGGAAATCAAGCCCTTTTTACACCTATAATGTGGGTCAGAGCATTTCTAAAATTGTGACGTAAGTATTGTGTAAGGTTTGAGGAAGGATGGTTTCGATGATTTTTCTTCTCCTCCCCACCACCCCCAAAAAAATCTTTCCTGCTGTTCCTACCAAGTATTTTGCACAAATGTCGTCATGCCGCCCCTGCAGAGAATCAAACCCTGTGTAGATTACAGGATTGGTAGAAAGACTGGGGGGGGGGGGGGGGAGATCTGTTACTAAGGAGATATGAGTTGTTGTATTTTGTCACTAGTGGCCAGTCTGCCAAAGGGAAACAGATGGCACAAAGGAGACCAGGATTATATGGGCGGTTACTACATAGCAACTGCAGGGCAGCAAGAGTGGTGGGTCTGGTGACCTTTCAGGGGTCAAATAAATCCTGTTCTGTGGCAAGAATGACAATAGACTTTTTTTTTTTTTTTTTTTCTTGTCAGGCAAACCAGCTCTTTCCTCTTTCCTTGTGGGCAGTTCAAACCGTGATACAGCTGCCATGAAGGCACATGCACCATAACTAGCTCCATTTTCTGATCAGAGCCAAAGTTTCATTTTCCATATTATCTGAAAGGGGGAGCTGGCATGCAGTTGACAGCTTGTATATTGTGAAAATAAAAGGAAACCTGTCTTCAGCTTGCTTCTCTCTCGTGTCCATGACGTACACAATTTGGCTATTCCACGTTTTTCCTTGTTAATTCCTCCATTTCCAATGAATCAGCGTTCACTGATTTGCTGTTGGGGGTTTCATTAGAAAAAGGCGTATGTTTTTCCTTGCAGCCCATGAAGGAAGTTAGGTGAGACCTCCGACACTTTCGAAACACAAGTTCTGAATACAGTGCCCTGTGTTGCCAGCCTCTGTTAATTTTTATGTCCAATGAATTAAGAATGCCCCAGGAGGGACAATGTGTTGGTGGTGACCCTTTTATTCGGTAACTAGGCAGAGAGGAGCTCTGCAGTACCAGTTTGTTCTTTTGCTGCCGTCCAGGTCAGTCTGTGCAAGATGACGTGCTTCATCCCCTATGAGGAAGAAAACTTGGTCCAAGGGGTGACGGAACTGCAGCTCATGGTAGACCAGAGATCTTTGCTTTTCACAAAATAGGCTCCTTGACAGCCAGTATTGGAATACTGAAAAATGACTAGAGATTTGATTAGAGATGACTGGGCGACAATTGAAAATGCAATACCACAGACGCCAGTGACTTCATCTGCAAGTGTCAGTGACTTACCCTTGTCAGGAGGATGGAAGGAAGAACAGTAGAACAGTCACTTGTTTTCTCCTGCTTGCAGGGTCTTGCAGGCTGCACCAAAGCTACTCCCTTAAACACAGCTTGGGAGCCAGAGCTGCTTGGATGTACAAACCTGAGGGTAGCCGCCTTCAAGGGTGGGGAGGACTGAGACAGAGCAGCTGCCTTAGTCTGCTGGTTTTTTGTCACCGCCTGAATGAATGATGTTCTGGTGCAAACAAAAGATATATGGGGGTTTGATCTGCTTCCTCTGAAGCATCAGGATTGGTCATGGCTGGAGATGGGACATTGGGTGGGGAGGGCCAGGGCACCGAGGTAGCACCAAGCAGTGTCTCTCTGTCTCTCTCTAGGGCTTGGCTGGCCTGCTCGTGCTCACATGGTCAGGGCTAACTGATGGCCATGTGTGGGGCCAGGAAGGAATTCTCCCCTGCTCAGGTTGGCACGGGGGTGAGGGTCACTTGTCAGGATTATCTGAGGGTATCTCATGTAATCCCTTCTCTGCCATTGTGGAGCCTAAGATGTTGGTGCACCTCGGTCCCTCCTGTTCTCTGCCTGTGACACACAGCGGTTTAGTTTGCTGTGGGCTGTAATACTTGGATCTCCCGTCAAAGATCCAGCCTAGTGCAACACAGGTCAGATCATGTTCTGTACTTCATGTAACGTGTGTGCAAGAAAGTGCTCTAGCAATTGCTGCTTAAGCTCATGTCCAAATGACTGCATGCTATCTGAGCAGTGAGACAGAACTGCAGTCTCTGACTAGCCTCAAGACCCCTGAGCTATCCCTCGCTTTTTGCAGTGATGGTTAGTGCCCTCCTAATGCTTTCCATCCAGGGATCTCAAACCCTTTTCAAACATGCCTTGAATAAAAGCCTTACCAGCCCCCTGCCAGGTAGGTCAGGATCCTTATCTGCACTTGACAGAAGGTGAAACCAAAACAGAGGTCAAGCGACTTATTCTTGTCACAAGTCAGCACCAGCAGTGGGGACAAATCCTTGCTCTAACCATTAGACTGTGATGTCTCCCAGGCATTTGCATTCTGGACATAGAGCTCTTTCAAATGGAGTAGAGGCTTCCTGGCTAGGCCTGGCTTCAAATAGCGTTCTACAACCGCACTTAGTTGCTGTTTGCTAGGCTGCTGCAGATCCCAGACAGCTCTATAGGATGCTCAGATACCTGCCTCTGCTGTGACCCACACATGCCAGGTAACAACTTGCTACTTGTAATTGCACTCTTGAGCACAGATCCAGGCTGAGCAAGGCTAACCGCTCCCCTCGGAAGTACAATATCACAGCACTGGACAAGGTTCTGAATGCTGCTGTTCCCTCTTCTCCACCTAAGCTCTTTAAAGCAGCAATAAGTGACTTCCGCTTCTCCAAGGAGTTTTTACCAAAAAATAAGGATATGACTGCACTGCACTGCACTGACCCCCCCCCCCCAACCCGCCCCCCCAACTCGGCCCCCCCCACCACAGCCCCGCATCTCAGAGCCTGGGTCAGCTGGCTTGGGCTGCAGGGCTCCAAAAAATTCAGGCTTGGGCTGGAACCTGGGCTCTGAGACTCACCCCCACTCGTGGGAGTCTCTGAGCCCAGGCTCCAGCTCAAGCCCAAATGTCTACACTGCAATGTTAGAGCCTGAGTCAGCTAACCCTGGCAGGCACAGCCGTGCTGGGTCTTTTATCACCATGTAGACATACCTGAAGAGGTCAGTTCCTGACCTCTTCGGCACCATGGGTCCTGCGTGGTCTGGCTGTTTAACTCTTACATCTGCGCTTCTGCTACTTCAGCCATTGCATCCAGCACTCGTGCTGAGAGAGGGTGGGACGCACCAGGTTCACTGCAGCTGAGTGGGTGAGAATCTGTTGGAAGTGTCTTTCTCTGCTTAAAACTTGTTTAAAACAGTTCCGGAGCATGATGCTTTTTTAAGAAGGAAACTTGAAATTTAAATCTGCATCTGTAGGTGTAACTTCTCCACCACCCCATAATGGTCCACTGCCTAAATGTCAGCTCTCTTAAGGCTGGTCTGCACAGGGTTTTTGTACCTGTGTAACTGTCAAGTAGGGGTGGGATAGTGCATCTTGGCACAGCTCCTCATGTGGGTGTCAGTGTAAAGATGCTTTCTATCAGGAAAGCATATTCTGCCTTCCACTATGAGCATACTTACACCAGTGTAACCGTGTCTGCACTAGGTTGACTGTACTGTTATAGTTTAAATGGCACAACTTGCATGTGTATACAAGGCCTTAGAATATGTAACTTACTCTTCATGCTGTGTGTGAAGATTTAATATTTTTATTAATGTAAATAACTGCATTAGTGATACAAACAATATACATCTACAGCCTTGACTGCTGGGGGCCCAGAAATAACTATAAATAACCTATATGGTGACAGGAAGATGTCTTTTGTTTTATGATCGGCCCCTTCCTTCCCCTTGCAGCATACCTCCCTTCCTTCCCCCACCAGAAATAACCCCTTAGCATCTGTAAAACTTCCTCGTATAGGAAGAGAACCTATATGCTTAGCATATATAGTGAATCTCTAGTCAATGTACAGAGTGGGAAATCTGTTCTGTGGGAATTTTCATTTTAAAAAAGGTGGGGAGGAAGACTAAAAATTGGCACTGCTTCTGCTATGTTGATCTTTGTCATTATTGCATGTAATGTGGTATTAATGTTCATGAATTATGAAGGACTGATCTACAGCAATCTGAATTCCCCACTCTTTATCCTCTGTACAGCTGTTTATTGGCTAGAGATTCCATTACGAGTTTTTCCAGTGCCATCTGGCTCAAGGTATCTTTTATATTCTGCACTTCTGGAGCCTGTCTGTTCTGGAAATATAGAGCCAGTCCTAAGCAAGGTTTTGACTACTTGATTGTGCTCTTGTGGAAAGCACTTGATAGGGCTGGTTAGGTTTGTTTGCTCTTTATACGTATAATTTAAAAAGTACTGGTGACTGTATTAGATTAGACAAATAGGACACGCCTCCCTCTTATTTGCATAAGGGCTATTAAGATTTGCATGGACAGCTGACATCCATTCACTGCTGATATCCCTGCCGCTGCTGTGCAGGAAGGGATTTTCTTTTAATCACAGGTCATTTCTTATCCATATGTGTAAAATGGCTCCAAGAAGTCCATGCCCTGAGATTCACCCATGTGTATGTGTAAACATATATTTTCACTTGGTCTCCAACTCCGTTTTGCCTCTGACATTGGCAACAATTCTTGGTATGAAAGCTGGAGCCACACATGGTCATGCTCATGCAAAGAGCTGTTTTGGTCACACATGTCACATTGGAATGGGGTGGGGGGAACTGGCATTTAAGTTAGTGCTGCAGAGAAAATGAAGAATGCTTGTCAGTTACAAGGAGCCTAGTGCAGGACTCCCTAACACTTGCCTACAGGGAGGTGACACAAATCTTCAAAGCTTGAAGTTCTAGAAAATTATATACAGCCTAAATAATCTCAGATCATTTCATATCTCTACCTTCCTCTCTGTCCTTTGTCCAAAATGTCCAGTAGCACACGCACAAGTCTCCTGGAGGCTAGAGAGCAGTGTTTGGTTATAATAGGGCTGTATCCTTAAAGTTCCGTGTGGCTGTCTAGGTGTTGAAAATTGATCCTTTGCTCTATGCTGTCATTCTTTCAAGAGAAGTCACATTATTAATGCTCCTTTAATGCAATGTGTTTAATAGGAATATATATGTACGCTGCTCATGCCATTCCTCTAAGGCAAGTCTCCTTGATTAAAGCAAAAGCTGTTGTACTCCCGGCACGCAAGACTATTTCATTTAATGTAGAAATTCAATTGACAGTAATCTCTTCTGTTTTTAATCTCCTCTTGTGGTGTACTGCAGTAGGTGATGTCGCACTGTATTTCACATCCTGACTCTTGTGCTACCAGTTGAAGAATTTTAGATTTTTGCTTTTAAGATCTGAAAGGTTTTTATTTATCTTGTTCCAGTGGTAACCAAATTTAAACAGGATTTGCATAGATCACTTATCTCCAGCAGAAAAGATGAAAGGCTCCATTAGGAGCTAGCTTTTTTCTTTTTGAGAGCAGAAGCACAGTGTCTTTGACCTAAATATGCCAATTCCTGACACAGCAGTGTGTTACAGAGAACAATACCAAAGAGATGCTAACATCTGACGAGAACTTGGCTGCTGATAGAGTTAGCATAGGCTGCCTTCCTCCACAACCCATATGTATGTGCAAAAAAGTGGTGGGAATGAATCTTCCACCAAGTTCTCTCCAATGCTTCTTGTTGTTAGTTCTAGGTTTTGCAGTTGCTCACCAATTAAAATCCCATCATGTCTTGTCTATCCTAGTGTCTGTCACCTCTGACCACCTACTGGATGGAACACTAGACCTGTGTGCCTGTGTTTCATAGACCAATTCTCTTTCAGATAAAGAAGACTAAATCAACTGGAAGGATTCTGTGGGTTTTTGGTAATAGTAAGCAGTCATAGGATAAGAAGGAAGGTCCTCTCATGGATCAGTAACTGGTTAAAAGACAGGAAACAAAAGGTAGGAATAAATGGTCAATTCTCAGAATGGAGAGAGGTAAATATCATGGCACTAGATCTGGGATCTGGTCTACATATTCATAAATGATCTAGAAAAAGGGGTAACCGGGGAAGTGGCAAAATTTGCAGATGATACAAAATTACTCAGGATAGTTAAGTCCAAAGCAGACTGCGAAGATAACTTGATAACTGCCCCGTTCTGTACATTCCTTCAGCAGCATCTGGCATTGGCTGCTGTTGGAAGACAGGATACTGGGCCAGATGGACCATTGGCCTGACCCCGTGTGGCCATTCTTATTCTTATGTTTCTAAGTACTATCTGAATTTGGACTGTCCACAAATTCATCAGAGCCTCTCTGTTTATTCTTATGCCTGAAACGAACAGAGAAACTTTTTGACAGTTGGTCCAGGAATGGGGGGTGTCGTCTTCAGGGGGTGGAACTTGCATTTCTACTTCCCAATGCCTGCAGTGGAATTGCAGCTTTCAAGTGATTTGTTGTCTTGCTTGGTGCCTCGCTACCCTATCAGACTTGGAAGTGGAAGGGACTCCCTCCCTTCCTTGCATCCTGGCAGGGACAGCCAGTCTGCTTGCACCCCATCTCTTCAGTGGGTTTCTGCTCTGATGATGATGAGGGAAGCTGTTTTTTCTCCTCTAGCAGAAATGTTGTGCATGATGTCTCTGGATCACATTGTCAGTGGTCTGTTTTGCCATGCTAAGTCTGAAGTGGAAAAGGGGAGGGAGACGTGGTGTGAAATACTACCCTACCTTGACTGTTGCTGTCCCACATCTGAGGTGCAGGTGTCGCTGTCAGAAAGAATTTCTAGTATACTTTTGCGCCTGAAACTTCCCCATGTAATTGTGGTGCTTGTCTCAGGGTCTTGGGTGGCTTTCATGTGTTTAAAGCAAGGTGTTATCTTATCCAGGGAGGCAATAGGAACGGGCTAAAAACATTAATAGATCCCAGAGCTATCACAGTGAAAAGACCAGTGCTGACTGGCTGAATGATACCTCTTGGCCCCTGCTTTGGAAAGATCAGGAAGAGCGATTGCATGCAGAGATTTACACGCACGCTCTCTCTATCTTTCTTGTGGCCTATTTTAATTGTACTTGTGGTTCCAGGTCCTATACAAGCCTTTCTGATTGGTGCCTTTGTCATTCAAATGCATAACAAGGAAATGTATTTGCTTCAGTGTAGCTCTCTGCTGTGCTCTGTATTTTTACCCATGTACCACTCACTCCTGTGCTGATCTCACAGGCATGGTGACTGCTTGTTTCATCTTCAAGCTCCTTGGACTATATCAGGTAACCTTTTTATAATGTGTATGAAAGGATATGAAACTAATTAGGGTTTATCTCTTCCAGGGCAGCTTGAGGGGCTTGTAGAATTAATTAGTTCTGCGTTGAGCTTTATGGACCATACACACACCATGTATAGGTGCGTTCACATCACTGCCAGGGAAATGGTATCTAGAATCAACTCAGTTCAAAATCTGTTACTTAATATTCAGAAAATATTTCCATAAACTGCTAGTAATCTTCTCAGCTGTGGCATGGACGAGAATGAAGTCAGTGTGCAGTTTGATCCTCTGGCTGCCCACTTTCTGTGGTTAAAACGTCCTCCTTGGCATCAAACAACTCCTGAGCAAAGTCCAAGCATGGAACTCAAAATTGTGGTGTTTCAGAAATTCAAGCTAGAGTTAATTCATGTGCAACCTTGGGTCTTTCAAAAGATTCAGCCCAGGGTTTCAAGTCTGTCCTTGTTTCTTTGTACCAGTCTGTTGTTGCTGGCACTCGGGCCTTGCTGTAAACACAGCATATGTGGGGTTTATGTTTAAGAGAACGTTTTTTAAAAACTTCGTCACGTAGCTGTGCAGTGGAGAGACATGCGTATGATGGTTTTGAACTGAATCTGTCTGAATTTTGTTTGCTCCCAGTAAGTGATTTTTAAGCTCACAGTTCATAGGATCAGGCTCCATAACAGGGCATCCTATGCACAGTTTGTCATTGGCGCTATTGGGCTTCAGCTGGTACTTGTCGTGCATTCCTTGTGCAGCTCAAACTCCCTTGGACTTCGGGAGTCTGTGCGGTGAATATATTATCTCCACGTGACTTCTGTGATTGAGGGCAGTTGCCAGTATTAATCTGGTTGGGTCCGTAGGCAGAGAAGGAGCTTTGTGATCAGGTGCCTAGGCAAGGGATTGCTTATCATGCTGATGCGCTCAGTGCTGTCCGAAGAGCGCCTGTGTCAAAGAGCTTGCAATGTATGAGACAGCTGTTGCAAAGGCAAAGATGTCCTGGGAGACCGGAGGATGCTCTCCCACATGCTCGTGAACAGCATTTGCATGGATTAGCTATCGGATTAATGCTTGGGTGCATAGCCCCTGATTTGATTAGACCAGCTGCCTTCTTCTCCACAAAGACCTTGCCCAGCTGAGAGGTTTTCAGTGTAATTTGAGTATGTGCACAGGGCTCTACCCAAGGAAGAGTAGGTAGAGTGAGCACACCTTTACTTCAACAGCTTAGCAATGATCAGATCTATAGCAAAGGATGTCTTCAGTTCCTACTCTCATGAGCCCATTCAGTTCATTTCCTGATGCTACTCTATAGCTGGGAATGAAAGTTTACTCTAAAGCAATCCTGCCTCATGAGGTGTGGAGGCTTTGAGTAGTAGCAGAACAAAGTCAAATGATCCATGATGGTGATCAGACCCCTTGCAAAGGTTAATCCTGCAAGGTAACTGGCCTTGGCAGTATGCTAACCACCTTGCACCGTCTCCTCTGTGTTGGGCTAGTTACTGCTGTTGGCAGCTCACTCCTGTATCAGTGAGTTTGTTGCCATCTTTCATGGGCTCAAAGTACGTTTTGGCCTGGAGGAAGGCTGGAAAGCTTTCTGTGTTTTAGAAATGCAGATACCACTGTATGCTTGTGTCTCCGAGCGGCATTAGGTCTTGTGCTCCCTGTCAAAGGAGGACTTTTATTTCTTAAAGGGAGGGGCATTGTCAGCTTGAAGTCTAGGCATTTAAAATAGCTTGATGCCCTACATCCACACCTGAGTCCACCTGCTGACTGGGGATTTGCAACCACACTTCACTATTTTATATTTTCTTCGTCCCGCTGCTTGTGTGAAAGATCCCTGCAAACAAAGGAAGAAACTGATTTATATAGGGGAAACCATGAAAATGAGCTGGCTACAAAGATGCCAAATGAAGGCAACTGAGCTGGGGAAAATGGAAATCTCCCACCCCCACCACCCGTAATCTCCTTCCATGAAAAGACAACTGGTGCAAATTGTCTTCTCTGTAGAAGTCAATGGACTGGTCACACTAGCTGAGGATTTCGTCCACGGTTGCAAAGGCGCTGGAGTTGGTGTGGCAATTGACCATAGATGACTACCAATGCAAGGCTTTCTCTCTGGAGCTTGGTGCCTTTTGGGGTATCAAGGCTGACTGCTCTGTGGTTAGAGCAAAAGCCTACGTTAGTGATTTCAGCAGGGTTGAACTAGTGTACGTGAAGGCATACCTGGTATCCTTACAAGTTGTGGCTAGGAGTCATTGCACTCATGGCATAGGAGAGCCTCCGCTCTAGAGAGAGAGAGAGAGAGAGAGAGTCTAGACACAAGTTAGAATAACAGTTTGTCTGAATTGCCAGCCTCTTGGCCATGTAGGTTGTTCTAAAGGCTTGTTGGTTTAGTCAGTGTATTAAAGTTCCCTGGAGAAAGTCAGTCAGTGGTGGGGGTTGTTTTGGGTGGAGGATGGTGAAGGGCAGATCTGAAGTTGGCTAAATGTACTGTCACACTAGGCTCTTGTGTTCCCAGCCGCTCTTCAGAGAGGGAAGAGAAGATAAGTAAATGCACCAGGCTTGCAGCTGATGGAATTTGTAGGTGTATTTTTGCATTTCATTTATAAATTGATCTAGCATCTTCCATTAAAATGTCCAGCTAGAGCAGTCTGACCCCAAACTAATTCTGGTGATCTTTTTAATGCCATTCAAAGTGGGGCTTTCTGAGTGTGTACAGTCATGGGAGCAGATTTCATTTCTTTTTGATAACAGGAATCTTTTCTAAGGAAGATGCTGCTAGCTGTTATGATGGAAGAGACCATTTTCTCTGTTTTTTTTTTTAATCCTTTAAAATTATTATTTGTATGTATGTATGTATGTATGTATTAATTAGTTTTATGGTAAAAAGCTAACTCCTGGTACAGATCCAGTTTGGTGATGTAGCCTGGCTATGGGAAACTCTGCCATGCATGTTAGACTACAGCTGCATCTTCAAACTGAGGGTGGAATGCATAAAATGTAGTGGTCTATTAATACCACTGCTTCACACTGGCAAATTGAGAGATTAACTCATCTGCTTGTTTTGATAGAAGGGCGTTCTTGATAGTAGTTTAGCAGCTGGCATTTCACTTTGCAAAGGATGCAAGCAGCAGTTGAGGCATGTTTTCTACAAGTTTCTGACACATGCTTCAGCAATATAACCAAACAGGTATGCTAAAGTGAGTTTATTTTAGGGTTCAAACAAGTAGGTGGCAAGAAGCCTCACTAATGTACCATGGCTAATGAAAGTGTAGTAAATGTTAGCTACAGTAGTTTTGGGAAGGAGTTGGTGGAAATCATACATCTTATCCAACAAATGTGTGTGCCAGGGAACTCAGACATGTTACATGCAGACAAACAAGCTGGCATCTGAATTTCAGAATGCAGATGAGCACTGTTTTTTATTGCCACATGGAGATAAGAAAGAAGCTTCATAGGGACAGGAGAGTGGCTTATGTGACATGGAGAGAGTGCCATTGTATAAGCCTGACGAATGCTAAATAATGTCTCTGTTCTCCCTTGCCCTTTTAATGACTGTGTCAGAAGATCAAAGTAAAAACTGGGTTTGTTTTGCATATTCTGTTCCGCATAGCCTGAAAGGTGCAAAGAGTGAAAGTTTCATCTTTCATTTTAAGCTGTCATTAATACTGCGGCCTCGTTAGAGCCATGGCTCTCCTTTTGTTTCCCCTGAGCCCCCTGTTTCTGCCATTTCTCTGGCCAAGGAAGACAGGGCATGACTCCCTTTGGAGCTTGTCAAGGCTGCTTCTAAACAACTAGGAGTTGTACATTGGTACAAGGGGCTGGCTTGAGAATGGAACAATCAGCCCCTAGGAGCCTCTACATAGCACTAACCACAAGCTACTGGCCAGGCACTCAGCGCTGAGTTTTGGCTGTAGCGTACAGTTTGAAAACACTTGAGAGCTTGTATTCCAGGGATGCACGCGAGACGCTTCAGTGTTGGTGGCTGTCAGCTCAACAGACGCCCCACTGTATGCATCTCCGAATGGCCTTCTGTATCACAGTTGGAAAACTAGCTTAAATAGATTCTAGGTAGTCTCCTTAGCTGGCTGCACTGCAGCAATACTTCCCACGCTTTGGGAACGCACTGAGAAATGGCAACAGGATCTTCCAAAACGCTCTCTAGTTAAAAGTAACTAGCATGTGGGAGATGCAAGTCACTCCTGAACTTGTAGTGTTTGTCCATGCCATGTCTCTCCTGCCCTCTAGTGGAGAATTTGTATTAAATTGTAGTTCCAGGTTTAGAGCGGCCCCTCGTCTTTACAGTATGTTTAGTGATCTTACTGCTTTACGGTCATAGAAAAATACGTGTGAATGATTACAGCCTAGCTCAGGAAATAGTGCAATAGCCAGATATGCAGCATGTCAGGTGATGGTCCGAGCTCATGGTGGAGGAGAAATTCATGGCAGAATAAGGGAGTGTTTTGAAGTGGAAGACCGTTAAGCATAACAGGAGCAGCCCATAAGGTGGCACCAAGAGGAGGCTGCAAAGGGGTAGTCAGAAGGGAAGCTTGGGAAGTGTGAAGCAGATAAGAGAAGCTGTGCTGGAGTTGCAAAGAGCCTCCAATAGGAGACAGAAAAGATTGAACTTGATGTGGAAAGTCAGTGAAAGAGTCACAGGGTGAGAGAGGAAAGTGTTTTGGGGAGCAGGATCCTGAAGAAGCTGGAAGGACAGAAGTAAGATGAGATGCTCCCATAAAGCTGATATGGGGGTGGGGCGTGCATACCTAGACAGATGCATGAGATGCCAACTGGCTGGAGGGGAGAGGGTAGCAGACCGATGGACAGGAATCTTGGTAGTGAAGACAGATAGGGAAGACAGATGTTGCCATAAATCCTAAAGGTTAAAGATGAGTTTTCAGATGTCCCGAGCTGGACAGCAGAGTGCAGGTAGCACTGTTTGATCTTAGAGACTGACCAGAATCGCATGTGTTCATAGTCCAGTTTATATGGCTGTAAGTGGCTATGCTCTGAACTCCTGACACTAAAATGTGCTGCATTTATGTCTATAATGTTTAGATCTCAAGTCTTCAGCGGTGACAGATGGCAACTGATGGGGTCCTGTCTATCTGCCTCCATGTTTTCAGAGAGCTCATGAGGTTTAAATTCCATGTGGAGCCAAGATAATTGAAATGGTCTATATGCTTCAGGGCATCCCCTCTGTTTGTTTGTTTTTGCTGAGGGGACACGGTGCTTGCTAGTTGCCATGGCTGGGGTTTTTTTGGATGTGCAGCTGGCCACTTGCTGTAATGTTGCTTGCTGCACGTTCCAGACCGAAAACAGCATTGTCTGCATAGCTTAGATTACTGAGTGAGGTTGTGCAGACCTGAAGTGCTTCTCTCCACTACTTCACCTTATCCTGGGCTTGAAGAATGCATTTGACTAGAGAACAAACCCTTTCGAGCTCTTGGCTCACCCATAATGGCTGCTATTCACTTTGTTGACTGCTGTTATTAGACAGGCTAGTAAGTCCCCTTCCTGGGGAACCCATATGGAGTGTTGGCCACGTGTCTTGTGACCTGGCAGAATCCAACTGGTTCTAAGGATAGTTTGGTGCAGATCTGCAGTGGGCAAACTTTTCAAAGTGCTTGAGTGACCTGCATGCTTTTGAGAATTTTTTTACCCTACCTGACAGCAGATTAACTCGGACACAGGAAAACGCAATCTGATTGCAAAGTTGACAACGGGTTCCCCGTTCCTCATGTGCCAATCTATCCGTTTTTAGGAGGTGGGATATCTAGCTCTTTCAAGTCACTTGACTTGCACCAGTTAGCTACACTCCACGTTGGTGTTTCCCTTAAAAGGAAATTTGTTCGTAAGGAGATAATTGCACATACACTTAGGACTTCATAGCTAAACCAGGAAAGGCATCTAGTCCTGAAACTGTCAGTCACTTGATTATGCTAGATTTGACCTCGCTGGTAGGTGGCTGATGAGGGGCTGTTACAAACGCTTGTTGTTTAAAGGTCCCAATGATGGTGAGGGCCGTGCTGTGCTAAGTGCCGTGCAGGCACCTAGGAAAGCAAAGCCCCTGTCACCTAGAGCTTTCAGTGTAGCCAGCACAGAACGGCACCGCATCCTGGCCAGCTGCATGCGGTGCTCTTGACAAGTTGCTGGGAGGCTCAGGCTAAAAGCCTCGTGTCTTCAGCTACCTGGGATGCCGGTTGCAAGTACAGCTGTGGCCAGCATGGTGTGCAACAGCCTGGCCTGTGCCATCCCTGTGGATGCCCACATAATGGCAACCAGCTTCAGGCTCCTGCCGTCACGCGGCCTATCCGAGCCGCGGCTTGCAGCATCCAGCCACTTTGAGCCAGTCCCTGCCTGCGGCTGGCTGAACATTGTACCGCTTCATTGCAGGAGGGAGGGCTTGGAAAGCTGCTCAGCCGATGCTCTCCCTGCGTGGTTGTACCTGTTTGACAGTGTTAATATTTGCATCACGTTCTCTCCTGATGATGGAGTGGGTTGGGGTTTTCAGTTAGGAGAGGAGTGCCGGCATGCCTGTCTCACGCTGCTGGAGTGACCCTGCTAATTCTGCGGCCTGCGGTGTGGAAGGTAGCCCTGCTGGCTTCCCCTCAGCATGTGTAGCCTGCAGCTTTAGCTCCAATTTGTTGCCATAGGTGTCTGTTTTGATATTTGTCTCCTCATTTACTAGGCATTAACGGGGGTCTGAGCCTGAGAGGCGCTGAGCACCTATGCTCCTGGAACTCTGCTAGCGAGCACCTCCCAGGATCAGACTCTCGGATAGCAGAGATGCAAATATTTCTGCTGGCCGTTCCGCATCTGTATCTTGCATTTTGTATAAAGAAAGGGCTTGAGCTTTGCACATAATAACGAACAGGACCCAAGTAATGCTGCACTGATGGCTTTCTTGAGCTGTGCCTCTCATTCTGTGAAGTTACAGGAAACCAAATCTGGTTATACAATCCCCTGGTGGTGAAATGTGACATTTCCATTCCACCCTTCGTGAGCCTGTGACTTAAGAATTGCAGATCTGAATCTTTCTGCAAATTCTGCAAGTGCTGCTGGCTGTTTCAAAACTCCTTGCTCTCCTGCCCCTGAGCAGCAGGTCTGCACCTGCCCTCTGGTGGGGCTGGACGGGAGGGTCAGCAGACATAATGGCTGGTTATTCTGCTGATCCGGACCCAATCCACAATCTTATTTCTTACTCTTCTGCTACCTCATGATAGGTCCTAGCCAAACCATTCCATATTTGTCTCCACCTGTACGCCTTGCAGGTGGCAGCTGAATGGGCTGGTAGGGATGGGTGCAAGAGCATTTTCAAAGCCATAGCAGATGAAAGATGTAGAAGGAAAGCTAGGATAGTTCCGTAGCTGGCAAAGCCTCGGTCTCTGTATCAGGTTCACTGGCATGCAGCATACAGTCTTTGGGATTCAGATAAACTCCCCACGTGCGGCAGGTGCGGTCACTAGGAATTGTGGTGATAGAACATTTTTGGAGCCATTCTAACAAAGGTATCTAGGTGTAATGCAATGCTGCAGGGGAAAGCCTAGCATGGGCGCTTTATAGAAATATAATGGGCACTTTCTGACTGTTCACTCTAGCTGTGCAAAAGTTGGTCCCTTTCTGCTGATAGCCTTCTTCCCACCCCATAGGCTCCTCTGTGGATGCTCCTTTACAAGTGCTAGATACCTCTTCCTCCTCCACAGAAATGCAACCACTCTGGGGTGGAATGGAGCAGCTGTTATGACAGTAGACTGGAACACTACACACCAGTCTAACAGGGAGGAAGAATCCAGGATCTAATTTAAAAATCTATGGGAGAATGACATAAATGTCTGCACTGGGGTTTGGTCAGTATATCTTGCTAATGCTCAGCCCCTGGAGAACAAAGCTGTGGGACCTTCAGTGCCTGGAGGACTGTGGGTTTTACCTCTTGCCTGAAAGATAGCAGAAACACTCCATAGCACTGCACTGGGGCAGTGCTGGCTTAAAAGAAAGAGGAGCCACTTATTCAATTGCCAACACCACTACCTACAGCACCTGTATGCTCTTTGGAGGTCTCCCTCCCAAATAACGGAAGGTGTGACCCTGCTTGGAATTGGACATGGAAAAATTGTTCTCCTTAACCTCTGAGGACAGGACAAGAAGCAACAGCAAATGTTGCAGCAGATGTGGTTTAGGTTGGTTGGACATGAGGGAAAAACTCTCAGGGTAGTTAAGCCCTGGAAAAAATTGCCTAGGGAGGTTGTGGAATCTCTGTCATTGTCTGACCTGTTCTTAAAAATCTCCAAACACCTGTCAGGGATGGTCTAGTTATTACATAGTCCTGTCCTGAGTGCAGGGGACCAGACTAGGTGACCTATTGAAGTCCCTTCCAGTCCTGTGCTTCTATGAGTCAGTACAATCACAGCCTAAAACCCCCAAGTGACCTGGGCATAAACTTGAAAGAGTAGCGTTGCCCATATCTCCTGTTACCAGGTGCTGAGCTTTGGTTTCCTTGAAGGCCTTTCTGTGCCAATTTAGAATGTTGCTTGTACTTTAAAATGCTTCCCAGCCACCACAGAACTACATCGGCCAAACTTGATTTTATTATTTTCACTGATAAAGCAAATTCTACACCCCTCACCCAGTCCTGCCTGTGAATGTCCATTTAAATCTGCTATGAAGTGGAATTAATCACCTTGAGATTATAGAAAGTCCTAATAAAATTCCACAGCATGTTAAAAATTATGCCGATTAATTTTGCATCAGAAGCCGTGGACTGTGTCAAATTTCCACTTTCTAGTTAGTCTGCACTTACCCAGCCCCATTTTGGGTTCACTTTTTTGCTCTTTTTTGATTCTGAGCTTCTCACTGTCAGACACTGGGATTTCCCCCCCAGGAGCAACGTAAGTGCTTGACGGTTGGTGCTCTTTGGTTGGCAGAGATCATTGGAAGGCCATGCAGCAGCATGTTAAAGTCTGCAGTTGAAAAATGATTCTCATGTGTTTATTTAAAGGCTTTCAGAAAGTAAGTGCATATGCAGCAGCAGAAAGAGAGATGTACAGGGGTAATAAAAAAGAAACCCCCCACCTACAGACACCGCCCAAGCTAGTGAAGTGCAATGGTCTGAAGTTTTATGAATGGGTTAGTATTTTAACTGGTCCTGTTTTCTCTCCTCTGTGCATGCAGGAGGCGGACAGTGGGGAGGAAGAGTGCCGGTCCCAGCCCAGAAGGTAAGAGTGTCACTTAGCGCTTGCAGCAGTAGTGAAGGATGGTTTCCATGGTAACTGCAGCGCAGGTCTCTTCCCCTGCTCCCACAGCCCCTTCCCACTTTCTAGCTCTTGCTAGTCCAACACAGCTGGATCATCTTGACCTTTCTTGGAAGCTAATGTCCGCTAACCCCAGCCTAGACAGTGTCTCCAGCAAAGGGGCCACTGCAGCAGAGGAAATTGGCTCTGTGGTGGGTCAGAAGGGTACAGCAAGGCTTCCTGGGAGGGAAGAATCCATGGCTCTGGGGAGGGGTGCTTTGGCCACTACTACATGGGGAACAGGTGGGAAGAGCCTGTGCAGCTGTGGGCGAAGCGTCCATTGCCAAGTCCTGTGATGCTGAGCACTTCCAGCTCCCAGGCGTGGCAGTTGCTCAGGTTCCCAGGATTGGCCCATCACCCATGACACGGGGATACTGAGAGCTTCAGGGCGCAGTGGCCTTGCTCCATTGGCCGTGGCCCTCTAGTAAAAACCCGAGCCACAGCCACTCCGTCCCTCTTACTAATGTTGGGTGAGATCAGGTTAATCTGTTTATGGGACAGCATCACAGAATCTGACTTCATCCTCCCGTTAGCACCCTTCAGTTCTCGTACTCCTTCACCTCTAGATATTCCTGCAACATCTCCTGGCAGCTGATCAACTGTCCCCAAAGCTGAAGCGACTGGGTTACTTCATGCCTGTAAGCCCAGCCATCACTTACACTGCTGATTTATTTAGGAAGTTCTCACAAGTTTACAACTCCTTGCCATGTAGACATGGAGGACAACAGTCATTACAACAGGGAGTGTTTGTTTAGAAAAACAGACAGTACTGTAATCGGATCTCTCCATTTAATCCCTGTAATATGGGATCACTGACTACCCATGAGATGCTGTTTTCCATGATTTTATTAAATTTGAGTGAAATCAGATTACACGTTTAACGAACCGGGCATGTCTTTCAAATGTTAATATTCAAAAAGTTGGACAGGTGTGCTAGCTTTTTTGCAGGTGAGTGTACTTTGAGCATTGAATACATGGTAATGCGGTATCAAAGTATCTTTTTGTCCTCTGCCTATTTCACTGGGTATGTACGTGGCGAGTGTTCCTCTTGCACACATGTCCTCATACCTACCCAGGCATCGTCCTCTGTTCCTGTCCGAGAATAGTGAGAGCCAAAGGAGCTGTAATCCCAAAATAATCCATAGAAGAAGAATGGGAAGTCTGTATTAATTCCTGTAAATACCAAGTCCAGTCATGTCAAACAGAAAACTGTATCTGCCATCAAACTCTTACCTAAACAAAACCAGCTCACCAGAGCTAAGCACATTACACGGGTTATGAGCTGGTGACCTCTCGGACTTGTCAGCCACACAGACTTAACAATGGTAACTTTTCCACAACTTCAAAACTTTCAGCTGTTTTTACTCTGAAAATTGGATCATTTCAATGAGAGCTACTTTGAAAATAGCTGCTTCCTTTAACTAGGTGACTTGTCCAATGGCAACAGAACTGTCTCACTGAAATGTTCTCTCTGTCGGATCTCTCCTTTGTGTTAGCTTTTTATGTAGAGAATTGCAAAGGAAGGAAGTACAGTGATTCTTTCTGGCTGTTGTGATCCTATCTTGTTTGTTATGAGGTCCACAATTCCATGGTATTGAGGTCTTTGCTCTGCATGGCCTTGGAGGCGGACCACATGGGTCAGTCGGGCAAGGGAGATATGGTTCCACCTCTGAGAGACCACCAGCTTTTGGCTGCCTCTTCAGCTGCAGGCAGGCAGAGGTGGGTGGCTTTTTCCCCCTGTAGACCACCAGCTCCTGGAGTCGGGCACCTACATGAGACTCTCTAGTCTCATTAAGAAGTCTATAGCTTTGGTGATTGTGGAGAAAAGCCTGAAAACATGAAGCCTGAAGGCTCAAAAGCCTAACATAAATAACAAACCCAATTTATTTATTAAAATCTCATGGCTCTTTGGAGCCTCACTTATGCACTTGGGCTTGGCTGCAGTGTGGGATTTTTTGTGTCAGCTCAGTTGCTGTGGCCTAGTTAGGGGCTTCTTTTTAAGATGGGTTCAATGATCACATTTTATGCATATTTAAAATACTTCTCTAGGATAGGAAATGGCACCCCGCTGTTGACATGGTGACCTCTGCTCCGAGACTTCCTGTTGCTGGTAGTAGGGAAGCTAACGTTAGCCAAGACCCTTTCTAAGGGGAAATAAGCTGCTTGGACAGACGTAATAAAGATCTGAAGCCATTTAGAAAGCTGAAATGCTGTTTCTGGGTGGCAGTAAGTAGCCTGTCGTGTCTGCAGAATGGTATTAGATGGAAGCTTTCAGTTAAAAATGGGCTGAGTTAAATCCAGCCTTAATTAGGAGCTGTACTTAGGTGCCTTTTAAAGAGTTAATTTTATTAATGGAATTTCTGAGTGCTTGTCTGAGCAGGGCCCAGTTGGTGCAGCTTTCCTGGGATGAGGCTGAGCTGATGCAATCATTCTAACTTACCTGCCCAGGCCCTGGCTTTTATCTCTGACTCCTCGCCTGCAGTGGGTTTGATTTAAATAGCTCTTTCAGGAAGAACATTCCATGCCTTGCCTGACCTCATGCAAAGTCATGATAGCACCAGCCTCGGTAGCGTCCTCTGCCCCAAGCATGCCTCAACATCGCCCACTGACTCCAGCATGAAAATGTGGGGAAATTCTACTTGAAAGCATTTTCATTACAGCAGGAAGTCCGTTTCAGGAATAAGATATTAAGTTAATCCTTTCCTACTTTAATAAATGCTATTAGGTAATTAACAGGGATTTTTTTAAACACTTAATTTTTCACCTATACAAGGTGTAGTTTAAATGTTGGGAGTAAGCACATACGGAGATGCATTTAACATCTTCATTTTCTGTGCACTGTTCAGTCTCTAAGCTTATCAGGCACGTGTGCCTTCGTCTTCCCCTCTGAGCAGGCTGGGATGCTGCCCAGGGGTACCCAGGTTGTGAGGCACCTTGCTACCACCTGCCCTTAACAGGAGAAAACCCTGTCTACCTGCTGTGGTCAGCTCCCTAGCTCTACTGGCCACACCCAACACAAGCCCTGCCTTCTAGGCCTTGCAGGCCCCATTGTCACTCTGCAAGTTGGCAATAGGCACATCTCAACCCTCGAGCCATCTGAGTGGCTCCCTGGAGCACCCAGCCCCTGCTCCACTGGACTCTCGCAGTGCTCGCAGATTCGCTGCTCCCAAAGAAACAGGGCTCTGCAACTTACCAGTCCCACCTCAGATCACCACTGCATTTAACACGCAGCACTTAAACATGTTTATAGTGAAATACGTTTATTTAACAAAGCCCAGAGGTTCTGGTCGTAGCAGGTAGAAGTATCGGAAACAAACGGTTCCATGCCAAATAAAATCAGAACACGCACCCTAGAGCCTAGATTTAATGAACAACATATTCTTGTGTCCTGTAGAGTATTGCTTACCCTGCGTTCTTCTAGTCCTTTACACCCAGACTGGCTGTGGCCCTCCTTTCACGAGACAAGCACGCTGTCAGTTTGCCTCCTCGGTGAAGGATTCAGTGTGTCTCTTTGCACTCCAAGATATACCAGATCAAACCTTTGTTCTTATTCATATACAGAACATCCCCTTGCCTTTGTTTCTTCTTGTAAATTTCACAGTTCCTCCGTTCACACCTGACTCGGTATGCAAATAGTCATACAGCTCGAGGCCAATGGCCAGACAGGGAGATGCATGATCCTTTCAGCCTCCAAAGTGTCGCCTCTTGGTGACCTGCCTCAACTCCAAGTCCTTAAGACAGTGGTCCCCAAACTTTTCAGGGTTGTGCTCCCCTTACTTCTGTCTATGTCCCACCCCCCTAGGGCCTAGGAGTGGGGCCACGGCTTGGGGCGGGAGGGCAGATGTGGACAGGAGTAAGGGGGCTGAGGCTGGGGCCCCAGCTAGGGGCTGACTCCGGCTGCTGGGGTCCCAGGGCCAGGAGTGGAGCTGGGTGGCACTCCCTCCCTGTCCCCTGTGGTGGCTGGCCCTGGCCCCAGCTGCATCCCCTTGAATGTTCCTCTGCCCTCCCCTCCCAGAGGGGCGCACCCCACAGTTTGGGGTCCTCTCCCTTAAGAGCTCAATTTTCAATATAGATACGTAACTCCTAAATATTATCTGTATATATATTTTGCAGTGACGACCAGGAGATTAGCGCAAACTCCTGTGTGGCTGCAAAGCAAATACAGTAACTTCTCACTCAACATTGTAGTTATGTTCCTGAAAAATGCAACTTTAAGTGAAACGATTTAAACTAATCCAATTTTCCCATAAGATTTCATGTAAATGTTTCAGCTTTCAATTCGGAGACCTCACCAAGAAACAGTCGTTAGTGTGAAGAGCCAATAAAGTGTCTTAAAAAACAAGCTCTAGAAGTATTGCTGGATGGTCCGCTTTCTTCTGGCCATTCTATGGAAGACAGATTGATCGGAGATGCTACAAGAGCTACTTCCTTTGGCAGAGAAGCTGTGCAGCCAAAGGAAAGAATTGGGTGTCTAGAGAAACAGCGGAGTGTGACTAGAGTATTGGGGTGCGCTAAAGCAAAGCCCAGCAAGACTCGTCCCTGACACTTGAATGGAGAGCTGCTGCCACCTGATAAAAGGCAGTGACAAAAGCAACTCCTCAAAAATGAGTAATTTAATGACTCTGCTGCTGAGACCTGCCAGGGGCTCCCAGATGGGTAAGATTAGGAAGCACTCTAGTTTTTAATGTTAGATTATATGTAAACTGGCACCGTTTTTCATAAGCACTGTTACATTACATGCCTGGAAGAAATCCAACTCACTATGAGCCGTGGTGATAGAATTATAAAATATTTAACATCCAAAAGTCTTAAGTTAAAAGAACATTAAATGTGCAAAGTGAAGCACTTAGGAGTTTAAAAAATGCTTGAATCAATGATGTCCATACAACCTTAATTTGACCCCCCTCATGTGTGTGCATTATGATACATGATCTTTAATTATATGATCACATTCCTTTTTTAAAAGGACCCCTGCCTCTTTCAGTGCACGAAATGGATGGTGCATAGACAACCTTAATTAAGGCGTTTCCTAACTGTTTAGTTTTGCCTTTGCAACCTTAACGTTCTTCTATTGTAATTTTGTGGATGTAATATATCGTCTCTAAGCAACACAACTGGTGAAATACTATCAGTTATTTAATAATTAATTGGGTACTTCCTTGCTAGGTGTAAAATGTAAAACTCAAACTGGACAGAATTCTGATTAAGTAGTATGGAGTCTTGCCTTTCTGTAGATATTGCAAATCTGCTATTGTGAAAACTCCAAAAAAAAAAATTTAAAAAAAAAAAATTTTTTTGGTTCTAAATTGGTGCCTTGAATTTTATTCTGATTGCCTTTCAGGTGTGTAGATCCCAGAAAACTTACAAAATCATTTCCTTTTGTCAGCTTTATTTACTTGACAGTGGTAACCTCTGGAACTTATTACCGCAGGAGTGTCAGAGGCTAACATGACCTATCTTAACAAGCTTTGAAAAAGGATTGGAAGCTTGTGGGTAATGAGAATATCTGCAGTTTTATATTAGTTGAGATTTAAAGTCTGATGTTTGGAACAGATCTAACCCCCCTGTGCTTCAGGGTATAAGCCAATTTCTAGCTAATGGAGGAGCAAGAAATTTCTCTTATGGGCAGACTATTCTATAATTAAGTTTCTTGGACCTTCCTTGGAAGCATCTTCCACCAGCTGTTGTTGAAGACTGGGTACTAGACTAGAGGAAACACTAGTCTGATCTGTTACAATGATTCAGACTTTCATAGTAAAGTCTCAACCTTATTTCAGTTGGTTACCTTATCAATTTTTATGTTGGGGTTAATAATAACCGTTTCTGTTTACAGAACCCAAGTGCAGGATGCTTGTCCATGTCTCTGTCCAGAATTGGCTTGAGCTGCTAGAAAACAAGGAACCTTGTTTCAGCCTTGCATTGATTTTGGATACCCCTTAAAGATACACCTACTGAAAGCTTTTAAATAGTCAACGTCTGAGCCTGATCTTCTGAAAAAGTCCATTTAGCTTTAAATAGCTCATCTTCCACCCCCTGCCCTCACATACGTGTCTTCCGCCCCCCCCCCCCCCCAAAAAAAAAAGTGTCCAAAAATGAACTTTAATGAGCCACCATTGAAAGTGAGGACAGTGTGAGAACACCTACTTTTATGCTGCTCTTCCTGGCTTTGTAGTAGCATTGACCACACTGCCAGCAACTGCCTTCCAGTACTTTGGTCTCAGCAAACTAGAAATCAACAGCCAAGCTCATCTTGATTCTGAGCAGCAGAGTGCGGGAGGGAAGGGGATGGAATTAGCTGGGGAAGTTATTTTTACTCATTGGAGGATGTTACAAGTAATGGTAGGGTACATGATGTAATAGAACACTCAAGTGTCTGCATTCAGGATCCAGTTTTCATGTATTTGTCCTGTAAATAATGTCCTGTTTTTATGAATAGTCAGCCTGACCGTGAACTACGGATGAGGAGTCCGTGATTGCAGTGCTGCTGTCAGGTGTTTCACATCACACTCTCTTTACATGCAGCGGTGAGAAGAGAACGTTACACACAGCCCAAATCAAGGCTTTGTGAAGTAGCATTGCAGAAACAGGGGCACCATACTTCTCTCGCCCTCTGTTCGTAAGAATACCCATTCTGAGGGCACTGCTGCAACATAAACCCAGGGCCAGCTCCTCTTCAGCTTCATAAAGACTTAGTCCTTGCCCCAAAGAGCTTAGACTCTGAAAAGATAAACTAACACAGGCTGGTGGAAATGGGCACCAACACACAAGCAGGGCATGATTGCCATGCACTTGCTCTTAGTTCCATGGGAAAGTGGGTTTTTATAATCTAGACTGGCTTTATTTATATGAGGGTGTTAGTGGGGATTGTAATGGGGCAGAAGAAGGGATTGAGTTAGTCCTAAAGGTTTGATGTGTAGGATTGTGATTTGGGAAAGGTACCACCCAAGAAAAATCATCCCTGATTAGAAACAAATGTTCAGAGGATACAGGGAATGGTGTACTTGGGTAACACTGTGTCAAGTATCGGGGTAGCCGTGTTAGTCTGTACCCACAAAAAATAACAAGGAGGCCAGTAGCACCTTAAAGACTATCAGATTTATCTAGACATAAGCTTTAGTGAGTAAAAAAACCACTTCTTCTTTTACCCAAATAAATCCCTTAGTCTTTCAGGTGCCACCGGACTCCTTGTTGTTTTTTTGGAATACACTAACAATTTAGCATAGCAGTACAAAGATTGCTGAGGGTGGGGTGATAGCCCATTCACATAACCTAGTCTGAAAGGCTGTCTTCAGCAGAAGAGAATGTATTGTTTGGAGGAAGATGCTTTATTTGGTAACATCAAAAGGTGCATATACCATTAACTCTTCATCAGGTCTGAGAGTTAGAAATGCAGACACGGAAGCTCCAATTTAAACAAACAAGCAATCAAAAAACCCTTGTCCTGCTAAGTGCTGATCTGGAGAAATAATCCTTATTCATGTGGTGGTACAAAAGATGACTCTCTGGCCTGATTACACCTCTAAAGTCAGCAAAGGGTGTAACTAGCAGTGACTTAGGCTGTGGTGAGGACTCAGGGCAGTTGGCACTGAGTGTTTCAGAAAGAAAGTGGTGTTTGCATTCTGCACACTACTCCTCACTAAACCTGAGCGCCGCACACCAATGTATGCTAGCGTACCTCCATCTGCAATTCCACCGCCGCATATAGGCGCTTTGCTGCAGCAGCCTGTTTGGAAATGGAGTATGGGAGTGTTTATCTGACTGATATGGAGGTGTTGAAACTTGCTTAACACTTATAAAGTTCTCTGTGCTGATATGGGAGCTTTCTTCTAAAGATCTCCGCATACTACTATTACCATTACTTCTTGTTTCTGCTTGCTTTACTAATGAGTCTCCCCTTCGTCTCTGGCTCTGTGCACACAGGTGATCGTAGACTTTGTATTGGATTTCTTTTAATGACAACAAAAACACACCTTTATAAAGGAGAGCGCGAGAGAGGAGAGTCTGAAAGCAGAGTGTGGCTTTGTCTTGAATAAGCTGTATTGGAGGAAAAGTACCAAATGCATTATCTTCACTTCTACTGCTTTTAATACGAGACTTCAATACTAGAGTAGACACTGAGAAACTGGATGTTTAATGCTCGCCTTTGTCTTTATGGATGTCTGATTTGTGATTCTCCTTTCCTATACTGAAACGATTCCCCTAGGGTTATTCCTCTCCCTTAGATACATACTTTAGAAAATAAAAATGGAACTCTCAGTGGTGTTGCCTTAATGAGCAAAATGTAAACCTCAGGCTACCTTCTCCACCTTGAAGGGAATGGGCAGGAGAGGTCTGTGCTGGAGGCATCTCTGTGAGTTTAGCTTTGGAATGCAGTTTCCAGGAGGCTTTGTCATTTTAACCAGGAAACCAGGTTTCCTTGAACATTGCTTTCAATATACCTCCTGAATTACAAATAGAAAACGCTTCCATTAGAAACAAAGTGAGCTAGAGTGGTGTTGATGAGTGGCATGGCTTAGACTGCCTGTTACAAAATTGTGAGTAAGAACCAGAAGTGTAAATGTTTCCTGACGTCTGAGATAACCAGACTTAGAAATGGAATCTGTCCTAATGAGATGATACAGGATTAAATACAGGAGTTTTGTATAGCACCTATTTCTTAATCAGTATGCACCAGGACATCTTACTAATTACTGAGTTACGTCCCCCTAGCTGTGTAATATAGCTGCTGTATAGACAGATAAGGACCATTGCCACGGTGAGTCATGTGCCTTTGATTCACAATGAAGGCTTTAAATTGAATGAGTTTCCTTCCTGCCCTGTCTTTCCCTCCATCCTGCGCTGCACACGGTGGTTGGCTCATGAGCACTGTGCTGCTGAAACAGTTTGGGCTTTGGTGAGGGAAAACCTCGTCACATTTGTGGGCTTTGTTTTTAATACAGATACAGTTTGTAAACACCTGGGATGGATAGGCCTGATCATATGACTTGTCCATCCTGAGTGGTAGAAGGACCGCTCCAGAAGTTGTCAGGTGGGTCTCTAAACAATTGGGCTTTGCCTATTTGCATTCTCCTGTATCTTTACCATCAGGCTTTTTCCAGATAGTCATTGATTTGTGTGTCTAATTCACTTAGACCCAGCTTCAGCCCCTGCTTATCTCTGTAAGCTGTATGGCCTCTAGGGCACAAAGCAGTGGAACAAGTCAACAAACCTTTTACCTGAGCCGAAGGTGGGAGGGAAGTGAGCTGCAGCTCAAATACTGCTGTCCTTCATGCACAGTTTGGAGTGTGATTAATACTTTGCGCAATTTAAAAAGAAATGTTAAGTTCCAATGTTGTGTTGTCAGAGAGATGCATTGCTCCTCTTCCTTCACATCACTCGCTACTCTTATCTCAAATCCAGCATGGAGAACAAGCATGCTCCTAGTGCGTAAGGACTGCATGCAGTTCTTTCTAGAAGGCCGTCAGTACCCTTCCTGAAATCTCACTGCAGAGAAAAACTTGGCGTTCTCTTACTTACAAACATGGAGAAGACAAACATGCTGCCTCTGTATCCGTCCCTGCCATGCTGATGCATGAGGTGCTGCTGCTAGACATCAAAGCTAATCGTTTAGGCCATGGTGGTGGTTTTGATTTGAACTTGTCTTCTCACAAATGACCCAGGAAACAGATGTGTGGCAACGTAGGAATATTTCCACACTCATGCTCAAGGTGACGGAACAGGCCGTACTGTAACTCACCCGGCTCTGCAGAGGAGTGCATTCTGTAAAGCAGAAGCTTCAGAACTTTACATAATTCCATCTTATGTGGAAAAAAAATGAGTCTAGGTCCTACAATGCCTTATCTGTCACATTGCTGTTAACAGGCCTGGGCAGAAATTCATGCACATACCCTCCTATTGTTCAGAGGTGCCCCCATAGACTTTTCACATGATCTGCACAACTGAACCACTCTCACTGTAACCTAGCATGGTGTCCACACAGACACCTTTTGTTCTTACACTAGGCAAAGCCCGTTCACGTCTGCCCCGCCACTGCAGGCTCCCTGCAGCCGCTTCCCCCGTGCACACACACCACGGCACGCCTACTTGTAGCACGTCTGAGTGAGTCCTTCAGGCACAGCAGAGGGGACATGAGCCTTGAGCCCCCTGCGGAAGAGCCCTACCACAGGAGCTGTCTCTAAAGCAACGGCGAGGAGTAGCAGTTTTAATTGCAAAACCCACCCGTAGAATCCCTTAGAAGTGTAAAAAAGGGTGAGGGGCTTCCAGCAGGATCCTCTTGCGCTAAGCACTGTATACATGTGTAGTAAGCCTGTCTGTGCCCCACACTGCTTGCAATCTTAGCATCTGATGAGAGGCAGCAAACAAATGTGGGCACGGACGTAACAGTGCAATAGAGGTTTGCTCTGATATGCAGCACACTAGGGGCCGAGGCAAGGGTGGAAAATATTTTATCAGTTTACACCCATGCCTCATGTTGACCACTCACGCTGACAAGAATCCACAGCTCCACAAGAAACTTTTTTCCACCTCAAAGGTGTCAAACTCTATATCTGCACCAAATGCCTCTAAATCCTTGTTAATCATTCTGATTTATCTTCCTTCTGATGGCAACAACCCTAACATTTTGACTGTTAACACGTGCACTAATTGAGGCCTTGCTCATGCAAGGAGCACCGAACAGGTGGACTGCTGGCTCCATGTACTCAAAGGGTCTGCCTGCATGGAGCTCCTTGCAGGATTGGGGCTTCAGTATGTTATGACTGTGCAGGGAGGGTAGAGTAAAGGCTTTTTGTTCTAGTGTGATATCCTCAAAATCCAGATTTAGGACTGAACGTGATGCTTGGAGATTTTGTAATTTGGTTCATGTTTTACTTGCAGAATAGAAGATAAGGTCGGACTCTTTATAGTGAATTGCTTCGAGAGAAGACAATTTAGTGTTATGTGCATGCAACTCACTCTGGCATTGCCTGACTTTGGAATGCCTAACCAGGCTCCCTCAACATTCTTTTAACGGAGGCTTTGCATGGTAGATTCATAATCCCGTCTGACTCTAATGGAAGCCAGTCTGAGCTAGCCTTGGGAAGTGGTGGGAGAGACTTGAACTGCTTTCTGTAAGCTGGGCAAAACCACTTGTTGTGAAGTGTATGTGCCTATAGTTGTTCTTATTTTTATTTATTCCCGATAAATATGGAGGCCACAATCAGCAGTTTGTTATGCCAAAAGGCCAGAGCCACTATTGTGTACAGCCCCTAGCCCTATTACTCCAGGCAGTGTGCTGATAATCCTGTTACCAGCTATTGAGCGCTAAACACAGACGTCTAAAACTGCAAAATGTAATCCTGGCCTTGCCGGGGGGGGTGGGGGGTGGGCTATTTACAGTGATGCTTATACTTACCCACCTTATTCCAGAATTTTAGTGATTTAGAACAGTACCCCTCACTGCTTTGACTCCATGCATTTTAATACATTTAACTCTTCGCATACTTGAGAATCATCACCTAGAGTGAAGAACTTTACCCTGTCGCTAATATATATTTTAACAGCCTTCTGTGTCTTGCAAGTTTAAAAAACACCAAAATGGTGTTTATCAAAATTCAGATGCTTTTCTTTCATCCCCCTCCTGAGGATCTCTTGCTGACATCTCAGTTTCTGCTTGGAGCCCTGAAATGCCAGGGTAACACTTTGGCAAAGAAATGTGGGGCTGTTTCCCTAACCCTGAAGAAAGTAGGCTATGAGAACTGCATATTTCAATTCCTACAGGCTATTTGAATAGTGCATACTGTCCTGACTTGTAGCATGATGTTGAGAGAGATTTGACCATGGGGCTGATGTTTCAATCTTTACAATACAACTTCTTTCATAGAAATAACATCGAAATCTGTTCGTAATGCAGATCTCAGTACAATCTTAAGTTTTTAGAATTGCTGCTGACACCTTACACTATCCTCAGAATGAAATGTCCTTGGTGAAGCATCTCTTACATTGTTGGTCTCCACATATGGGATGCAATATCTGATTTTAATCCAGGGTTAATTCCTTTAGAAATGTATTATCCGTATGTTAAGTGTGATTGATTAATCACTACATTGGTTTTTCCACTCTATGGAGGGACTGCATTTGTAATGTTTGCAGAACATACTAAGATATTTCTAGCAGCTGTTGGGGCGACATTTTAGTAAATTAAATGGATTATCTCAAGAGCCTTACTCAAGCACTGTGTAGATTATTCATTAGCATGGGGACAGAAGCGCTGGTTTGTTTTCTGTATGTGGACATTGGTATGTACTAACTCTAGATGGGGCCCTCTCACCAGGCTCCTGAGGAGCTGACGGGATCCTGCTTCCCTCGTGCCCTGACTTGCATACCTTTGGCGATAAGACAGACTAATTCCAGTCTGGCAAAATGCTTCTCTTGCAGGAGGACAGCTGACTAGTGTTGCATCTTCTTAAATTAAAATGTCTTTGGAAGACTCTTAAACTCTAATATACAAATGCTCCTGGGTGTGCAGTGAGACACATGAGTTAATGCAGATTGCAGCAAAGACTTGCAGTGACAGATCCTACTAGATATTTTCCTTTTATTCATACTCCAGCTTTTTAAAAATATCCTTTCAGGTGAACTTTGCTTGTCTTCAAAGTGTCTGTCCAAAGTTGTCTTGTGCATATCTGCATTACTACATGCTCTAAATTCTAAATAACCCAATAACTTGCCTTTTATGATGCAGTTTTATTTGACCTTTTAACATTTTCTTGCATTAAAAGAAAAGGGGAGGGAAGTCTGTCTTCATTCGACAGAGTTTTGGGGGGAGTCAGTGGGTGAATGTGTACTTTATTTCCTCTGGATCTTCACTCAACTGCTAGCAGAATCTTAACACATGGATTTTTTTAAGTGTCTATTGATGAAAAGTAACTTGTTCACTTTCAGTTTTCTCATACTGAAATGGTTAAGTGCTGCTCATGGCCCCCAGCCCCTTGCTCTAGTGTAGGAAGAGGAAAACAAAGACTTTTTATAATCCCTCCTCTCTGTCCACAATTCAATTTATCCAACATACTTTTTTCCCCCGCCCCCCCAAGAATAAGCTCATCTCAACTGCAGTGACTGGTCAGTGCCTTGCGTCTCTGCAGTGTACACCCATAATTGATGCTGTGTAGTAAGCAGACACAATATGCCTAGTTTGTGTATACTACTTGTCTGTCATGGAGTAGTTCCCATAGAAAAATTATTTCTGGTACCTGAAGTGATTTTCCGATTGCTTTGTTCTTCTGTCAAACTGCTGGCTCTCTGAAGAGTTAAAGATAACATGAGTCTGTCCCTGACAAAAGGCTTGGTGATTCTCTTCTCCCTGCCCAATACATAGAACTAATTGGGTTGTGGTGGATAATCAGCTGCATATGAGCTCCCAGGGGGATACTGGTGTAGCCAAAAGGCAAATGTGATCCTTGGATGCATAAACAGGGGCATCATGAGTAGCAGTAGAGAGGTTATTTTACCTCTGTAATTGGCACAGATCTGACCGCTGCTGGATTCCTGTGTCTAGTTCTAGTGTCTGCAGTTCAAGAAGGATGTTGACAAATTGGAGAGGGCTCAGAGAAGAGTCGGAAGAATGATGAAAGGATTTGAAAACATGCCCTCTAGTGATTAAACTCTGAGAGCTCAATCTCTTTAGTTTAACAAAAAGAAGATTAAGGGTGACCTGATTGATCTATAGGAACATACATGGGGAACATAATGATGATGGGCTCTTCATTCTACCAGAGAGACTTCTAACAGGATCCAGTAGCTGGAACCTGAAGCTAGACAAATTCAGATTGGAAATAAGTTAAACTTTGTAATGGTGAGGGGAATTAACCATTGGAACAGTTTATCATGGGTCCTGGTGGATTCTCCATCACTGACAGTTTTTCAAATCAAGATTGGCTATGTCTGCTCTAGGGATTATTTTGGGGAAGCTCTATGGTCTGTTATACAAGAGGTCAGACTAGATGGTCGCAGTGCTCCCTGCCAACCTTGGAATCTGTGAATTAGGATGGCCACCCCTCTGACTCCCTGCCAGGCGGGGAACTTGCTTACTTCACAGCATGTTTCAGAGTAGCAGCCGTGTTAGTCTGTATCCGCAAAAATAAAAGGAGTACTTGTGGCACCTTAGAGATAAATTTATTTGAGCATGACACAGTGACAGCATGTTTCTCATCTAATTTAAAGTAATCCCTGAATTCCTGGGTTGCTCCTGGGAGCCTTGTCACCAGGGGCTTGGGAGCAAAAGATGAAGATTAAAGGGAGTTAGAATGCTGTGGATCTTTTATTTTACTTGTGTATGGAGAAATATTTTCCTTAATGTGCTCTTCCTCCCGGAGGAGGTGACAGATGTTCAGCCTTTACTAAGAACTAGGGCAATGTTACTGCCAGCTCTTGGAGGAGTCTTATGCTGTTGGTACTTCTACCATGCTGAGTGTAAAAGGCTTGCTTTGTTGGCTCAGCATTGGCAGTCTTCAGAGGGGAAACAAAGCTCCGTGGCCTCCATTTCACAATAGGAACTAGTGTAAAATCCTGAGCATAAACCAAACGGGAATACGAATTGTGGACTGACTCCTGGTGTCATAAACTGTAGCATGGAAGAAGATTCAAGACTGGCAGCTTAACTGGGTGTTAAATAACCTAATAAGAGGTGTAGCAGTGGAGGTGGGGTGGTGAGTTGTAAAGTCCTCTCTGGTTACAGGGCTCTTGCTAGACATTGGAGGCTAAAGCTATGTCTGTACTACAGCCTATGTCTATCCTACACCTCTTCTGTCGCTCAGAGGTGTGACTAAACCACCCCCCAACAGACAAGTTACACCGCCATAAGCGGTTGTGTGCATAGCGTGAGGTCAGAGGGAGAGCTTCTCCCGGTGTGGAGGTGGGTTTTCTTTATGCCCCCAGGAGAACTCTCGCCCATTGGCCTAGCATCTTCCCTAGACGTGCTGCATTGGTACAGCTGTATGTATAGAACAGCTTTTGGCCTTGAGGTTGAGTCTAAACTGATGAAGTTGCATTGAATGAAGTGAGCTGTAGCTCACGAAAGCTCATGCTCAAATAAATTGGTTAGTTTCTAAGGTGCCACACGTACTCCTTTTCTTTTTGCGAATACAGACTAACATGGCTGCTACTCTGAAATCTAAACTCTTCAGTAGTCTTTTAAAACTGTTTTTCCTTTAGTAGATTGTAACACTTGTCATGGTAGTAGCTAAACTTATTTTTCTAAACATCTTGTATGATGATTTATCCCCAAAGCATCTTGGAACACACTTCCTGGTGCCCATCATTATGGCGTAGATGTGAAATTTTACTTTTTGGTTAAAGTTGATACTGCACTAATTAAAGGGAGATGGGAATAGGTCAGTGTGTGAAACCTAGCAGAATGATGGTTGGATATTGCTTTTAATATCCCTGCTTTCTGCTTGCCAAATGCTTCTCTTTTGTGCTAGTGCACATTAATCATGTGGTGAAATTAAGTGAGATAGAAACTAATAAAACTTGCCAAAATTATTTGGAAAAGGGCTATGTTGGTACAAGAAAGTTAATAAAGCTTGACTAATGTCTGCTTATGTTCATGGAGGGTATTATGCAAATAACTGCTTTCACACCTTAGCTAATACAACCAGACTAGCTACCCTCCCTTCATCTCTTCCTTACAGTGCTTGTGTTTCCATCTTCCCCTACAGCAGCCTGGGGTGATGGAACAAATCTCGTGCCTAGATGTGTAATTCTCTGCTGGAGGAAAAGAAGAGCCTCCTGCTCAGGCATTTAATAATACACTTCTATTAAGTTTACCAGTTAGCTGCTGTAGGAGCAATGTCATTAAGTTAGACAACGACCGTGCAACAGCCTCTTCTAACTTCCCACAAGGGAACTCTATTCCCCTTCACCGCCTAGCTCCCAGATAAGAATTGAGTTCCCCTCTAATCAGGCGTGGGCCATTGCTGTCAAACTTGCCTAAGGGAAGGGAGAATCAGCCCTTGTGGGTGGGGTATCCAGTCGCAGGGAGGGGCCAGGGCCCTAGCCCCCGCCGCTGTGGACGCTCCCCAGCCGTGAAGTGGCATGCCCCTGGGGGGAGCAGGTTTGAGCTCCGGGCTGAGGCCAAGCCCCGGGCGTTACTGGCCTGCTCTCCCCTTTGAGCTGAACGTCTCCACCCAGCATCTTCAGCGCCTGCCCCAGCTGCAGGGGGGCCTGGCCGCCCCGCACCAGCTGCAGGGGGGCCTGGCCGCCGGGCACCCCGCCCCCGCTGGAGCCCAGGCCGGGCCTTGCTCAGGCGCCCTGCTCCGAGCAGCCACGCGGGGTTCGCTTTACCCGCCGCCCCAGCCCCGTGACTTGGCCCGGGGGGGGACGACACGTGGGGGGCCGGGCCGCGCCTGCGCGCTGCGGCCGGGGGCGGGGAGCCGGCGCACAGCTGGGCGGCGCGTGGCTGCCCGGGCACAGGAGCCGAGCGAGCGAGCGAGCTCCGGGCTGCGCCGCGTCCGCTGGCTGCCCCCGCGGGGCCCCGCAGCGCCTCCCCATGACCCGCAGCCGGCTCGGGGCCGGCCCGGGCCGCGCCCGCCCCTGCCCCAGGATGATCCCCTACTTCTCGGACAACGCGGTGATCTCCCAGAACGCCATCAACCAGCTGTGAGTGCGGGGCCCCGGGGGGGGGCCGTGTCCCGGGGGCCAGTGCGGGGGGGCCGGCATGCCCCAGTCCCGGGGCGGCGGCGGGGGGTAATGCACGGGGGGAGCCATGCCCCAGTCGCCGGGGGGGGGTGGTAGTAATCCACGGGGGGAGCCATGCCCCAGTCGCCGGGGGGGGGTGGTAGTAATGCACGGGGGGAGCCATGTCCCAGTCGCCGGGGGGGGTGGTAGTAATGCACGGGAGGAGCCATGCCCCAGTCGCCGGGGGGGGGGGGAGTAGTAGTAATGCACGGAGGAGCCATGCCCCAGTCGCCGGGGGGGTGGTAGTAATGCACGGGGGGAGCCATGCCCCAGTCGCCGGGGGGGTGGGGTGGTAGTAATGCACGGGGGGAGCCATGTCCCAGTCGCCGGGGGGGGTGGTAGTAATGCACGGGGGGAGCCATGTCCCAGTCGCCGGGGGGGGGTGGTAGTAATGCACGGGGGGAGCCATGTCCCAGTCGCCGGGGGGGGTGGTAGTAATGCACGGGCGGAGCCATGTCCCAGTCGCCGGGGGGGGTGGTAGTAATGCACGGGGGGAGCCATGTCCCAGTCGCCGGGGGGGGGTGGTAGTAATGCACGGGAGGAGCCATGCCCCAGTCGCCGGGGGGGGGGGAGTAGTAGTAATGCACGGAGGAGCCATGCCCCAGTCGCCGGGGGGGTGGTAGTAATGCACGGGGGGAGCCATGCCCCAGTCGCCGGGGGGGTGGGGGTGGGGTGGTAGTAATGCACGGGGGGAGCCATGCCCCAGTCGCCGGGGGGGTGGGGGTGGGGTGGTAGTAATGCACGGGGGGAGCCATGCCCCAGTCGCCGGGGGGGTGGGGGGGAAGGTGGTAGTAGTAATGCACGGGGGGATCCATGCCCCAGTCGCCGGGGGGGGAGGGAGTAGTAGTAATGCACGGAGGAGCCATGCCCCAGTCGCCGGGGGGTGGGGGGGGTGGTAGTAATGCACGGGGGGAGCCATGCCCCAGTCGCCGGGGGGTGGGGGGGTGGTAGTAATGCACGGGGGGAGCCCTGCCCCAGTCGCCGGGGGGGGTGGGGGGGTGGTAGTAATGCACGGGGGGAGCCATGCCCCAGTCGCCGGGGGGGGTGGTAGTAATGCACGGGGGGAGCCATGCCCCAGTCGCCGGGGGGGGGGGGGGGAAGGTGGTAGTAGTAATGCACGGGGGGATCCATGCCCCAGTCGCCGGGGGGGGGGGGAGTAGTAGTAATGCACGGAGGAGCCATGCCCCAGTCGCCGGGGGGGTGGGGGGGGTGGTAGTAATGCACGGGGGGAGCCCTGCCCCAGTCGCCGGGGGGGGTGGGGGGGTGGTAGTAATGCACGGGGGGAGCCATGCCCCAGTCGCCGGGGGGTGGGGGGTGGGGAGGTGGTAGTAATGCACGGGGGGAGCCATGCCCCAGTCGCCGGCGGGGTGGTAGTAATGCACGGGGGGAGCCATGCCCCAGTCGCCGGGGGGGTGGTGGTAATGCACGGGGGGAGCCATGCCCCAGTCCCGGGGCGGGGGGTAGTAATCGGGTAATGCTCCGGCCGGCAGAGTTTTGCACTGTGACACTGAACCGAGCGTGGGCTGCCCGCAAGCCTCAGCTGCCAGGGAAAGTCTGTCCCGCTCGCAAGGCAGCAGCTGTGAGCCCTCCGGAGAGGCGGCCCAGTGGCTGGGCCGGGAACGGCAGCAGGGGGTTATAGCTTGTTTGTGCTGCTAGCTCTTTAACTTGCTGCTAAATCCATGCCAGCCCCAGCAGGCAGGCGATCCGGCTCGAAGACGGAGGAGTCTGGGGCGGGGAGGGAAAATCTACCCTTCTTTAGCTGAATTTCTTAATCAGACTCAGCCTGTGTCACTTCCCTGCTGGAGGAGACTCTGTGTTCTCACAGTATCTGCCCTTCCAGGAACTGAGCTGATGAAACACTTGCCCAGGAGCACAAAGATGGGTTGAATCATGTGGTTGGGGGGGGGCTTGGTCAGAAATGCAGAATGTTGTTTGTCTTTGGGAACAGCAGGACAGCTGCCTGGGGTGGGGTGGGAGGAGAATTCTTCACTTTGCCTTTTGGATTAGGGTCTTCTACAGTTTGCAAGAAAATACTCCTACAGTTTTTGTCTTAATGGCTTTTTTCTTTTAAACATCTTTTCTGGTTAGTAATTCTGACTTCCCCTTTAACGTAGGGCCAGTAATCCAGGGCAATGGGGAGTCTAGTCTACACCATGGCCAAGCTTTTCACAAGTGACTTTGAGTAGCTCCTGTTTTGGTGCCCAACTTGAGATTCCCTCAAGCTCCTGGGTTTTTCAGAGGGTAGGTGTTCAGCTTTTTCTGAAGATCAGATTCTTTATAACATGGACATCCAAAATCACTAGTCACTGGTGAAAGTCTTTGCCTGTATCAGCAGAAGCTTTAGAAAGGAGTTGTCCTCTTAAAGTCTGAGACTGAAATTCCTGTAGTACTTCAGGCTTGGGTATCAGATATCGGGGAATGCTATGAAAATAGCCATAGAGGATTTTCAGTCAGCAAATTAGCCTTTTCATTACTATCTTCTACCATGCTTTACTAGACTGCAACAATTTATCAACCTCCAATTTCACCTTTCTGTAAACTTTCTTCTCCCCCACACCACCCCAGGCTCTGAGACCCGAGAGTGTTCTCTTATAAAGTGTGGGTTGAGGAGCGGGAGGAGGGATTGCGTACTTTTGTTGCCAGGCTATAGCTGCTCTTCTGTTTTCTGCAAGGACAGCCTGGAAACTTGAAACTTTGGGATAAACTCTTAGTTGCATGCTGATAGTACAGACTCTTACTTGGTTAATGCTAGGAGTCCATCAACATACATAAAGTTAAGGGAATGCATGGCAACACTGTGACAACCTGGGGTTTTGGTAAATGTTTTGGTGTCCCCCTCAGATTTCTGTTCCAAATCTTCATCCATTCATAGTCAGTGTCCTAGCTCCTTTCTGTTCAGGATAATGGACAACTGATGCTACAAAAAATGGAGTGGCACCCTCCAAAACTCTGCTTTCCAATGGCTAGCAAGTTGTGTGGGGATACGAACTGTCAACCCTTGCACCTGCTGTCCTCCTCTCTGAAGATCCCCTGCTCTCTTTTTCGAATGCATAAGCTGGAGTCTAGCTTGTGTACTGCCCTAAGAAGCAAGATTTGTCCATTGCAGCAGTAGATGGTGCTATGGTTGAAGAGCCGTGGGTGGATAGGGATTACAAGTCACTACCAGTTTTGGCCAGTTTCAAACTGAAAGGCTCCATGTCCCATTGCTAAGCTTCTTGAATAACCAGTCCCTCCAGCGGTACATACTGATTTAAATGCACCTACAAATAGGCATTATTAATTAATAATTAATTAATAGTGGCTTTGGGGGAGTTGGTAGTAGGGGAGGATCAAGTCTCAAGGTAGACACTGGTAGTGGTATAATCATGCATGGTGGTTCTTTCAAGAAATCAGCTGCTGTTTTATCTTCTGAAGAGACCAAGACAAGCTTGAGAATAGTTAGATAAAATGTTGGCATGAACCCAGCTGGTGTAGTGTTCCTATCGTGAAGAGCTTCCACCAGAAATCTGGACACTTTGCATTTGAGATAAAGCTTGATGAGTATTCTCTCTTAGATTTGTCATAGAAATTGGTCACTGGCCACTGTTGCATCTCCCTTGTGTTTAAGACTAAACAATTGGTGCTATGTATTTGTTAGCTTCGTCTGTTTAATGAGGTCCTTCTAAGCCTTCCATCCTTGTCACTGAGATGTTTGTAATTAGTTATTCTGTTTAATTGATAACTTTGCTTGTAAACATCACAGCTCTCCCATTTGTGTCTGTGAATGTGGGAATCTAACAGTGTATCCAAGGTCTCTGTGTAAATAGTGTCTGCTTTGGGGGATCTGAGGCAGCAAATGTGTTGGGGTTTTTTTTGTTGTTTTTTGTTTTTCTGTATCAGGATAAATGCTGGTATTTGCTGAAACATTTACTTTATAATGTCTTGCTTATGTTAGGTAGCTAGGTAACAATTTCAATGGTTATAGATGTGTTTGATTTATATACATTACTCCAATATTTAACCCACAATCTGAAACTATCTATGGAGAGAGGCATGCAAAAATGGTGCCGAGGGGAAGGAGAACTCAACTTTTCCTGTCTCTGAGGGTCTGATTGCCCAAGGGTGCTGTGTCCAGGAGCAGCTGCAATTGCAGTTTGCTTGGAAGGATCGAACTCTTTCCTTTCCTGGAGTTGGTGATAACTCAGTTATCAGAGGAGCTTGCTCTGTCCTCAGCCTTCTGTAAATTGAGATTAACCGGCAATAAAGAGTTTGTGGCCCTTCATCTAGGGCCCAGTGTTGTATTAGCACATTTATCTGGGACAGGGTTTTAAACTGGGAACAATGGTGTGGTTTTTGTGATTGGATAGTGGGGAGTTTTTTCAGCTGATTGTTCTTACATTAAAATGTTTTGCTTTGCAAATCAGGAATTCAGTTAGAGATCACAGATCCTTGTACAATTACCTGCAAAATCAGACGTCAAGGTTTTCCTGCACCAAAACATTGTTCTCTGTGTGGAATGGTAAAGACAGCACCTGGATTGCTAATGCCAGGAACGTTTACGTGAGTGTATTCGTAAGTAGATGCAGTTAGCGAATTGGCTCTGACTTTCAGGCATCAGCAAAAAAATGATTCCTGTGTTCAGGCTCTGAGTTGGTGGTTTAGTCAGCTGGACTGGACCTTGAATATCTCTCATTCACAAGGTTAAAATCAACATTTAAGAGACTCTTTTGTTTATCAAAATACCACCATTAAAACTGTATCTTGATTTAGGGCCAGCTGCTACTCCTGTTGAACTCAGTGGGAGGAACATTTAGTTATTAGCTTTTTCCTGTATAGGACCTAAAATTTCAACCAGTGGTCACAGCAGATATTGGAAATATCAAGGTAGATGAGGTGGACCTGTAAATGCCCAAGAATTTTTACCTGAAGACACCTACAGTAATCTCCACAAGTCAGTCTCCACTCTACTTGTTGTCTGCCCTCACTCTTTAGGGTTAATCACAAGGTTTTGGTATCTTATTCCATGTATTAGTCCTTGAAATATGTTACTCAGCCCTGAGAAGGTAGCAAACTGTCCTTAATTTTACTGCCAGGTCTCTTTCTCTGCCTTCTGTTTTTTTAGAGAGGAAGTCTGGTCCAGTGGTCAGGGTGTTCCCTGCTCTACCACAGACTTCCAGTGGCAAGTTACTTAGGGCCAGATTGTCAAAGGTATTTAGATGCCTATCGATGCATCTAACTCCCCTTGGCACTTGGGTGCTTTTGAAAATCCCATTTGGAGCCTAGCTGTAGCTTTAGACAACTGAGTATCTTTGAAAAATCTGTCCCTTCGTCTTTGTGCCTCAGTTCTCCATCTGCAAAATTGGCTTAAGAGCACTTTCCCACCTCATGGGGTCTGTGACAAAGATTAAACCTTACCCAGATACTATGGTAAGGGGGGACACGAGTACTAGCTAGAGCGCTAATAAAAGCATTTTAACAATACGGAAATATTTATACATATGTTGTATTTGCTATTTTGTAAACTGAGAAAGATCTTCAATGATACTTTTATTTTCAATGCTGGCCTGTTCCCAGTTATGGGAGCTAAACTCTCTGTGTTGAAGAGACTGTGTTTCAGACTAAAAGGAGGAATGTAGAACTACCAGTTTCTCCAAAAATGTTTTATGTGAGTTTTGGAATCCTTTACAGTATGGTTCTCAACCTATTTACCATTGTGGGCCGCATATACAGCTCTCTGTGATATGTGGGCCACATCCAACACAATATGTATACTACCTGTATGGCCCTGAGGATGTCACATGGGCCACAGCTGTGCGCTGATTGGGCTGCAGGTTGAGAACCTCTGCTTTAAAAGAAAAAGGCAACTAAAACTCTCGGTAGAATTCCTTTCAGCAAAGGGTTAAACCTAGTCATGAAGTGTCTTTGCAGAATTGGAATACACAGGATAGTGCTACCCCTTAAAAGTAACCAGCTTCCTTCAGAATTTGTGTAACATACAAGGGATGTTACAAATTGTTAATAGGGCTTTTGATTTTGTACACAATGTAATTAATACTCATTTTATTGACTCATTTCTTCCTACCACTCCTCACTTTAGGCCCTATCCTGTGTTCATTTTCTTTCCCCATTGCCTTAAGAGGAAGCCTTTATCTAGAAATCTAACTTTGTAGTGTAAAGTTTAATCTTCAGTGTAATTCCTTGTGTTGAGGCATGTGTTCAGCCATGAAATAGGTGGATGCTGCTTTTCTGTATCCTGGAGGCTTTTCTGTATCTCGGGAAATGTGGAGTTCTATTGAAGATCTTTAATTGCTTTTCTATCTTTGTAAATATTTTACCATTATAGTGAGAATTGCTGACACCTCGGATTTAAAGAGGGAGCTGCAGACAAATGGAGATTCAAGGGAAAGGGAGTTCCAGGGAGTAGCTCAAATTGCTGCTTTCAATTGCAGTTGAATTCATTTTGTGAACTAAGGGTCACTTGTAGTTTTGGATGTTTGAAAACCAAAATAGACTGGTTAGATCTTTTCCCATTTAAAAGCTCAGTAGAGACTTTTGATCAGCACTGAATATCGATATTACTTTCCCGGCATGCAAACTATATTTCCCTGGATGCTTGGGCAACAATATAATTCTCTGCTCCATCCTCCATGGCAAGAAGTTGTGAACTGAGCATCATTTCCATGCTGCTCTCTACCTAGCATCTTAGAACGATCAGCCTGTTTCTGATTATACCAGCTGAGCTGAGTGAAATTTCTTCCCTTTTTTCCTTCCTTTTTCACTCATCCTAATGACAGGTTTCAGAGTAACAGCCGTGTTAGTCTGTATTCGCAAAAAGAAAAGGAGTCCTTGTGGCACCTTAGAGACTAACCAATTTATTTGAGCATGAGCTCAAATAAATAACTCATCCTAATGTGTCAAATAGAGCATGGGAAAGGCCTGTCACTCCCCAGTGTTTCTCCCCATGATATTTTTTTCCGATTACCTCAGTGCGTTTGCATAGGTGTGTTTTAGCACACTGCTGAGAACTCTGTTGATCATTAACTCAGGCAGAGGCGATGTTATCCATGTCTAGCCTTCCTGCTTGGACTTCCTGTCTATTTTCCTGGAGGTGAAGTGTATTTAAATTTCACTGATCTTTTGTGGGACACTGTCAGAGAGTGGATACTGGGCTAGATGAACCATTGGTCTGACCCATTATGGCCGTTCTTACATTGGGAGGCAGAAGGGGTCCCTGAAATAGGATCAAGACTTGAGCAAGAAATCCGTGATCCTGGGGTAACTAATTTTCAAGCAGTAAATAGTTAGCTTTAAATATTTAGCTGCCCAGACGGATTCACATTTGGAAGGGCTATGAACCATGCCAGTTGCTTCTGAGATGCTGGGGTCTGTTCGGGCTGCTGTGTAAATGTTCACTCCCAAGGAAAACTTGGTTTTCTTGTAGAGATTATCATTCTAGCCCTGCTTCTCTAGAGACAAGAGCCCATCAATAGAGAATGGCCCTTTGGGGCCAGCTAATATTTAGGCTGCCTGCTTCTATCCCAGCACTGCACCTCTTTGGACCTTTATTATAGAACCTCAGGCTAAAATAGTATTTCCTGGAAGGGATTTAAACAATTTCAGACTAATTTTGTTGAAATGCTGATTATCTGGCCAATCTGAACAGAGTCAGTTAGTTCAGAATCCTGTGTCCTAGCCTATGGTAGTTATGAAAGAATTATTGTCCGTCCACGCTGGCCTGACCCAACAGCATGTGAACCATATTCACCTGAACTGGTTTAAAACTAGTTCAGCAGGCCATTCCCCACCTTACCTATGCATTGAGCAAAGTCAGAAATTCAGAGTTGTCTGACATTCCATCTTCAACCAGAGTCTTATGTGAAGTCAGCCTGATATTCAGAAAACCCTCTTTCCACACAGAGGTATTAAGTCAACCCTGCACCCTTAACTTTGAATTTCCTTTCTTTTGTGGGCTTATTATTGTCATAACATGGCATAATTTGTTTGTTTAAAGGCAGCTTTGCACTGTACGTGTGTGTACACGCATAGGTACTGTAGCTTTCATTCAACAATTACAGCTAACTGGGAATAGTTGGTCTTGGAGTCTAATAAAAACACCCAGTTATCATGTAGGATTAAAAAAACATTTCATGAGAGAGAGAAACTTTCATGTCATAAGCCAGTCACTAACCAGAACGTACTCTCTGGGCAGTTTATTCATTGTGCTTTACCTTTGGAGTAGCTGGGGCTGGCAGCGCTGGGATGAGCTAGGGGAGATGGAACTGGTTGGACCACTGATCTGCTCTGGTGTAGAGCAACTCCTCTGTTCCAAAGTAGAGGTTTTATATTAGGAATAAAGAGCATAAGAAAGGCGTAACCAAGTCCAGAAAACAGTTTCGCTGGTCAGGGAGCGATTAGTGGGAAGTACATCCTATTTTGTTTGTTGTTTTACTTTAGTCAAACACACGTTACTGGGCTGAATAAACAGGTAAGTGGGTGAAATTCTGTTCTGCCTTATCAAGGAGCTCAGACTGGATGATCTAATGATCCCTTCTGGCCTTAAAATCTCTGAATTTGTATTGCACCTGAGAGGTTCATTCGAATTGGGAGTAGTAAAGGGGCCCAGTCTCTAAGACCCCAGCACAGGATCTGCACTCCTTTCATTTGTAAGTTTTGAATTCAAGAAACGAACCTTGCAGCACTTAGCAGATCGTGTGTGTGTGTCTCTATATCTCCTTGTGAAATGCGGAGGACTAAGTAAGATGGCACAGTGGTGAAAGTACATTTCTAGGAAATTCAGTAGCATTCTCTGAGGTAGGGCACATGTGTGAACTAACAATCTTGACATAAGAAAGTAATGAATTGGTTTAGTTTTCGAAGTGTCTAACAGCAGCATTCTCCTACTTCAGTGCATCTTTCTGTCTGTGCAGGTACTTAGCTGATCCTCATCACCAGAGTATCTGAATGCATGTGGCACGTTCATTTATTTATGATGATTATTAACCAGTTAAGATTTGTGCTTTCTCTTGAAACCTCTCTAGTTGCCTAGTAGGCTAAACCCACAAATCATTTATTCTTTCTCTAAGCAAATGTTTGTGTCCTTTGAGTAGTCAATGTTGAAAACCGTGCATTTGCATATGTATTTTGTAATGATGGTTTGATACGATCCGTGTTGTCCCATCATCGTGTGCTTCTGGTCTCTGATCTCCCCAGTAACCCTTCTCTTTTCTGGGTTTTGTTTACACTTGGCTAAAACTCGAGGCAGACATTTCTTTTTTAAGTGCAAATACAGCATATCTGCCTATCCCTCTGTTTTAAAGTTTGTGACATGGCTTGTGGGAAGAAGACAAGTCAAATTAAGTTCAGCGTCATCTTTTGATCCAGCGCAGCCTCAGGGCGTTCTGAGAGCTGGGGATTGCTAGATTGCTGTGACACCTCCAAAACCTTATATTTACAAAGCTTTGCAGACCTTCGGTCACACCTAAAGCTATTGTCTGTACTTAAGTATTCAGGTGTCTTGAAAGCTCCACATCAGGTCATCCTGTTGCAGACTTTTTGTAAAATATTCTATTTAGAAATCCTTCTGTGCTATCACACACAAACTCTCCTGTATCTTCCTTTTTTAATATTGCAAGTTGAATAGAGCATCTTTGCTTGAGTCCATCTGAGCCTACTGTTCATCATATGATGTCGCCGCCATCTTCTTACATCATAGTTGTTTGCTGTGGAACTATTGGTCACACCAGAAGGCTGATCTCTGATGGGGAGTTAGCAGTAGAAAATAAGCTCTTAGAGGAGCAAGTGCCCATCTTTACTACCAAGGCTCTTTGTGGGAAAAGAAATGGGAAAAGAAATATGAGGTGTGTTCAGTGTATGTACAAAATTATTTCTAAGTAGAACACTCTTTTCAGTTTTCAGAGCAACAGCCGTGTTAGTCTGTATTCGCAAAAAGAAAAGGAGGACTTGTGGCACCTTAGAGGCTAACCAATTTATTTGAGCATAAGCTTTCATGAGCTACAGCTCACTTCATCGGATGCATACTTTTCAGTGATCAGATTTGTATAAGCCTTCTGGTTTTTGCATAGTGTAGCAGGGTGGTCACCTGCTTCTGCCCTGAAGGGCTGAAAAGCCAGCCCTTGGAGAGGGCTGGGGCTGTGGGCTAGAAGTTGGGCTGATTGGGGAAGTGGCCTCAGCTGGGCCATGCCCCAGTCAGGCTGCAGCTGGCCTGTATAAGAAGGCCAGGGCAGCCAGGAGTGGCCTCTCTCTCTGCCTTTAGAGGGAGAAGGGCCTGGCTGCTGGGGAGCATACCTGGGAACCTGAGGTGGGGTATGCTGGGGGAAGGTGAGAGGTGCTGGGGAGCTCCCACCTGGAAATCCCCCAGGCTGCAGGGCCTTGTGCGGGGCCTAAACAGGCCCCACAGGTAGGCAGAGGCAGCAGGTCCAAACCCCCCCTTGCCTGTGATAAGTGGCTTATGTACTGCAGTCAGCCTCAGTGAGCGGGGACTAGAGAGTGACTGGTCAGTAGCCAAAGACTGAGGTGAGGTGGGGATAGTGGGTGAGGGTTCCCCTGGGTGGGGAGACCCAGAGAGTGGGGGTACTGTCAGGGGGGCAGCACCCAAGGCAAGGGCACCGGGTCCGGGAGGGACATGGGGGCCAGTGACAGGCGGGACACCGGCCTGCAGAGTGTGCTCTGGAGGCTGGTGAGCTAATTTCCAAGGACGACCAGCAGGAGGCACCACAAGGGTGAGTCCCACCCGCCTACACATAGCAATTGTAAATATTGCTTGAGAGGAGAGCAGACTACATGTGTGCTTTAAACAGAAGTTCAGAAAGACATCATCTCTCCTTAGATTATATCGTTCACTGTCCATGTTCACCTTGAATATGTAGCAGCTCACCAATGCATTGATGTGAGTAGTCTAACTGTAAAACACTGCTGGAGTCTCAGGGGAACCAGTGAGACTATTTTTGGGTCAGATGGGACTGGGGTAGATCATTCCGACTTTGCAAAAACGAGAGTCACCTTTGCCCTATCATTGAAAAAACAAAACAGTTGCCCTCTGTGAAATTCAATGGGCAAGTAACAAGCAGGAGTAGCTATTTGTTGGCCCAGTTTTCAGGAGTGGTCAGAATTAAACTAATCCCTTCGCCAGTCCCAGGCTTTATGATGGAAGGGGAAAAAAACCCTCTTTAAAAGTAGTTGAGCTAATTAAACATGATTGTGGGGTGATGAGTGCACCCAAATGGCTGTTTAGCTGGCATGGGTTGCTGCCCTTCTTGGTATGAGAGAGCAGGTGGGAAAATCTGAAAACAAAGATGAATCAGAACTTCTGGGTTCCTCTGTGTGTTTCAGGATTGAAAACCAATTAGATGTGATGGAAGCAAATCATTTGTTAGTATCGCCTTTAACCCTCCTACCACTTCTCTGCAATGGGGAAAACAAGAAAGCAAATTGAGAATATGCAGACTCATGTACTTCACTAATTAGGGGGGTAATGCGAGCAGAGAGTGAGTATGTGCTGTGAAGTCTATTAGTATGTACGACAAGTGCGTGTCTGGATGTGTTGGTGTGTATTGCTAAAATATCTCTTTAAATGTCAAGATTGTTAAAGAAGCCAAGCAATTTGCATCAGGCGGTGGGGTCTTTGGAAGGAAAGGTACACCAAAGTTAGCAATGGGTAGGGGGCAAGTTTTCACTTTGAATTGCCGAGCTCTTGGTAGCATTTCATGATTGCAATAGTAATTTCTTTAATTTCCTCCTTGTGTCAGATTATAAAACGTGTTGCATGGGTCTTCAGGGGCTTCAAATCAATTGAATTTCTGCTTAGGAGACCTGTTCCTAATGGCATGCTCTGTTCCTGCTAGGTGGGGAGAGAGGCTCTCTTCAGGTCTGTAGTACACAGCTGCATCCAGTATTGTATTGATCCTTCCACTTCTAATGTGTGGTTTGAAATGAGTCTGTCTGATAGCTAATTTTCAAATGTTCTTCACTCAAGTCCTTGTATTTCTCAAAAAGACAAAGAGCACCTAAATCAGAAGTTACCATCTGAGCTTTGTGGGGGTGTAAAAACATCGGGAAATCTGTAAATTCAGAGTTCTGAGCACTCTTGTAACATAAAACTTAGATAAGAGTGGTTATTCTGGATCAGACTAATGAGCCTTTTCCAGTGTCCTGTCTTCCAGCGGTGGTTGGTGCCAGATACTTTGGAGGGAATGAAGAGAACAGGGCAATTATCGAGTGATCCATCGCCTGTCATCCAGTCCCAGCTTCTGGCAGTCAGGCTTAGAGACAACCAAAGGGAGCATGCAGTGGCATCTCTGACCATCTTTGCAGATAGCCACTGATGCACCTATCCTTCAGGAACCAGTTTAGTTCTTTTTTGAATCCAGTTATAGTTTTGGCCATCACAACATCCCCTGCCAATGAGTTCCGCAGGTTGACTGTGCGTTGTGTGAAGAAATACTTCCTTACATTTGTTTTAAACCTGCTGCTTATTAATTTGATCAGGTGACTCCTGGTTCTTGTGTTATATGAAGGGAGAAATAATATTATCCTCTTCACCTTCTCCACACCATTCATGGTTTTATCTCTATCATATCCCCCCTCTTAGTCATCTCTTTTCTAAGATGAACAGTCCCAGTCTTGTCAATCTTTCCTTATCTAGAAGCTATTCCATACCCCTGGTCATTTTTGTTGCCCTTCTCTGCACCTTTTGTTCTTGTGTATATATAGAGGGGCGGCGGCTCCTAGAACTGCACTCCGTATTCAAGGTGTGGGCAAACCCTGGATTTATATAGTGTCATTATATTATTTTCTGTCTTATTATCTATCCCTTTCCTAATAGTTCCTAACATTCTGTTCACTTTTTTTGACTGCCGCTGCACATTGAGTGGATGTTTTCAGAGAACTCTCCACAATGACTGCAAGATCTTTCCTGAGTGGTGGTAGCAAATTTAGATCTTATTTTGTATGTATAGTTGGGATTATTTTTTCAATGTGTGTTACTTTACACTTACCAACATTGAATTTCATCTGCCATTTTGTTGCCCAGTCACCCAGTTTTGAGAGATCCTTTTGTAACTCTTTGCTGTGAACTTTGGACTCAACTATCTTCAGTAATTTTGTATCATATGCAAATTTTGCCACCTCACTGTTCACCCCCTTTTTCCAGATCATTTATGAATATGTTGAACAGTACAGGTCCCAATAACAATCCTTGGGGGACCCTGCTATGTGAAAACTGACCATACTTACCATTTATTTCCTATCTTTTAACCAGTTACTGATCCATGAGAGGACCTTCCCATTTATCCCATGACTGTTTGGGTTGCTTAAGAGGCTTTGGTGAGGGATTTTGTCAAAGGCTTTTTAAAAGACTTAAAATGTGTGTTAAGTGTTTCATGACTGAGGCCTTGTCAGCTAAGCTTTGCTGTATTGTGGAGTTTTTTTAAGCTGAGCTAGAAACGCCTAAAAATGGGTTTGTAATCAAAGTGCTGATGTGTCTTTAACTCAGTGGTCCCCAAACTGTGGGGTGCAGGGCCCAGGCCAGATCTCTTGGGGGGCGGAGAGGGAGCACCATGATTCCAGCCCCACTTCACCCACCAGACCAGCTTCTCCACCATCCCCATTCAACCCCAGTCCTGCTCTGCCTCCAGGCGAGATCCCCTGCCAACCCCACTCCACTCGCAGACCCAGCTCCGCTCCGCCTCAGCTCAGCCCTCATTCCCCCTCTAACCCTAGCCCAGCTCTGGCCCCAGCCCAAGCTCTGCTGCTGAAGAAGCCTTGGCTGTGCAGTAATGGTGGGGGGGGGGGGGGCTGGACAGATTCTGTTAATAGCAAGGGGGGGCGTGACTGGAGAAGTTTGTGCACCACTGCCTTAACTGGAGTGTCATGGGGACTAAGGAAATGGGGTCTAAATGGAATGGTAGGTGCTCAACTGATTGAAAAACCATACTCCGTGAGTACTTACCAGTGGTTCACTGTCACACTGAGAGGGCGTATTTTGTGGGCTACTGCAGAGGTCAGTCCTGGGTCTGGTACTTGGCAGTGTTTTCATTAATGACTTGGGTAAGCTAAGAGTGGTTGCAAGCACTTTTGAGGGCAGGGTTAGAATTCAGAACAACCTTGGAGAATTGGTCTGAATTCAACAAGATGAACTTCAATAAGGACAAGTGCAAAGTACTTCACATAGGAGCGAAAAATCAAATGCACCACTATAAAATGGGGAATAACTGGCCAGGCAGCAGTACTGCTAAAAAGGATCTGGTGGTTATAGTGGATCACACATTGAATTGGAGTCAATGTAATGCAGCTGCGAAAAAGGCAGATATCATTCTGGGGGTGTATTAACAGGCGTGGCATAAGTAAGATCCAGGAGATAACTGTCCTGCTCTACTCAGCACTGGTGAGGCCTCAGCTGGAGCACTGTGTACAGTTCTGAGCACCACACTTTAGGAAGGATGTAGACAAATTGGAGAGAGTCCGGAGGAGAGCAACAAAAATGATAAAAGCTTTAGAAACCCTGACCTATGATGAAAGGTTAAAAACTTGGCATGTTTAGTCTTGAGACAAGAAGACTGAGGGAGGATCTGATAAGTCTTCAAATATGCTAAGGGCTACTATAAAGAGGACAGTGATCAATTGTTCTCTGTGTCCACTGATGGTAGGACAAGAAGTAATGGGCTTAATCTGTCACAAGGGAGCTTCGGGTTAGATATTAGGAAAATACTTTCTAACTCTCAGGGTAGTGAAGCTCTGGAACAGGCTGCCAAGGGAGGTCATGGAATCCCGTCGCCGGAGGTTTTTAAAAACAGGTCTGACAAACTCCTGTCAGGGATGGGCTAGGTTTAGGTGGTCCTGCCTCAGCACAGGGCCTGGACTTGATGGCATCTTAAAGTCTCTTCCAGCCGTGCTTTTCGATGATTCTATGGGGGACCACAACAGTAAGTTAGTTTACAGCTGTGCCATCGCATTGTGAATATAGAACTGCAGGGGAGCGTCTAACAATTACCCAGGTTCCTCTCTGGATTCTTTATTTACACCTTTGGCGGCGGGAGACGTTGGGTTTCTCTTTTGCATTCTGGGGAAAATCACAGGAATGCTTGTTGTTTTGCTTCCTTGTGGCAAATGACTTTCTTTAGTTTAAATCTTTATCACACCCATTGGCCAATGCTTGGGAGCCAGGCGAAGGTCCCTCATTTTCTCTTCTGGAGAAATCCCCTCTTCCTTCCAGCCCCTTTCTAATCCCAGCATGAGCCTCCTTTAATGAGACTCGAAATACAGCAGCGATGCGATTCACCCCACAGTCTGTCAGCTTTGGTTTAAAGGGTGCATGGTGAGTGAGTGATGGAAGTTATTTCGGGAATGAAGTAGTCTTGGTAAGTTGATCCGTAGCCAAGGAGCCAAGAGAAAATTGGCAATATTGCTGCCAAGAAAAACTTGCCATGCAGACTTGGAGGGGCATGGGAAGCAATGCTGAATTTGCATTTTAAAACAGATCTCTGGTACATCTCAGCCTCTGACTGGGAGGTTTACTCACGGATTTCTGGATCCTAATAGTTATCACACAGGGTGCGTCTACACTGGGAGAATGTTGGCGGGCTTAGCTACCCTAATGATATGATGTGCTGTTGCCAGTGGTGCCCGCTGCTTGTACGCAGAGTGCAGTTAGACACCGCAGTAGCTAAAAAATCCTTCCCACCTCTCTGTGCTGCATCTAGCACCATGGGACTATGCAGAGAAAATTCTTACGAACTTCCTTAGGGCAGAGAAGTCCTTGGGATGAGGTCTTTGGGAACAGAAGTGACCTGCCTACCTAATAATAGCAATGTACTATCAAATACAGCTTATCAGTCCCTTTTCTCTACTGCTTTCTACTCTCTGGCAGTCCAGTGAACATTGATTTTTAATGTCCTGGCTAGTTTTTATTTTTTGATCGTGATCCAATAGATTAAACTATTAGTATTTGAAAGTGACAAATTACTGAGCAAAGACTCTCCTAAATCCACAATAAACCCGTGTTGCTGCTTGACACAGAAAGGTCAGATGTGTTGACCTAAAGAATACAAAGGAAATGCTGTCTTTCAATTTAAGACACCAAAGTGAAGTGACAGTCTCCGTGTAGGGATTTCACATATAAAATAAATGTTTGCTTCATTAATAAAGGAAAGTCTTCCGTTGTTTTGTCTTTGCTAATTAATGATAATTTCAGGGCATTATTTTTAATCACATTAAAAGAGAAACATTTTTGTTTGAAGTGTTTCCCTTCACTGGAATCTGCTGTTGCACAAAGTGAAGTCACTCTCAGATTTGCAAAGCTGGAGTACCCTCCATGACAGCGTAGAAGGTGAACAAACCAGTAGCTTGGTTACAGGCTACATCACCAGACCATTCAAAGGTCCTGGTGACTCCCAGTTTCGAACCAGGAGCTGCTGAGAGAAGTCTGGCAAATGACCGTTCTCCCTGAAAATCTGTTTAACACCTTTTTTTAATCTACTGTAAATTAATATTGATTATCAGTAGTTCCCTGTTTGGTAATCAGATGGGCTGTTAAGTTCCAAACTGACTTGTTTCCATGGGAAAGGTTGCCTCAGCTGTAGGGCCAGGTGAGCACCAGCTGGATGTGGAGAACAGAAAATGCAGTGGGAGTATAAACGTTGCAACAGGTAAACCACTGAACAATGAAATTCCTGCTACTTCATGAATCGGAGTACATGAGCCTCTTCTACACATACACATACTCACACGCTTTCTCTCCTCCTTCCCCCCCCCCCCCCCAAAAAAAATCCTAGAAATGTAACTAAGCGTCTGCTTCTCTTCACTGCAAAGGAAAGCCTTAAAATTGCAACTTTGATCACTTTGAGTGGAGATGGACAGACTTTTGTGACCTTTTTACAGTACTCCATGACTTCTGTTTTTACCAGCAAGGTTCTTTGGAGGCCGTAATCCGAGGCAGCCTGTCTTCCCAGCAGCTGCATTGCAAAATGTCGTTCCTACAATCTATCCCGCGTTCCCAGCAGCTCAGGGAATTCATGTTGGGGCTCTGGCATAGCACTTCCTCAAGGTGCAGTAGCTTCCCTGTCCCCTAAACTTTCCCACCATTGCTGCCACTGGGTCAGTTGCACCCATGTTAGTGATGGTGAGAGCACTCATACAGATGGACCGCCAGGTTGTCACGAACACAAGCACCATGCTGTCCGTACCTGCTGAAGGAGGTCTACATGACCATGTTCACAGTGCTGGTGGCTGCCTGGACCTTACCCATGCTTGAGCTCCCATTGTTGCTGCAGCTAGTTAAGGTGAAAGGGCGGGAACAGTTCAGACAAGGCTACCTCTACTGCATCTCAGCTGCGTGTCTGGTCTGCACTGGCCCCAAATGCAGCGTTTACAAGATTCCCTTTTAAATTCAAATAACCCAAAACCAACATCTAACTTTACTGTACTTTATTCCTTGGACCCACATCCGTATTGGTTTTCCTTGCTGCTGCCTAGCATCGTCCAACTCACATCTTTGTTAGCACTCAGTCTGGCAGCTGTAACCAAAGCCGCTACCAATGCAGCAGGGGTGCCCAGGCAGTAAACTTCTTTATTTGCATTCCCAACAGACTGAACGTTTCAACTCTGACTCAAGCAGCCGTCACTGTCCCGGTGATCCTCAACCTGCCTGTTCTGAATCACACCCATTGAATGGTATCAGTTGGTGCAAGGCCAGATTTGTGTGCGGTAGGGTTAGGGACTAGTGTAGATTTTAGGGAGGGTGTGAATCAAGACAAGATACAAATACAGCTCTGTGCCAGCAAGGGGAGGATTGTGTGGGCTTGCTTTGCTGATGTCCAGATCATCCCTTTCACAGGGGATGCAGCCAGTACTCTGATTCAGGAGAGTCAGTGGTCTCCGTTCTTTTCCCATCCTTGTCATGTTGGGCATGCTTTGGCTAAATATAGATGGCCCTGGACTGAACTAATATGGAGAGGGACAGTATGTTGACCTCAGTGTGTCTCACTTGACTTCTGTTACAATAATATTTAAAGCGACAGTGTCTCTTTTGTTTAAAGTTATGGGGCTCTGCTAGCCAGACCAGACGTGGTTAGGTCTGGGGGAGCCGGGAATCTCACGCAGCTACACGCTTGTAGAGAGAAGTTTGTGCCCAAATTTTTAAAAATTAAATGTATTTGGAGCAGAGGTGATAGTAATGGGTTTTGGTCAGAGGTATTGTACCAAACTGCTCAGGGATGGTTAAACTTTAACAAACTTTGCGTGGGGAAACTGTGCTTTCAACCTTTAGTGACCAGGGAAATGAAGATACAATTCAAAGAATGCCCTCCAGGACTGTCTGTGTTAATCCTGAAAGGGAGAAGATACATTGTAAAATGGGGATTAATTTTAAGAAAACTAAACTGGCAGTTTGTTTAGCCTTTTTTGATCCTTGACATGAAGAATAAATTCTGCTGTTTGAGATTTTTCCAAGTTGGTTAAAGTGCATTCGAACTCTCACCGAAGGGACATCTTATCTCTTTGCTTAGAGAATGAAAGCCAGCTAGTCTTGGACATAACCAAGTATTTAAATAAGCACGGAGCATATGGTAATAACTCTTAGAAGCACTCCTTTGGGTATAACTTTTCTGCTTAGCAAGGCTGAGTATGTATATTAGAAGTCCATAGATATTTAAACAATATATAGAGCTAGAAGAATATATCATGTAGGGATTTAGTCTGGGAATCTCTTGACTTGGAGACCTAAGAGTCTTTGGAGATGGTATCATATAAACCAAGCGCCTTTTGCTTCCTCATTTCCAGTCCGTATCACTACTTTAAAAAATGCATGGTATTGTACATCTGCTGTAAATATTTAATACCAGAGTTTCTCAGTGTCAGCTGTATATTGCTTTATCCACCCCTTTTCTAAAGAATCATTTGAGTTGGGAGTGCTGTCAGAGCAATGCTTTTGTGCCTCTCTCAAGCCTTTCAAGGCACTTTACAGACAACTGGTTTCAATTTTCCAGATGGGTAAACTGAAGCAAATTAAGTGACTTTTGACCAGAGTCATGTGATTGTTGCTATCTTGAAGCCAGGTTCTCTTAGGCTTTAATATTATGAACCCAAAACCTTTCTTTGTTATTATTATGGCTAGTTGTTTGCACTGTGTAAGGAATCCTGTCGGCCTTCCCATAGATTGAGCTTACACGTAAAACGCTGCATCGGCGCAAGTGAGGATGCTCCGACGCCGACCGGAGAATGTTTCCTATTGGCGTAGTTAACCCACCTCCCTGAGAGGTGGTAGCTGCGTTGATGGGTTTTTCACACCCCTGAGCAATGTAGTTCTACCAGTATAGTCTGTAGCACAGGCCTGGTCTCTCTGGGAGCTTGCATCCATCTTCTGAATTACCTGTTGCTTATATTGCCGCCTACTGAATACTCTACTTCATACCATGTCACAGCAGAATTGGACAAAACCGCCTATTCTACACAGCAAGGTCGCATCCCCTGAAATGTATTAATTACATTGGAGATTCTGTTATCTGAATTTACATCAAGTCCCCCGTGACAAGAGGATAATCAAGGTGCTAATTTCACCTAAAACAACAGTCACAATTCTGGTTCAAGGTATTAACCCTGGCTTTTCCTAGAGTGCTTCTTGCCAAGCCATGAGCTACATGGGAAATGTGTGAGAGAGAGTCAGGAAGTTTGTTCGCTTTCTCAGCTGCTCCTCTTTGACCTTGAGGTCATTGGCTGACAGGAAACGCAACAGACGGTTTGATAGTGAGAGGATGTGAGGGAGAATCGCATGTAAAATCCATAAGTTTCTCGATGTGATTGCAGCTCAGCTGCTGGCCACCAGTTCAGGAGTGAGCTCTTGTACACCAGCTTGGGGGTCAGGGTATTATGTCTCTAGATATTTAGGGTGGGCGAGCTGTATTTTTTTTTTGAGTTTGGGCTTACAGACCTTTTCTCTGCCTTGTAGAGTCAAAGCAGGAATCTGTGCCCACGTGAAGGGACTTGCTATGTTGCTTCCTTGAGCTAGGAGGGGCGGGCGGTGTATTGCTGGGCTCGTTCGTTCATAGGAGCCTTGGAGAGGGCAGGCAAGGTAAAGGGGAAGTGTACAGGCTTTGACGTCATCTGCACTAGCTGCTGAAATTTGACAGTGAGTTTGACTCCTTTCTCTGGAGTCTGGTTTTAAAAGAAGCCATCTTTATTGTTCCTTTAATGAATACGTTCCATGTGTGCCTGCAAGGGAATGAACCTGACGGGGGTCTGCATGCTTGCGACCCAGCTGATTTCAGGGCACTGTGAAAAGGAGGAGGAATGCGCCGGGTGCTGCGGCTGTCCGCAGGACAGTGCTGAGACCTGTTGCGTCTGCGTGGGCTGAAGTACTGGCTGTAGAACAATGAAGGGTGTTGCCACGCACACCCTTGTTGGCAGCAGCTCTGATAGTGCTGATGAGATGAGAGCCCTTTGCTTAGCCTCCGGTGTAGCTTCTCCTGTTCTCTGCAGCTGCAGTGTTGTGTCGAACTCGGCCCCTCCAGAGTCACTTGATCCCTCTCCCCAAAACTTCTCTGGCCTGTACATGATGGGGGACTGAGTCCTGTGGAAGAGAGAGAGCAGCTTGTCTGGAGCGGATCTGTGTCAGCACAGAGGGAGTTCGGGAATAACCTGGCTTTCCTGTTAAACATGGAGTATGAGGGATCTGCCACGTGGCCCAGCCAGAGCCAGGATACAAGGAAAGACACCTGGGTTCCCCAGAGAACTCATCACCACTGGGCTTGTGCGCTGCTCCGTGGGGGACTGGAGCATGAGGGGTAAATATCTAGCTCCCGTTGTAGGGCCCCTGTGGCTGGTGCTTCATTGGCATGGCCTGCACCAGCCCTGCTGCTCTGGCGATGGGCCCAGAAGGCTGGTAGCATTTCCTCCGAGGACTTAATGGCCTCGATTCCGTTTGACATCTGCCCTTCGCTTCCCTCTCATGAGAGGGATTGCTGGAGGGAGCGTTGGCGCTGCACTTTTCACAATGACTGTGTTTTGAAAAACAGCAGAGCCAATTGCGCTTGCAAAAGGGAAGCGAAGGACAGATGCCAACGAACTCAGGGATATGTGATGTATTGGATTTGTCAGCTGTAGACCCAGGAGATGGCTAAGAACGAGCTAATTGTGCAAGCCCAAGCCTGGGAATGAGGGCTCCTAGCTTCTGTCACCAGCTCTGCCGTTGGCTTGCATCATGATCTTGGGCCAGTCGCTTTCCCTGTCTGGGGAGGGTTGTTACATATGCATGAGAGGAGAGTTCTCCTAGGCTGCTCCTGCTGTAAACGTTCTTTGGTCTGCAGGGGGAATCTAACGCAAACCAGCCGAGCCCTTCCAGTCCATTCCAGTTCATATGGCATCTCATCACCAGGGTATGTGAGTGCTTGGTGGCCCATGAGCAGCTTCTGCAGATACCCTCCATGTTAGCCAAGATGTCGAGGTAGAAAAGGACTTAATTGAGGTGGAGTAGGGGGCAGGCAATGCTGTTCCACCATGTATACACCGCTGGAGTGTGTGGTGTCTGCCTGTTTCATCACCGCTCACTCCCTGGAGAGAGCCCCACCTCCCAGCAGAGGAAATGCCTGTTGACAACTCCTTTGTTTTCAAGCTTTGTACTAGTGCAGATGTTGCTAAAAAAGCAGTTTGCGTCAAACATCTGTGAGTCGGAGCTCGGTTCCCACGCTTGGTTTGGTTTTCCCCCATGCTGTTTCTCAAGTTGCAGAAGTGCAGAATGGCAAGTGCTTGACTTCTGTCAGAATACCACTTCCCTGTTCTCCCCTCAGCCTTAGTGTTGCCATTTTCACAGACGTGTCACAGTGCCCTTTCGGTAAGCCACACCCTGTCTGCTGCTCGGCACTTGGTCTGTTTTCTGTTCCTGGGGTTAGAGCATACAGGCGCATAGTGTCAACTAACCCCGCTGGGCTGCCTGGACACATTTTCTAGTCTCGTGTGGTTCCGCCTGCTGTCATGCCAGCTTTTGATCAGTGAGTTTTAATAAGCACTTGTAGCCTGTGGGCCTCGTAGCGTTATCTCTGCTTTATACAGCCCTAGGAGCCTGGCAGTTTGCGTGAAATCCCCTAGTGCCTGTGACAAGGAGCCACAAGCAAAACTTCAACTGGAACGCAAGAATAGCTCTACGAAATGACTCACTAGTGCAGTCACTTTCCTCTGGTGGTGACCGAAACCTGAGGCTTCAAAAGACGGGCACAGCACAGAGGGGCAGGAAGGAAAGGTTGCTGAAAAACAAATAAACCACAATAACAGGGGGAAATGGGTAGCAAATTGCTTTGTCCTGGCAAACGTCTGATGAGAGGCCCAATGTTTGGAATCTCCTAAACTTGCAGAATTGTTTCCAAAACATCCATGTCTGTTTCTGATTTCCTTCCTTCCTTCCTTCAGACGTTGCAGGAGCCTGGGGAAGGACAGCCTTGTCCTGGGACTTGTGGGAAATGGGTTCAGCTCCCTGCATACAGATCCTGGGTGCGCTTGGTCACGTCACATATTCTCTCTGTGCTGCAGTTCTCTATCTGTCAGTGAGGGTAATAGTCCTCCCCTCCCTCTCAGCTGTGTTGTCGGATACACTCCTTGCTGGTGTGGTGTTCGCTGCTGTTAGGATGGGAGCCATAGGAGTGTCTGGAGTGTAGCAGTGAGTGGGCCGAGCACTGTCTCTAGTCTGATGCACTTGCTCTGGTTGCCTGCAGAACACACCACAGCAGTAGCCTCGGGGGCAGACTGCCATTAATGCACCCTCATATTGCCCTTTGTCCCATGCTGCTCTGACAAAGGACCCTCTGCTGCCTGCGGGTGTAACTTGCCCGCCAGCTGGTGGGACTGCCATACCCTTGGGAGCAGGACTAATCCTCTGTACACCAAGAACTTCTGGTGTCGTGTTCCCGTCTGTCTCTCTTGCCTCCCACCCCCCACGGTTAGTTTTAAAATAGTTTCCTCTTTGTGCTGAAGTGGTGATGGAAATGCACCTTTGCATGGGCTTGGTGTTGAGCCAGAGGTGGAGGGAATGCTCTGTGACTGGCTCATCCCTTCCCATACAGGAACTGAGACCTGGGGGCAGGGGGACAAACGTGTTGGTTGGTCCTGCTTCTCTTTGCATTTCTTCTGCACGCAGTGTCACACATTCAACGTGCAGTTCTCTTCGTTCGGGTACATTATAACATCCTGCTGTGTGTGGTCCTGGATTGTCCTGTCGTTCTAGCTCCGCAGCCTTGGGAAGGGGCTTGGGATTGATGCTTGCTGCTCTTCCTAGCCATTGGTGGAGTGCTAGTCCCTCTCTTACGGCTTGATTTTTTTAAATCGTAGATTAAAGGAGCCTGAGCATTAGGACTGAAATTGATCTGTCGAAAGATCAGACCTAATAGAACTTGGAAGAGCAGAGTGTAAATTTTAAAGTAAATACACATGCACTCTCGCCCACCACGTGAGTTCAGAGCCAGGTACTGTAGCAAAATAGACGTAGCTCTTCTGAGAGGAAAGCGTGGTCTGGTACTAGGGCAGTTGACTGGGAGTCTGGGGACCTGGAAGTCTCTGCCTGACCTTTCCAGTGGCCTAGAATGCTAGGTCAAGTGCCTTCCTCTCTCAGTGCCTCCACGTCCCTTTCCCACCTTGTGTCCATCCTGTCTGCTACACACTGGCTACGCCCCTTGTGGAGGTGGTTGTTTTTAGTACGCTGGGAGAGCTCTCTCTCAGCGCTCTGCCGCAACCACACAAGCCACGTTAAAGCTTGCCAGTGAAGACTAGCCCTAAGTAACATACATGCTAACTTGCGGGCTGCGTAGCACTTTGTCTGCTGAATGCTGTCACTCAGTAACATACATGCTAACTTGCGGGCTGTTTCATTTCTTGTGGGAAAGCCGTAAACGCACTGTGACTCGCCTCTTGCTTTGTCAGTCCCTCTAGCTTTCTACCTCCCTTCTCTAACAATCCTAACCGCCGCCCTCTGGAGCTGCAAGGGGCAGCCCTGTGTGTGGGGCAGAGAGCTGCAGCACAAACTACCTGGAAATAGCTGCTTGTACCAGGCACAGCTCCAGCAACGTGGGCCGCTCATCGGCCCTGGCCTCCAGACTCCTCTGCCAGGCGGTGCTGTGTCCCCAGAGATGGCCTTTAGGGAAATCTTCTCTTGCTCGGCAGCTTACAGGCCTCCATGGTTACAGCATAACTCCATTGTCACAGTGACCTAGAGCTACCCCTGACTTGGCACAGAAATAGAAGGGCAGCCTCTTGTCTTGCAGGGCAGTTGCTCTCCATATTGGCCACAGTTTTCAATCCATTTCTGCAGAGCCCAAGCGAATGATGTCATAGACTAGCAAAGAAACTTGGCATTTTGCTGTAAACACAGGGTGGGGGAGGGTATTCCAATATAAAATATCTGGAATCCCCATTTTTAGAAAAGGACCTCTGAACAATAAGCTCTGCTTCCAATAAACTGTCACGCGGGTCCCCTTCCTGACTGCCCCACGGCACTTGTGGTTAGTGAGCTGACAAAGCCTGGGGGCTTTGTCTTTTGCAGAGCAGCTTGGTTCAGAGCGCCTGCCGCCATAAGGAGAGAGGGGAAGTCTTCCCTCCGCCACCTCTCGCTGCACCTTTCATAGTGGCTGTTTCAGTCCCCCGCCAGGTGGGCTGCTTTGGTAAGTGCCTGACTAAGGGCTGGTCCAGACAAAGCCCGCTGGAAGGAAGCTGCTCTGATGAATAAGCAGAACTGACTGGAGAGCTCTCCTCCGACTCTCAATAGCCTCATTAAGGTTTATTGGTATTAGATGTTGCCAGAAGCAGCCCAGGTGCCTCCCTGATTTCCTTGCTTTGCTTTAGAGCAGCTGTTTTCCTTCTTTATAAAGCACCATCCATAAAGACGCATTTTGCACTGTTTTGTGCTGGGGGGATGCAGTAGGAAGTGGGGGCAGCAGCAGAAGCTGTACGAGTTGTCTTGGTGTCCCAGTCAGATGGCCAGGAGAGCGGGTAAAGTGCTTTGGAAATGGAAAGTTCTTTGGAAGCACTAAATACCTGTTCACAGTACAGTGAAAACACGTGACTCTCCTTAGCAGTGTATTTGGAGCTGTGGCCAGCTTGCATGTGTAACGAATGAATAACACCGAGCATCTCGGGCATCATCTCAGGTGGGGAGAAGTAGGTTTTTGTATGGCCTGGGAGTGGTGGCTGGCTGCGTGGCTGGCATCCTATTTAAAAACAAACTGTGCATTGGGGGCCCCAAGCCCGGTGAGGGGTGAGTTTGGTGACTCCCGAGATAGGTGAGGGCAAAAAGGCCAGGACGAGCCAGGTCCCTCAAGATTCCCACCCCCACATTCCAGGGTGAGCTGGAGCTCTTGCGGGATTTGGCATGAGATTTGGAGCCCTGTGTTCAGGGCCACTTCCAGTTTGCTGGTTTCCAGCAGTCAGCCCGCCTGCCCTCCCTCCCTTATCTAGGTCACTGCAGACTCTTGTGGCTGGGCACAGATGTTTCTCCAAACAACCAGGTTTGTCTGAGGCAGGCTGAATTTTTCACCTTCCTTGCAGCGAAACCTAGGGGTTGGGTTTAGGGCACCGGGAGGGTAGGATTGTCCCCCTCGGAGGGCACGGCTTGGTCCTATGTGAGTCATTTAGTTGCAATTTGTGGCTACTCCAGTGCCGGGAGTCATTGATTTGGGCTCCGGATCCAAGTAGGTAACATCCTGAGGGCATCTCCTGACCAGATGGGGGGGGCAACACTTCTTTCCCCTGGGGACAAATGGAAACCAGAGGCAGGGATGCTGCCATAGCGGGACTGCCCTACCAATGGGCTTTATGGCGGTGCCCAAAAAAGGGGGATCCTATGGGCAAGTGGAGGCGCTCCAATAACCTCCTAGTGTGGTGATTGGCTCCCCCTGTGGTGGGAGCACCCCAGGGATTGGCAGAGAGTGAGAGTGGCTTCCCTGGGCCGTCCCTGCCGGGAGCCTTGGACACCATTTGACTAATAGAGTGCGGCCTGGTTAACCCGACCATGTCGTCTTTTCCTTCGTGCCGTGAGCACCCCAACGAATGTCAGGCGTGTTTCTCCCAGCACCTGGGAAGGCATCCAAGTACCTTCGTTAAGCTGGCTGGTTTGCAGAGCATCATCTTTTCAGGACAGTGCAGTTTTAGCCAATCCCTCAACGACATAGTGAAATACATGTTCTAAGCACAGTGAGCAGCATTCTCGTAACGTAACCAACAGCCAGCCCTTAAAATACGAACAAGGAAGTATGCAAGGTGCTTTGGTCCCTTACTTCCACTTACCTTCTGGGGGATTTTGGGAAGGGAAATCACTGACCAGTTGGTGCCCTGTAAGTAAAAGTCTGTTAATCTGGCCCACGGGGCACATTCTCTGCCTCTAAGCAGAAGTGTGACTTGTCTTGGTGACACTTTTCTCCAAATCGTGGTCTGGTGAGCTGCGTTTGTTGACCCATAAAAGGGTGGAACAAGGTAGCATCCAGTACTACGGTCCTGGTCTCATGGGACTCCAGAAACTTACTGCATTCTTGGTTTAACTTACAAATATTAAACAGAGGTCAGGGAGGAAATGAAAGGAACGAGATTCTCAGCAGCGATGTGATGGTACTGGATGGAGAGAGCTCACGAGCCATTGGTCAGGGCTGGCCTCTCCTTTTAAAAATGAGAGTTCCAAATGAAATGAGAGCAAGTGTTGGGAAACCAGCGAGTCTCCCTCCTATGAGGTCACACTGAGCTGCCCTTTTGTCACACTGCTGCCCTCAATAGCTGTGTGGATTGTTTAGAAATTGACTCCTGTGTAGGGTGGTGTCAGCTGTGTCTCTTGTGCAGGCAGTTATCAATGATTTTATTTATTGATTGGGCTGGGTGGAAGGCCACCTGTGATAAGATGTGCATGATTGCTGCAAAAAACTCTTCCCTGGCCATTAAATCAGGGAGAAAGGTGGGGATGTGATGGTTTAATAGAGTGACTATGTGATTTGCTTCTATCGTTGTGAGTTCCCCTTGCCTTTGAGTGAGTTGTTACCTTCACTGATGCCTGCCCTGTCGGCTGCTTGGTTCTGGTTACTTGATCTTCCTGCTGCACAGAACCAATCTGTTTTTCCACATTCTTAAAAACCTGCTTTCTGCCTCTCTGACTGGAGACTGTATTCCCTTCTGAGACATGCACACGTCTCCTTGGCCCATGCAGCACTTCTAGGATTAACGCTCCAGCTCTCACCGATTAAGCAGGCTGAGAGTTGTCCCGAAACACTGACCCAAACTGCACAAAAATAGCAAAGGTGGCAAACCCTCTGAAGGAGGATGGCATATCTGCTCTCCACGCCTGTAGTTCTGCAGCACCCCTCTGGTTCAGGCAGGCACCAATCCCAGAGGAGTAAGAACTAGAAATACCAGAAACCATTTTTTAATGGTATCTAGTAAACATTCTGAACTGTGTGTTCCTTCTCTGCCTGTTCCCCCCAGCGATAAATATCAACCGCCTTTTTCCCCTCAAGAATCCCTGTTCATACTGTACAGAGCATGGGGCCATAGAATAGACGAGGGCTGGAGAACATTCTCGTCCCTGGAAGACTAATACCGATATGACTGAATCATATAAGCAAATAGGTTTTAATTCAGTGTTTGAGCTGCCCAGCCTTCCACGTGCGTTCGTCTTAATCCCCTAAAAGTATCTTCATAAATGGTCACGTTAAGTCAACCTTCTAGGGAAACAGGCACAGGTGGAGTGGGAGGCCAATATCAGTGGCTGGGTGTGCTGGTTAAATGATTGCTGAGAAGACTGTCTGTGCCTGTTTCACTTTTTTCTAGTGAAGCAGGAAACCTTCAATCGCGTCTGACAGTCCTTTTGAGATGAAGCTGCAGTGGGCAGAGGAAGGGGGAAAGTAATTCCTTTATCGTTAGCAGCTATTGCTCTCCTATAATCTCATTTGATGGAGTGGCTCAGCATAGCAGAGAACTGTGCTTTATCCACATGATCTCTAGCTGGTGGGTCAGCAGCCTTGTTCAGCAACCTGTTCTTCTAGTGGCAAAGTCAGAAACACACTTCTGTGAAGCATGAAGCCAATACAGACTCTGGAAAAAATGTAGTTATGGGGAAGTGAGGCCTGGCAGGAGGATTTTACAAAATAAGTGGTTTCAAGATAACTAAATATTTTCTTGGTAGGTCCAAAGTGTACTTCAAGGCATTGTGTAGCCTAAAGGCTTTGTAGAGAACATAATTGTCATATGGTGCCAGCAGAGCTGTTGACTAAAATTCTTGTCCCGGGAGGATCTGAGGGACTGTTTCTTCATGAGAAAACATCTGTTCTGCATGTCCAGTGATGCATCTTTAATTTAACACAATAATGATTCTTGATTCTTTTTTATCTAGGAAGAATTTTTCTTCCTCTTGAAATTCTGGTGTTTTGGACCAGCACACTAAAGAGCTGGCAAGTCATGGGCTAAAAGGAAAAGGCCCCTGGGGAAGTGTACAACTGCCAGGGTGAAAAAGCATAGCACAGTGGAGGGAGCTCTGGGCTCAGGTGCTCCCTTGAGATGTCTCTACAAAGAGAGTTCCTGCTTCGGGTGCCATTCGAGGGCAGGGGCAATCCACTCTTCCCATGGGAGTGTGTGGCGTTAGAGCAGAGATGAGAAGGCTTGTATTTACTGAAACTTACTCTTGCAAAGCAGTCAGGATATCCAGCAGTAAGGCCTCTGTTCAGGAAAGCACTTGTGCACATGCTGGTCCCATTGACCTTTGGCACTGGATAACAACTGAATTCTCTACAAAGCCTTTTTCCTCAATGTGGCTTAAGCATGTGCTTAACTGTACACATGTGCTTAAATGCTTTCATGAATCAGGTTGCTAAGACAGCCCTTTGGTCTGTCCACCATTATGAAGAGGAAGTATGCGCGAAGCTTGCTAACTTGGCATGGGTTAGCTTTTATCCATTTCTTGTAACTTTTTTCATTTTCTTCAAATATGTGGAGGGGTTTTGTGCTGTTTTAACTTCCATTTCATTACCCCAGCCTTTGAGAGGAGAATCGCAAACTGTTGTATTTAACTTGAGAAAGGCACGTAAAGAGGCTATTAGTCTCTTGCGTGAACGAACCCAGCAAGCTGGTTTCTCATGGAAGGCATGGAGCCTTTGTGCACAATGGCAGGGACTCTCATATCCTGTCTAGAACGTGCATAGTTCATCCTGTTACTCTAGCGTTGTTGTTTTGGATTTACTACTTTTGAATGTTTTTGTGGGGTTTCTCCCCTTTCAGTTCGGAGTAAAACAGGTGCCCCAAACTCTGTGTACCAGGATGACTTAATCCCAGCAGAGTGGTGCTAAGAATCATGTTTTCCTCAATGAACTATAACAGATGTATGTTTTATAAAAGAAGACTACTTACAGAGTTTTCGTAACATAAAATCTTTTTCAGAAGAGGGTCTCAATCTCTATGTAGCTACTTCAGCAGTGCACTTCATTCTTCATGTCACTTGATTTAAGGGCAAAGTCAAGCCAATGAAAGGTGTCTTAAAGTAACAGCATTATGATTTTGCTTTTAATTTATTTGGGTCTCTTCATGAGTCAATTATCATGAATCATCAGACAATAGAGTTTTATGGTCCATTAATCTGTTGTACGGACTGATGGTCCTTCAGCTAACTACAAAAGCAAGGCATCTGTTGCTATGGGGCATCAGCTATCTCTCTGAACAACAAAGCACAGGATTCACCAAATCCATTACATTATGGATTTCAAGCACTGATATACATATTGCCACGTGGAAATGTCTACCAGACGTCTAGATTTCCAAATCAAAAACCCCTCTTAGGGCAATGCTACAGTTTGTTTATGTACCATTGCTCTCAATAACCCTACACATATGACTCACTTACGTTCATGCTGTGAACCCTGCCGTATTTCTAGAGGGGAAAGAAACTAATTGTCCTTCACCAGCACAATGGTTTGGGTTTAAGTATCTTCCCTGTTCAGGGCCCTTGTTTGTCATGGTGCTTTCTCTCCTTGCTACTGGCTCATTGGTTTTCTTGCCCTTGCAGCATCAGCGAAAGCTTCCTCACTGTGAAGGGTGCGGCTCTCTTCCTGCCCCGAGGAAATGGGTCGTCTACCCCCAGAATCAACAACAGGCGCAACAAGCATGCAGGTAAATACACCGCCTCTGTTTACATCTGACAGCCCGGATTTTCCTACTGCCTGGTCCCTTAAATTCTCCTCTTTGGGATGGTGCGCCATGCTAGTGCAGCTCTTGGCTTTCATCTCGGACGGCTGCTACACTTCATGTTGGTAGACCTGAGGGTCTTAGTAATATAAACTTGAGTGCAGTAATCCCTTCCCAACAAAATCCAAAGCTCTCAGTCTCTTTTCACCAAAGTGGTGATTTAGGGAAGCGATTGTGACAGCACGTCGATGTGGTCACTGGTTCTACATAAACAGCTGAATTGCCAAGGATGCAAACTCTTCCCATCCAGTAACATTATTGAAAGTGCATTAGTGCAAATATGTCTGCCCCAAAGGATGATATCCTGCATTAGTAATGTATCCAGTAACCTTTTTATTGGGGTCCATATGCAAAGATTGGTGCATAACGTCCAGAACCTGGGATTATCTGGGATGAGTAACTGCTCTCCTTGGTCTGTAAACAGCTTGTTTACTGACAGCAAAAATAAAGACCTTCTAATTCTGAGTGGTGGTGGGAAGTATTAGGAGTCTATGTTAATGTGTCTTTTATTCAGATAGATTGGTGTACCGAATGATAATATGAAGCGAGTCAGAATTCCACCCTCTTTGAAGCTTGATTTGTCTTCTGTTTTGATCCTTTGTTGGAAAAGTCAGTCTCTGAATAATGAAACCCAAATGCTGCAGGGAAGAGGGTTGCTCAGTGCGTACATGGTGCTGATTCATGGATGGCACTTTACAGGCATCAGTGTCTCTGGGTTTTTTTCTTCTTTCTTTAAACAATCTCTGCAAGGGGACATATAACGTTGAGAACTTTGAACTTCCTCTGGGTCAGAGACAAAAACCAGAGAGGCTGGATTCAACTTTGTCCTTGCCAAAAAAACGAGCACCCAAAAGGGTGACTTCAGTTGGTTCCAGCCACGATTTCCATGGCACTGTCGTGTTGTTAGAACGTCACCCAGCAGCACACCCTGCAGAACCAAAGAGATGATCGGTGAGAGTCTCCACGCATGCACCACACCCCAACTCCCAATGGTAACACTTCTAAGGAAGAAGTCAGGAGTCAGCAAATTCTTTCCCCTCACCCCCAGCCAAAACCATCGTAGGAGCAGTAGCTGAGCTATGGGAGGCTGGGGTGGGGCATATGAAACCCCTGCCTTTGAAAGAAAATATAATGGGCTGAACGTTGGTTTAAAGCCAGTCTCTCTGGCTGAGGATTTAAGTGATTCTGTCTGTGGTATGTAAGTGGGGCCAGCATCTTTTAGAACTAATCCCTTGACCTGTCTCTTTTTTCACTCTCCAAAGTACTCTGCACAGTTACAGCCCAAGTTTCTGCTTGACATATGCTCTATTAGCTTTACCGTGTGGAGAGGATCATCTTTTATCCCAGCTGGATGGAATTCAGGTGTGATCCTGGCCAAACTAGATCATGCAGTGGCAGCATAAACAGAACTACGGCTCTCTGGTGCCCAGACTCCATGTGTTAGAGCCGACTTCCAAAAGGTTCGCGGTCTTAGGTCAGGGGTACAGTTGCCTGAGTAAGAAAACACTCATGCAGTGAATATGGAGTCTGCAGAGATCAAATTTCTGCAAGGGCAAACCTGCTTTGGGGAGATCACTTGCAGCAATTGTATTTTGTATTCTAGGAGGCAGCGTGACCTATAGGATAGAGCACTGGATTGGGAGTCAGTTGACCTGGGTTTTGTTCTGGTCCCTACATACTTGTGTTGTTTGTTTATATTCATCCTTTGTAATTTGACCTAGTTTCTACTTTTTGTAGGACCCTGTTTTTATTTTTAGATCAGTGAAGATCTCCTGGTTAAGCCAGGGTGGTCTCTTGCCAGACTTCCCATCTTTCCTACGCCATGGGATAGTTTGCTCTTGTGCCCTTAATAATGTCTCTTTGAAAAACTGCCAGCTGTCTTCAGTTGTTTTTCCCTTTAGACTTGCTTCCCGTGGGATCTTACCTACCAACTCCCTGAGTTTGCTAAAGTCTGCCGTCTTGAAATCTGTTCTTTATTTTGTTCTCCCTCCTACCGTTCCGCTATCATTTCATGATCACTTTCACCCACTTTCAAATTCTCAACCAGTTCCTCCCTGTCTGTGTATTACGTATACCCTTTCATATCTGTGCACACCGTTAAGAATGTCTGTGAGGTAAGTAGTACTTGCTTTTATCGTTGCCTGGTGAAATCAACTACACCGCACAAGTTAGAACAGCTCTGAGCTGTACAGTCTTGGACACAACATGGTTCCAATTTGTGAACCAGCCACTGGTGGTGAGCGGAGTATATGGAAACAAAACCTCCATCTCCGTTCTTGGCCTTTGCCTGGCTCAACACCAGAGCTTGCTAACCTCTGGTGCACACAGAATTCTGGCAGGCAGATTTCTTTCCCAGCCCTGAGGGAAATGGAGAAGGAGCGCTTTTCTAACCTCTTCCCCCCCCCATTAAGCAGGAGTGGGGGAGTCCCTGCAAACAAGATATTTATTATTTCACAACAGGAAATATTTAATGCTAGCCCCATGGCTTTTTTAGTAGCATCACCCCCAAAAGGGGGAAATTGACTAGTTGGCAGATTGGCCAGTTAAGAAAACAGCCTTCCACGCTTGGCTTCTGCCGATGGCTCCCTCTTGAACACTGCCAGGTGGTGCCTGGCAAAATCCCCTATGTGAAGGGAGCTAACGTGTATTCTTTTGGACTCTGTGAGTGCGGCTTCCCAAGATGTAAACACCCAAGGTGATGTGGCTACTTAAAGTTAGAAAAGTCCAATTTCCCATCCTGGCTGGTAGCTTGTACCCCACCTGTCAGCCCGGTTTAAACAAAATCAGTCCTGTGTTACCACGGTGCCCTGCTGGGCGTTGTGTTAGAGATGTGGCAGCTGCCCTGGAAATGCCAGTGGTGCCAGCCCGACAGGGCCTGATAACAGGGTAACATGGTGTACCCCTCTACCCAGGTCCTGCTCAGCATTTTGGGATGTGTAACGGCTGGTGTTTGCGTCGCTCACATGGGGCATGTAAGGGGAGTGAAGCTGGCCAGGGATGTTGTATCTCTCTCTGGCATAAAGTTTAAAGCCTCCACCAGGGTTGAGTGGGCTGTTGGCCAACAGGGAAATTTGGGGAAATACAGAAAATCTCCCTCCATATCAGAAGGATAAAACCTCTCCCCAAGTGGCCACTCAGAGTCTCCCAGAGAGAGAAACCTGCTCGGCAACTTGCTCTGTCTTTCCTTGAAGTCAGCAGCTGGGAGGGAAGCTAGCAATATCAGGTACCTAGGGACTTCACCTGCTAGGTGCAGTTTGCAGCTCCAGCATGAAACAGTGGCTGATTGTTAAAGACCCTAGGGGCTGTAGCTGTGTTTTGTCTAATCTGATCTGGAAAAGGTTTGGGGCACAGAGTATTGTGAGTGAAGCCCTCGTGCGCCAGGGGCATCAGACTCCAGGCGTTGCTCCTTCCAGAAGCCATCTGGAGCAAGGGAGATGTAGAACTGCTGGCACTCTGAGCTCCCCCAAGGGGAAAACGCTGTCGTCTTAACCAGTTTGTGCTAGTTCGTGTGATTTCTGATGGCTGACCGGCAGCGCCAGGAGTCTGCAGTGTTGAGAGCGAAGGGAAATCTATCTCCCAGGAACGGCGAAGGTGCAGAGAGTTGTGTGTATCCCATTGATGGGCCAGTTTCACCCTGTTATCTGTGTCCAGGGCTACTTGTTGTTTAAGGAAACAATCTGCCTGCAGCAGTCTCTCAAAACTTCCAGTGACTGTCTCCTCGCTTCTCCTGCCCAGCTGAGTGCCCCTTTCCTTCCCAGTGAAACACTTTCCTAGGACAGGCTCTTGGACCGACTCTGCAGATGCTGAAATTTGTAAGGTTGGGAGCAAGCTCCAAGCTTCCCCTTGTATTCAAGTCCCTTTTGGTGGAGGGGGCCAGATGCTGCCACTAGATCTCTTCAGCGCTGCGGGTGACGGGGAGCCGTTCTGGAGCAGTGTAAGGTACCCGCCCAAGGACCAGCTGCAATATTTCTCCAGTTCTCCCAGCCCCTGCCTTCTTGGAAACCTAGGGGCCCCAGATTCCCTGCATGGCAGTGCAGTATGCTGTCACTAGGAGGCACTGGACTAAGGTTTCCGTAACCTTTAATGTCCACAAGACTTTATAATGCTGATCACTTGCTCCACTGAAACCTTTGTCCTTCCCTAAGGAGCTGGTTAACTAGTCTAAGTTTTCCGTCTGCGTGAGAAAGGAGAGGGTGGAAGAATGGAACCCTGTTCCTCTGCGGTAGCTGCCCCCTGGCAGGCCGCTGGTCCACTCCCTGGGGTTGCAGGTGACTTTTCCAGGTGGCTGTTGCAGAGAGGGTCTCTTTCTGGAGGCTGTGTTGCTCGCTGATGTTTCATAGAGAGTGAGGTGCTTGCTGGAGACACATCCCTCTTTCTCCATGTGCTGAGCAGCTGCACTGCTGCAAATTCTCCCTCCAAGGAAGTGCAAAGGGAATAGATTTAGGCCGGGAATTAATCTGGGTTTGGTTTGTGAATGCCTGCTGTCTTGGGAACGTGTGCTACTCCACTTCCTTTCTTATTAACAAGCTTCTAATGTATTGAGCAGCTGGGATAGCGCCTTCATCCTTTCTCAGTGCCCCCAATAAACCAGTAGCTCGCATTTCCAGCTAACATTAATGGCTGTCCTGATAATCCCTGGCGGGCAGCCCGGGAACCTGTTGCGTGGGGGTTGCTCTATGCAAGGTGTGGATTGTACATTGTGGGGTTACCTGAGCCAGAATGCAATCACGGGGCTGGGTGAGCTAAATGGGACAACCCAGATGTGGGACCCACAAGACTAGAATGGGACTGGGACATAAAGGGAGTGTTCAGAGGTGTCCTGGAGCAGGGCTGAGAGGGACAAACATTACCCAGAGAGCCTGGTAAGATCAGGCCAGGTAATGGCACAGAGGAAAGAGCTGACGAGAGAGAGAGAGACGCTAGTCACTTCAGTGGAAAGACAGGTGGAGCTAGCGGCAGCCAGGACAGCATCTGCCCAGGGGATGTTTGAGATGCCAGGAGGTAGGACATGACTAAAAGTGTTTATGTGCGTCCTCACCTTTCCCTCTCTTCTTCAGGGGATCTCCAGCAGCACCTGCAGGCCATGTTCATCCTGCTCCGCCCTGAAGACAACATTCGACTGGTAGGTTGGCTGTTTGATTTATGATAAATAATCTGTGACGGATACTGTGTGGCTAGGTTCCATTGAAAGGTGCTGCAGAGTGACCAATGAAAGCTGCAGTACGTATCCATTTCAGTGGCTTTGCTATCGAAATCCGGGAACTTGTTTACAGCCCAGACGTTCACAAGGGAAAGGTGCAGTCAGCTCGCTGATTTGTCCAGTGAGACAAGGAGTTGGACAATGTTTTGACTCAAGGGTTTTGCATACATTTGGTGACTCATGTCCTGAGCACCTGTGGTCATTAAAGATCCTGTAGCAATTGTCATAAGAATTAAGAACATTACTCTGGTGTCTAAATTGCTGATTATTAAGGCTATGATTTAGTCAAGGATATTTTTAGTACAAGTCATGGACAGGTCATGGGCAATAAACAAAAATTCACGGTCCATGACTTGTACTATAAATACCCGTGACTAAATCTTTGCGGGGGTGGGGTGTTGTTGCGGTTGGAGTGCCTGGGTGTGGAGAGCATTGCTGGGGGGGACAGGGGGCAGTGGCACCAGCTGCTCACAGCAGCTGCTCCGGCCGTCCTGGGACCGCTGCTGGGGGCCCGCCTAGGGACTGCTGCTCAGGCAGTCCCCAGGGCCAGCTGCGCCAGCCACTGCTCAGGCAGTCCCCGGGACTGCTCCAGCAGCAGCCGTTGCCGTTGGCAGCAGGGCTGCCCAAGCAGCTTGCCCTAGAGCCAGCCATGCTGGCCGCTGCAGAAGTCACGGAGGTCATGGAATCCGTGACTTCTACAGCCTCCATGACAGACACAGAGCCCTACTGATTACATCTAGCCTACCTGAAATACCCCCCTGTAGTCATTGGGGTTCTCATCTTCCCTTTCTACATCATTGCATGGTGTTACTGTGGGCTGTTGAACAGCTACCATGTACTACCCCAGATGTGACTGCATTTCCTTAGTGGGGGAAGTAATCCCTGTATGGCTCTTGCCTATATTGCCGTGGTGTTATAAGCAAAGACTTGTTGGTTAGTTAGCACATTGAGATCCTCAGTTGAAAGATGCTATGGAACTGAAGTGGGGGCATTAGTAACTTTGTCCTGGATGCCTCCAGAAACAGAAGAGTGGTGGCCGGAGGGGCTGGCAATATCTAAACATTTCAAAGATCTTCATTGGCTCTCTTGTCATACATTAGCATTGATGGGCTCTCTTGTGTTGCCTGGGTTCATCTCTTGAATCTGCCACAGCAGTTTATTCCCGCTCAGGGCTAGCCAAGCACCAGGAGAGATGTTCCAGCACTGCTAGTTTGTAGTTTCCTCCTGGATTTTCCTTACACACGTGACAGGAAAGCAGCTGATGTGACTGCAAAGCACATTCAGTTTAAAAAGGAGACTGGCAAGTACTTTGCAATTGCATGTGGAATAACCCAGCCCAAACAAGCCAGAGGCCTGGTGCAGAAGGCCATGAGCATGCAGAACACTCACATCCCAGAGGGCCCTTGGCACCTTGCAGCTTGGGGCCCAAAGTCAGAATGCTTGTGGCTATTGAGCATGCGTTCCTCAGCAGTACTGCTGGCTGCTCTCTGCACTGTGGGACCAGTTTGCCCTGTTAACAGCCGAATAAGGACGGTAGGCTAAGAACACACACAGCCTTTTGTGTGGCGTTCCCTTCGGAATGCTAGTGTCTTGCCTGAGGCTGAGGTCAGAAGTCCATCTGAATTGAATTGATTCCTGACAAATGAAGGGTGCACAGAGCTGTAAGAGACTCATTAAAATAGTACATTCAGCTGAGACTTGTCATGTAAAGAGCATAAAACCCCACTTCTCTTCTTGTGTGTTGGCTGCTGCTCTTTGGAGGGGCAGCATTACTTTTTAGAGGACAGCTGAAGCGTCTGCGTTTGGTCCTGTTGGAGCAATTGGCAGACTTCTCAGGGGCTTCAAGGGGAGCAGGATTGGGCCCTTTAATAGACCAGTGTAAGACCAGTAGTACGAAGGCAAGGGGTTAAGTTGTACAAGAACCTTCTAGTATGTGGAAGAATGTAGAAATTGGGCAGCTAGCTTTTAAACTTGTTCTGTATCCAAACCAAATTTCTAGCTTATAAATTCCCACAGTCCTGTCGTAGGCATTACAAGTTTCTTTACTCTCTATCCAGGTGATGGGTAAGGCCTCTGTATTGGCTTTGGACCTCCATAATGTGCTTCCATGTGGGTGGCTAAATACTGCATGATGTCATTTGTGGTCAAAAAAGCTTGCAGGTGAGGGGAAAGCTGTGTTGTAATCACAACATGTTGTCTAAAGACAGACCCTGGTTACAGGAAGAGCTGCCATAGATTTTATATTACCAGTACGTAGGTCAGTTTCTCAATTTGAGAAGAGAACATCCTCTCGCATGGATCGGCTGGTGAGAGGTCCCAGTGACTCTGCGTAACCCACTATTGCTAGGACAGCCATGTCGGTGGGGTGCGTAGTAATTGATGCAACTGATTCTGTCGTGCTTCATCATGGCATCACTGCCATTGGTCGAGAATGAGCTCCCGGTTTGGAGGAGGAGATTGGGAATTGCAGCTCCCTCACAAGCAAGTTGAGACTCTGATTGTTTGTGAATTGCTTTGAGATCCTCTGGTGTCACCTGGTTTAGAAGTGCAGAGCTAATTATTGATTATTCCAGTCAATTTATCGAAACAGATTGCCTCCTAGTTGCACCCACACTGGCTGTCAGCGGGAGCGGGGGTATTAAATGCTGATCCTCAAAAGTCAGTTTCTCATAATCATTCCTATGAAAATCCTGTCTCAGCAACTTGAGGCCATGTGACCTTTGGCACCTGCTTGGTCAGCCCTGCTCTAAAGGGTCTTACATTAAAGCCATACAGCTAATTACAGCTACCTAGATTGGTTTAGTGAAGTAAATTAGATTACACTAATCCTCTGGCTGCAGACAAGCCTCGGGAGCCTCTGACAGGTCCCTGGGTACAGGGTGGTTATTGTGCTATTCATTGCTTGCTCACTCCACTTTCAGGCAGTTCTCTCTGTTTTATCCTATGGGGTTTGTGTCCTAGTGTGGGTGGAAAAAATTGAACCACCAAGACCCTGGTTGTCCTCTGCTCTTTGGGGTCAGAATCAACTGTTTCCTCTGCAATCTGCTGTCAACTGCTAGTCCTAGAAGTCACCCCCTTTGGCTGCAATCCCGTCTGGAAGGGCTGGCCTGCAGAAATGCAAACTCATGTCCCTCCTTCTTAAGGAATGAGAAGGCAAATCAGGCTGGCTCTGGTGTGACTCCTTCCGAGTAGAGTGGGGTGAGAGCACCTCTCCCTCCATGCAGTGTGTCTTCCAATCTGCCTGCACCCCGTCACACTGCAAGCTGGGTGCCTTGTCGTGGTTCTAGTCTGCTGTAGTGTTGGATAGGTCTGGTCTAGTGGTGGCTGAAATGCCAGTCATGCCTCTGTGCCAGCTGTTGCCCCTGCTACAACAGTGGGAGGCTTCCCTGATGCTGCTCATGTAGACAAGGCTTTTCTCATCCTCATTGGCTCCCCATGGCTCACTGAAAAGTTCAGGAAGCGGTGTAACAGTGCAAATGTAAACATTCAGACTCTGGGCGAGATTAGACTGCCCAAAGCAAACACACCACCCAATAGATCATAATTAAGACATCTCCTCCCTAATGGCATCCCAGTCTATCTTTAATTGGGTTTCTGTGACTAAAATAACTGCAGATGTCTTGGGACCGAGTCCAAAAGCACTAAAAGCAAAAGGAACTGCCTCCCACAGATCCATATAGGTGAACCTGGCCTAGCCAAATGCACTCTGTCTGCGTGCCGTCCCCTTGGCACGCCACAGCTAATCAACTTCTGATCTTACGGAGACTTGCATAGGTCATTTGAATGTAGTTCCTCTTGGTTTCTTGTTACTGTACCGGGCTCTGTGATGCAGCCTTCCTGGATCTTGCCGACTTGCCTCTCTCGTGGTCAGCTCTTGTCAAAAGCACGCGGGAAGGCTGCTGCCTGAGTTTCACCAGCTGTGCTGGGTTTAGGGACAGAATCAACTAGTCAGTCAATCGTTTAAAGAAATGATTTAAATAAGATACCAGTCCGTTCCTCTTGGTATATTTGTGGGTCCCTGTGCTCAAAAAGGGTTATGCCTGGAAGGGGGCGGGAGCAATTAGACATAATGGCATCCAGCCTCGCTGGTCTGTGGATGTGGAGTTCGGAAACAAGCTTTTCCCCGCAGCTCTAGGAAATGAGCATTATTTCTGCACAGGGAAGGGTACAGTTACAGAGTTGTGTGGGCTCAGAAGCCCAGCAAGGGACCATGGATTGATTTAGACTCCTGGGATCTGCCCACCTGTCTGTGAAGTTGGTCGAGAGGCTTTTCGGAACTACCATAATTCAGTGAGGATAGCTTCAGGGAAGGACCCATTTCTCTGAAGTGCTACTTAACTTCTGCGTGGTGCTGAGCCCCCTCTGTGCCATCAGTTTCAGAGCACGCAGCACCTCCTAGGACTAACTATGCCAACTTGCTCAGAGGACTGTGGCAGCTATCCCCAGATACTGCTGGCAATAGTGTTTGAATGCAACCTGGATGAACAGGGCACGTCTGCAGGCAAGTGCTTGGTGGGTGTAAGGAGCAGATCCTGACGTCCGAGAGAGCTGAGAGAATGATTCTCATTTCTCTCTTTGCGGCAGTACTGCATACCCAGCATAGAGGCTCTGGTCTTCTGTGCTGGTGCAAAAGGCCTTGCTGCTTGTTGTGCCAAACATCAGCATGGAATGATGCTTTGTAAAGTCACAGCTGTACATTTCACTGGCTTTGCTGCTGACCTTTTGTTTTGTCTACTTGACCTTTAGGCAGTAAGACTGGAAAGTACGTACCAGAACCGCACTAGATACATGGTGGTAGTTTCAACCAATGGCAGACAAGACACTGAGGAAAGCATTGTCCTCGGAATGGATTTCTCTTCCAACGACAGGTATCTAGGCAGATTGCTTCAACCTCTAGACTCGCTTTCTTTCTCCAGCCCCCAGATTCCCTTCTAATATCTTGAAAGGATATGGTGGGGAGTCTGGAGGCTTGGTGCATCTCTGAAACGCAGAGCCTGGGCTATGGGACTTGGGACAGGGAGAAGCAGCTCAGAGTTAGGAGGGACAGAGGATGTGCAGCATTCGGAACTCCCGAAAAATAGCGTAACCAGTCTCCCATGCAGCTGCAGGAGTTTTGAATGCAGCAAGCAGCAAGACCCAAAGCCCTGCTTATCCGCAACTTGTCTGATTTCCCTAGAGTCTGTACAACAAAAAGCTGTAACAATAGATGCTTTTCCCAGGTCAGGCGGAGCACTCAGACCCCGACGCCTGGAGGAGGCTCGGTTGTGGTGGGGGAACAAAGGGCCCGAAGGAAATGCCAGGTGCTCTGGTGGCAGAGGTTACTCAGTGTGTGCGCTCTCCCGCCATTTGTGTGTCAGCACGGTGTAGTGCTTTCACTTTATTTATGTAAATTGTGGCTGACCTCTCCGACCAGTTGCAAAATGTGTCCACTAAGTAGTCTTTGCTGTCTGTGTAACCAGAAGCCACGGAGAGGCCTGCCAGCTGCTGTAGGGCGGAGACTTCCTAAAGGTGAAACTTAGGACTCTGGGCTCTTTATAGGGGGTGGAGTGGGAGGACATGAACCCTAAAGCATCACAAACCAATCTGAGTCTTAGCTAAGAGGGGAGAGAATAGGAACCCAGGTCCTAAGCCCTCCTGTTAATTTCCTGTGAAGTTATCAGTGGAAACAGCGAGTGTGCATCAGCCCCAGAACATCTGAATAGAACCACATGGGAATGAATGTTGCCAACCTTAGAGTTATGTGCGATGCATGTCAGAAAAATTCCTCCAGAGTTGTTACACGGAACCAGTCCTTGGGGCCATCACATGGCTGGCTGAAACCATTCGCCTTTGACACCGCCTTCCTGGTTGTCATTTAGATATCTCAGCAGCCACTGTGCTTAATTTTTAGCGGTGCTTGGGAAGCTTGGCTCAGAAGCAACTGGGGACAAAAGAACTGGGGCCCGTGCGCAGCTGGTGCTGTGTGCAGCAGGGTTGAAAATCAAACCCGGTGCGTGTCATGGGTCCACTAGCACAATTATTATGGTCTTGCACAGAATTCTGTGAGCGGGGAATTTGCTCTTGGGTCTGGCATACCAGTGCTGCCCTCTGGAATGCAGACAAGTGAGGGCTCGCTGTCCCCCCGTCTCAGACGCGCAGATAAACACGGCGCAGGCTTTTTTAGCTTTTTGCTATTATTTGGGTTCTAGACTGTCATGCTGTCCCTCCCCCCTCTCCCCCCCGCCCACTTGCTATTTATAACTCAATACAGACTTGTTGCTAAGGCCCCTGGTAAATGCTCGCTGAAAAGTATCACTAAAAATACCCTGGCCACCTTGGGGAGCCTTTTAAAAACTCCTTTTTCCATGAGCTCATCTCATTTAGTCAACAGAAATAGTTGCCTGTGACTGTCTCCGGGGACCAGGCATTGCGGCCATTCCTCGTCCGCACGTGCAGTGAGCGTGCATGTCCGCAGTCCAGTCTGAGTCTCTGTTTGCCTCCCCTGCGCTCCAGTCACCCAGTGTGAAGAACTGGAGAGCAGGACAATAGACTCTGATGCTCCCTGAAAGCACCTGCTTTGATCACCTGGCAATTTCCTCCTAATTTGGGTTGGGCTTTTCCCCTTGGCAACCTGACACGTACAGGTTTTTTTTCCCGTCAGTTCTTCCATCACTTTTTCTGCTTTTATCCCAGGGTTTCCCTTTTCTTTCAGAGAGGACAAAGCATTTCCATGTGATCAAACATGGCATGCTAGTCAAATGAGGGAAAAGACATAGCAGCTATTGGAAGAACAAAGACATTTCCCATAAGTGTCTCTTGTGGCAGCCTGTGCTTAGCCATGGTGGGGGACACAGGGAAATCTGCAGATGGGGGTGGCGTGCTGCAGTGCACATCCTACCGTACCTTCCTTCCCATTGCTGACATTCGGACTAGCATGAAATTACACTCGCCTGAGTTCCTAGCAGCTGTGGCTGAACGACCAATAAAAACAGAGAACCCTGGATTCCAAAATCGCAACTAGACATGAGCCACTTGTGCTGACAAACCTGAAAGAAATCAGGACGGTTCCTTTTGTTAAAGTGTAAAAACCTTGAGTTGACTGAAAATTGGGTGGCTTGGCCTCTGCCCTCCTGCATAGAGCCAGCTGCTCTGAATTCACCCTGGGAATACACTAACATGACAAGCTTGCTGCAGGGGGACGAGCATACCACCGCTTTGGTTAACAGCCCATATCAAACAGCGTTTGCACTTCCAAGGACATCTGTAGAGAACAAGACTCAGGTTAGAGGGGGGTCTGGTCAGTATTTCAGATCAATATGAATGGGTTTGCAACCATTGCTGTACAAATCTGAAGAGTAGCAGAGTAAGCGGATGGCACAACGGCTGACTTTCTGTTTCTTATTACAGTAGCACTTGCACAATGGGCTTGGTCCTGCCTCTGTGGAGCGACACCCTTATTCACTTGGATGGGGACGGGTAAGTGTCTCTTGTATATTCTGGCTGGGAAGCAGAGGGGTTCTGTGTTCTGTTCATTATGCTGCACACAGAGGATAGTGTGTAGAATTGCATTCAAATTATTGTCAATAGGGGCAGCTCAGGCTGTCCTTCAAATCACAGTTGTTGTGGGAGACAACAACCAATTGCCTTGCAGTTAGGCAGCAGCTTACACATATGTGTGCGCATAAGCTGCTGTTAAGAAGCTTTCACTCTATGTGGGGAGGGGACGGGGGTGAAAGCTTCTGAAAAGGGATCCTATCAAGTGTTGCTGTGTAGCACCTGTAGGGACAACCATATTCTGCTAAGTGTAAATGCAAGTGTGATGTCTTCATTGCCCAGTGTCCTCCTGGATTGTAAACTCCTCTCGGTGCCAGCTGTACGGACTGCCCAGAGAATGAATGACCTTTGCAGCTTTTGTTGCCTCGCTCAGCTGTACCGTGTAGTTTCCATTTCTGGCTTTGAACTTGAATGTAGCCTGGGTAAACTGCTCACCTGGGCACTGCTGCTTCTGTGGCTGACCAACGCCTTTATTTCAGCCAGCGTCCTGGCTTCATTGCTGAACAGCCGCCACTAAAAATGAGCCTGCCCAGAGCTGTCCCATGCTATTTGCATCAGTCCTCTAGCTGAAACTGGCCAAACAGATCTGTGTCCTGGATTCTCCCTTTTCTGTCCTGGCTGCTTACACGTTAATGGTGGTTGGCTGAAAAAAGACTCCATGATAAGTGTCATTCTTAATGGGTCAATGTTTTTCTTTCACCAGTGGGTTCAGCGTATCAACGGACAACAGGGTGCATGTGTTCAAGCCGGTGTCTGTTCAAGCGATGTGGTAAGGACTTTCTGTCCTCTGTCTCAAGGCTCCTTTAGCCAAGGCATTTTACATGCTTCTGCTTTCACAAAGCAGGTGCTGCTGTGTGTCACCCGTGTCTTGCGAGACCCAGGCGCCTGCTCAGACACCCAGGGAGCTGTGCTGCATGGGTACAGTAACTGCAGGTGGAGTCTGTAACATCAAGACGACCATTTCTTCAGCTCTAGGGGGCATGTAGCCTCGTGTGTGCAGTGAGTGACGTGACAGGCAGGGCTGAGGTGGCTCTCCAAAGGCCGGTACCAGGTTTCAGAATGATTCCTGTGACGTGTTGCAAAGGGCAGTCAGAGCGTGAGCTGCCATTTTGCAGGGTTCTTTTGAATCAGAACCGGAGACCCTTGCTGTGTGTGTGAGTCCAGAGCTGACTTTACAGTCAGGCCCTGCATTAAGCAGTAACCTTTCCAGGCAACTGTAGGCCGAGGGTACCACTGCATCCAGGTTCAGACCTGCGTCCTAAGTGACAGAGGCAGGACGTGCTGCCCCACAGCCCAGCCAGCCGTAGTGAATGGGAATGGTGGGACTCTGGAGTTTGTTCTTCGTCCTCAGGGGAGATGCTGATGTGTGGGGGCTTCTTCCAGGTCTGCCCTGCAGAGTTTACACAAGGCCTGTGAGGTGGCCCGAAGTCACAACTACTACCCAGGGAGCCTCTTCCTCACCTGGGTCAGTTACTATGAGAGCCACATCAACTCTGACCAGTCTTCAGTCAACGAATGGAACACCATGCAGGATGTGCAATCGCATCGGCCCGACTCCCCCACCCTCTTCACGGATGTGTAAGCAAACCCATCTCTGCTGGGCAGCGAGGCTCTGCCGTGTGCAGCACCAAACCTCCACTGGAGGAGACGCAGCCCCATAGAATCAGGTTTCATGCCTTGTCAACAGGAATCATTGCAAATTCATAGGTGGATCCTGGATTAAATAAACATCAAGGCTGGAAAACTAGCTAATGGGGACCCTGTTGTGTCCTTTTCAGTGCTGATTCTCAGCATTTTCCCTGCACTTCCAGAGCTCTGTCTGTCCCTCAGTCTGGGCAATACTATCCCCTTTGACAGATGGGGAAGGTGAAGTGACTTGCTCAAGGCCCCAGAGGGAGTTGGTGGCAGAGTTGGGAGTAGAACCCAGGAGCTTGTCTCCAACTCCAGACCAGCTCAGGAGCTTACATGGGCATGTTGCTGATTTATCATAAACTGGGTTTTTATTTTGTTCTTGCTGCGTGGCCCAGAGACTTTCAGGCCTCTTAGCTGGGAAGCCTCAAGCAGCTGATCCAGTCGAGGTGTCTAATGATTAAATGTGGGGTAGAGACGAGTGCGTTTATCTCCTTGAGGAACGGGGTGGGAAGATGCATCATGCTCGGACACTAGCTGGTGGCGCGCGTCAGGACAGTGACTGAGATAGCCATGCTGGTAGTGGGGCCAGGTTTCTAAGCTGCCTGCTTACAAATAGCTCCCAACCAGTTGTCAGTAATTGTGTAGCCTCTCCTTGCAGCACTAAGAGCAATGGCATTACCTCAAGAGCTCCTTCCTGCTATAGTCCCCACGCTCCCCCCAAGGAGAACGGAGGACGTGCCTTTTTGCCATCACAGGCTGCTTGCCCGCTTTGTTCATTCCCATAGATTTCGTTACAGCATGCAGGGCTCAAGTTGTCTTAGCAGAGCAGTGAGCGGATAATCATGTGGAGCATTTCAGCTGCCAATGAGTCTTCACACCTGATTGTTTTTAACATACAGGGAAGTGAGCTGCAAGACTCTGGCAGGCTGCCAGCATAATAGTCTGCCATGATTTGTTCATGTTTTCAAAAACCCACCCTTTCTCCACTGAAAAATCTCAGGCTGTGGGCCTATGGAGTCCCTGGCAGGGCTCTGTGATTAAAAGGACCGGTATTTTTTGTAATTCTTTTACTCCTAAACCACCAGCTGGAGAGGAATTCTAGTTGCTCCTAAAGCAGAAGCCTCCATGCATTTGTTGTCTTGGCAGCGTTGCAGACGGCGAGAATAGGTGTGAGATGTCACCGCTGGGCCCCATCTCTGGATGCTGGGTGAGCCAGCTCGGAGCACCAGAGCTACAGTACAACTGCCACCATCCTGGTTGATTAGTAAAGCTATTTTTGCAACCAGCGATAAGGCGACAGGCAGCAGAGGCTGGTGGAATGTACACAGGCTTAGCTGCACTCTGTCTCCATGTAAGGAGGTGTGGAGCTGTTACCTTTCCAAGAAAGGTAAGGGGGACGCTGGGAGACTAGCAGAGGGGTAATACGCTGCCTGAAGCCACTGAAACTGCAAAATACTGGAGAGATTTTTATGGCGTGCCATTAAAGTACTGGATCCATCCTACGGTGTTTGTTCCATATAAAGTGTGGCTGTGAACCTGATCTGGGTTTAAGGGGATCCAGAGGTAAAGCGTTAGATTCCTCCCAGGTGGGGATCTTCTCAGCAGTGTCTCACTCTCGGTGCATCTGCATAGCATCATTAACCAGTTAAAAACCACTGTGAATCAACTCTATCCAACCTAGCAGTAAATGGCTGTTGCTTCCTTCTCCTAGCCCCACGGAGCGTGAGCGTACAGAGCGGTTAATTAAAACCAAATTAAGGGAGATCATGATGCAGAAAGACTTGGAGAACATCACATCCAAAGAGGTGAGCAGGGAGCCTGCCATTGCCCATGCTGGGACTAGGTTGCGGGAGAACGCTGCGGGTGAGGAGGGTGGCTACCGGGAGCATGGAGGGCACTGCACAACACGAGCATTGTCCCTTTATTCTGCCCGGGGAAACGGAAAAAGAACTCACCCAGCTTTCTTCTCCTCCTCAGATCCGCACGGAGCTGGAGATGCAGATGGTGTGCAATCTGCGGGAGTTCAAGGAGTTCATCGACAATGAAATGATTGTGATCCTTGGGCAGATGGACAGTCCCACGCAGATATTTGACCATGTCTTTCTGGTAAGCCCTTAAGACCATGGCTCTGCAAGGTAGAATCCGTTGGTAATCACAAGATGTCTGTGTGACTGAGAACAGGCCTGTAATTGCAAATAATGCCTCTTACCTTAAGTGGGCTGATCTCTGTGCGAAGTCACATTCCCATCAGTGGAACAGTAGCTGCTCCTAGAGCTCACGCATTCACAGATGCATAAAGCGAGGTACTATTGGCTGAGAGCTGGCTGGTGTCTTGGACGCACTGTCCACAATGTGATCAATCCAGCCTTGCTGAAGCTCCCTTCCACAGCTTTCAGGTGAGGGAAGCAAACCTCAGCTCTGTATTTCCGCGCGCAAACCTGAATTCGCTCCCAATTTCTACTGGCACGTAACAGTCAAATCCCTAATCCCATACCAGAGTCTGTGTATGAGATCACCGGGGTGTACCTCTCCTTGGGAGGACACAGCAGTGACAAAAAAAGCAAACTGGAACCCAGGCAGGGAAGGGTTGTGTAAGTCACAGGTGGAATTACACTTCCTGTAACAGCAGAGATCTTTTGAACTCATTTCTCAGCCAGGAACAGAGGAGCCTAACAAAGAACCACCCTGCAGATTATCCACTTAAGGCCACGTAAACATTTTGCTTTTAATGTTGTGCTTAGATCACTGCCTTTCATCGCTGCCAGGGCCTGGCTACTTACCACATCCCCTTGATTTCCCAGCCCCCCCCTTGATTTCCCAGCCCCCCCCTTGATTTCCCAGCCCTCCCCTTGATTTCCCAGCCCCCCCCTTGATTTCCCAACCCCAAGGGATGGACCCAGCTTTGTTGGCTTAGCGTGAGGTCTGCTCGTTTTTTACACAGAGCCGCCACTCCTTGAACGAGCCAGTCTGGCCCAAGTAAGGAGGCCACGTCTCCCACCCTTCTGAAGCTAGTTTCTTTCAGCAGCTCAGGAGGCCGAGTGTGTTGAAACGGGAGCGCTTCCGAGAAGGTGGGCGGGTGGAGGGGAGGCAGCCACAGTTAAGCAGCAAAAGTGTCTCCGGCTAAGGACTTGCTTTGCCCGGGTGGTTTCCAGTGAGAAGTTCGTACAAGCTCATCAGAGTAGTCAGATGTAATCCAGGCAACTTCAGACAGCTGTGGGGATTGGATGCAAACAAGCCCATGCAGGAAAGGCTCCCAGGCAGCACTCAGCAAAGTCAGTCTCTATGGCTCGCGGCACCCAGGGGCGGAAGCGAAGTAGCAGGGTTTGCAAAGGACAATAAGGTTGGGTTCAGCCAGCAATTTCATTCATGAGCACAATACAGCGAAGAGGCCAGGTCTGTGCAGTGAACTCTCTGGAAGGCGTGGTGCACCTCACTAGCAGGAGGGAGCCATGTTAGAACCCAGCGAGGGATGAGGAAATCTGAGACCCAGACAAGGCAGTTACTGTTAAGCGGAGCAAACCGTGGGCCACGTGGTTCCCATGACTCTGCTGCAGCTGGCAGGCTGACTCTCTTCGCCGGCTTGGGCAGAGCAGAGAGCCTGTGGGCTGGCAAGCCACAGCTTTTCATTGACGCCTCATGGGGCTTGTGACCTCCCTGGCGTTAGCTCAGGTGCTACTAGTTTTATCCCCAGTCCCAGGCACCAAAGCGTGGGGCTTTGTGGGGAGACGCTCGTCTTCCTAGCATGCTGTTCAGCGCAGTGGCCTGGCCTTGGCCCCGGGTGATGACGCTGTCATCGTTTTAACGGTGCATGTCCATTTGGGGAGAGAATCAGCTGAACTGATGTGTTTAAAAATGACCTCCCCAAGGTTTCTACATCACGTGCAGGAGAGGTCAGAGGACCCTATCCCAGTGGGAATAGATGAGCCTTGCTGCGAGCTGGATGTGCTGGGAAGGGTTTCATTTGCACAGCATTGTCTTGAATGGAAGAATGTCTGGGCACATCAGAGTTACCACCATGGCTCGGTACAGGCACCGCTGACCCTGCCTCAAGTGGGGCTGTTTTCCACCAGGGCCAGGTTACAGTTCTGCTCCATTCAGCTCCCACTGCACAAGCAGCTTGCGCCACGGGAGGGATGTCCATCTCTTCGGGCTGGGCACACAATCACGCAGCCGCCCATGCTTTAGGGGTTGGAACCTTGCTGCTCCTCTCTTATCCTGGACTGCAGAGTGTCTGGGCTTCTGAGGCAGCTGCTCATCCATCTCCTTCATGCTGGCTTCGTTTGCCTCTCCTCTCCTCCCCTGCTGCCCCCTGCCCATCACTTAGCCCTCCCCACCTTTCAGTTCAGAAACCACTTTGCAGGAGGAGGCAGGGGAAGTGGGCAGCTGAGGTTTCCACCTCCCTTGGCTCCTCTTGGCAACTGGCTCCCAAGGTGGCCTTCGTCCTCTTTCCCACGCAAGCTGTAGTGTTTGGATAGTGGACACTCAGTTTGGCTTGGAGGCCCTGTCTGCGCTGTAGGGAGAAGCCGCTTAGATAGCGAAGCGAAAACATGCTTCCCTGGCTGGTTTCTCTGCTCACATAGGCAAGAGGAAAAAAACTGTCCTCCTGTCTTTGATGTGGGAGCCCATGTAGAGAGGGGCTCAGAGGTTCTCTCTCTCTCTCTGCAGACTGGTTCTCTTTCATGGAGGAGAGTCAGAGGCAGGGGCTTGTGTGGGAAGAGGCCTGTCTTTATTTTTCTGAACTAGGTTTCTCAGTGGCTTGCAGGAAGCTAGCTAGGGCTCTACCTGGCTCTGGCTTGCAGGGCTTCCTGTTGATTCAGGGTGGGTCTGATTGTAAAGTGAGATAAGTGGCTGCGCTGTGAGACAGGAGCACTATTTTTTTCCCTTTTACCAGTTTACAGCACTGGATTGGCCAGCTACCTCCCTGCACAGCTCGCTGGCTCCCTGCAGCTCGCACCCGGCTCGCGGGGGCCGTCCCTCCCGGTGGTGTACGCTCCTTCTGATGCTCCCTTTTTTATTTTTTGCACAGGGTTCTGAGTGGAATGCCTCCAATTTGGAAGATTTACAGAACAGAGGGTAAGCAGCTTTGAGCTGTGTAGCAGGCCCCTGCATGCAAGCTGCTGGGCACGGATAGGAAGGCTTGCCTTACCTAAGTCGCTGCACAACCAAATTTCCATCCCATACCTCCTGCTGCTGTGTGCTAATGAGGGCTTGCAAACCAGGCATGGTAACAGTGAACTGGAAAGTAGCACCCCAGCCCCCAAATCCCCCATACAAAGACAGGGAAGGAAAGGCTTCGGAGGCCCTGACCTTGACTGAAATCCCACCGACAAGTGCAGGCAGCTGACAGTCACATAGCAACGGGAAACCGAGATCTGCAGTTCCCTTGCCAAATAGACAGCACAGAGCTGGCTCTCTGGGGGGCCTTTCTTTGGGCTCAGCGTGCTGCACTCCTGGGGTGGGAGGAAACCCTGCATGCGCTGCTCGGAGGCACTCCTCACAACCAGGGCAGACAGCTGCACGGTGGCAAGAAAGCGACAAGTGTGTGTCAAAGCAGCCATCGCTGCCTGAGAGCAGGGGCTGCACTGAGCATCTTGCAGCTCAAAGGGGTAACGTTCCTCCTTCGTTTCTGTAAGGTTTGGGGTTAAGGCCACATCGATCCAGATGGACCATGCAGGGAAACCACTGGCTTTCTCACTTGGCTAGGTTACTACACCAATCTCTCCTCATCCTGAGCTGATCGCTTTTCAGTCCTCCCCACCTGACACCTGCTCCTAGCCTGACAAAGGGCATTTTCCCCTGGAAACTCTGCTGCTGTCTGCTAAGACATGGAGGCTGCAGATCTCTCATGAGTTTAGGGGCTCGGGGTGTCTAACATGTGAATACCATGTGCTTCCCTCAGCCATTTACTGCTCAGAACGGTCTGTGCTGGGGAGAAGAACCAAATCTGTCCCAACCACAGGCAATGCTCTTCTAGTTTCTCTGGGTTCTGGGCAGCTGCAGAATACAAGAGGGTCCAATCAGGAGTTGGCTCGCTGTGGTCTTAATTCTGAGACTAGTCTGGTGTCTTGGATTAAAGTGAAGGGCCTGGTGCAAATCCCAGAAAGAAGGCGGCTACTCCTGTTTAGACCCCGGAGAGAAGTGTGTTAGGAGGGTCCCATGTTGTCGAGAGCACGGATCTTCAGGCTAATGCCCTTACAGCCTAGTCTCCCAACACTGGTGGTAACTGGCCCAATAGGAATGGAGATTGGAAAGGGGATTGTGCGTCTCCCAGGGGGATGGTTTCCAGCTGGCAGGAAGAGATGAAGCTGTATTGTAGCATATGCCAAGTGACCACCACTGGCCCTTCTGTGCAATACAGAGCAGCTGAATGGGCAGGCTGGCCGGCCAGTCTTGGTTTGGTTTGGTTTTCATTCATAGCAGACCAAAGTCCCTTCCACAGAAACTAAGTTAGAAATTCCACAGCAAACCCTTAGCCTGGCCTCGCAATCAATCCCTTCCTCCCTGCATTGAAGTTTAACTCCCAAATCGGCTTGCTCTGTGTTGTAGTCTTGTAACTCTGACTGCTTGGCTCCAAACAAATTCAAAACAAGGCAAACCCATTTCCTTGCAGAGACTGTCCAATCTTATCTGCCCTCTGTTTCCACACAGGGTGCGGTACATTCTGAATGTCACTCGAGAAATAGATAACTTCTTCCCAGGCGTCTTCGAGTACCATAACATCCGGGTGTACGATGAGGAGGCTACAGATCTGCTGGCATATTGGAACGACACTTACAAATTCATCTCCAAAGCCAAGTAAGTCTGCACTTAAAGAACGAACACAATACAGCAAGCTCCTAGTAATGCAATGTTTCCTTCTGGCCATTCTCTCTTTCCAACTACCCTTTGTCCTGCATTAGGACCAAGGCATCTGCATTCTCAGTTCCTGCTGTTGCTGTGTGCAATGGGCCTTTCTGTCTGAATTACAAAAATCGCACATGGTAGTAAGATGGAAAAACGCTGCTGTGTAGTCATCCCCTTGGCTGCCCTGTATTTGTAGTGCCTTAGGGCTGCTTCCGGAGCTTCAGAAACTAAGAACCACCTGAAGTGTTAAACTTCTGTAAAATGTCAGGGGACATAAAACCATACAAACACAGCTGTTAATGCCAAAGGGGAATGGAGTTACTTGTTACACAGCCTTGGGGTTTACATTATGAGAGCATCGAGGAAACCCAAACACTCCATTGTGCTAGGTGCCAGGCAGACAGGTAACAAAGAAGCTAGTCGCTCCTGGAGAGAGTTCTTTTGCCTTGTTGACACGTGGGCGAAACAGGTGGGGCGGGTTGGGAGGACAAGGGAACAAGCAGAGCTCAGCAGACACTGGAAAGCAACATAACTGTGAACAAAATCCAAATCGTTCCCTGCGTACAAAGCAGGCAGACATTGCTCTGAATAAAACCCTTATCCATTAGCACTACGAGATGCTTGCTAGGCCTCCTATCTGAATGGCCACTTCTAGTCTGGTAGCTGGAGGCCAGTGGGTTGCCAACACTTCTCTAGGTTGTCTATAATAAATCCAGCAGCCATCTGATTCAGGAAGACGCTGGTCACAGAAGCAATTGGCATGCATTGCCATCAAGTCTGGGATGGATTTCCAAACAAGGGACTGCCTTTAACCCTCTTGTGGCGGGGGTTTGTATCTGTCTCCTGCCCGTGCCCCAGAGATGATGACCCGATTGACAATGGCTGCTTCTCCAACAAATCATTAAGCCTCTCTGATTTACCCGAGCGTATATATAGATATACTTCTAAAGCACATCGAGCTCCTTGGTGCAATAACCTTGGAAACTTGTCCGTGTCAGAAATATCCTCCTTTCAGGATGCAAGTTTTGCAAAGAATACGGGGGCAGATCTGAGCGCTGAAAGCTGTACGGCTGAAGTCCGTGCTGGACAAGGCAAATCACCGCCTGTGCGCCCTTGCTTGCCGCTCACACTTCGCCTGAAGCCAGAACCCTGCGTTCCTGGCAATGGAGCAAGCCCTTCTCAAGCCGGAGCAAACTCTTCATGGCCAGCTCTGTACCAAGACTGCTCTGTGCGCCGAACAAGAGCTAGGGGGTGAAAAACAAAACCACCTTTGTCCTGAGCTGCCTGGTACATAGCCCGGTGCGACAGATACTGCGACCCCATGTGGTATCTTGGGGGACCCTTTTATTCAATTTATGAATGATGATCTGCTCTGGGGGAGGGTTACCACGCCTCTCCCAGGGGCTAATAACAGTGGGGGTGATGAGGGCTAGTTGCTGAGACCGTAAACGCCTCCAGAGACAGACCACCCCAGGAGGTTTGCATAGACTCACTCAACCTGGGTTTGTCAGAGGCCGACAGGGGCTTTTGGTACAAAAGGGCTGAGTTGAAACACTCGTGGCTTTTGGACTTGATCTTTGTCCAATCCCGCTGAAGGGCTGGAAGGACCTACTAGGGCAGCTTTTCTCAGATGTGGCCAGCTGTTGCTCCCAGCTGCCTTGGTGTTTGCTGGCATTGCCAGCAGGGGATCAGCAGCCTGCACCATGCAGCCTCCTGGGGGCTCCAGGCAGCACCTCTGCAGACACGTGGGGCCAGTGTGGGTGCTCAGCTGGCTCCAGCTCTGGGCTTCAGCCCGGGGCGAAGGGACTCGGGTTTGCAAAAATTTTCAGAACAGCCACCAGCAAGGGTTGGTTGGCCCCACTTTGAGGCCATCCAAAACAATTGTTCTGAGAACCCCTGTTCTAGGGCCCCCCAAGGCTGATGGGCAACTCCTGATATATTTTGTTTACATCTGTTCATTGTTTTTATTACGTGTTCTCCAGAAGGCTTTTTCCTTGAGAATGGAAGTGCTTGCTTAGAAGGAGCTGTGTAGTAACTTGGAGCTCCCCCCTACAGTGTCTGCCTCTCCTAAGCTGTTCAGAGGAGGCTTTTAAATCGTCCTTTTCCATTCCCCCGCCCTAGGAAGAACGGGTCAAAATGCCTGGTGCACTGTAAGATGGGAGTCAGCCGGTCGGCCTCCACAGTGATTGCATATGCCATGAAGGAGTACGGCTGGAACCTGGACCGAGCGTATGACCACGTGAAGGAGCGCCGCACGGTCACCAAGCCCAACCCAAGCTTCATGAGGCAGCTGGAGGAGTACCAAGGGATTCTGCTGGCGAGGTGAGCTCCGGGGGCAGGGAAGGAACTGGCCGTAAGATTTCGAGCACAAATCTGTCTCCTGCCCTGTGTTTCCTAAACACAAAATCATTCCCCAGCCCACTCTGGCCCAGGCTTATCTTGAAAGGAGAACCGGAAAGGGTCTGAACCCAAGCGGATTGGACCTCCTTCGGTATGGGTGCTGCAGAGAGGAGTGTGGGAAGCTGGGTGTTGCTGCTCTCACACGTCAGAAACCTCAGCTGCTTCCCATCTGTACGAAGCCACAGACAGCTGTGCTGACAGCAGGGTGTAGTCCCGGACTGCGTGTTGTGGTCGCTGACATTCAGCCTTGATCCTGTTTTTGTACCATGTGCGCTGGGGTTCGGGGCCTTGGTTTAATTATGTTTGTTTTCTGCCGTCAGTGTGTTTCAAGAGCCCCTGAGCGTTTGTCTGACTTGACCACGTGGCCGGCCCAGCAGATTTGCAGGCAGGTGCTTGTGTTCCTGCCTCATTCAGAATTAGTGTGTGCTTGAGAATGCTGTCTCTGACATGCTTCCACTCTGCTATAAAGGGGAATACAATCTGGTCATGGATTCCATGCCTTTAACAGAACTCGTGACTTCTGCTTCAGCCCCACTGGCTGCCACCCCCGCTTCCCTCCCACCCTCATGGGGGGCTCAGGCTGCCAGCCCCCATCCTTGTGCGGGGCTCGGGCTGCCCTCCCCCCCATTCCTGTGCGGGCATTGGGCTTCAGTGATTTATGGTTTATTGCCCATGTCCTGCCCGTGAATTTTAATAAAAATCCCCATGCCAAAATCTTAACCTTACTTATAGTATAAAATAAGGCACAGGCACATGAGTGGCTCCACTGGATTAATTCAGTGCTTCCCCTTCATCGGTGCGCAAATTCATCATTACCTTAGGAGCGGGGTTGGGAAGAGTGCTCCATTTGTATGGGGAGCCTTAGCCAGTCCCCTGAAGCTCCCCGTGGGGGTGGGGGAGCTGAGTAATCAGTCTGAACAGCCAGTGGCATAATAAGGGCTCTAGGGCGAGGCTTGGTCCAACGCTGGTTCTAAGCCAAAAGTGTCCCAGAACTCAATTCCAAACTCTGAGCTAGGCACCAACAGAACCAAATGATTCCACTAGCTTTTACAGCATGGCTAAGTAGGAAACCAGTCCCCCTCTCTGCCATCTACGAAATACGGCCCAATCATCTCAGCATCACCATTGCCTTTTAGAAACATGCTTGCCCAACATCTGGCTTGGCTTCAGGGCCGTTTTGTTGAGGAATGGTTGCTGCAGTCAGTGGGGGGAGCCCCTTTCCTCTGTACTCTAAACATCAAGTGTTTATTCCTGGATGACATTTTCAGCTCAGCTGGGAGGTAAGGTATGGCAGGGGATTTTGTAACACAAGGCCTGTCAGCTGAGGAGTAAAAAGACCTCAGTAATGCATGTTTTCTGGACGTCCCCATAAAGGAGGTGTTAAACAATGTCCTGACTTGACCTGCTGGAAGGAAAAGATACTTGGTGTTCTGCCAGGCTGCAGTATTGGTGCTGGAACCCTCCTCTGCTACCGGCTGTTGGTAGGTGGTTGCAGATGAAATCCCTGGGCAGTTATCAGTGCGTTAGGACATCATCAGCTTTCTCAGCATTGTCAGTGTGCAGCTCAGGCCGGAGCAAGATGAAGCAAGCCTGGAAATGTGCGTGGTGGTGTCAGATGAGCAGAGCACCACACTGATCCAGCTGTGAGATGTTTGGCCTGTCCCGCTCCGTAAAGAGGAACCCGGACGTACACGCTGTGTCTCTAGGGTTTGCCATGTGGCTGCTCCCTCCCGTCGCAGCGCGTGGGTGAACAGAAGACTTTAAAAACCAATCGTGCTTGGTGTGTGGCTAGTACTTCTCCTCCTCAGGTCCTCTACGAATCTAGGTGACCGAGTGAGCTTGTCTGGCAGCCGCTAGCACACCTGGAAACTTCTGCGTGATGAGTCTTGATTTCTTCTTCTTTGCTCTCTCTGTGCTAGACATGGACAAGTTTATTCGTAACCAATATGGGAATGCCACCTTCACTCCTGCAGCGCGTGGCTCACCCTCACCCCGGGCATGCAACTGCCGAGCCTCTGCCCACTCTGGACAAGTCCCCAGCATAACGACGTGAATTGGGTTATCAGTGAGGCCTTTCAGTGCACGAGGCTAACCAGTCTGGGGCAAGCTAAGTGCCATGCTGGGCAGAGTGGCAGGCAGAACCCCGGGGCACCACGCACTCCTCACCTGCTCTCTGCTTTCACAGCTCCAGAAGGCTTCTCTGCCCTCTTTCGTTGCAGCTTTGGGCTCTCCCCTCGAGCTGCCCCCAGGCCTGTTTGCTGTGTTACCCCAAGGCAGGTAACAAGCAGATCTGTACTTCTCTGAGTGCGCTCAGATGGTGGAGTCGAGGGCTTGTGAGGAGAGCCCTGTGCTTGGACTGTCTGGCGAGGTTGTTGGGAAGGTGAAGGGGGCGTGGTAAGCGGGATATTGCATTCCAGCCGTAAACACGGAGCCCCATAGCTCCTTTTGTCACAGCAGCAGGGAAGTTTAGCTCCTTGGAGCTGTCAGCCATTAGCAGCAGGGCCAGAGCCTTTCCTTCACCGCATTAAACTCTCCTCTCCCTCCTAGCAAGCCTGGGCACCGCGCTGCCACAGCGTGCGTTCCGGCAGGGGCCGAGCCCGAGGGCCGTGCTGTGCCTTGTGCAGCTTGAACGTTCCTTTTACCAAACCACCTGGGGCCACCGGCCGGGGGACCAGCTACCCGAGAAAGTGACTGACCCTCAGGGCCTGAGAGAGCTCCTTTCACGCTGCCCAGCTCCAGCCCAAGACACAGGTCGGGGAATGAGAGACTTTCACTGCAGCTGCTCCCAGCGATCCCACCTGAGTGCCCACACCCGCTTGCTCTGCTCGACCCTGACCGTGCCCCAGAATTGCTGTTGCCTGGGCTCGGGCTCTGCTGGAGGCAGATAAAACACTCGGCAAATCCAGTTTGCTCTTGCAAACAGGTGATTTGAATTTCAAAATAAAACACGCGCAGAGTTCATCACACAGTCACTAGAGAGGCGGGGCATGAACTGCCCAGAAAGCTCTGCCCGATGTGTGTGACAGTAGTGTCTAGACAAGGTCCAGTCACAAGCAGGGCTCATTGTGCTGGGCGTTGGACTGCACACGGGAAGATAGTGAGAAACAGTCCAGGCCCTAAAGCGTTTGCATGTAACCAGACAGGCAGTGTGCCTGAGAAGGATTTTACAGAAACTGGGGCACAGAGACAAAGCAGTGTGCCCAAGGACATCCGGGCAGGGAGCCCTCCATGGAGCTCTGACCTCCTGAGACCCAGCTCATGCCGTGATCCCAACATCCTTCATAAACAGAAGGAATACATGGTGACCGCCAGGAGCGGTAGTCACTGCTTTACTTCATTGCACTAACGAATATTTGCAGATAAAATACTCTCCGTCTCCAGGTTATGCTTGTTGGGTCAGTGCCCAGCGGGAACCAAGAGCGTGTATCTTACAGCCGTACTGGGGCCCTACACAGGCCCTTCGTAGCCCTCCCCACCGTCCCAGGGGATCCGGTCCTGGCCCATTTCACACACACTGACTCTTGGTGCCTGACTGCTGGGTCTGCAGTCTAACTCTGCACTGGGTCATTTTGTGAGGCCCCCTAGCCGTAGGGCATTCCCCACCAGCAACGTGCAGCCTTGTTAGGCCTTTGCTGCTGTTTTAGCTAACCAGTGTACCTCTGCTCAGCAGCCAAACCGCGCTCGCTGGGATCTCTGCACACAAGCAGGCGACTGGGAGGTGGGATTGCAGTAGGGCATCCACAGACTTGGCTGGCTGCCTGCAGCGTCCTTGGGAGCTGAGCGTGGTGCAGTGTGTGCTCTCCTCCTAGGGGGAGCCGGTGAAAGTGCAGCAAGTGGAGGAAGGGAAATCTCTAAAGCGCAGCGCAGGGCTGGTTGTGTGTTTTCATTGATCTGGTTCCACTTCGGAGAAATCGCCCCATTGTGAGGGCCCCGGACACAACAGGTCTCAGAACAGGTGCTGCTGATGGAACAGCAACAGTTGACGTTCGCTCGAGCGTGTGACTGCTGGGACCCTCCCAAGGATGTTTTCCAGCAGTGAGGGGGTGGCTGTCCTGGGCCTCGGTCCTGCAAACAAGATGCTATTTTTGGCCTCCTGTAACCATGCAGGATGTCCCAGCCCCCACACCGTTCTCTGGTTTCCATAGCTCAGTTATTTACCAGAGCATGCCCCAGGGGTGTTGGAGCCTAGAGGGGAAATCAGGCATCCTTTTGTTCCAGGCCCACCACGTACCCCACTGAGTGTCCCCCGGCTGGTGCCCTGCAGCTTGTTCTCCCCTTCCAACCTATCCATCATCTAGGGTCAAAGAAAGGACCAAGTTCAGCAGAGTTCCATGAGGCCCGCACAAATCACGGGGGCCCGTGCATGTAAATGGCTTACACCCCTGTGCTCATTTACACAGATGGATATTCTGAAGTCCATTGCAACGGCACCCACTCCCTGCAGGCCAGAGTTTGCCGCTGCAGGCGTTGGGGGGTGTGGGGAGCAGAAAGTTCAGAGGGCAGAGGCCTGCTTTGTATTACCCCTTCCTATTGGTTGGTTTTCCTACCGTGCTGCAGTCACCAGCTCGCCCGCAATGCTGGAGTAGTGCCGACTGCACTAACCAGGCCACTTCAGCCCCTGTGGATTCATTTTCTGACCAACTTTGACCACGTTTAATGGAAGGGACTGGTTGTCGCCGCTGCATCTGGCCCAGAGGCTACCATGGCAGCAGCCCCCCCACTTAAGCCAACCTGGGTTTGGCCCAGGGTTGTATTTTAAGCATGTGTGATCCGCAGGTGGTTTCTGACAGTGACTAAAACGTTTCTCTTCTCCCGCAGCAAACAGCGGCATAACAAACTGTGGCGGTCGCACTCAGACAGCGACCTCTCGGAGCACCACCAGCCGATCTGCAAGTCCGGGATGGAGCTGAACAAAAAGGAGATCACCACTTCCGCAGAGCAGCTCTCTGAGCCCACGGCAAATGACAACCACCAGCCTGCATCTCCCGTCTTCTCCGTGGGGCCACTCGTGGACCGTCTGCTCCAGCAGGACACGGACACGATCGAGGAGCTTTGTGCCAAAGAGAGGAGGATCCATTTGGAGTTCACAGCCAGAGGCTTCCGCGCTGAACAAATAGAGGACGAATTGAACCTGAATAACATCAACGGGTGTCCGGCAGGGTGCTGCTTGGATGAGTCGGAATTTCCCTTGGATAATTGCCATTCTTCTGAGACCTTGATGCAACTTGCAGAGCCTTTGGAGATGGCTACAGCATTCCCTGATCTGACCGTGGATGATCTAGAGACAGATGCCCTTAAAACTGACCTGAACGTGCATTTGGTACCCATGGAGGAATTCACGGCTTGTTTAAAAGACCTTCCTGGGTCGCCTGATCAGAATTCTCCAAGCCCACAGCTCAGTTCCCAGCCTGAAACCACAGACAGGATTGATTTCCTCAGTGCCCTAGAGAAGTTTGAGGAGCTGTCCCAAGAGAGCCGGTCTCACACCTGTTCCCACTCGAGGATGGACGAGCAGGGAGGCGGGAGGAACGGGGTCTCCAAGATGTCTGTGCCGGAGGCGCTGCCAGCAGAGACTGCTGTAGATACCCAGAGGCATAGCTCTGCAGGCAACTCCCCTGCAGCACCGGAAGAGTCTTCCACAGATGAGGAACAACCAGAGGTAACCACGGCTTGCTGCTTTCCTATGGACTGCTGTTTGAACGTTCCTGATGGCTGTATGGTTCTCTTGCTGTATGGTTAATGCAGTGGAAAGACGGGCAACATTCTGGCCTTCCAGTTAATGTGTCAATTGCATTGATAAACTCTCCGATGTAAAGCTTTGCATAAGGAGACCAGCAAGCTGGTGGTAGTACAACTACTGTGAGCTTCTCAACTCCGAGCACGTGCCCCTAGCCTGGGAATCGCATCTGGGGCAGTTCTTTGTCCTCATCATAAACACCACCAAACTGCCTGACCCGATCGGCAACGTTCTCGGGTGGGAAGCTCCAGGCTTGGGGTAGCAGGTCGGGATGATGGTAGAGCTGTGGGAGTGATGGTTGGGCTAGCAAAGCAGGGAGGGGCTTCAGCCCTAGGTCAGCATTGAAGAGCCTGGGCAGAACTACAGGCTGCGAATCCAAAACTTGGAACAGAACTGAAGAGGGGCTGCGGGTCAGGGCTGAGTTGCCCCAGCAGAGGTGTGTGAAGGGGTCTCCAGACTCGGAGTAGCTGGGGGGGCGGGGGAGCAGCAGGGCAGGACTGAAAGGCATTGGCAGAGCTGTGTGCGCGGAGCCCAGCGCTGGAATACAAGTGAGGGGAGCTGCAGGTCAGGATTGGGTGACTAGTGCTATCGGTGGTTCGTTTTCATGAGTAAATGAACCCCCTCCCCAAAAAAATGAATGTAATGTCTGCACGATAGTGCATCTGCTCAGGGGGCCAAGACACAGGTGGGCTAACAGGACACTGCAGTTAGGTGCCCTCTGATAGGAAGCTAGAGCCCTTTAGACCTAATCATCTTGTGTCTTCATGGGCTGTGGCTGATCAGCAGTGGCGTTCTGGCCGCTTCTTCCAGAGCATGCTCGCTCTCGTCAGCTGTTAGTTTTATTCGATTTTCTATCTTCCAGTGAGGATTTTTTAAATGTAGTAAGTGCTGCAGACAGTTCTCCACTCACGTCTCGGACTGCAGCTCGCTGGCCGAAGGGTAGCCCGTGTCCTTAGCAAGCTCGAGGGGGTTATGTCCAAGAGAACACTTTTTATATGTAAATTGTTGAGATCTTGAATGGGATCTAGACTCTCTTACCGAAGCAGCTGAAGGGCTGGCTATTATGGCTGCTGATTTTCTCTGCTCACCTTTCACTTAAAGAGTTGCTACTAATGGCCGTTGAATTTGTCCCTTGTGAGATATCAGAGTGTGATAAACATGACGCTCGGTGGTGCACCCCAGGAGACATGTGGCTGGCGTAGTTTAACTCCCAACATTCTGAATTCCTGCTCCCTTTCTCTGCTGGGCTAAGTGAAAGCAGGTCCTGGAAATCAGCCCTAGTTCTCTCTCCAGTCAGACCCCGCTGGCAGTTCTAACTGTGATCTAGGTTAGTCCGAGACCTGCTTTTTCCTGGGAAATGGTTTTACTTAAATAGTTTTCTCTTCTGGTTAGTACAGCACTGGTTGCCTCCTTTCCATATTGGTCTGAGCCTCTTTGGTTCTGCCTCATATTTCAGTCCAGTACCTGCAAGGCACAATTGACAGCGTACTGGTAGCTCTGTCTCTGCTCTAGCATCCCGAGCTACTCTCCAGTGGAAATTGTGGAACGTTTAGACTCCAACAAGGGCCTTTAGCATACATATCCTGGCGGCTGGATTTGAAGCAATCCATCGTCATCTTCATTCCTGTTCTGTACAGGGTGAGAACTCTCACTCTTATCCTTATTTTCTTTTTAAATGACCTGAGTTTTGCCTTCGAACGCGTGTTAAGTAATAAGCACATGGAAGTTGGGTGCCTAAATCTCCTGGCATTTCAGCTAGTTTGGCATCTAAATGCCTTAGGCTAGTGGCAAATCCTGGCTGGAAAGTTTTATTGAGACCTGAGCGCCTCTGGAACAGCTCCAGTCGTGAGCACCCCAGTCGTTTCTGCTTGGAGTGAGATCTTGGTGCCCACTACTCTGCATTAGCACTGGGGGCTTTTTCTTTTTCTTGTATGTGTGTTCACTGCGGTTCAGGCTGTCTGACTGCAGGTGTGTTGTTGGCAAGGCTGCCTGCATTTTGTAATAAGTCTCTCTGTGTTTGCAGGACATCTCCGAACTGACCATCATGGGCCCTCTCACAAGATCCCACTCGGAAAATGCAATCTCTGTGAAAGAAATCATAACTGAAATTGAATCCATCAACCAGAGCGTAGGACCGTGCCAGCAGAAGATGGAGGGCTCAGCCAACCATGCCCAAGCACCAAAGAGGAATACAGCCCATGAGTTGCCTGTAGAGGTGGTCTGGGCATCTGAAAATAACCCTGGCAAGGCTGAACAGAGCAAAGGAGCTTGCATGGCACAGCAGGAAACAGCAAAAGACCTTCCAAAACCAGACCAGGAAGGTGCTCCCACCTTCCAGCCACCTACCTGTGTGTCGGATGTGGAAGAAAGCGATCCCGCAGAAGACCAGCAGGAGCCTCGAGTGCAGGGTCTGAACCCTGGGTCGAAGTGGTGTCCGGGGTCTGTTAAACGTGCCACCTTGGAATTCGAGGAGCGCTTGAGACAGGAGCAAGAACACCAGCACGTTCCCCCCACGTGCTTGCTACCTACTCGCAAGAATTCCAAGAATGATTCTGCAGCTGCCGAGCTTGCACCAAAGGGAAAAACCGAGGAACTGTCCTGGGAGCTGGATCCTGCCCGTAGAGAGAACGAGAGTGACAAGAGCCCAGCAGCCGAGGGTGCACTGCCTCATGGCCCTGAACCGCCGGCTGACACGCACCTGTCGCCACCACTCACTCCTCGCCCTGTGCAGCCTGCTCAGGAGTCTCTGCTGGCAGAGCCTGGTGCCAAGCAGGATGTGCGCAGGACAGTGGTGTCATTGGATGGCTCCGGGGAGCCAGCCCTTCCTGGTCACCTCCCCAGGAGACTAGAAATTATCGAGTACTCCCACGTGGGCACGCCACCTGATCTCCATGAGCGTGACAGCAGCTGTGAGCAGGGCGTGCTGGAGAACGCAGCGGTGTTACTTCCAGTAGATGAAAACCTGAACCCTTCGGTGTGCACTGAGATGGCACCTATACATCCAGATGCTCTGCCTTTGCTTAACCCTTCAGTACTAGAGCACAAGGAGCTCGGGCGGGCCACCTTCACCTTGGGCAGTCCCGAGGAAGAGTACGGAGCAGCACTGATTAACCTGGATACCTCTTCGTTCGTTGGCCAGGTGACACACTCGCCTTTAGCAGGCCTCGATTACCTTTCTCACCAACGCGTAGTTCATCTGGAGGGCGTTATGGAGCACAGCACGAGCACGGACGATGAGCCAGCGGCACCGAGCAGCCTCTCAAGGAACGGGCACGTCCTGTGCGGGGCGAGTGATGGTGCCTTCATGGAGCTGAGCAACGAGGACTTAGATTTCCTCAGTAACCACACTGACGCCATGGGCATCTCTTTCCCCCCCTGCGGCCTCCCCCACAGCTCCAGCAGCCCCAGCATCAAAGACATGAGTGAGACTCCCGGCTCAGTGAAGCAGCGTGCGAAGGAACTTGAGGCCCAGGTACGGCAAGCGGGGCTTACCACGCCGTCCCAGATGAAACGCTCGGCATCTTTAGCCAAGCTGGGCTGCCTGGAACTCTCTCAAGATGACTTATCCGAAAGGGAGTCAGCCTCTTCCCATGCCGGCCTGACCCGGTCTGACTTGCTGCCCGCCTCCCCCAGGACTGGCCAAGGCAAGCGTGGGGCATTGCCAGAGCATGGCTTGGAAGGCCTACCTGAAAAGCCTTGTGCCTCCTCTCCCCGTATTCGCCAGGATCCAAAGCCCACCGAGCATTTTGTAGAGCAGCTTAAAACAACTGAGTGCATTGCCCAGAGCCAGCCAGTGGAGAGGCTGCCGGTGCAGTATGCCAAAGAGTTCGGCTCAGCTCCGCAGAGTTTGTGTCCCAGCACAGATCCTAGATTGACTAGCTCTGAAGAGGGTCTTTCGCTGCTACAGACGAAGGTACTAGACTCTTGGCTCCCGGCTCAAAGACTGGCTGTAGCACCTAGACATCAACACGGTAGAACTCACCCTCTGAGGAGACTAAAAAAGGCGAACGACAAAAAGCGGACAAGCAATTCGTTCTATAATACCATGTGATCCTAAGCCCTCAGCTGGGACTTCTTTTTAAACAAAACCTCTGATGTTCATACAAGGGGCAGGTGTAATATGTAAGGAACATGCACTTTATTCGTTAATTTTATATATTTTGTCATTTTACTGTTCCTGGCGCATGTAGATTTGGGTTGTATTTTTGTGTGGGACGCTGACTGCAAGACCATTTGTTATTTTTTTTTAATTATTTTTAACTCAAATAACCTCAAATATTCTTTGTTTTCAAAGAACACCTTTCGTAAGTGACAATTGCTGTTGGCAGTTGGCTCATCTCTCTGTGGTGAAATCTTGAGGGTTAGATTAGATTGGAACCAAGTCACAAATAACTTGAACGAACACACACACACACACACACACACAAATTGGTGCTAGCTGTGGCAGCTGGTGTAAATATGAAGGTTGTGCCAAGATCTCTTTGTGGCTTTTTTTGATCCACTTCAAGCTAACTAGAACTCCCCAACAGTGACAAATTGCTTCTGAACCTGCCTCAGCGCAAACCCGTCTGGTTGGCTTGTGTCTGTAGCCCAAAGGCAGCTGATGGCTGGGCTGCACTTTTCAGTCTCTCGCTGTGGCTCCAACTATGGAACACAAACTTGCCCAAAATTGCATGGTTTGTTTCCAGGGAGTGGCTCCAATGTGATTAAAAACAAACAAACAAACAAAAAAACCCAAAATGTACAAGGTGTCTTGATCGTGACCAGTGTGGTTAGAGACTTCAAACAGCAATCCCTCCCAGAGCCAGCCTCTTCTTTGCTCCGACCCTGGGGCCGCCAAATTCATTTGAATTTCATAATCTAAAAGAACCCGTTTTAACAGCAGCAATGTGGGGGAGCGGGGGAACTGACGTGTGTTCTTTTAAAACAAACAATTCTGTAGGGTTTTAACCCTTTCATTACTTGAATACTGCTGTGGGCCTTTTGCATTAATGGCCATATCATCTGTTCACCATTCTCTCCCCCACCCAGGGCTGTTCTTTTCCTAGTGCTCCCTGAGGTATTCTCCCCACACTCACGTACACACTCAGCTGGCTCTCAAACGGGAAGGCTGATTTAATTGTTACATGAAGTTTCCCCTCTTTCTGCTCTCACCTTAACACTTAACCTGGAGCAGTGATTTGTCTGAAAGTTCCCTTTTTCCCCCTAAATTGTGTACATACAGTATTTATCTAGATAACTTTTGTTATTTCTTACATTGTTTTCTTGAAAGGACATTCTGTAAACTGGAAAACAAAACCACCGGAATCCATCTGAGTGGTGTTCATTGGCCTCTGCACAAATGCTTGAGTGGGTTTCCCTTTGTAAGCGGTCTTCCCTCTCAGCAAGTGAGAGCCCGTTGCCCGCTTCTGCCAAATGATGTGTCCGTCTTGCAAGAGCCCCTGTTGCAGGAGAACATTACCTACCCTCTTCCACTGCAGAATGGCAGGATTGTATTTCAGAGCCAATTCTGAGGTTCAGCCAGTTTTGCTAGAGTGTGAGCACAGGGCAGGGCTGAGCTGATCCTTGGCGGCTGGTTTCCAGTGGGCCATAGCAGCGCATTTCACAAATGTTCCCTCTAGCAAATTACAACTAGTTTGCTCTTTGTAGAAGAGCGACAGGACTGACTCGCCGTCCTGCAGTCCTGGCGGTGCCTCCAGGGGGCTGTTGGTGGGGGATGGCATTCTGTTAACCTCGCTGGCTACGCATCCTGCCAGAACCGAAGTAACTAGCAAAACCACTGGGTGTTCTTAGCAGCCACTCGTCGCGGGGGGGCTGAGCCCTGCCCAGGCACCGTTATGGGATCGAAGGTGCTGTGCGCACACTAGTTTTGAGGGTGATGTGAAATGTGCAGTGACCATGACTCATGGAGAGCTGCAGCCGCTGAGAGCAGAGCTCAGTTGGGTCCTGCCAGGACTCGCGCCTGGCAGCAGGGCCAGTCCTGCAGCACCAGGGTCTGCGCAGAGTTCATCGCGGAGCAGCAGCGATTGTCCTGTTGAAGCAGGTGGCCGAGAGGAGCCCAGAACTTCCAAGGGGCTGTGGCTGAAACGCCGGCCCATGCAGACCATGTGCCGTGGAGCACTGGGAAGGGTCTGTGGCTGCTCTGTGAGGACGACCGTGGGAAATGCCCTGTTTGCACTCTCCACAGCCCAGGGCCGGATGGCAAACGTACAGAGCTGCATTTGCCATCCCAAGCACACAGCCTGCCAACAAACCAGCAGCTGGCTTGCAGGAAGCGTCCCCGCGGGAGGAGGGAATGGGGCATTTGAAGAGAATCTTGCCGCAGGGCTCGGCTTCTTCACAGAGCTGGCACCTGCCCCTTCCCCGTGGTCTGTTGGGGTGCTGGGCACCCATGGCTCAAGCGCGGGCCCAGCTATTCTGGCTGGGCCACGTGAAGCCGTCAGCCTGTTCACAGCACCGGGATGCTAGGCCAGAATCCACCCACCCATCACTCTAGCCCAGCGCAGCCTGACTGAGTAGTGGCTTCTCCGCCCACTGGTGGCCTCTGGCTGGAGGATGGGAGCTGGGAGCCTGTCTTGGTTACAGCTTGGCCTAGCCAAGATACCCCAGGTGATCTGTCTGGGAACTAACAAAGGTTGGGGCAGAGCAGGTGCCTTCCTGGCTGAGGGGACGCAGCATTTCCAGTCCCCCATCGCTGAGCAGCGTAACTGATGAGCGGGGTTGTGATCCAAATGTTTAATAAACAATGATGGGCATTTCTCTACAAAGCAGCCGTTCCGCTGATCTCTTGCAAAGCTCTTGGAGGATAAGTTGTTTACAGTGTGCCCCTGATTTCTGGACAATATCTCAGCCATTCCGTCTGCCCCTGAGCTCCAGCCAGGCGAGCCTTGCATGGAGGGTGCCCTGGTGTTCAGTCCTCCTGGATCGTGTGTGCATGTGGGTGAAAAGTGAACGGGTCTGTTGCACTCATTGATGCATAGCTTTCTTTGAGCCACTCAAGAAAACGTGTAAAAAAGAAAAAAAATCCCCTTCTCCTCAGTCGTGTTGGCATATTCCAGGCATTCATCCGAGTGCTGAGGTTGGCCCTGGTTCTGGTTCTCAGCAGGGTGGGATTTAGCTCTGTTCCTGGGACACCTCAGGCTTCCTTCCAGACTACAGCCGAGATCAGGATGTGGGTTTTAAGCTGGTACACGCTTGTCTAGAGCCTGAGCCCCGCCCGTCAGGCTGTGCCAGGGAATCTGACCCCCGCCCCCCATGCACGTGCCCGGGGGCAGGAACCACGCCTCAGCATACAGTTTCAGGTTCCTTACATTGCGCAGCCTCTCTGGGAGGGGGGCGCGTGACGCTACCCCTTATAGTGAGTGACATGCTCCCAAGATGTGGGGTGACCCAGCTCAAAAGAATGCCACGTCCCTTTCCTGAAGGAGAACCTGCAGGAGCCTGGCTGGTGCAGGAGACAGGAAGGGTGCCGAGGCTTTACCTCTCTTGCAGCTGGGAGGCTGGTGCTGGGGTGGAGGCTAGAGCAGCCAAGTTTGCCTTTGGATGGCAGCGAGGGGCTCAGCCCATGCACAGCCAGATCCTTGGTTGGCACTGATGCAGGTGCCAGTGCCTTTTGGTTGTTTTTTTTCCTACAAATGTGACTTACGTGCATGGGTTTGTAGGAACCATTCTTGCTCCAGAATTCACAGCCAGGCTGACTCCCCTGCAGGGGCCCCAGGAAGGTGCTCGGAGACAGCTGGAAACAGAGTTCTGGACTTTGGGGTGTGGGGGACAGCGCTTCGTCTTGTACCCTCCCCTGATCTTCCACCGCCACTGGGATGTTTCCCTGGTCCCAGACTTGTACCCACGTGCTTGGCTGTTTGGAAATGTGAACTCTTGCACGGACGTGCAGATTCAATGTTCTTGTTACTGAATAAATTTTTATTTTCAGGATGAAGCATGTGTGGGTGCCTCAGTTTCCGGGGGGGGGGGGGCTGGTACCGTGGGGATTCATGGGACTTAAACATGAGCCATCTTGCTCACAGGGTGGGCAGGGGTGGTGAGCATGAGCAGGGTGCTGTTAGCCAGGCACTGGCAGGCTGGCCTCTGTTACGTGACGGCCCGTGTTAATCTCACCTCCCAGCTAACACAGGCTGTGGAATTTCATCCGGTTTCTCCTGTGTTGAGCTCATGTGACCTGCACTGGCTAAAGCAGATCTCTCAGGAGAGGGCATCCTGTCTTGATGTGAAGACAGCAAGAGATGGGGGCTCCGCCAGTTCCCTTGGCAGCTTGCTCCATGGGTTCCTTGCCCTCTGCTGTGGGGAAGTGCAAAAGATCACGTGGCCCCATGAGAGCATGGTTGAGCTGGGGGTGGGGGTCTGTAGCACCTTGACCGGCTGTGACTGGCAGGAGTCCTGGGAGCAGGGGCAGGCCAGTGTGAAGTGCTTTGAAACATGCCCTTACCCCCATCTCCCCTCACCACCACCTGGGAAATCCTTGGGTGTAACCCGTGCACCAAGGAGGAGAATCCTGGCCCTCTGCCGTCAGTCCTGACTGCCCTTACCTAGGCCTAGGGGGGAGGTGCCCTAGAGAAGTCAGCACAGGAACTGTTCCAGCCAAACTCCTGTCCCTCACTGCATTGCTTTGCAGCTGACACCCCTAGCAGAGCTCAGAGCTAAGCAGAGGTAGGCCTGGTCCCTGCTGGGATGGGAGGCGCCCAAGAAGCAGTTGGCGGGGATGGTGATTTCAGTCCGTGGCACGCTCCTCTCAATCCAACACCGAACTAACATCCCCCAAGCTGCGCTGGAGAGCTTGTCACGGAAAGGGCCAGGATGCCCTGGCTATCACGACATGCACATTTCTCCTGCAGCCGGGTGAGTTCCTTTCCTTCCCGGGGAGCTCTGGGCAGCGCTGCTAGCCTGGCAGCCAGCTGCACGTCAGGGAGGGGTGGGATCTGCACAGGGCTGAGCTGCGTGCTTGGGGATCTGGCAGAGGAAATGCACAAGGCAGCTATCTTGCATGCTTTGGGTTTAATTAAGAAAGGATCACTGCCTCCTCCCGCCCTGATTTCCTGATCCATCCTGCAGGGATGAGGCATCGATCCAGCCGCGTTAGGATTCCCTTGTTAGCTGGGGTACGGCTGGCACTCGGAGCCGCCCACGGAGGGGTCTGGCTTCTGCAGCTTGTCCAAAGGCAGCGACTGGGCTAGTGGATCAAAGGGGAAGAGGAGGGAACTGAAGGGAACAGTGGTTAAACCAAACTGTTAAACGCAAAGGCTTAAGAAGCACTGAGGTGTTGCAGGGCCCCTGTTAGGGGCCTGGTGGGGTCTGGACTTGCATACCAAGGAGAAGGACTGGGATTCTAGCTGTAAGAGCAAAATGCATCCCCAGCAAATCACACGTGGGCGACCTTCCCCTTCTTACTCCTTTCCTTTGTCGCTGGGCACTGGCCTCTGTCCTCATGTTTGTCCTCCAGGTGCCCTACAGGCTGATTGCACTATGGCGGCCCTGTTGGGCTGAGGACACACACCAGCCTCCCACACAAAACATCCCAGAAAAGGAGTTGGTGGGGATTCGCTTAACCCAAAGCGCCTGGCCTGGCCTCCTCTAAGCCTGTGCCCCCCCTCCCCCCTGAAGTGTGTCCGGGGTGCTGCCCCGGCTCTATTCCCTGCTGTACGTGGCCTAGAACACCGCCGTGGACCAGCCTCCCCTGCGGCTGTGCGAGGACGGTGGGCTCGATACCAGCTGGCCTAGGCGAGAGGACGCTGCTGGGAAAGAACTGCTCCCGTGTGGAGCAAGAGCTGTGCAAGGGCAGGAAGCAGCTTCTCCTCCCACCCCCGAGCATTGGGTGTCAGCCTGTTTCTGGTTTTGGACAAGTCCCTCCGGCAGGGCAGGGGGCAAAGGCAGGTCCCTGTTACCCACCCCAAGGAGCCTCCGCCACACAGCGCTAATGCAGCCCGTGCTGCCATGGAAACAAAGGAAACGCCAGGAAAGCCGGCCTGCTTGGGCCGGGAGCTCTCCAGCCGGGATGGCGCAGGCTGCAGGCAGAAAGACCAAGGGTGAGCGGGTTGGGGAGGGAGATCAGTGAGAATTCCTGCCTTACTCTTGGGGCAAGGCTCATGCAATGCCCCAGGCCCGTACCTCTGGCCTGGGCTCTGCCACCCCAGGAAGGCTGGGGCACTGTGGCAAGCAGCATTGCTGCAAGAGGGGTGAGCTGCCAGCTTAGAGGGATGGTGCATTGGTACCTCCTTAACCCCCAGGTACTGCTGCTGTTTGGGCCCTTGCTGTCAGCTTTACCCTGGGCAGCTGGGAGGATTCCACTGCCTTGTGTTTGGCACCTGTGTCCCCCGCAGCCAGGTGGCTGCGGAGCAAGGATCTCCCTCCCTCCCCTCCCCCCCAACAGTCCATTCCCATCTGGCCCAGGGCAGCAGCCCCAAGGTGCCTGATGGCTCGTTGGTGCCCTCTGTGAAATCTCTTGGCGTAGGTCTGCCCAGGAGGCGTGGAACGGCTCCTGCCCAAGTGGCTGTTCCTCGGTCCTTCTCTCCCGTCCCCTCTCTGCCCTAGGCTGCTGGGTAACTCCCTGGCGGGCTGCTCCCAGGTCACTGCCTTTGGTACCAGGCAGGCACAGTGGGCCAAGCAGCTGTGCAGTCGCCCAGGCCTTGGAGGGCTCTGCCTGTGGGGGGAGACGGAGGCACCCCAGCCCCATGGAGAAAACCTTCCAATGTTAGCAAGGAAAAACTCAGGACGGTGGCGGGGCCAATAATATAAAGTAACGTCCACCAGAACAAATCCACTACACTAGAAAGCAGCATCCAATCCTCACCCTGGGCCCCAAACTAAATCACTAGCATGGCAAAAAGGTTTCCAACAACCCCCCCGACACCCCAATGGGCATCAGCCCCTCCTCTCACTGGCTGCCCTCCAGCATCAGCCTTCACCCTCCCCTTGGCCGCTGCCGTGCTTCCTTCCAATGGGTCCACAGGTGAGGGCCGGGTCCTCAGCTGCAGGGCCAGACCCCTTCCCCAGCCACCCAAACTGCTGGCCCCTGGCCAGCCTGCCACTCTGGGCCCCTCACAGCCAGGCTCCCTGCCCACAACCCTGCATGGTCCAGCTTCCTCAGCAAATCCCTTTACCCAGCATAGTCTCTTCTGCCTGCTGCCCCCTTGTGGCAGATCCCGAGCCCCTGCCCTAGGGCCAGCTCCCCTCTCACTGGCTCACCCGGTGCTAATGCCAGGGCCAGAGTTGCTGCAGCGGCTGGCAAACAGGTGGCGCAGAGGAGAGCAGTGGGATGGAAGGGGGTGGCTGGGCTGAGCTGGCTCCAAACTCACTCCCTTGTGCCTGTGGCAGAGGGGCTGTGGTCAGGGCTTTCCCATGGCCCTGTCCTCTCACCTGCTCCCTGAATGCCAGGCTGGCATCAGGGGAACATTCCTACCTCCCCCATGCTGTGCTGACCCTGGGACATGAGGTCTGGCCTTCCTGCAGCCCTGGCGGCTGTGCGGCCTGCCTGGGCCAGCAAGAGCCAGAGGAGGCTGAAACCCACGCACTGGGCGCCATCAGGCTTTTCTCAGAGCACAGGTGTCCGCACGGACAATCTGGGAGCCAGGTGGGAGACAGGAGAAGGGCGGTTCCTGTGCAGCCAGGGCCCTCATGTCCCTGCTGGCCTGGGGGGCACCTCTGCAGTAGCCACCTGCTGCAGGGTCAGCAGAGAGAGCAAAGGGCAGGCCCAGGTGCTGCCTCCATGCCATAGTCCCCTTGCCCCTACTGAGCAGAGGGCCAGGGTCTCTGCCCTTATCCCTCGGGGGCTGGCGCAGCTCCTGAGGTGACCCTGCCCTCCGCCAGCAGTGCCGGCCCGGGCCAGGTGCTGGGAGTGGGAGAGTTTAGGGGCATGCCCGTCCTGTCTCGTTCCCACTCACCCAGTCCCCAAAGGTCTGGGTCTGTGCAGCTCGGCCAATGCTCATGCAGCTGTGTTCGGTGCCCTTGTAGGGCCCTTGCCACTCTCGTAGCCAGGGCATCGCTTCCCTCGTTGGCTGGCCTGAGCCCCACAATCCCCTTAATCCCCCGGGGCGGCTGCCGGGCTGAGGGTTTGCTGGCGTGCCGGGAACGCTGTTGCCTGCGGCTTTGCTCCTGGCCTGCAGCCAAGCAGACAGCGCCCCAGTAGCATCGGGCTCTCCCAGAATGCCTTGCGCTGGTGCCATTTGGCACCAGGACCCTGGCCAAGGGCTCTGGCTGTGCTGTGCCCAGCAGGGGACCTGGGCCTGTTCCTTCCCCCTGGCCCCTCTGACCCGGAGTAGTGCTTCCCGGCACGTTTTGAGCCCTGGCTTATCCCCCACCAGTGCCCAGCCCCGTGCAGGGCAGCACTGCCAGGGAGAGGCCCTGGGAGCAGGACACCTGGGTTCTCTCCTGGCTCTGCTCTGAACCTCCATTTGCTCCCCACACCTTGGCCTTGTCTGTCAGGGCCTGAGAGTCGCCAGCCTCGGGGGCTCTAGGAGCTGCCCTGATGGGGTCTCACAGGCCATGCTTGGGCTGTGGGCTGGCTGGGAGGGTTTGCACTTTCTCCAGTGCCTTGTGGGGGGCTTGGCTGCTGGGGTGGGACCCATGGGTGAGTTGGCCCATCACAGGTGTTGACAGCCAGTCAGTGCTGGGCTGTGTCCTCCACCCCTCCCTGTGAGGAGCTGCTGCAACCAGCAACCGTCCTTCTTTGTAGCTGCTGCGGTGACCCCAACGCTGCTCGGGGAAGGGGTGAGTGGCTGCTCCCCATATCCCTGCCCTCTGCTCCCACAGCAATCCCCTCTTCCCTCCACTGGGGCTTGGGACGCATCCCTGCAGGGTCAAAATCCTGCTTGGCTGGTGGTGCAGGCCCCCGATGCTGCCCCTTCCCCTCTGGGTGCTCAGCTTGCTGGAGCCAGCAGGGGATGCAACTCGGGTCATGTGCCCGCACGAGTGGCATCCCTGGTGGTTGGAGCAGAGATGGGGAGGTGGGGCTCTGGGGCTCTATTCCTGCCAGCCCCTGGCTCCCCCGTGACCCTGTCACACTCCCCTGCTCCCTGTGCCTCCATTTCCCTTGGCGTGATGGAGGTGGGAGGGGAAAGTCGTTACGGTCTGGTGCGTTGGCCCCTCGTGGCTGTCTGCTCTGGGGCCGAGCTGAGAGCTTGCTGCCACCCGTCTGCCCATCCAGCCTCCCGCCCCATGAGCTCCAGCTGTCAGTGGGGGTCCCGGCAGTCAACACCGGGGCTGTAGCCCACAAGCCACAGCCCATCTGCTGGCTCTTATAACGATTTCACTGCCCCCCCCATGGCTGGCCCCACTCAGACAAGCGGGAGTGGGGGGGACCAGCAATTTGCTCTTAGGTTTGTCCAGTGGATTGTTTGGATGACACCCAAACCCTCTGAGCGGACCCAGCCAGGCAGGGGCCTTCTGGTTCCAAAGGACCACCCCCTTCCGTCCTCCTGAGCCCCCCCCCGACAGGAGCCTGTCCCCCTACACCCCATAGCTGCTGGGCACTGCCCGCCAGAAGGGGGGCATCCCACTGTGTCTCTGCCTAGGGCTGCAGGGAGGGATCACTGGGGGTCAACCCTTTCCCTGGGGCTTGGGGAGAGTCTGGGGGACAGCTCTTTCCCTGGGGCTGGAGGGCAGAGTTGGGGGGCAGCTGGGGGGGCTCGGGGGGGGAGCTGGAGGGGGGAGCCCTTTCCCTGGGGCTCGGTGGGGAGCAGCCCTTTCCCTGGGGCAGCAGCTGGTGCCCAGCCGGCCCCTCCCCGCCGGGGCTCTGCCCGGCCCCCCCGCGCCAGCCCCGCAGCTGTCGGCTCCCCGAGCGCGGCCGCACGTGGCTGGCAGCAGCTGCCGCGGGCTGGGCCGGCTGGAGCCGCACGAAGCGCTTCGTCCATTTCCGCCCGGAGCCCGAGACGAGCCGCCCCGGCGGGCTGCAGCCGAGCTCGCCCCGCACCGCGCCGCCCCGGAGCAGGTGAGAGGGGCCCCGGCCCGCGCCCGCCCCATGGGGCCGGGCAGCTGCTGCTGGGCTGGGGGTGGGGGGGCTGCCAGCCGGTACCCGGGCAGCCCGGCTGGGTGGGGGGCCCGGCTCGACTCGGCTCGGCCCGGCCCGGCGCGGCTCGCGGGGTCCCCGTGCGGACGGTCCGGGCCCCCCCCCGCAGGCCCGGGCTGGCGGAGACGTGTCTATATTAGGACAGTGACCCTGGCTCGTCCCCCGCCGCAGCGTCTCCTCCTCCAGCTGCTGCGGCGTCCGGGCTGAGCGGGGCCCGCAGAGGGTCCCCGGGGCGCGGGGAGGGCGCGGGACCCCGGGCTGCGGAGCTGCCCAGGGCCCCTTTCCTGGGGGCAGGCGGGGCTTTGCCGTCGGGACTGAATTGGGAGCAGGGCAGATAATCACCGACATGCCCCCCGATCCTGCCGGGCCCCGCGGGGGCGGACGCAGGAGGTGCTGTGTGTGGTGGGGATGCCAGGGGCGCAGGGCTGGCGGGGGGGTGGCTGGTGCTGGGACTGTGCCCCCCCCCAGCGGTGTCTGTAGGATGTCGGCGCGTGGGCAGGCGCGGCCCCCGGGTGCCATGCGGCCAGTGTGGCCCTTGGGTCCTGTGCTCAGTGCGGAGGGAGGGAGGCTGGCTGGGCTGCGAGCTGGGGGTGACCCCAGAGTCCCGCACGCTGCACTGGGGGGGCAGAGCAGAGCCCCCCACAGCTCTGCAGCCCCAGCCTTGCGTAGGGTGAGGTGCCCCTTCAGCCTAGGTCCGGGGGGGCCGAGCCTGGGGTAAAGATGGGCATGATTCCCCCTGGCCCAGGCCTGTGCAGGCCACTCGCCCCAGTGCTGACAGGAGAATGAATGAACCGCTGGGCCAAAGGGCACGTGCAGCTGGGACCTGGGTTTAATTCCTGGCCCTGCCACTGGCCTGATGGGTGACCTTGGGCAAGTCGCGTCCCTTCCCTTGCCTCAGTTTCCCCACCTGCGAAGTGGGGGTGACGTGGGGCAACGCGCTGGCACTAGGAGCTTGCGGAAGGCTGAGTGTTCATTATCTGGTCTAACGTGGCTCAGCGTCCCTGGGAGGTTTATTCCTCTGGGCCCTGAGTGGAGTGCAGGGTATGGGAAGGGGGCTGGGCAGAGAGCCCCAGTGCAGCGTGACAGGCCAGGGGCTGAGAGCAATGTCCGATTTCATGGCTGCCCCTAGCCCGGGGTTCGGCCTGCTGCATGGATTAGTCTTGGCGGAGAACATCAGCCCCCCAGAGGAAGCAGCGTTCAGAGGGGCAGGTGGATGGACACTGCCCCGTGTGGGGCCATGCCGGACTGGGTATGCCAGCTTTCCACGGAGCCCAGCAGCAGCCTGGCAGCAGATGGCTTCCAGGGAATCCTGGTTCCCTCCTTCCCTCGGGGATGGGATGTGGCTAAGCAGCCAGGCCTGGCAAAGCCATGGCAGGCCACGAGGAGGGCCAGGCGGGCGAGCACGCTGGCACGCCAAGGCAGACTCACGCAGAAAGACCACCCCTTAGGTTGCCCTCCCCCCGTTTTGTACCATCTTCCGCCCCTGGCAGTCCCTGTTGTGTTTGGTTACGTGGCGGTCGCACCCGGAGACCGCCTGTGCCAGGCGCGGTACGAACACAGCCCAGACAGCTTACAGGCGAGTGGCCACCTTCCCAGCCCTTTCAGCCCCCCACCATGGGAGCCAGTGGCCTCTGTAGCCCCAGGCCACTGCATATCTCAGGTGCCCCCTGCCCTGCTCTGCAGGGCTCACCCTCATCACCACAGTGTCCGAGCGCTGTCCAGTGACAGCCCGTGGTTCCTTCTTTCTCTTCTTCTCCCCAGGGAGAGAGCTGTGTGAGTGGCGGAGCAGCCTGTTCCTCCTCTCCCGTACGGCCCCCCTGCTCTGGGTTTGTGTCAGAGAAGGCCGGTGGGAGCAGAGCCCCTGGGGAGGTTTGGGGTGGCCCTGAGTTCCTGGGGGGTTGTTCCGCGGTCTGGGACCGGCCCCGCAGGACGCTCTGTTTGCTGCCCAGCCGGGCTGTGCCCCGGTGGTAGAAAGTTCCACGGGCCTGAGGGCTGGAGTTACGGACCTCAGTGCCCAGCCCGGAGCCATAGGCCCTTCTAGGTACGCTGAGCCCAGGCCGCGGAGCACCTCGAAATCGGGCCCGAGACCCTGCCCTTGACTCAATTCTATGGGAGGCCAGCCATAGGGGCCAGCCTCTACTTTTCCCCACGGGTGCTCCACCCTGAGGCCCTGCCCCCACTCCACCCCTTCCTCCAAGGCCCCACCCTTGTTCCACCTCTTCCCTCCCCCTCAGTCCTGCCCTCACTCCTTTCCCTCCCCGAGGCCCTCACCCGCTCGCTGCTCTCCGCCCTCCCCCAAGTCCGGCTGGTGGGTGCTGAGCACCCAGTACTTTGTTTCCTTGGGTGCTCCAGCCCCGAGGAGGCCAGCGCAGAGCGCAGGACCATGCGCTTGCAGCAGCTGGTGTTGCTGAGGAGACATGCTGTCTTCCAACACCACGGTGCCTTCCAACACCACGGTGCTGCTGACGCTTCCCACCAGGGGGCACCGTTGGGGACCCCCAGGGAATGGCTGGGGGGGCAGCATTGTCACTTTCACAGTTGCCAGGATGGCGGTGATGCTCTGCGGCTGCATCCACCCAGACAAGGGAGGCCCCCCCCGGCCATGTCCCTGGGCTTTCCGGACGAGAACTGTTGGGGTGGGAAACCATCTACCCACCACTCACATGCAGCCACCTCTGAAGGCTAATGTGGTGGCTGTTTAATACCTACACAGCAATGCTGCCAGCAGTTTGGGGAAGGAAGTGATGCAAAATCTCTGATCCAACAGGCTGTGGGGGGCCTGGTGGTAGGGAGTCTGAATGGAATTGCCTGACCAGGACTGGGGTATGGTCAGGGCAGTGGCCGTGGGACCATGGGGGCGATGGGCTGACCCAGGGCAGTAGGGATCCAGAGCCCTGTAGGCCCATGGGGCTGCACCTGCTCTCTGGGCTGGGCTCCGTCCCTCTGCTCTGTCCTAGGAGAGAGGATGGGGTCAGGGGAAGCAGAGCTCCGCAAGCCTGAGGAGGGATGCTCCCTGCTCCCTTTTGCCTGGCTCCCCAGCATCTCTCTCAGTTCCAGGTGTTGCCTCTGCTGGTCTTCTAATGGAGGCGCGGTGCTGCAGCTAAGGGTTCTTGCAGAGCTCCTGCTGCAGCTGGGATGGGGGGCTGGCACTATGGGAACTCCCTGCTGCAGGCTGCTTCCCAGCACCTGCTCTGTGGGGTGGGCCCTGGCATGGGGCACAGACACCAAGCAGCCTCTTCACCCCGCTCACTTGCTGTCACCAGCCAGACCCTCTGAGGTGCCTGGGGAGGGGAGAGGTTGGAATCCACATTCAGAGAGAGCTCCTCTCATGGGCCCCAAACCAGCTCCCCTGCTAGTCCGGCCCTGGGCTCCCCCACAGCTCTGCTGGGCTGGAGCCCGCAGGGGCCTGCTGTGTCCTGGGGACTCGAGGCCGGTGGATGGCTGGGGAGGCCAGACAGGGAGGGGAGTGATGGTGCTGGGGGCCTGCTCCCTCGCTGATCCCCCCATCTCCCGCCAGCCATGAGCCGCAGGGTGGTGCGCCAGAGTAAGTTCCGGCATGTCTTCGGGCAGCCGGTGAAGGCCGACCAGATGTACGAGGACATCCGGGTGTCCAAGGTGACATGGGACAGCTCCTTCTGCGCTGTCAACCCCAAGTTCGTGGCCATCATCGTGGAGTCCGGCGGCGGAGGGGCCTTCATGGTGCTGCCCTTGGCCAAGGTGAGTGAGTGGCTGGTGTGGCCAGGCCAGGAGTGGGCAGGGGATGGGCTCACCCGCCGGCTTGCTGGGCTCCCCGCAGTGGGGCGCTGGTGGAGAAGGCTGGGTGCTGTGTAAAATGCTCTGGGCTGCTGGGGGGAGGGGCACGGCAGCCGCCAGGGCCCGTGGGGGGCAGGCCGGGGGGGCTGCCCCAGGCGGGACGTGTTTCCTGTGCAGAGCCCCAGCCTGCGTGGTGGCCCCTGGCTGGCAGAGCCAAGCAGCAGCAGCAGGGCAGGGAGAAGGGAGCGGTGAGTTCCCTTTCTGCATGGCAGCCGGGCTCGTGAGTCCAGCTGGCCTGGCTGGGGGCGGTGCCGGGTTTGGGGGGCATCTGCCAGCCCCTCCCCCAGGCCGGCACGCGGGAGCAGCTGCCAGGCCTTTGTTGCAGTCTCGGGCCTGGAGCTGGGAGCATCCTTGCGCGTTGCCATGGCGATGGGGCTGGGTTGGTCTGAGTCCCCATCGTGGGCTGCCCGCTTCTCCGGCCGTCCTGCCCCGGCCTCCCCCAAGCGCTGGCACGGGGCAGCCGGCCGGGCAGGGAGCTGGGCAGGCTCAGGAAACTTGGTGACTCCTGGACCCTGTCCCGGGGGCCTGGGGCTGTGGGGCCATGGCCGGGAGAGCACAGCCCAGCTCCCAGCCCCACGTTGCCAGGACTGGGCCGGGTTGATGTGCCGTGCATGGGGCTCGTTAGGGGCCCGCAGCAGAGCCTGGCTGTGGGGTTTTCTCTACGCGGCCCGTGGGTGGGTTCTACCCTCACCCCTGTGGCACGAGCTCGCAGGCAGAGGGGAGTTAGCAACCGGGCACCTGGCTCTGATGCTGGGGACAGCCTGGCCACGCTGCCCGAGGGCAGCTCCTTTCAGGCAGCAGCTGCCGCAAGCGGGGTTTGTTAGCGAGGGAACCCCCCGCCTCCCCACAGCACATGGGGCAGCTCTCGAGGAGCCAGCAGGCAAGAGCTGCCATGCTGTGGGGCGCCTGTAGGCCCCCTCGAAGAGCACGGTGCCCTTTCCCAGCCAGCCACTCTGAACCCCTCGTGCCTTGCCGGTGGGCTCGGGCCCCGCACCTCTGGGTGCAGACTCGGCCGTTGGAGAGTGACTGGCCCCGGCAGGGCATGCTGCCCCGGGGGCGTGAATGGGCGCTGGAGTGGGTAGCAGCAGGAGGGCTGGGTGACTGGCACACAGCGCCAGGGGCTGCTCAGGGAATCCATCAGGGCTCTGGGGACTGGCTTGTTCTGCAGCTGTAGAGGGAGGTGTGTGTGACCTGCCCTGGGACGGGGGTGCCTCCCGGCCCAGGGTCCGAAAGCTCCATGGCTCTCATAGCCAGCCCCGGTTCGGGCACCACGAGCGAGCAGGCAGGAGCTGCCGGTGAGTCAAGAGGGCTGGGGAGGTGCATCCCGTGCTGCCTTCCTCCTGGGGGGCCGGGGGGAGCAGCCCGGAAGCCTGGCTGGGAGACAGGAGGAGGAGCAGAGAGGGTGGGGCAGGACTTTGGGCCCCCCGCCCAGCTCCTGCTAGCCCTCGAGCAATGCTGGGGGCAGCCAGACTGCAACAGGGCCTGTCAGTGGGGCAGGTGGGTGAGCTACTGCTGGGAGTGGGCATCAGGCTAAGCAGTGGGGGTATAGAACGGGGCCCAATCCTGCCCTGGCCCTGAGCGTCGGGGTCTGTCCCAGCAGTTCTGGGATATTTTACTCTGGTAAGATCATTGTCCTGCTCCTGCTGCCCCCCGCCTCCCCGGGCTACAAGCTTCTCTCAGCTCCTGGGCTCTGGCCATCATCCTCTCTCACTCTGTCCTGTCTGGTCCCCAGCACGGCCCCATCCACCTGCCTGTCCCCTGCCTCTGGGCCCACTCCCCTCCGCCCCCTCCTGTGCTCACCAGCCTTTCTGGGCATCGGGGATTCCATTCACCAGCACCCGCAGGTCGTGACCTTGACCGGGCTCCCCCCACCCACACCGGGCTGCCCATGGCCAGGCGGGCTCCGGGCAGAGATGGATTGGAGCAGTTGTCCGGCGCGGGGAGGCTGTGCTCACAATAACGTGTGACTCATACCAGGAACAATCGAGCGGACAGCAGGAAACCACGGGGTCACTCTTTCCACAGCTCGAGTTTCCAGCTGGACAGCGCTGCCCTGGTGTGTGCAGCTCACTGGCCAGGGGAGGGGCTGGGGCTGTGCCCTACAGCAGAGGGGGGGCACAGGAAGGGGCAGGCGGGTCAGAGCCGGCTTGTGGGGGGCTCCTTCCTAAGGCTTAGTGAGGGGACAGGACATGGTGAGTCAGTGCCAGAGCTGGGCTTAGAACCCAGGAGTCCTGAGTCCAAACCTCCGCCCGCTCTGACCGGAGAAGGCACTGTAGGGCTGTTCCATGGGAGGAGGTGTGGCCTGCTGGGGACTGTCAGTCCAGACCTCTGGGTTCCATTTCCAGTTCTGCTACTGACTCACTGCAGGGCCTTGGGGAAGACCTGTCCCCTGCCTCGTGCCTCAGTTTCCCCTCTGTGCAGTGGGAGTGATGCTGCTTCAAGCAGCGCTCTGAGATCTACGGGCTGAGAAGGAGCTGTGGCCAGGCAAGATGGGGGCTGGCTCTGAGTGACAAACCTGGGCCTGCCCTGTGGGAGCTGGGTGCCCCCGTCTGCCTGGGGTCAGCGCCCGGGGGCGAGGGAATTGGGGGTTGGTGAGTGTATAGGAGATGCTAAGGGAGGGCCCTGCAGGTCTCCCCCTCCCCCGCACAGAGGGTGATGTTACTGACCCAGTGCAGCTTGGCTGGCTGGCGGGAGGGGCGCTGGGGAGCTGGGGTGGGGTCCTTGGCTTTTTTGGAGCATGCATGAGAGCCTCTCCCAGCTAGGCGCCTGCACCCACCCCAGGCCCTGGTGGGAGAGAGCCTGAGAGAGGATGGCACAGGGGTGTGTGTCAAATTGACCCCACCCCCTCCTGCCCGCACGTTCCGCTGGCACGGCGGGGAGCAGCTCCGCCGACGCTCTCGGGGTCATGTGACGTCAGAGCTGCTGGAGCCGAATCAGGCCGGATCCGTTCACTCTGCCTAGGCCGCAGCGATTTGGACTCTGCAGAGTGGCACTCCGCTGCCCGCCTCTCCAGGGCCCTGTGTCCCCTCTCCGCCCTGCCCCTGCCACGGGGTGACTGGCGCTGGGGTGAGGCTGGCCCGGGACTAGACCCCGCCCGCCCTCGTGCGCCCATCGCCATCTCCCCACGCTCTGCCCGGTCCCTGCATGCGAGCGGGCGCGGGGCTGAGAAGGGGACCCAGGAGTCCTGCCTCCCAGTGTGGTCTCTGCCCAGTGCCCATGCCACCCGCTAGCTGCTCCCCAGGGAGGTAGGGCCTGGGGTGTGTGTCAGACGCTCCTGCTGACAGCAGTTGTCTAGAGTCAACTGGGCACTGCGGGAGGGAAGCCAGAGGGGTGCAGGGCACTGCCGGTCTCAGCCTGCCCGGGGGTGAGCCCTCCTTGTGCTCTGCCTGGCCCTGGGGAAGAGGGAGACTCAGGCTGCGGGGCCCAGCCAGGCCCTGGCCCCTCTGCTGAGGGCGCTACCAGGGAGGGGTGGTTAGTGCCGAGGACACTAGTTGTGTGGGGATGTGGGCACCTGTCCCACTGGGATCTGTGTTGACACCCCCCAGCTCAGTCACTGGAGCCCCCCTCCCCTCGGCGAGTCCAGGAGCCGGCCCAGGGCATGGTGAGAGGGGCCAAGGTACTGCAGCCGGTATCCTGGCATGGGGAGGAGGCTGTGCTCCGCCCACCCGCCGTCAGGTTCCTCTGCCCAGCGCTGGCTGCCCATAGACGTGGCCCCAGGTACCGGCAGCTGGGGGGCCGGGAAGCTCGGTGCTCCTCACGGGCGGGGCAGAGCGCGATGGGGCACTGGCTGTGGGGCAGGGGCGGGAGGCACAGGGCGCTGCCAGCTGGCCCCAGCTCACTGCCCTGCCTGTGTGTTCCAGACAGGGCGCGTGGATAAGAACCATCCCCTGGTGACCGGGCACACGGCACCTGTGCTGGACATCGACTGGTGCCCTCACAATGACAACGTCATCGCCAGTGCCTCCGAGGACACCACGGTCATGGTATGGGGGCCGGGGGCTGAGCTCAGGGCCTCTCACGGGGTGGGGGGCTTGGGGGGAAATGGGGAGCATGGGCTGCGGGGACGGTACTGGAGGGGAGGGGAGGGTGCTGTGGGGGGTGACAAGGTTGATTTCGGGGGCTGAGGGGTGAATGCATTGGAGAGTTGCTGCAGAAATGTGCATGTGAGGCTGCTGCCGTGGGGGGGCTGCATTGGGGGCCAGGTGGCTGGGAGGGGCTGCAGAAAGGGGGGTTGGGGGGCTGCAGCGAGGGCCAGGTGGCTGGGGGGGCTGCAGCAAGGGGGGCTGGGGGCCTGCAGCAAGGGCCAGGTGGCTGGGGGGGCTGCAGCAAGGGGGGCTTGGGGCCTGCAGCGAGGGCCAGGTGGCTGGGAGGGGCTGCAGCAAGGAGGGCTGGGGGCCTGCAGCGAGGGCCAGGTGGCTGCGGGGGCTGCAACTAGGGGGGATGGGGGGCTGCAGTGGGGCCAGGTGGCTGGGGGGGCAGTGCTCCGGCTCAGCGCTGTTCCTTTTGAAATCACTGGAAGTGTGGGGGCTATTTTTAGTCAGGTGGCACGTGGCTGGCTGGTGCCTGCCGGTGTGGGGGATGCGGCGCTCCCTGCCTGACTCAGCACCTAAGAATAGCCACATGGGAGGCCGTGCTGGGGCAGGGAGAAGATCCGGGGGGGGGGCCAGTGCAGCACCCGCTGCTCGGGGGGCTGTGGCTCCCCCTTGTCTCTAGCAGGCGGCCGCGGGGGTGGCAGAAGACCTCCTAGTGCAGCCAGCCGTTCCTGGGGGCGTCTGGTTGCATGGGGGTGGCAGGGGCAGCCGGAAATGGGAGACCCACGGGCTCCTCAGACAGGCCAGGCTGGGATCCAGCCCTTATCGCCCCAACACCCCAGGGCAATGCTAGTGAGGGGCTGTCCCTGGGGGGCCTGCCCCCCCCTGCAGTGTGCAGCAAGGCCGGTCCCTGGTTTCCTACCCCATGTGCTCCTGTTCCCTTTCACAGCGAGGGAGGGAGGGGGAGGACGAAGGGCAGGTTGTGGGGGCCCCAGGCCAGTGTCTTTAGGGGCCCGGAGAGCCTCAGGCATGGTTCCCTCTCTCCACAGCTGCCCGGGGCAGGGTGACATGCCAGAGGATTAAGGGAGAAGTTAATTGGCTCTGGGGCTCTTAGCCGCTTACGGCTCCTGAGCCCATAAATGTCATAGCATCGTTGACCCCCGCAGGCCCCTGGGTGCCCCTCCCCGCACCTGCATCTGGCTCTGACCCCCGCAGAGAGGGCAGCCTCACCGCCACTCGCTCTCCCTGCTCCCCAGGTCTGGCAGATCCCCGACTACGTGCCCATGCGGAACATCACGGAGCCCATCGTCACACTGGAGGGGCACTCCAAGAGAGTGGGCATCATCACGTGGCACCCCACGGCTCGCAATGTGCTGCTCAGCGCAGGTAAGGCCCCCAGGGTGCCCGGGCTGCAGCCCTCGGGCTGGGCGCAGCCCCCAAGTGACGCCCGTCCCGCCCGTCCCCAGGCGGAGACAACCTGCTGATCCTGTGGAACGTGGGCACGGGCGAGATGCTGCTGACGCTGGACGACATGCACGGCGACCTCATCTACAACGTGGGCTGGAACCGCACCGGCAGCCTGCTCGTCACCACCTGCAAGGACAAGCACGTGCGCATCATCGACCCCCGCAAGCAGCAGGTGGTGGCGGTGAGTCCTCAGCGCCTCCGGCCCTGGGCCGGCCCCGGGCGGCGGGCATGGAGCCGGGCCCCTCGCCCGCTGCTGCTGCTAGGAGCAACACCGTGTCCATGGGGCGCCCCACGCTCTGAGCAACCTGTGCCTCTCCCCTCCTTGCCCGCCCCACGTGTTCTCCTCTGGGAGCTGGAGCCGGCCTGCTGTCCTGGTGTCTCAGCTTCCCCCCTCAGTGCCCCTCTCCCCAGGGGAGCATGGCTGTGCCGTGCGGTTACTCCATGTCCCAGCAGGCTGGCTCCACGCCTTGCCCACAGCTCCCTCCCTCCCTTGGCGCTGAGTGCTAACGCCCAGCTGTGCCCGCCTGTAACTGTGCATGGCACCGGCTCTGCATGATCGCACCCAAGCCCTGCACAGCCGGAGCACTGGCCCTGAGCCCCATGGCCGAGGGCATCTTGGACCGGCTGGTCTCGGGGCTCAAGAGCAGGGCACCAGCTCCCGGCTGCTACTGGCTGATGACTTGCAGGGGGCAGGATGGATGCCCACAGCTGGCAGGCTCAGCCCAGAGGCAGAGCACGGAGACCCCTCTTGTCGTAGAGGGCAGGACCAGGTGGCAAAGATCCCCCTGCCACTGCCTTGTCCGTGCCCTCTGTGGGGATTAGAGCCCATCCAGTCCTGCCACCCCAGCAGGACCCACTGCCCAGCTCATGGCTGGGGTTTGTTCAGTGTCTGCTCCATTTGGGCTGAGGGGGTGGGGGGAAGGCCGTGCCACGCTCCCTGCATGCGGGGGCTCACCTCGGACTAACAGCTTGGTGTGTGCCTGTGTTTTGGTTGTAACCCTCTAACCGCCGGTGCCAGGAGAAAGTCAAGCCGCATGAAGGTGCCCGCCCCATCAGAGCCATCTTCATGGCCGATGGCAAGATCTTCACCACAGGCTTCAGCAAGATGAGTGAGCGGCAGCTGGCGCTCTGGGACCTGGTAGGAGAAGGCGATTGCTGCGCGCCCCAGGCCTTGCCCGCCGCTCTTGTCTAGCGTGCCTGTCGGGGCGGCGAGCCGGTGCTCTGCCAGCGAGTGTCTGTGCGTGGTGGAGACAGCTCGGCACGGAGCCTGGGACCCGTTGCTCAGCGTGACAGAGGGAGGCCTTGGCTGGTGTGAACAGGAAATGCCCCAAGCTCCCCTGGGGGGCTCCCCGGCGCCTTAGAAACTGCACCCCGCTCCGGGCCTTGGCCCCATTTCAAACGGTCCAGGCCCTGCAGGGACAGCCCCAGATGCTGCAGTGCTGGGGAGGGCTAGAATGAGAGGGGGGCTCAGACAGGGGAGTGGGGTCTAATGGTCAGAGGAGAGGGTGCTAGGACTCTGGACTCCTGGGTTCTATTTCTGTGGCCGGGGCCGACTCCCTTGCCAGCTCTGCTACAGCGCACCCTAGTGGCTGGGGTAAAGGGGCTGTCCCTGCTGGACACTGCACCGCAGCCTGCCTCTGGTCCTGCTGGGCGTGGGCTCCCCATGCACCGCGCCTGGCTCTCTCTCGCCCCCGCGCTGCGGTCCCAAGGGCGGTGGAGCTGGGCCCCCCCCCCGGTAACACGCTGCCTGTCTTCCCCAGGAGAGGTTTGCCCCCCACGAAGGAATGAGGCCCATGCGGGCTGTCTTCACGCGGGAAGGACACATCTTTACCACGGGCTTTACCCGCATGAGTCAGCGGGAGCTGGGCTTGTGGGACCCGGTAACACGGCTGCATGGGATGCTCGTCCGGGACTTGGGCATCATCGCCCCGCACACGCATGCCCTGTGCTGCCCCGTGGGCAGTGCCCATGCCCCAGAGCCATGGCAGCTGGCCTCTGCGCGCGGGGCAGGAGGGGGCAGGAGGCCCATTCTCTGCAGGACGGAGGGGGCTAGTCATTAACCCTGTGAGTGCCACACCTGGGACTCAGTGTGGGCAGAGCTCAGGGCCTGCCACGGGTAAGGTTCCTGCATCCCCTGTCAGCGGCCTTCTGGGTTCCCGGGGGAGGGGCTGGCGCCCCCCGTCCCACCCCCACACTGAGCCCTCCCGGCAGATTGGTTTCAGCAGCTGGCAGCTCTGCTCAGGGCAGGCCCAGCTCTTCCGCAAGGCCAGGGGTCAGAGCTGTGGGGTTGGGGACGCAAACCCGGGGGCCTTGGGAGGCAGCAGGGCTGCTCCGAGTGCCAGGGGGCCCGTGGCGGCGGGGGAGGATGCTCATCGGGCGGCATCCGTTTGGAGCAGGGCACCATGCCCCCAAGTCATGGGCGCAGCGGGGGCACAGCTGTCCCATCAGGATGATGCCAACTTCCCAGGGCTTGGAGTGATGTGAATTTGCATGGGATGGGGGGAGAGTGGAGGGGGCTAGAACTGCAGTGCATGCTGGGAGTGTGGGGGCACGACTGTCCAGGCGTGGGCTGGGGGGCAGATGCTCCTGGGAGGCGGGTGAGCAGAGACGGCTTGGTCAGGCCAGGGGTCGGGGCACAGATGCTCTGGGGCAGGGGAGGGAGGGCAGGGCCTGTCCTGTGGGGCACTGGGCTGCCCTGCTGCTGTGGAGGGGGGCACTGGGACACAGCTCTGTGGGGCAGGGCTGAGGGGCAGGAGGGTGAATAGCAGAGGCAGGCCAGGGAGGGCAGAGCGGGCTGGCCCCAATGCTGGCTGGCCCCACTGGCTGCCCTCTTTCATGGCTGGGGAGAGATGAAGGGAGAACCGGGCCAGCGCCCAAGAGTCAGAGCTGTCCCCTGCTTGGTGCCAGGGGCCCGAAGGGGGTGGGCCTGTCCTGGGCCTGGGTCACTAACGTGTGTGTGTGTGGGTGGCTAACCAGCTCGGGCCGCCCTGTCCCCCCCTCACCCGCGCTCCCTCCGCCCCTGCAGAAGAACTTCGAGGAGCCGATTGCGCTGCAGGAGATGGACACCAGCAATGGGGTGCTGCTCCCCTTCTATGACCCCGACTCCAGCATCGTCTACCTGTGCGGCAAGGTAATACTGCGCCAGGCTGGGCCCTGACACAGCCCGGTGCCCTGAGTGGCCGGGGGTTGGGGCGGGATCCCGGGGGGGGGGGGGTTGGGGGCGGGATCCCAGTGCCCTGAGTGGCGGGGGGGGGGGTTGGGGGCGGGATCCCGGTGCCCTGAGTGGCCGGGGGTTGGGGCGGGATCCCGGTGCCCTGAGTGGTGGTGGGGGGGTTGGGGGCAGGGATCCCGGTGCCCTGAGTGGCCGGGGGTTGGGGCAGGATCCGGGGGGGGGGGTTGGGGGCGGGATCCCGTTGCCCCGAGTGGCTGGGGGGGTTGGGGGCGGGATCCTGGTGCCCTGAGTGGCCGGGGGCGGGATCCCAATGGCCGGGAGGGGTTGGGAGCGGGATCCCGGTGCCCCGAGAGGCTGGGGGGGTTGGGGGCGGGATCGCGGTGCCCCGAGTGGCCGGGGGGGTTGGGGGCGGGATCGGGGCGGGTACCCTGGGCAGATCCCGCACCCAGTGCGCTGCCAGCACGCAGGGCATTACCCCTCCCCGGCGCCATCGGGTCCCTTTTCCTCCTCTGCGGCTGAGCCCCCTCTCCGAGTGCTGATGCCCCTGCCTGTGCCCGCTCACAGGGCGACAGCAGCATCCGCTACTTCGAGATCACGGCCGAGGCGCCCTACGTGCACTATCTGAGTACCTACGGCAGCAAGGAGCCGCAGCGCGGCATGGGCTTCATGCCCAAGCGGGGCCTGGACGTCAGCAAGTGCGAGATTGCCAGGTGAGGGGGTGCCGGGCACGGCTTGCCCTAGCCCCCATGGCACGTGGGGCTGCCGGGGCCCAGACACCCCTGTAGCTACTGCCCACAAGTCCTTGGATCCCTCCCACAGGCCCAGGGCAGCTCGTGGGGGCCCTCAGCTCCTGGGGGTGCCTCCATGCCCTGCCCATAACCCCGAGGGGCCCTGCTGGCGGGGGTGGGGGCTGGGCCATGGCACAGACTTGAGGGAGTGGGTGGTGGGCCTCGCTGTGGGAGGGCCAGTCACTGCTCCCTGCCATGGGGCAGGGGGCTGGGCCTTGGGGGGCTCTGGAGGGGAGGCCGGGCCATTGCAAGGGAGTGGGGGCTGGGCCATGGGAAGGTGAGGGGGTCCAGGCCAGGCCTGTAACCACATGCCCCATTTATCCAGGTTCTTCAAGCTGCACGAGCGGAAGTGCGAGCCCATCGTCATGACAGTGCCGCGGAAGGTGAGTCCTGGGGGAACCCCTGGCCCCAGCCCCTGTTTCCCTGGGGGCTGCGCCCTAGTGGCCGGGACTCCTGGGACATGGGGCTCCTGGAGCCCTGGACTGGGGAAGGGGCAGGGTAGAGGGGAGCTAGGCTATGGGGCGGGGTAGATGGGGTGCAGGGAGGGGCAGGGAAAATGTGGCGCTAGGCTATGGGGCAGGGCAGGTAGATGGGGCGCAGGGAGGAGTGGGATAGCTGTGGCGCTAGGCTATGGGGCGGGTCAAGGGGGCGCAGGCAGGGCAGGGTAGCTGTGGCGTTAGGCCATGGGGCAGGGTAGGTGGGGCACAGGGAGGGCAGGGTAGCTGTGGGGCAGGGTAGATGGGGCGCGGGAGGGCAGGGTAGCTGTGGCGCTAGGCTGTGGGGCGGGGTCGAGGGGGCGCAGGCAGGGCAGGGTAGCTGTGGCGTTAGGCCGTGGGGCAGGGTATGTGGGGCACAGGGAGGGCAGGGTAGCTGTGGGGCAGGGTAGATGGGGCGCAGGGAGGGCAGGGTAGATGGGGCGCAGGGAGGGCAGGGTAGCTGTGGGGCAGGGTAGATGGGGCGCAGGGAGGGCAGGGTAGCTGTGGGGCAGGGTAGATGGGGCGCAGGGAGGGCAGGGTAGCTGTGGGGCAGGGTAGATGGGGCGCAGGGAGGGCAGGGTAGCTGTGGCGCTAGGCTGTGGGGCGGGGTCGAGGGGGCGCAGGCAGTGCAGGGTAGCTGTGGGGCAGGATAGGTGGGGCACAGGGAGGGCAGGGTAGCTGTGGGGCAGGATAGGTGGGGCACAGGGAGGGCAGGGTAGCTGTGGCGCTAGGCCGTGGGGCAGGGTAGATGGGGCGCAGGGAGGGCAGGGTAGCTGTGGGGCAGGGTAGATGGGGCGCAGGGAGGGCAGGGTAGCTGTGGGGCAGGATAGGTGGGGCGAAGGGAGGGCAGGGTAGCTGTGGGGCAGGATAGGTGGGGCGCAGGGAGGGCAGGGTAGCTGTGGGGCAGGGTAGATGGGGCGCAGGGAGGGCAGGGTAGCTGTGGGGCAGGGTAGATGGGGCGCAGGGAGGGCAGGGTAGCTGTGGGGCAGGGTAGATGGGGCGCAGGGAGGGCAGGGTAGCTGTGGGGCAGGATAGGTGGGGCGCAGGGAGGGCAGGGTAGCTGTGGGGCAGGGTAGATGGGGCGCAGGGAGGGCAGGGTAGCTGTGGGGCAGGGTAGATGGGGCGCAGGGAGGGCAGGGTAGCTGTGGCGCTAGGCTGTGGGGCGGGGTCGAGGGGGCGCAGGCAGTGCAGGGTAGCTGTGGGGCAGGATAGGTGGGGCACAGGGAGGGCAGGGTAGCTGTGGGGCAGGATAGGTGGGGCACAGGGAGGGCAGGGTAGCTGTGGGGCAGGGTAGATGGGGCGCAGGGAGGGCAGGGTAGCTGTGGGGCAGGGTAGATGGGGCGCAGGGAGGGCAGGGTAGCTGTGGGGCAGGGTAGATGGGGCGCAGGGAGGGCAGGGTAGCTGTGGCGCTAGGCCGTGGGGCAGGGTAGATGGGGCACAGGGAGGGCAGGGTAGCTGTGGGGCAGGGTAGATGGGGCGCAGGGAGGGCAGGGTAGCTGTGGGGCAGGGTAGATGGGGCGCAGGGAGGGCAGGGTAGCTGTGGGGCAGGATAGGTGGGGCGCAGGGAGGGCAGGGTAGCTGTGGCGCTAGGCTGTGGGGCGGGGTCGAGGGGGCGCAGGCAGTGCAGGGTAGCTGTGGGGCAGGATAGGTGGGGCACAGGGAGGGCAGGGTAGCTGTGGGGCAGGGTAGATGGGGCGCAGGGAGGGCAGGGTAGCTGTGGGGCAGGGTAGATGGGGCGCAGGGAGGGCAGGGTAGCTGTGGCGCTAGGCCGTGGGGCAGGGTAGATGGGGCGCAGGGAGGGCAGGGTAGCTGTGGGGCAGGATAGGTGGGGCGCAGGGAGGGCAGGGTAGCTGTGGGGCAGGGTAGATGGGGCGCAGGGAGGGCAGGGTAGCTGTGGGGCAGGGTAGATGGGGCGCAGGGAGGGCAGGGTAGCTGTGGGGCAGGATAGGTGGGGCGCAGGGAGGGCAGGGTAGCTCTGGCGCTAGGCTGTGGGGCGGGGTCGAGGGGGCGCGGGGAGGCAGCCCAAGACCTGGGCGCTCCGTGCCACGGCCCCTCACCGGGCCCCTCCGCTCCCCACAGTCAGACCTGTTCCAGGACGACCTGTACCCCGACACGCCCGGCCCCGAGCCGGCTCTGGAGGCGGCCGAGTGGCTGGCGGGGAAGGACGCGGCGCCCATCCTCGTCTCGCTGCGGGACGGCTACACGCCTGTCAAAAACCGCGAGCTCAAGGTCACCAGGAAGAACATCCTGGACAACAAACCTCCCGTGGGGCCACGCCGCAGCCACTCCACCTGCGACGCCAATTTCTCGGTGAGTGCCCGAGCGCCCCTGCCCTAGGGCCTGCCAACCCCCTGCCAGGCTCACCCGGGACTGCAGGCAGGTGCCCAGCTGCCAGCCTCCCCCAGGGACGCTCCTTCTGACCCCTCCTGGCTCGGGCGGGAGGGGGCAAGGCAGGCCTGGCCCGGGTCCCTTGCACTCTGCTGCTGCAGAGCCAGGCACACACTAGGGCAGCGGGGGGTCTTGGCTTCCCTCTAGCATCTGAACTGCACAGGGGGATAAGAGTCTACTATAGCTGCTGGCTGCTGCAGTCACTGCTTAAGGCTGGGGCTCAGGTTCCTGCCCCGCCAGGGACCGAGCAGGGCAGTTGCACCCTGGTTGGTGCAGGGCCAGGAGCGTCTCTTCTGCGCTGCGTGGGATGTGACACAGCCGCTGCTTCTTGCCTCGTTTAGCTGGATGGGCGGGGGTTTGCCATGGAATTTTTCTTTCGCCTGGTGACGGCCCCTCTCTGGGACCCTCCTTGCCGGAGTGGGGAGCCGTGGGGGCACTGCCATGGGCCTGGCAGCTTGGCTTGGGGCTCGGGCGGCTCTGGAGCCCTGGGGAAGGGGCCGCGATGCCCATCTGCGCAGCTCAGATTAGGATGAGATTGTGGTAACTGGCTGGGGGTGGGAGAGAAGGACCGGGGTCCCCCCAGCGGCCCCACCTCTGACCCTTGCCCCTGCTCGTCCCCTTGCAGCGGCCCAGTCTGGAGGATCTGCTGGAGGAGATCCGATCCCTGCGACACACCGTACAAGCGCAGGAGAAGCGCATCTCTGACCTGGAGAACAAACTCTGCAAATTCACCAACGGCACGGCCTAGCGGCCCCTGTGCCATGGCCGTCACACCGGGCTGGGCGGGCAGGGCGCCAGCCCCCAGCGGACCCAGCCTTACTTAAAGGATTAAAACCAACCCCCCAGAGGAGGAGCTGGGAGACGTGTTTTTTACCCTGGCCCCAGAGCTGCGGGCAGGCTCCCCCGCAGCAGGCCTCAGCCCCCGGCCCCAGGGGCAGTCTGCAGAGGAACCCAGCTGGTGGTGGCGGTGGATTGCGCGGCTCTAGGGGCTGCTCCCTGGGGCCTCTGCTGGCAAGAGACACTGACCCCCCTCTCCCTCCCTGGCTGTCACTGATTCCTTGTGTGGGGAAGCCTCCTGCCGGGCTGGGGCCATGGGGGCAGAGGGGACAGACCCCATGCTCCAGGGGAGGGGGAGGCCTGGAATGTGTTTGGAATGTGCTATCTCTGCCCCTTCCCCAGCCAGGTCAAGGGGGTGGCAGCAGGTGGTTACGTGGGTTAGAGAGGGGGTTCTGTGGCTAGCTCAGCAGAGCCCAGCCTTATGGGCAAACCCTCATCACTTGCACTGTGGGGGCTTGCTGGGCATGGGGCCTGCAGGTCGGCCCTGCCTGCCCCTCCTCTGCCAGGCCCCCTGCCTGGATGTCCTCCCCCAGGCCTGCTGCCTGGCCCTCCCCGGCCGGGCCCCCATCCCCTAGGCCCCCTGCCCTGCCCTCTTTTGGCTGGTCCTCCTCCCCCTGGGCCCGCCTGGCCTGGGGAGCTGGTCTGTAGCCTAGAGGGCTGTTTGTGGCGAGCCGCCATCTTCCCACTCAGCCGCGTTAGTGGGAAAGTTGTGGGCACCTTTCCAGCCAACAGCCTCAGCACACGGCCCTGGCGCGTGTGCAGTGGGGAATCACGCCAGGCGATGGGCACCGCATGGGACAGGAGCCCAGGCAGTTGGCATGAGGGCCCCTTTCCTTGGTCCACCCTTTCCCTGAGCCCTGGCAGCTGGCCCCTCCCAGTGCACACTGAATGGTCGGGGTGCCAGGGCAAGGCTGGGCTCTTGGGAGGGCATCGCTCAGGCCTGCTGCCATGGGGTGCAGCACACAATGGGTTCAGGGAATCCCCCCCAGCCCTGGACCGGCGGGTACTGAACTGGAAGGCCTCAAAGCAGAGGGGACAGGAGGGCTGCAGAAGGCCCCCCCAGCCTAGCCTGCCCCATCCATGCAGGGCACCTGGGGAGCTGCACCCTGCCCAGCCCCGCCAGGGTTACATGTATGGGTCAGCCTGGGTCCCCGTTGGTGAGGTGCCCATAAGCAGCAGCCTGGCCCTGACTCCGCTCTCCCCGCTGATGGGGCAGGCCAGCTAATGAACCAGGATTTTCTTGGCCCTGGGGGCTGGGTGTTGCCTGCAGGTTCCTGGCCCCCTGGTATTGTACCTGTCCCTCAGCAATAAATGGCTGCATTCTCCTACCCTGGTGTGGGGAGTGTGAGCATTGGGGAGCCGGGTGACCCCAGGGATCCCAGCACAGCACCAGCCACCCCACCAGCACTGAGCCCTGCTCTACATGCCAGGCTGTGTGCCAGCTTGCTAGTGGGTGACTCTCGGGGCGGGGTCTAGCCCAGCACCCCCCCGAGCTGCCTGCAGTGGGGAGATGGCTGGCCAGATGGGGATGTGCATGCAGCCAGCCCCCCTGGATGTCCCCACCGCCACCACCCCCTAGGCAGCAGCTGAGGCCCAGGGATAGGGGTTGTGCAAGGCCCCTGGAACCCAGCAGTGTCGTGCTCTAACCACTAACCCACATGACCTCTCGGCTAGTGAGCGGGAGGCACAGACGATGCTCTTCGGGGGCTCCCAGGAGTAAGCCCCCCTGCCCCCGAGTGCTCACCCTCCCGCAGAGCAATGGGGGCTGCTCCTGCCGTGCACCAGCCAGAGGGGGCACGTCACTCCCCGGCTGCAGCTTTCCCAGGGCCTGTTCTGGGAGAGCTGGGACGGGCCCCAGCAATGCCCACCCCAAGGAGGGCACTTTGCCATGGCACAAAGGGGGCTGGGGTTGTGCCAATCTGCCTGTGGGGCTGGAGGGCACCTTGGTGTGCAGGGGAAATGGGATTTAGCAGGGGGATTTGGGGTAAGCCCAGCGGTCAGTGTCCCCTTCCTCCTGAGTGGCTGGCACACTGCGTGGGCAGTGCACCCCCAGTGGGGCTGGCACTGCAGTAACTGCACCAGATGTCTCTGGGGATGGGGTGGGGGGGGTTAGCCAAGGCTCTGGTGGCTGCTGGGTTGCCTTCAATCAAGTCAAACCCGTGTGCCCAGCTGTGTCCCACCCCCAGGGACTGAGCCAGGCTGGAGCTGGACCCTGGCTTGGGGCCCCCTTCCCCATGGAGCCCGCATCTGCTAAGAGACAAATGTTAAAGACTTTTATTGGCGTCCACCGTGATTGCAGCCTGTGGGCCGGGCCCACCCGCCAGGCCGTGGCCACGTGCCCCGGCCACGTGCCCCAGCCCCTGCTGTACAGTTGGTGTGGGGAGGTGCCGTGGGCGACTAAGAAAAGGTCCCTGCCCTGTCACAGCTTCGGGAGGGAGCCACGCGCCCGCTGCTGCCCCGGTTTCAGTGAGATGGCTCCTCGCTGGGCGGTGGGTCCCCTCAGGCGGGGGGTGACCTGCCAGCCGGGTACACGGGGCCACGCCCCTGCGCTGGCATGCCAGAAGGTCTGTCCTCTGTGCAAACCAAGCAAAGGCCTGGGCCCCATCTCAGCACAGGGCTGCTGTGTTCTCGGGGGCAGGGGGACACGGGGACTTAGCACCATTTGACGTAAGGTTTCTCTGGGGTTTTGGACCCTGTGTGAGGAGTGTGGGCTGCGGGGGGTGCTAGGGAACCCCTCCGCCCAGGCCATGGGGCTGCAGCGTGTGGGCTGGGAGGGCCTGGCAGCAGGAACCTATGGCTGGCTCAGGGGGTGCTCCTGACTCCCCCCCCAACCCCCCTCAGTGGGCTCACTTGAGAGCTGGAGGGCCAGCAGGGGGCAGTCATGCTATGCTGGGCTGTCCCAGGGAAAGTGGGGAGGGGGCTCCCCATCCTAATGATGGTGTTGGCAGACACCCCCCGGCCTGGGGTGCAGGTGCTGTCCAGGCAGAGAAACCTGCCCCCACTCCCCATAGTTCAGGAGTCAGCTCCAGCCGGGCACCTCAAAGGATCCCGGTGTGTGGGCTGCCCCAGGGCTGGGCTGTCAGCGGGTGGGCAGTGCTTCCTCCGGGGAATGGCTCCTGGGCATGGGGTGGGGGCTGCAGCACCTGCCCTGCCCCCTCCCCCCACTAGCAGGCTTTGGTAAATGCCCACCCTAAGTGTGCTGGCAAGGGCCTGCCTGGGCAGCACCCCCACGGGGCTGGGGAGGGTGCGGGCTCTGGGCACGGCCCTGGCGGGGCGGGTGGCCTCTGGCAGGGCCGGGCCGGTGGGGCTCCGTGGTTAGTGGCAAAGCGGCTGGCAGCCCACAGGCCTGGCCTGGCTCCTGGCTAAGTGCACTTGATGCTGTATCGGTGCCACGGAGCCCTGGGACTGGCGCGTGCTGCGAGGGCAGCAGACGGAGCTGGTGCCTACAGCCGGCGTGGGTTCAGCATGGAGGGCAGAGGTTACCTGCTCTGTGCCCACCTCCCTAGGGGCTCCCTGGGTGCTAGCCTCCCACATCTCTGGCCCTGCTCGTTCCCCGGCCCAGCTCCTGGGGGCAGCCCTGGGGCGAGGCAGGAAGGCAGGGCCTGGCACCAGCAGCCTCACACATGGCATAGGTGTGAATGTGTCAGGGCCGGCCGCTGGCAGTGCCAAAGCCCCATGCAGCCAGGCAGTAGGGGAGGGGCTCTGGGCACCAGGCCTGGGGGAGTTGGGCAGTGTCCCTGGGTCACAGAAGACTTGGGGGCCTCTGTGAGCCCACAGTGGGGGCGAGAGTGTGTGCAGCAGGGCCCTGCCCTTGCTGTGGGTCACAGGGGGCGGGAGGCTCAGACAGGCTCAGCTGCCAGGGGAGGGGAGGGGCAGGGTAAGGGGCCTAGTCCAGGCAGCACGAGGTGGGGGGGGAAGCAGCTCCTGGTATCACCATGCAGCAGCGTTCCTGCTTCCCTGCGCAGCTCACCCCATCCGGCCCTGCCTCTGGGCCCCACACTGCTTAGTTAGCACCCTCCCTTCCTGACCCACAGCCCCCTGCTGTCCCCCTGCCCCCCAGCTCTGCTGGTGCCCCTCACTCCTGACCCACAGCCTCTTGCTAGCCCAGCCCTGGGCTCTCCACCCCCTGCTCTGCCAGCCCCTACAGCTGGCTGTAGCTGGTGAGTACCCACCCACTGGGACTGGGGCGTGAGTAAGGGGCCTCGGTGTGCCCCCTGCCTCGCAGCAGGTCACCTCCTGCCACCGCAGCCCCGTCCTCTCCTCCCCCACAGGAGCAGTGCCCTCTCCCCATTCTGTAAACTCCACCCCAGGCCCACAATCTCTGCCCCTCACTGGCCGGGCCTGGGTCATTGGGGCTGCCCAGGGCAGGCGAGGGTTAATGAGGAGGCCGGGGGGCATGGGGAGCCAGCCCACTCCCTCTGGGGCGCAGGGCACCGTAAGCGGCACCACCGGGGCTCCCACCTCCCTCTGACGCAGCAGAGTCTCCTCCTGGCGGGGCAGCCCTGTGCCCCCCGGCAGTGTTCTTGGCATGGTCTCTGAACGGCTCCGTTCGATGGCATCTGCGGCGGGCCAGCACCTCTCTGCTCACGTGGCACCTGCCACCCCGCCGCGGCCCAGGGAAGGCCCACGCCGGCCACAGGCCGGGCCCCGGCTCAGCGCGAGCTGGGCAAGAGCTGCAGGGCCCGTCGCAGGCGCCGGGCTACTGCTCGGTCAGCGAGAGCTGCAGGATGCGCCGCAGCTCCTCCTCCTCCTGCCGCCGGCGCTGCTCCGCCTCTGCCTGCTCCCGCGCCGACAGCTCCATGGCCAGGCGCAGCTGCTCGTCGTAGCTGCGGAACAGGGGGCTGGGCCCACCGCTGCCCCCGCCTTGCTGCTGGGGGCCGGCCTGCCGCGGGGGAGGTGTGTGCTGGGGTGACCTAGGGGGGCAGGGAACAGAGCAAAGATGAGTGGGGGTCCCGGGAATGCGGGTGCCAAGGCTGAGCCGAGGCTGCTGCGGGGCCCAGCGCCTGGACACCGGGCGCTAAGTGCCCCGGGTGGGCGAGCGAGCACAGCAGCTCCCCGCCCCCAGCTGGGACGCTAGAGCCCTGTCGGTCGCGCCTGCCTCCGGCGAGCAGAAGGCCCCAGTGTGATGACCCTGGTGGCGTCCCCAGGGAGCTGGAGTGTGGCCAGCGTCGTTACAGCTGGGGAAACTGAGGCACGGCCCGGGCAGGTCGCTGGGAGAGAGCTAGGGTCCCCTTGCCAGGCTGGGCTGAATATAGCTGTGGAACGGAGCCACGGGGCTAGGCTGCGTGGGGCCAATGGGCCGTGCAGGACAGACCGACCCCCTCCCGGCTCCAACACCAGGCCCTGTGAGCCCTGACCCTGGATAGGACTAGCCAGACCTTACCAACCTGTCTCCTCGCCGGCCCTCCTGGGACATGGGGTGTGTGCCCGGCTTGCTGTTGGTCAAAGCTTCCCAAATGGTCACCTGCAGGGGAAGCCGCAGTGCATTAACCCTTCGCCTGCCACCTCCCCTCCCACTCCCCAGCCTGGCTGGCGCTTCCCGGGGCCTGGCTGAGGGTTAGGCCAAGCCCAGGGCGTGGCCAGAGAGAGCAGAGGAGACATTTATCCCAGTGGGCACAGGGCCCCCAACACCAGCCCAGCTGCAGCACCCCTGGGCCTCTGTTCCCCTTGCTGGCGCTGCTGCCCTATGTGTGTGCCAGCGGCAAGGAGGGGCAGGGGAGGATCCGCCATGAGCTGCGGGTGGCAGCGTGGGGCTGCCCCGGGCCACGCTGGCAGGCAGAGTGGGGCTCAGGGGGGCTGTGCTGCTCTTCTAGTGCTGTGGGGCTGGGACAGAACTAAGGTGAGAGCTGGTCCCCTGCAGCGCCCGAGGCTGGGTGCTCACCGCGCCCTGCGGCAGGAGGGGCAGCCCCAGGAGCCATGCGCTGGGATGAGGCCGTTCCCATCCCGTGACACCTGGCGGGCCCCGGGGCAGTTCTCGGCAGCGCCCAGCAGGGGGAGCGCAGAGCCCACCTGGTCGTACTCGGTGCCCGCCTCCAGCAGGCTCTGTTGGATGGCGAACTGCAGCAGGTCGTCGTCCTCCTCGCGCATGGCGTCCCGCTGGCTGCCCAGCACGCTGTACCCGGGCGGGGCCTCGAACAGGGACAGGTCCATCTCACAGGCCCGGCAGGAGGCTGCGGGGACCAGATGTCCCTGTCACTGCCGGGGGGGGACATGGCGCAGCATGCATCCCCTGCAGACTACACCTGCATCTACACCGCTCGTGCCACAATGCATGCTGGGAGCTGCAGGCCCCACAGCCCGGCCTCCCTAGGGAAGGGGAGGGCAGGTGCCAGCAGGACGGGGCGCTGCGGCTACTGGCCTCCTGGCTGGTCGCCAACAGGGGGGCCAAGCCAGGCCAAAGGGGGGGGCTGCTAATGTGCACAAGCCCAACTCCCCCTCCCTTATAAAGCCGGAGAGGGGGACCAGGGGGCTGGTGCGCAGCTAGCTCTGGATGTGGGGGTGCTAAGGGCCGACTGCAGACCCCGGCGCCTTGCCCGTCCCCTCAGGGTCCCTCCCCGGGGCAGGTGCCGCGTACCCAGGGAGCTGGAGCTGCTGACGCTGGAGGAGTCGCTGCTAGGCGAGGGCGCCTCGCTGCCGGAGCTGCGGCGCACAGAGCTGACGGGCTCGTCGCAGCCGTTGAGGTTCCCGAAGGTGATGCGGGCGTTGAGGATGTGGAAGATGGGGATTTCTGGGAGGGGGAGAGAGCGGGCGCAGTGAGGGAGGTGCCACCTGCTGGGCCTGGGGCTGGCAGCTCCAGGGCCAGGAGACCAGCACATGCCTACCTGCCCCACACCCCCCCCTGCCCCATGGGGATCCGGGGCTGGCAGCTCCAGGGCCAGGGCCAGGAGAGCAGCCAGAGTCATACCTGGGCTCTACAGGCACAGGCCCCAGGGAGCCCCTGGTCATGGGGTGAGGGCACCGGCCCGGGCCTGGTGCACGGAGCCCCCGGCGGCCAGATTGGGGCAGGGCAGGGGCAGCGCGGCCTCACCTATCTTGACGGGGAAGCCAGGCGGGAGGCGGAGCGTGATGAAATCCCGGAGCTTGGCGAACAGCGCGTTGCTTATGGCCATGAGGTCGATGATCGGCCCCACCTGCTCGCACAGGGACAGCGGGTGATCCTCACACAGCCACAGCTTGGCCTTGAACCTGCAGCGGGAAGAGATGCCCACAAGAGCACGGGCCCCTACCTGGCGCTGCCCCTCCGGCACTGTGCCCAGCTAGAGGGTCCCCCAGCACAGAGCCTTGCAGATCATGGGCTGCCCACGAGAGCTCACTGGGCAGGTGCTGCCCTCTGCCCCACGGGACAGCCCATACTCCTCACAGTCTGGGAAGCCTGCACCGCAGTCTCATGTGGGGAGCCCCAGGCAGACCCCGGGCAGATTCGGGGGGGCCCTGGCCATGCCTCTGCCCAGCTATTCTCTCCCAGATCAGCCTCCGGCCCGCTCCTGCTCTCTCCGCCCCAATCTCCTGCAGCAGTGAGTTCCACCTATCCCCAGCCTTCCCTCTCTTGACGGGGGCCCCTCCTTACTTCTGCGTCTTGGTGGTGAGCTCCATGGGGCGCCCCATGTCTCTGCTGCCTAGCTCGAAGCTGGGGTCGAAGTACTCCTCGGGGGTGATGGCCGTGGGGTTGGTGGGGCTCCGGGTCTGCGTGATCAGCGTCTGCGCCGGGACGAGCAGAGGCCTCGTTAGCACAGCCAGGCTGGGGCTGCTCTGCTCAAACACGGTCCCCTCGCCTCCCTCAGCTACTGGGGCTGTGCTGGTCCCAGAGCCGCTCCCAGCTCAGCCCGCTACTCACCCCATTGCTGGGCCCCACATGCTGCTCGGCGATCCCCAGGAAGGATTGCAGCGGGGTCTTGCTGCCTGCAGAGAGACGGGGACAAAGCATGGGGCTGTGACACCAGTGGCTCCCCAGCTGGGGCAGCGCCGGGGCCTGCCTGCCTCCCCCAGCCAAAGGCGGATGGGAACGTTATGGGGCTGCTAGGGAAGAAACAGGGCCCATCCCCTGAAGCCGGCCCTTACCTTTGCTCTTGCCCTTGTGCTGGTCGGAGAGGTGCTCCGTCCGCGTCCGTGTGATCAGCTCCACGTTGGACGCACCGTAAACCTGCAGGGAGGAGCCCGAATGCCAGAGGCTGCAGCTCTCTCTGCCTGACAGGCCCCCCAGAGATGTGCCCCCGCCAGGGGCTGGGCTGGCAGGAGGGGGCAGTGGCTCCAGCCCCCCACGTGGGCGCTGTGACCAGGGCTCCTCAGGCTGCTCTCCCTGCCACTGGGGCCCTGGTTGGGAGCTCAGGCCCCACTGCAGCCAAACGTTGGCAGCCAAACGTGGGGCATTGTGGCTCTGCGTCCACCAAGGAGCCTTGGCTGGGGCCAGGTGAGCCCTGCTGGCGAGGAGGCCAAGGCGTGACCCTGCCTTTGTGCTGAGTCGGGTCCCGACATGGCTTCCCCTGCCCCTCCCAGAGCTGGGGAGGGAGCACTTGCCTTCCCCTGCCTGCTGCCCTGCGCCCCCCTGCCCATGGCCAGTGGCAAGGCCGCCCTGCCCCTCACCTTGGCCTCGTACCCGTTCACCACCTCTGTCTTCTCGCTCCGCCAGCCCAGAAGCCCCGTCTTGTTCCTGACGGCGACAAGGCAGCCGTGAGTGACAGACCCACGGGGGATTCACACTCAGCCCCCCCCATCTGCCAGGCCCTGCCCAGAACCAGCGACCCGGGGCACCCCTGGGCTGCAGCAGAAGTCGCCTGCCTCCCAGCCCCCTCCCGGAGCCTTCCCCTGCGCGGCGCGTGCCCACCTCTCAAAGGCGATGTTCTTGGTGTCGAGCTGTGTGGTGACGACGGGTGCGGTGAGCCGGCCCATCACCTGCTCCTCAGTGGGCTGCACGGCAGCCAGCAGGCCCTCGCGGTCGTGGCTGGCCAGGGCCAGCGTCTCGGAGTACACCACCTGCCGGTCGTGGTCGATCTCCAGCACCACCGCGCTGGTGTCTGCCGGGAGGAGGCCACGTCAGCACCTGCCCCCAGGGGCTGCAGCTCTGGGGGGGGCTCCAGAGCGGCGTGGGGGGTGCGGGCTGGGGGCATGGGGGAGTGCAGGAGGGCCGTGCAAGCATGTGCCAGGGGCCTGCCTGAGTGTGCCCATGCTGGATCTCCAGGTGTGGCAGAGCCACCCTCCCTGGCAGCGAGCAGGGGGCCAGGTGGGCTGCCCCGCCCCCAGACATCAGCACCTCCCCCATCCATAACTGCCCCTCTGGCTGCACGAACCCCACGCTCCCCCTCCACGCTGCTGCGTCTGCTTGCCAGCTTCAGGCTGCCAGCCGGCAGGGAGGCGTCTCCCTCGTGCCACCTGGTGTCTAGACGGGGCTTTTCACTCCTCCGCCCAGCCAGCAGGATGAGACCTCTGCGACCCTCGTGCCAGGGGAGCGGGCAGCAGCCAGGGCATAGAGCACCCGCCCCAGGCCCGCAGGGCTAAGCTGGGCCTTTCCAGAGCACTGCCCAGCCAGCGGGCTCCCCCACCACGCGCCCCGGCACCTCCCGCACGGGCTCAGCCCAGCGACCGGCTGCGGTGCAGGGGGAGAGGTGGCACACCCAGCTGCGGGCAGGTTGGGGGGCGGAGTGCACTGAGTGGCCAGCATGGCCCCGCTGCAGCGAGATGGGCGTGTGCATGGTCAACAGCCGGTGCCCACGGGCTGCCTCGGGCAGGGCTGGGGGCTGCGGCCCTGCTGCTCCCAGAGCCTTCCGGCACCGCGCTGTGCCGGGGGCCACGCCGACCTTGTCCCCGGAAGACGAAGCTGCGGTTTCCCCGCTGCCAGGTCATGTGGTCGAAGCCAAGCAGCGTCGTGTCCACACGCAGGTTCTGGCCGCTCTTCCACACCTTGTAGGTGTCGCTGGGGCAGATCTTGGAGACCAAGGGCACTGTGGGGAGGGCAATGTTAGGGGCAAGTCCCCCATGGCTAGAGCCACCCCTCAACCCCTGTCACGCTGCCTCGTGGGGTGGTGAGCAGGGGCATCCCGCTGGCCTGGGACCCATTGCTCCAGGGTCCCAGGGGCCAGGTTTGGACAGGAGATAAAATTCCCCAAACCACCACATGGCCAGAGCTCTCCACTCGGGGGGAGCAGGGTGGGGGGCCCAGCAGGTGAGGGGAGAGGCAGTGGGGTCCCCAGCAGGGAGGGGTCCCCAACAGGGAGGAGGCAGGCAGCCCTTGGATGAGAGGGTGTGGGTGAGCACCGGGGGTGGGTGAGCACCGGGGGTCTGGGGTGTTGCGAAGGGCGTCTATGGGCTTGGGGGGGGGCAGCAATAGGGGGAAAGGGCTGGGCCCAGCCTCCTCCTGGTGGCCCCAGAACTTACCCCAGCTGGTGAATTCCCATTTCATCTCCACGTAGAAATCCTGGGCCTGGGGAGAGGAGAGAGAGGCCGGGGTTGAGGGCACCCAGTGCCACCCACGGGATCCCCTCGCACCCAGCAGCTGCAGGGACAGGGAGCCAGGAGTCCTTGGTGTGACCATGTGCAAACCCTGCCAGCTTCCCCCTACATGGGGCTGGCTCTGGGCATATGAAGCCCGCTGGGCAGGGCCGGGCAGGGGACCCATGGCCCGGGAAGCACTGGCTCCTTGCGGTGGCCCAGGGCAAGAAGAGGGTGCAGGCAGGGGCTGTACCTTGCGTAGCTTCTCCAGCAAGATGGGGATCCCGGCCAGGCGCTTGACGGCTCGCTGATAATCACGGTACCGCAGGACCAGCTGCACCAGCTCCAGGTCACGGGTGCTCACTGCCTCTTGGAGCACTGGGGGGTCAGAGGGGGGTATCAGGGGCAGCGGGCAGGGTCCCCTCTGCCCACGTGACCAGGAGAGCCAGCCCTGCCCCAGCCTGCACCAGGGAGGGCAGCACCTGGCCAGGGTCCCTGTCCCAGACCAGGGAGGCGCCTGGCCTGGTCCCCTGGCAGTGCCCCTGGGCAGAGCTGGACTCCTGCAGCTCTGTGAGGCCCGCGGGTTTGCTTCAGCCAGGGGGGCAACAGCATCGGCCATTAGGGTCCCCCTGGGGCTGCCCCCTCCCACCTGCCCTGAGCCACTGCAGGAGCACAGGCTGGCTACCTGCACGCGCGGGGGAAGGTGCTGGGAACGGACACTGCAGGCCTATACAGCACCTCCCCAATGTCTGCCAGGAGCCCTGGGGCTGCTGTGTTGGGTGGGGATGGTACTGAGGGGCTCCAGCAGAGGGGCTGTGCAATGGGATTGGGGGGCACCAGCAGAGCTGGGGGGACGGACAAGGGGCTGGGCTAGCAGGGGCTGGGGGTTGGGATCAATGTTCCCTATAATTTTTTACATTCATGTGCGGAATGAATTTTGTTCTGTGCACCAATATGGAGGTGATGTGTGGCGGGGGTGGGACCGAGGGGATTGGGGTGTGGGAGGGGGCTTAGGGCTGGGGCACAGGGTTGGTGTGCAGGGGGTGAGAACTCTGGGGTGGGGCCAGGGATGAGGGGATTGGGGTGCAGGCTGCCCTGGGGCAGCGGTGGGGAGAGAGGCCTAGCAGGGCTGGGCTAGGCTGGGGGAGGGACGCCTCTCCCCGCATGTGCGGCCCTTGATAGCCTGTTGCACAGCTGCGCAGCTTACAGGGAACTTAGCTTGGGATAGGGGGCACCGGCAGAGCTGGGGGAGCCAGGCGGGCTAGCAGGGGACTGTGGGTCGGGAGTGAGGGGCACCGGCGGAGCTGGGGGAGACAGGCGGGCTAGCAGGGGACTGTGGGTCGGGAGTGAGGGGCACCGGCGGAGCTGGGGGAGACAGGCGGGCTAGCAGGGGGTTGCAAGTCAGGAGTGAGGGGCACTGGCGAAGCTGGGGGAGCCAGGCGGGCTAGCAGGGGACTGTGGGTCGGGAGTGAGGGGCACCGGCAGAGCTGGGGGAGCCAGGCGGGCTAGCAGGGGGTTGCAGGTCAGGAGTGAGGGGCACCAGCGGAGCTGGGGAAGCCAGGGTGGGCTAGGGGCTCAGCAGAGGCGGCTAAGGGCAGGGTGCCCAAGTGCTCCCGCTCTTCAGCCCCCACCTGCACTGCACAGTGACCTCCATGAGCTCACACCAGGCGCCTGGTTGCTCTGTCACCCCCCCACCCCCCCGTGCAATGGAGCTGGTCTCACTGGTATCTGTTGCCTGTTAAGTGCCAGCCACTGCAGAACTGGCTCTGGTGCCTAGAAACGGCAGTGTCCCCAGGTGCCAGCCCCCCGGCGCAGGAGAGGTGGGGCTGCTGCAGGCCCTGGCTGTCAGCCTCCCCCCGGCGTCCCAGAGCCGCCTGCCCACCTGTCCAGCCGCTGCGGTTCTCCTTGCCCACATCAGCGCCGTGCTGGAGCAGGACCCTGGCGCAGTCCAGGTGGCCCAGTGTGGTGGCGAGGTGCAGGGGCGTGCGGCCCCGCGGGTCCAGCTGCTCAATGTCCACCTGCCAGGAGAGCCCAGAGAGGGGCTTAGCTGGGGGTGATCCTGGGACAGGGTTCGGGGGAGCAGCCCCAGCAGGCCTGGCTGCTGCTCCGGATGGGGCTGCTCCCAGCCGTCATCATCTCTGTGGGGTGCTGGGACCTGGGGCCCCTGGAGTCTCAGTGCTCCGGGGGGGAGGGGTGTAGGCCCTGCTGGGTCTGGTGGGGGAGGGCATATAGCTGCCCAAGGAAGGCTGGCGAGAGGCCCTGGCCTGGGAATTCGGGGCGCAGGCTCCTCTGGCCAGGGCCAGCCATCCGCCCATTGGTGCCGTTTGTTCTTTGTGGGGGGAGCCCCATGCAGATGAGCCAGTGTGAGACCCCGGTGCCCTGGGCTGGCTGCTTCTCTGGCCAACACAGCACCGGGCCTGGTAAACGGGCTACAACCCAGGCCCCATGGACATCCCCCCAGTTCTGCCTCCAGGAGCCAAGCGGTTTGAGCCCGAGCCCATTCAAAGGCAGCCCTGGAATGCGTGAAATTTGAGCCCCCGATCCCCACCTCCCCCCAGGGCCTGACTTTGAGCTGGGACCTGACCAGCCCCCGGGCAGCTGCAGCCTGTGCTGGTGAAAGTCAGGGGAGAGAGGCTTCAGGCCCACAAGTGCAGCCCATAGGGCTGGGGGTGAGTGACCCCCCTGGGCCCAAAGGCCTTCCCCAGCTCCGGCTCTGGCCTGGGCCCTGGGGGCTCCCTCCTGCACTGCAGGGGGACGTGGCGGGGGAATCCCGACAGCGGGCGGGAGGACTGACAACGGGGCACCTTGCTGGGGCAGGGAGTGAATGCTCCAGTCCGTGCCAGCAGCGCCATCCTGGGAGCAGCTGCCCAGATGAGCCTGTTCTCTCCCCATGCCCAGCGAGGCCAGGGGAGTGTGATCTCTGGGGCTCAGAGTGAGGGGGCCACCGGCCTTTATCCCCATGACCCCCAGGCAGCCCAGCCAGGTGGGGAAAAGCTGAGCTCTGTGGGGCACAGCTAGAGATATTGGGGGTGGGGTGCCCCCGCAAAGCACATCTCCCCCTGCCTCCAGCGGAGAAGGGCACTCAGCCTCCTCGGCCCTGGCTGGGTCAGCCAAGGAGGGACTGGTCATGCTGGCAGCTCCGGGGCATGAAGGACAGCACTGGGCTAGCAGCCCCTGAGTTCCTTGGAGGTGGGCTGCAGGGCAGGATTCGAGCCAGCACCCTGCTGGAGGGGCTCCATCCCCCCCACACACACACACCTGGCCCAAGCACCGAGCTGATGTCCCCTCAGTTAGGTAGCGAGCTGGGGAGGGCGTCCAGCTGTGCTGGGCCCAGGACAGGAGCGAGGTGGAAGGGTTAATAGCATTTATTGGCCCAGCTTCTGCTGGGGAGAGACAAGCTAGTGAGTCTGAGCCATGCACTTGAGCCAATGCAGCCTGTCACTGCCCCCGGCCTCCCTCAGTAAATCCACCGGCCTTTATCTGTGACCAATGAGACTGTGGCTCTGTGTCGCATCCCCGGTCCTGCCCCGTGTCACCCCGGCACTGCTGCCCGGCAGCTCACGTCCCTGTGTGCCCAGCATGCTCTACCCTGCCCTCACGTGCCCCCTTGCGTGTTATTTCCAGCTGTGGTATGCATCACGTCAGGCCCAGCCAGACGTGCCAATCACCACACCTCAGGCCATGTGTGCTTCCCCTCCTGCTCTGAGGGCGTGCGGCAGGGGCAAGTGGGATCCGACCTACCCCCTGAGGCCCAGCCCCCACTCCTGGCAGAGGTGCCTGGCTGGACTCACCGCCCAGCTCTGCACCATGGGCCCTGCCGCTGGGACTGGCTGGGAGCTCAGCGCATGCCCCAGGCTGTGGCTGAAGGCCTGGAGCATGGGGACAGCCAGGGGCTCCTCCTGCACACATCCCCATCTCTGCCCTGCGTCCCACCGCCCGCTGTGCCCGCGAGCACAAGGCTCCCACTCTGCGGGCAGCTCCGTTCCCATCCCCCGCTGCCCCCCCCCAGCCCTTCCCGCTGAAAGCCCAGCGGCAACCCAGGGGAGTGCCTGTCACATCCACTTCCCGCCCGGCTGCCGAGGAGGCCATGCATGAAAGGCACATGCCAAGCTGAGGAGATGACAAGCTGGGTTTGCCGGGTCAAGGGGCAGCTGGGCTGGCGTCCAAGCCCTGGTGGGGGGAGAGAACGGCAGCTCTTGTGAGTGCCATGCCAGAAGCCATGCTAGGGATGGGGTGGGGTGCCAGGCCACAGGGCTAGGAGGCACAGGAGAGGGGGTCCTGTGAGAGCCGGGGGGGGGGGGAGCCCCACTCCCTGCAGAGCCTGGCCCCGGGGTGAAGGGGGGCCCAGCAACACCCCCACTTGCAGGCACAGCAAGCCCTGCTCACGGGGCAGCCCTGCCTTTACCCCTCCAGCCGCTGCAGAGAGATGGGCCCGACGGCAACCCCAGCCCCCCGCTGCCTGGAGCTTGCGGGTTCCGGGCCCATCTCTGCTGCCCGCCCCGAGGCACGGGCACAATGGTGTTGTGCGGTGCTGAAAGGGTTAATGGCTTCTGGCCTGCAGGGCTCTGGGCCAGGCCAGGTGAGCTGCCGGGAGCCCATTGGCTAGAGATGGCCGGGCTCCCAGGTGCCAGCTATTTCCTGAGCGTGCCCTGCCCGCTGGGCTGGGTCTGCAGCCTGTGGGGAGTGGGAAGGGAGGCCCAGCTGGGTCTGCAGCAGGAGCCGGCCAGGGCCCCGCTCTGTGCTGGGTTGGGCCCAGGCTGGATGTGATGGGGGTGAATGTCTGGAGGTGGCAGTTAGCGGCTCTGGGCCACCGTCTCCTCCAGCCCCCCTGGCTAGAGGCACAGGGGCCCTGAGAGGAGGCCTGGAGTGTGGGAGTCCCCCCCCCGCCCCCGGGAGCAGCGGGGGGTTGTGGGTTGGAATGAGGAGCATTGGCGGGGGGGAGCCAAGTCCCTGACTTGGGTGAGTGGGGCCCCACTTTTCCTGGCAGCTCTGCCACAGGGAGGCTCCCTAGGAGCATTGGGGGGCGGGACCAGGTTGCTTGGAGACGACTCTCCCTGGAACCCCTCCCCCACCAGAGCTAATTGCCCCACACTCGTTTGCCAGACACTAGCTCCCAGGGGCCGATTCTTGTTGCTGAGAGAAACTGTAACCCCCGGGGGGGTGGGGGGGGCAGCTGCACTTCTGCCAGGCTGCCCTGCCCCCGTGCCCTGGCACTCTGGGGGGCTGTGTCAGGAGAGGAGCCCCCAGCTCAGTGCCAGGGACTGAGGACTGGCACAAACCCCTCCCTCCCCATCCTCAGCAGCTGCCCCAGCCTCGCTGCCAGCCACGCTGGGGCGTCTCTCACAATCCTGCCCAGGGAGCAGAGCTCAGCCATCCCCTGCCATGCACCTCGGGGGGTGCCCCAATCACAACACGGGGGAGGGAGGAGCCCGCAAGGGGTCTCAGCCTCGCCCCGCCTGGGCAGCCGGGCTCTCCGATGCTCAGGTCTGACTTCCCCATGCCCTGGTTCCTGCCTCGGTGCTTCCCATTCACATGCCAGCTGGATCCAGCTGTTAACACCCCCAGGTGCTGCTCCTGTGAGCCCCCCAAACCCACACTGTCCCTCCCAGCCCAGCTCTGGTGCCAGAGCCCTAGCTCCCAGAGCCAATCCTGGCCCAGCCATGGCCTCCCCTCCACCCTGCCCGTCTTGGATGGCAGAGGCCTGGCAAATGTAGCTGTCCCGCCGGAGGGGCACAGCGCATGCTGCCCCTTGGCCTGGCCCGCAGTACTGAGACCCAGGCATTGCCAGGGAGTGCCCCAGAAACAAAACCGCTTCTGGAAGCAGCACCTCCAGTGTAGCAGGAGCTGACGTGTTAATTAAACGCTCTCCAAGGTGATCGCTTGCTGGCTCTTAATTGCTCTGATGAAAAGGGCTCTAACTAATTAAAGAAAACACACACACCCCAGCCCTCCAGCTGGGAGCTGGTTAATGCAGCTTCCCCCCACCCCTGGCTGCGGGAGCCGGGCTTTCCTGGGGGCTGGGTCCAGTGGGGTGCTGCCCCAGGGAAGGGATGGGACACGGGCCCCTCACTGTGGACCAGGAACCAAAGCTGGCTCTTGGTGCCTTGGGTGTCAATCCAGAGTCACCCCATTTACACCAGGGTGACCGATCAGGATGTGACTGGCTGGAAGCACAAGCTAATGCCCAGGCTTCCCACCCAGCCAGCTCTCCGCTCCCAGGCCATCCCCACTTCCCTGCAGCAGCCCCCACCTGCATGCATGGCCCGGCACTTCCCCCACCCAGCGCCGCCCATGACTACCCTGCTCCCACTGCTGCTGCGTTCAGCCTGTTTGCTGAGGACCCCGCTTAGGCCTTCGGGACCTGGGCGGCCAGCCCCAAGTGCTGCTGCCTGGTCCCCAGGCTGGGGCTCTGTGCAGCACCCAGCTCCCATTGCCTGGGAGGGGGAGGGGTGAGGCCTTGAGGCAGCTGCATGGCTCCTGACCCTGCTCGTGGCTGGCGAGTGGCAGCGTCTCTCGCCCAGGCACCAGGAGGATGGCACTCGGCAAAGCAGGTTGGCGTGGCCAGATAGGGTCGGCAATCTTGGCTGCAGGGGAGAAGGCGCTGCACAAGGGTGGTCTCAGCAGGCCATGGCCGCGGAGAGAGGGCGGGGGGGAGTTACACGCCCTGCACGGCCAGCCTGCCTCCTTCGTCCGTGGCTGCGTTTGGCTTGGCCCAAGCCTGGCAGTGACTTGTTCATCGGGCATTAGCTGCTGGCTCCCCACACGCCCGCGGGGCTGCAGGGCGAGGGGCTGCTGGAGGAGCCCAACTGCCCAGCTGGGCAGACAGCAGAATGGGGGAGCTGGGACTGTTCATAACAACTCACTGCACCTCCGGGCCAGGGTTCCTCGGGGGGGCTGCTGTTTGTCCCAGATGGTCATAACAGCCCCATCACCCTGAGAGCCGGGGGCTCTGTCCAGAGCCATGAGCCCAGACACCACTGCCCTGCCCACCCCAGGGCCCTGGGGCTGGGATGCAGTTCCCCGCTGACCCCCCTACGCACGCTGAACCAACTCTGCCTTCCTGCAGGGCTGCTAAGGGCCAGACTTTGCCAACGGGCAGCTGGCTTCAGAGGGCACCAATCATCGTGCCCACCAGGAAAAAGGAAGAGTGCTGACCAGGGCATGGGGAGGGGTTACTACAGAGTTCATCCTGCAGCCTGAGATGCCAGTTTCCATTGATGGGCGCTCGGAGCTGCCCTGGTGCCAGCTGGGCAGTGCCAAGGGGGGAAGAGGAACTGTTTGTGATTCCTACTGTTCAATCCACAGGCGCTGCCTGGCTCCACCCAATTGGAGTGGCCGTGCCAGCCGGCTCCAGCCCAGCCCATCCCTCAGTGCCAGCCAGAACCTGCCGCTGGTGAGTCGAGCTGCGCCCCTGGTCCCCACCCCTCAGCTGGCCAAGAGAAGCTCTGCCCAGGGTGCGGGTGTAGCCCCGTGACGTCTCCCTGGAGCTGACAGAGCAGGGCTCTTCCAGTGCAGGCCTGGCTCGCTGCTGCTTGTGCCCGGGGAACTCAGGCTCCAGGGCCGACCCCACTGGCTGACCCGTCCAAGCAAGAGTTGAATGTGCCCTCGGCTCAGCTCCATGTTCTGCTCCCTTCCCCACCCCTTGGTGCCTTGCCACGTATCGGGGTCTGAAACATGCTCCAGACGCCTTGTGGGATTTCCCAGGGGGCGGGCTTGCCTTGGGGCAGGGAATCCGTGGGACAGGAATGCCAGGGCTGGTCTTGCAAGCAGCCACCCGGATCCTTTGGCTTTGCCATAGCCAAGAGGCAGCAGGGCTCTCCGGAGCAATGGAGAGGGGATTCCCTTGCTGCTGCCCCAGACCCCTCCCAGTCCTGGCTCCATGCTGGCAGCAGGAGAGTGTGAACAGTCCCCCTGACCCGGGGCTTGGCACAGAGCAATCGGGGAGCTGCGAATTCTGAGGTGAGCCCTGCCAGCGACCGCGGAGAGGGGCAGCCAGGGCCAAGACGGCTATGTCCCATTTGCGGGGGGCCAGGGCCCAAACATGGGTGAGCTGGAAGGAGGCTTGGGGCAGAGACTTGGCGTGGCTCATCCCCGCTGGTGAGTATCTTCTGCCCTGAGCCTCCCGGACCCAGCTCAGCCTGGCTGCGGTGATGCCCAGGCACCATCCCAGGGCCCTGGCTGCCCCGAGCCGGGTGTTCACCGCTGCACTCAGAGCTGGGCAGAGGGCACAGGGGGTGAGATGCCAGCACTCTGTCTGTGCTGCCAGTGACACCACCGTGATGCCAGGTCCACGTGTGTGACCTCAGCCACATCTCTCGGACCTTGAGCTCTTGGAATCTGGGCTGGATCTGTCTGGGCCTCAGCCCCCCCACCCCCAAGGAGTGGGTGCTAATCATCCCTTGGGCTCACCCGGCTGGCTGGCTGGGGCCTTTCATTGCTAGTGTGATACATTAGATTGCAAGCTCCTTGGGGCTGGGACCGGATCTCACTGTCTGCCCGGCACACTGGGGCTCAGATCTCGGTTACTGCCCTGGGCTGGGTCTGGCTCTGGCTTTGTAGCCAAGCTAGGCTCCAGCAGCCAGCACTGGCCTTCCCTCTGTATTGGGGGAGGGGGGTCTCTGGGGCCTGGCTAGGAGGGGATGGAGTCAGCCCACAACTCTCGCCGCTGACTGCGACACCAGGAATGACCTGTGCAGAACCTGAGAACCAGAGAGTTCCCGCGGGCAGCACACCACGCTCTCCTCTTCCTGCCGGACTGCGAAGTGCAATGCCCATGGCAGCCCCTTTCCAGGGGCCGGTCTGTGTGAGCTGCCTCCCTGCCCCCCACAATGTCTGGGGCTCCTTTCCAGAGGGACCTTTGCCTAGGCAGGGTCTGGGCTGCTCCTATTTAAGGTAGCCCTAACCTGACAAAATGCAGCTCGCCGGGGGTGCAGCCAGGACTCAGCTGACGCAGCCCCTGCCCCAAACAACTGCTCCGTGGGCCCCACCCTGCACCCTCCCTGCTGGCGGTAATGCTCGCTACCGGCATGCAGGCTGTAGCCTCCTGGAGGAGCCCAGCGAAGTGCCAGATACGGAGCAGGCAGGTTGCCCTGCGGCAGGCTGGTACGGGAAGGACCACTTGCCCTTGAGCGATTGGAGTGAGGCCGGGGGGCTGTACGGTGGGCTGTGCTTTGGGAGAGGCCAGATGTCTCGACAGGGGAGGCACAGCCCGACGTTCTGGACAGGATGCAGGCAACACTGGGCAAGGGTCTCTGCCCTGCACGTGGAGGAGGTCAGACAGGGTGATCACAAGAGCCGCCGTGGACCAGAGACCCTGCTCGGACCTGCCGCTGGTGCTACCCGGCTTAGAGCCGTGGGCTGCCTGGGCCTGAGAGCTGCACCCCGAGCCCTCCAGCAAGGCACTTCACAGGGCTCTCGTGGGCACCAGGGGCAGGGCATTTAAGCCAACCTCCAGCCCAGGCAGCTCCTACCAACCAAACCTGGTTTTACTGCTGCCTCTTCCAGCCACATCTCAGACAATGGGGAGAGACCTCGTGCATCTTGGAGAATTTTTCCTTCAGAGGAAAAGCCACCGAGATGTTCCAAAGACATAAGTTACCAAGCGGGGCATAAAAATCCCCCTTCCTATTTCTACGCTCGTCCGGTCCGTTCTGGGCACGGGGAAATGGCCAGCACACACTTTGTCAATTTAGCCGAGATCTCCGCCTCCCCGAGCTGCTGCTAAAAATGACCCTGAATTACAAGAGAAATAAAACGCAGGAGATTCCCCCACAGGCTGCTCCGATCAGGAAAGTGGAGAAAACAGGAGCTCATACGTGGCCGCTCCATTTCCATGCAAATCACAATTAGGCCAGGATCTCTCCACAGCTGCCTGCTACAATACAGACGGGTGTGGCACCAGCCAGCCAAGGTAAAGAAAAGCCTTGCAGCCATAGCAAATATCCCAGCCGGAAGAAGATGCGTCAGAGGCGGTTGTACGTCTCATTGTAAAAACAACGAAGGACCTGATCCTGCAAGGTGCTGAGCGCTCTTGGCTCACGGTTCCTGGGCACCAGCAGGGTCTGCAAACTCAGGCATCGTCACACACTTCACACAACTTCAGCCACAGGGAGTTGTGCCCTGGCACAGGGCGGGCAGGCAAAGGAGGAAGTTGGGATGCCCGAATGCAGAACTGCCTGGGGTTTGCCATTTTCCCCACAACACCATACTATTGTTGTAAGGGAGACAGCTTTGTACTGCTTGGGGGAGGGGGGGTTTAATTAGTTGAATAACAGTGACAAAGAACCGCCCCCCCCCCCAAGCTGGTAAATTCATATTTTGACACTGTGGAAACCCAGCTTAATTATCTGCCAGGGCCAGCAGCCCCAGGAGCTCGTACTCTCTGCCTGGTGTAAATGTGTTCACCAGAGCGTGCCCAGGACAAGCCGTGCTGGAACGCAGTCCTGACACGCACACTGCCCGTTTCCCAAAGTCCATGTCCTTGCTCTTAGCAGGTGTTGTTTTCACCATAGCAGAGACAACTGCACCTCCAGCTACTCCAGATTAATTGTGAGGTGAAACATATATTTAGTGTCTATAACAAACCACCCACGCCAGGTTGGAGAGGAAAGGAAGACGAGGGGCCCGCGGCCTAGCGCTCATCTGCTCCTAGCACCCCCAGCTCTCAATGAGTCGTTAACACCCACTCTGGAAGTTTCAACCCAGTCCAAGGAAATTAGGTGACCAGCTTCCACTGCAATTCCCTGGGATTTGGGTGTGGATTCCTGTAGGGCCAGGCAAATCGCAGCCTCGGGTGCAAGGTGATCCTTGGGAGGGATTGCATGCTCTGAGGCCAGAGGGAATGTATGTGCCCTGGGATCTCGCTGAGCCAGCCGACTGACGCGGGAACTGCTCTGGTCCCATGGTGATGGGCACAGGCACAAAGCCCTTAGGCAGTCACAAGCTCCCAAACCCAGGGGGCGTTTGGATGGAAAAAGGTGGCAGAGCATCACCGACGGTAGCCACCATCCCCCACAGGCCATGAGCCAGGTGCTGAGCCATCTCAGTGGCTGGGCTCCCGATAGAGGTGAACCAATTGGCCCCAAGCTGGCACCCTGCTCTGCGCCCCTTTCCTTAGGCCTCGAGCACCCTGGCCCCGGGACGTACCTCTCTACAAATACTCAGCACCCCAGGGTGCAAAAAGCCAGCGCTCTGGGACACCCACCCTGCCGTGCTTTGCCTGCTGCTTGGGGATTTCTGCCGGCTGCTTTCCAGGCTGGTGCTGCCATGGCACGACAGCCAGTCCCTGGATCCCCCAGCCCCGGTGAGGGGCCAGGGACAGTTTCTGGGGAGAAGGGCTTTTGGGGGAGGGTCAAATCATACAGCAGGATCCCCAGCCCCCTCCTCGCCTCCCTTCTGGCACCACTGCGCTGTTACCTACCCCAAGTCCTAGCGGGCCACGGGCCAGCCCGCCACGGCAAAGACCCCGCTCCCCCTCGCCCAGACCCACTGCAGTGGGAGGCTGCCTGCAGCCGCCCAGCAAGGGCCCTGCCGGCTGCAGCCGGGGAGCCGGGGAAGCCCTGCCATGGAGACACGTTCCCAGAGATGCTGCTGCTAAGGGGGGCGGCGATTCTGTTGCATCAGTTCCCCCCCCCCCCCGCCGCGGCCCCAGCACTAGCCCCGTTGCCCCCAGCACAGTCCCGGCCTGAGCCGCGGGGGGGGCTCGGTGCCCCCCAGCCCGGCGCTGCCCCCGCCCCGCCGGCTGGACCCACCTGCTGGGTGCTGAGCTCGCGGTCCAGCTCGCGGGCTCGGTTGTGCCAGACCAGGCGGTGCAGCGGGTACCTGCCCTCCGGCCGCGGCCCGGCGGCGGCGGCGGCGGCGATCATGCTGTCGGCACGCCGGCTCCGGCGGCGCAGGGGCGAGGGGCTGGGCGCAGGGCTGCCGGCGGCGCGGGGCGGAGGCATGTGGCTGGGAGGGGACCTCCGGCGCGCCGGGCCCGGCTCCGGGGCTCCCCGAGAGGGGGGCGCTCCCGCGCCGAGCGCCGGGCCCCGGGCAGCGCTGCGCGCTCCGCCCGCGCACACAAAGGGAAGCGCCCGGCCGCGCCGCGCCGCGCAGCGCCCACCCGGAGCGCAGGCGGCGGCGGCGGCGGCAGGGACCGGCGCGGGCTGCCCCAGGGCCCCGAGCCCCAGCGGGCCCCCCGGCCCCGGCATGGCCCCCGCCCCGCTCCGGGACCAGCCCCGCCGGGCGCCGGCTGGCGAGCTCCGTGCAGCGGCCTGGCGGCGGGGCCTGATGGGAGCTGTAGTTCCCCGCCCGGCCGGGGGCAGGCCCGGGCTCTCTGCCCCCCGGCGCTGCGGGGCGCTCCGGGACCTGGGCAGCCCGGCCCCAGGCTCATCTTCCTCCCACCTCGGCCGGGGGCTGCGCTGGCTTCTCCCCGGTACTGCCCCATGGCCCTGCCCTGCCCCATGGCCCTGCCCCAGCCCCCTGCCTGCCCTGGCTCCTGCAGCCCCTCGGCTGGGCCTGCAGTGACCGTGCCCCCCGGCCAACATCCCCTCAGTGCCCTGGTGGCAGCCAGGGGCCCCATCTCAGAGCTGGGTCATTGGGCACTAGGTTCCATCCCCATGTCCTCGCCTAAGGGCCCTGTGTCACACCCGCTCCTCCTGTCAGACACATGGAGGTCCTGGGCTTTCACCTGACCTAGCAATCTCAGTGTGGCCCCCAGGACCTCTCACTATGTCACTGGTACCCCCCTGTACCACGACCACTGGCTCCTCCCCAGCACTGCACATAGATCTGTCTGGTGGACTTCTTGAGACAGAAGTGCTGGGAGGAGCCACTGGTCACGTCTATGCAGGGTGTAGGTAGGAGAGAGGTCCTGGTGGCCGCTAGATTAAGAGATTGAAGTCCAGGACCTCCATGGCAGCGTTCTCTGAAATACTTCCAGTTCCATGCGCAGGGCCAGACAGACAGGCAGAGCTGTCTCCATACAGGGTCTCCATGCAGGGAGGAGACGGTGCTGTTTGGAGGAGGGATTTGGGTTTATTAGGAACTGGGGAACCTTTTAGGAAAGGAGGAGCCTATGCAGGAAGGATGGGCTCCACCTAAAGCAAAGCAGAACCAGATTGCTGGCATGGAAAATTTAAAAGGTCACAGAGGAGTTTTTAAACTAAGGGCTGGGGGAAAGCCGATAGGTGCAGAGGAGCACATGGTTTGCCAGACATCCATTAAGGGAGGATTTATTAAAGGGGATACTCTGCATCCTCGTTAAGAGGAGAGGATGGAAGTATAAAGTAGAGGTGGGAACTGAAGAGAAACAGTCAAACAAAAAAGAGTCCCATTCGATTACATCACATGAAGGCAGACAACTACATTTTAACAAATTTTAGAAGTGCTTGTGTACAAATGCTAGAAGTTTAAATACTAAGATGGGTGAATTTGAGGGCCTGGTATTAAATGAGATACTGAAATAACAGACATCACAGAAACTTGGTGGAATGACAGTCATCAGTGGGAGACAGTAATGTCAGGGTACAAAATCTACAGGCGTGACAGAGCAGGTCACATTGATGGGGAAATGGAAATGAAACCCTACTGAGGAAAAGAGAAAGGAGTGTAAACTCTGGCAAACCAAATGTAAACGTATAAAAAGGCAAGCCAACAAAGAATTTGAGGAGCCACTAGCAGAAGACACAAAAATTAAAGGAATTTTTTCTGGAAGTATATCAGAAGCAGGAAACCTGCCAAAGAGCCAGTGGGGCCTCTGGACAGCCAAGGTGCTAAAAGGAGCACTCAAGGAAGACAAGGCTGTTGCAGAGAAGCTACATTAATTTTTTGCATCTGTGAGGTTGTGAGGGAGATTCCCACACCTGAGTTATTCTTTTTAGGTGACAAAAATGAGGAACTGTCCCAGACTGAGGTGTCTGTCAGTAGAGGAGGTTTTGGAACAAATTGATCAATTAAACAGTAATAAGTCACCGTAACCAGGTGGTATCTCCCAAGAGTTCTGAAGGAACTCAGATATGGAATCACAGAACGACTAACTGTGGTATGTGACCTATCGGTTAAATGCGCCTCAGTACCAGATGCCTGGCGGAGAGCTAATGTAACAGTGATTTTTTAAAAAGGCTCCAGAGACGATCCCGGCAATTACAGGCCAGTAAACCTAACTTCAGTACCAGGCAGACTGGTTGAAACTATAGTAAAGAATAGAATTATGAGACACACAGATGAACGTGATTTGTTGGGGAAGAGTCAACATGGACTGTGTAAAGGGAATTCAGGCCTCACCAATCTGATAGAATTCTTTGAGGGGGTCAACAAGCATGTGGACAAGGGGGATCCAGTGGATAGAGTGTACTTAGATTTTCAGAAAGCCTTTGACAAAGTTCATCACCAAAGGTTCTTAAGTGAACTAAGCCATCACGGGAGAAGAGGGAAGGTCCTTTCATGGATCAGTAATGGGTTAAAAAACAGGAAACAAAGGGTAGGAATAAATGGTCAGTTTTCACAGTGGAGAGAGGTAAATAGGGGGGTCCCCAAAAAATCTGTACTAGGACCAGTGCTGTTCAACATATTCATTAGTGATCTGCAAAAGGGGGTGAACAGTGAGGTGTCAAAATTTGCAATCAATATAAAATTACTCAGGATGGTTACCTCCAAACAGTTACTCTTTTGCTTCAAAGAGCTACAAAAGGATCTCCCAAAATTGGGTGACTGGGCAACAAGGGCAGATGGAATTCAGTGTTGATAAATGCAAAGTAATGCACATTGGAAATCATCATCTCAACTATACTTACAAAATGATGGGGTCTAAATTAGCTGTGACACTCAAGACAGATCTTGGAGTCATTGTGGAGAGTTCTCTGAAAACGTCTGCTCAATGTGCAGCAGCCGTCAAAAAGGCGAACAGTGTTAGGAACCATTAGGAAAGGGATAGATAATAAAGTGGAATAATGCCACTGTATAAATCCATAGTACACTCCCACAGCTGGAATACTATGTGCAGGTCTGGTAACCCCATCTCAAAAAAAGATCTCTTGGAATTGGAAAAAGGACAGAGAAGGGCAAAAGAAATGAGTAGGGGTCTGGAATGGCTTCCATAGGAGGAGTGATTACAAAGCCTGGGACTTCAGCTTAGAAAAGAGGCAACTAAGGAGGATACGACAGAGGTCTATGAAATCATGGTTGGTGTGGAGGAAGTGACTAGGGAAGTGTTATTTACCCCTTCACATACCACGAGAACCAGGGGTCACCCAATGGAATGAATAGGCAATGGGTTTAACACAAAGGAAAGGAAACGCACGGTCAACCTGTGGAACTCCTTGCCGGGGGTGCTGTGAAGGCAGAAGTATAACTGGGTTCAAAAAAGAATTAGATCAGTCTATGGAGGATGGTCCATTAGCCAGGCTAGGCAGGGACATAACCCCACACTCTGGGTGTCCCTAAATCTGACGGTCAGAAGCTGGGACTGGATAACAGGGGCTGGATCACTCGATAGTTGCCCTGTTCTGTTCATTCCCTCTGCAGAACCTGGCCCTGGCCCCGTCAGAGGACAGGACACTGGGCTAGCTGCCCCATTGGTCTGACACAGTCTGGCCGTTCTTATGACAAAGGCCTGGGGGGGCCACACTACCTGTTCCTGCAGGTGAGTGCCCCTGTGGTGGGATTCCTCTCTGCAGCGTGAACACCCACGTTTCTGGGGCAACTCAGAGACAGCAAAGGGGCTACGGAGGCATCTGCAGGAGTGGCAGGTCGGGATGATGTCAGACGGGACTGGGGCAGACAGACACAGGAAGCAGCAGGGTCTGTAGGACACACGTTTCTGGCTCTCATAGAATCATAGAATATCAGGGTTGGAAGGGACCTCAGGAGATCATCTAGTCCAACCCCCTGCTCAAAGCAGGACCAATCCCCAATTTTTGCCCCAGATCCCTATGAGTTTCGTGTTTCTGTCTCTCAAAAGATATTTACTATAAACAAATTCAGCTATAAAGTTTAAACTATAAAAAGGCTGAATATTTCTATTCCCAGACACCTAGATACATTATCCATCTACACAACGGCCATCTAGAGAAGTGACAGCTTTAAGCCTTCCCCTCCCGCATCCCACACTTACAACTCTTTATGTAACAGCTTGTAATTGATGATTTTGTCAGCAACTCCATTCCTATTTCTTGTAACTTGCTGCAGCTTTCTGTTCCACAGGCAGCCAAAGGCCCCTGCTCTCCTGCAGGTGATGCCATGCTTTCCCCTGTGCTTGGAGTGACCTTCCAAACTCCAGTCTCAACCCGCCCCTCCTAGCAAGGGCCCAGCTCACTGTGCTCCCCAGACCCCTTTCTCCCACCCTTGTTTTCCTGTCCAGTCTGCAAGTTCTGCAGGGCAGGGGCTGCAGCTTCCTACGTGCAGAGCCCAGCACAACAGGGGTGCTACTCGCAGAGCCACAACAATGCGACATTCAGCCTTCCGAGAACAGCCCCCGCACGCCCAGCTGGGGTTGGCATTTTTCACCCTGTTATGTAGTTTTCCTTTGCATTGTTCAGCAGCTGCCATGCTCCACCCCAGAAGTGGCAGGGTGAGGTGGCATTTCACATACATACATATGGAGGGTAATGTAGACACCCATCAAATCTGGAGTGCTGCAAAAATGTCCTGGTTTATTGTCTTAGCCTCAGCACCCAGGCTACAACCCCGCCCTTCATCCTGGGGACGGGATAATGGAGAAGCTAACGGCACTTGTCCTGTCCCCCCCGGTGAATGCCCTCTGTCACTGGCTTCCCCACGTACAGCCAGCTCACCATTGGCACCAAGGTGCTAGAGAAAGGCAAGAGCAGGGTCACGCATCTCTTTGCAGGGAGGTGAGCTCAGCATGGCTCGGAATCAGGCTGGAGCTTTGAATTGTTCCCACTCCGAACGTGCACAGAGATTTCACTAGTGTTATTTATGTGTGTTCTAGGGTCCTGGCTTTTCTGGACAGAAGGAGCCATTATGATTCTGTAGCTAACCCAGGCCACAGCCTCTCAGCCAGTGACTCCCAGAGCAGCTGTTTCAGACTTATTTGCCTCAAGCACCAGCTGAGCTCAGGGCCCCATTGTGCTGGGTGCGGAACATGCCCCACAGAGCTGTACAGAGCAGACACGGGGCGGGGGGAGGGAGGGGCGGAGGGGAAGTGACTTGCCCAAGGTTACCCAGCAGGACAGTGGTGAAGCTGGGAATGACACACAGGCCGCCTGACTCGCAGCCCGGTGCCCTGCGCTCTGGCCCAGTACAGATCTCCGTGACGGTGTGCCTAGGCTGCATGCTGTTCCAGCCGCAAGCAAGCCTTTATCGCAGACACCTCCCCAAGGCAGCGTCAGTGCACCCTGCCTGATGATCTCCGTCCGCAGGGGCCGAGGGCCTTGCCCACCAGGCTTGGGCTGGCACCTAAGAGGGCAGCCCCTCATTCTAAAGACTAGGGAATGGACGGTTAAGTACCAAAGCTCAGCTGTGAGCAGCCCCCGGGCATGAGGCTGGGAGCCAGCCGCAGGGGAGTGGGTTCCCCCAGAGTAGAGCCCGGGCCCATGTATTGACCAGGCTTCTCCCCGCTGATGGCGCGTAGGTGGGCAGAGGCTGGGCTGTGCGCTGCGCATGGGAAGTGGCACAGATGGATGCTTTGGAGGCAAAGCCCCTGGATGTTTCAGAGCAGGGCCCAAGCTGCAGAGCTGGCTTCTGGGTTTGGAGCCACGGCTCCTGACTCCCAAAATGTAGTGGGGTTGGGAGCGGCGGGGTGGACCAGCCAGCTATTGCGGTGTGGGGTGGGGGGAGAGAAACCCAATTCCACTTTAACTCTCAGCTTTCCCTGTGTAGCTTCCTCCTCCACTATCTTATCTGGATTCCAGACCTGGAGGCGGCTGCTGAGCAGAACTAGCCCTGGGTGTGAGGTGCCAGGCCTGGAGAGCATGAGGAAATGTGAGGAGGACACTTAGGAAGCTCTCCCAGGCATTGGGGGGGGGGGGGGGGAGAATAAGAGCGAGGGGGAGGGGAAGACAGCTCAGCTCAGGGACCAGGCAGAGACTGGGTGACTTTCATCATCTGCTGCAAAACCAAGCCCCAGGGTAACCCGCACACCTCCTGGGTGTGGTGTTTTGTCCCATCTGGTGGCACCAAGACCAGAGAGCCTATGAGTCTGCTCTACAGCCAGCTGGCTTTTAGCTCCTGCACTAAGCTCCAGAGGTCCCAGGTTCGATCCCACCCACCAACACCCAAGGTCTGTCGGCGTTACACCAGGTCAGGGCCCGGTTGTGCGAGGGGCTGTGACAAGTGACAGAGACCCTCCTGCCCCAGAAAGCGCCTGCTCCGGGTGTCAGAGAGGCCAGGCCCGGTGGTGGGGTGGGGGTGGTGTGCAGAAGTCCCTGCCAGCCCCATTGCAGCCGGTGCTAGATCGGGGGTCTGTGGGTCGCACCACAGAGGGTGTAAAGGAGGAGAAGGTGGCATCTTTACAGATGGGGATGAGGATTTTCCCCACGCACGGAGGGCAATGGGGGAGAGCAGCCAGCTAGGCAGCCCCACCTCCGAAATCCTGGAAGAGTGGGCGGGGCCAACCCGAGCAAAGAACTCGCCTTCGGGGGGGGGGGGGGGGCACGGAGCCAGGAAACCGCTGAAGGGGGGACAGCAAATAAATGGTCACAGAGCGGTGGGGGTCAGGCTCCTAGGTGGGGAACAAGGGAAGTGGACAGGCCGGAGGAGAGAACCCTGGACAGCGCCGGCTGCTGCAGGGAGGCAGCCGAGGAGCCAGCAAGCAGGCCCTGCGCAGGCAGGTCAGTGCCATGGCCTCCAGCGTGCGATGGGGAAACTGAGGCACAAAGTAGCTGGGGTGTGACTCGCCCCGGGCCAGGGAGCCGGGCAGTGGCAAAGCGAAGGCGAGAAGAGTCCTGGCTCCTAGCCCCGCTGCCACCAAAGCTGGGAACAGCCCCTGAGTCCCGGCGGCCCGGCCGGGGCGGGCCAGGGCGAAGCTCAGCCCGGCAGCTGCCCGCTGCCCGCCGCCCCTGCGCGCCGTGGCTGCGCGGCGCTGCGCCCCCGTGCGCTCGCCGCTCCATTTCCTCCGGCAGGCCGGGCCTGGGGGGAGCCTGCGCCGAACCCCTCCCTGCGCAGGGGCCGGGCTTGCGCCGCTTCCTGCAGGAGCTGCGCCGTGGGAGCGGCGGGACCCCGGAGAGCCCGGCCCGGCCCCACGCTGGCCCAGAAGGCCCTGCCCGCCTCGCCGCTGAGGATGTCCCGGAAGGCGCCGCGGACCGAGGTGTGCGCGGACTGCAGCGCCCCAGGTGAGGGCTCCGGGCCTCCCCCGGCCCGGCCTGCGCGCACGGGCTCGTCCGCCGCCGGGGGGCTGGGCAGAGCCGGGGGGCAGGCCCCGCGGGGGGCCCCGCTCGGTCTGGCGGGGGGGGGGGCGGGAGCTTGTGCGCTAGGGGCAGAGGGTGTCAGACCCCCCCGCAAGCCGCTCCCCACTGGTGCAGGGCTCTCGGGGGGCGGGGCAAGGGGGTGCCTGGAGCCCCCCCTTGGCTCGGCTCGGCTCGGGTGCAGAGCAGCTGGGGTCTCTGGGGAGGGGGCTCCCGGTGAATGCCCCTGCCAGTGCTGTCCTGGGCACTCGCTCCCCCGACACTGGGCTGCAGGGGGTGGCCAGGGTGGGAGCCCTAGCAGAGCCCGGGCACCATCGCACCTGCCCCTCTGGCAGCCCCACCCCGGGATGGGGCTCTGCTGCCCGTGTGCCGTCTGCAGGGTGGGCCAGCAGCTGGGCTGGCTGGTGGGTTCCACCCCTAGGGGCTCCCTGGGGCAGGACGCGGATCCCTGTTCGTGTTTTCCAAACCGAACGGTGCCCCCCAGCCCCGAGGAGTCTCCCAGGCAGGATTCCCCGGCGTGGATTTGGGTCGGGGGAGCGTGGCGGGGCAGAATCAGGCCGACACTGGCTCCTCGCGCTGGCCCCGGCCTGGGAGAGAAGGTGCATTTCTCTGCTGTGGGGCCCGGCAGTCGAACAGCAGTGAGGTCATCGGAAGGACTGTGGTATCCGAAGGCCTCGTGCCGAATGAGCGTGTCCGTTTGTCCGTTCATCGCACTGCCAGGCGTTGGGCCGGAGCGCGGCGTGTCATGAGAGACCAGGTCGGAGCTGCTAGTGGTACCTCCCCTCCTGCGACGCTGCCTCCAAGCCACGGCGGCGCAGGCCCCAGGCCAGAGGGTCTGCCTTGCCAATGGGGCATAGCTGGAAGCATAGTCCCCTATGGCAATGGAGATTTGGGGGTCCTTCCCTTCGCTACAGGAGGGTCCTAGGCCCTGCGAGAGCGCCAGCTAGCCAGCTCAGGCCTGGCATGGATGGGAAGGAAGATCTCCCGTTAGCATGGTGCCTCACGTGTGCCAGGGCGTGTGTGGGGTGGGAAGGGGTGGAGATGCATGCCGCAGTGCTTGGTGGTACAGAGCACCACGGGGTGGCCCTGGAGTCGTGCCCCAGTGTCTCACGCCAGGGCCGAGCGCAGCAGGGATTCCTCGCTGTGGAACTGGGAACCAGTTCCTTCAATCCGTATCCACGTGAGGAAATGAGTTATAAAATCCGGCGGGGCTGCTTCCTGCAGACAGGGGGGCCCAGCGCGTCCCCGGCGGGAGGTGGGTGTGTGCGCCCATTGTGAGCCTGGCCTCGGGGTGGGCAGGAGCTGTGTGAGTGCTTGGCACCCAGGCACAGTGGCATGTGCGTTCCCAGCCCACTTAGAGCACAGCATGTGTGTTGCCCCCTCCCATTCCCAGAGGCAGTTCCCCTCCCGGCGAGGCAGCTGGAAAAGGCCAGTAAGCACCAACAGAGGCCCTGCCCTCTGTAGGTGCAGGGTCCCTCTGGGCACCCCGGGGTGCTGAATGTTCCCGCTGGCCCCTGCAGTTCAGTGGGATACTGCGGCCCTTGCTGGCTCTGGTACTTACACAGTCCCCTGCGATCTCTCCTGCCCCCTGGCAAGCAGGGCTTGTACCCCATCGTACAGCTGGGAACACACACGGCAACTCCCTGGGGGAGCAGGACTTGAACCCCCGGCCCAACCTTACTCCTGAGCATGAGCTTGCTGGTGCCTGGGTACCCCCAGCAGAGGTGGGATGTGGGGTGCGGGGGCCCTACCCTGTCTCCTCTGTGCTACGTGGAGCACGTGCTTGGCTAGGACGGGCCTGTGGTGTGCACGAGTGGGGGGCTCTGGGGGCTCCTGAGCAGGTGCCCAGCGCTGCCGACTGCCAGATGTGGTGAGGTGGGAAGAGGACACCCCCTGCTGGGACCTCCTCCTCCTCCTCCGGCTACACTGTCATGGACATGCCGGACAGGAGGAGGTGGTGCCCAGGGCCTGCCTGGCTGTCCTGGTGCTGGGTAGCACCGTGAGCAGGCTGGGGCAGGGAGCTCCAGCTACGGCCAGGCCATGTTTCCAGTGGCTCAGGGTGGTGACCATGGGACCAGCATCGTCTCCCCTGCGGGGTGGCAGAGGTGATCTCCGGGATCCTACTGCAGGCAGAGGGAGCTGCCTGCTGGCCCCTGGGGGTCCCTACTGCCCCTGCGCTGTGGCCTGGGCAGCCCGAGCGGAGATCCCAGGCGAGGTGTGGGATTGGCCATGCCGGGCCGGGGGCTCCTGGCCGCAGTCCCCCATGGCAGCGCGCTCTGTTCACGGTGGCGGCCGCGAGCCCAGAGACACAGATGCAGCTGGTCTTGCTGCCAAGGCCACTTGTTCCTGTGCATCTGCATGCCTGCGAGGTGCCCACGCTTGTCCTGCGGGGGGGCGTGACACGCTGGCTGCGCAGGGCATTTGCCTCATCCCTCATGCTCCTCCTCTGCAGACAGCCAGGAGAGGCCTGCGTCCTCTGGCCGTTGCCTGATACTGACGGGGGCCTCCGTACCCCTTCCAGGTAGCTCTGGGACCCCCCCACATGCTGCTCGCCCAGCAGCTCTGCCCCCCACCCCGGTGAGCAGGGCAGAGGCTGGGGGCAGGGCTGGGGGATGCTGCCTGGGTGCTCCGGGCATGGCGAGTCAGCAGCGCAGCTGGGGCCGGTCCATGGGCCAGGCTCCTCTCCAGTGCAGCCAGGAAGGAAGCATGGGGGGGGCCTGCTCCATCCGCAACAGCCAAGCTTCCTCTGCAGGGACAACAGGGGAACTCGGCCCTGGGCCCCGGTGCCAGGGCTGGGGGGAGGCGCTGCTGAGAGCCTGGGCTATTGCCCCCCACCCCCTGGCATTCGGCTGCAGGCCTCGTGGAGGGCTGGGTGTCCTGTCACCCCCTGCACCCCGGCAGGCCAGGCCCCGTCCCCATTCGGCAGAGGCGGCAGCCCATGCAGAGCCAGAGGTGGAACCCAGGAGTCCTGCAGTGTCCACTATGCCCCCGTTCCGGCCTGTTATCCAGTGTGGCTTGGCAGGGGGGTTCCCTGCATGATCAGTGCCTGCCCCACAGCGTCTTTGCAGGGCTGTGAGGCTGGGAGGGCCCAGGCCTGGCTGCCTCTGTGGGCCGTCCCTCCCCGCTGAGTTGGTGTGAGTCTGGCTGGGCGGGGCTGCCCCTCTCTCCCACTGGTGAGCCGGCCAAGTGGCCATCTCCCACGTTGGCCAGACCACGCAGCCTGAGCCCTGCAACCTCCTGGCTTGAGCCTCCCCAGCCGCAGGCATATCGGAGGCTGATCGCTAGGACCCTCTGCCAGTGGCGACCCCAAGCTGCCTCACTCGGGTGGGCTCCTCTGGCCCCCGCGCTCATGAGCATTGAACCCCCTTGGCAGCAGGGCAGATGGCTCTCCGGGGGCAGAGACCGGACTGGCCCCAGCACAGGGGTTCCCAGCCTGGCAGAGCACCTGGCCTGGGGCGGGGACTGACGGGGCAGGAATGTCCCCTGCACTATCCCAGGGCTTTGTCTGGCACCCCGCCCGGAGCAGCAGGGCTCCTGGCCCTTCCCCGGGGGCCCATCCCCCTCTCTCAGGGCGAAGGGCTCCTGGCTTTGCCTGTCAGGGCTGTGCCGCTTTGGGTGTGCACCTGTGTTATTGTGTCCCGGGGGGCTCCCCTTTCCCTGCGACCGGCCCGTTCGGGGAGCCCTGCCGACGGGGGGGCTGGGTGGCATGCTGGCTGGTGCACCGGGAAGGGGGTTGGGGCTCAGCCTGTGCCCAGGGGAAGCCTGGCTCGTGGGCTCCTGCCTCCCCCAAACACTTGGGAGGCGCCAGCCTCCCGTGGGCGCTCCCGCAAGCCAGTGGGTCTGGATGCATTGCAGAGCTGGGGGGGGGGGGGGCTGGCACTGGCACTGCTCCCTCCTCAGGTTCCTTCATGAAGAATTTAGCTCCTTCCCATGACCAGATCAAACCTCTTCCCCCAGCCCAGCGCCGGCCGGGCTCTGGGATCCGGCTGGGCTTCCGCGAAGGCTTTGTCCTGGGCTAGTCAGGCCTGTCACGGCCACCCCTGCCAGTCCCTTCTCAAAGCTCCCTCTCTGCCAGGATTGGGGCCTGGTTCCAGCACTGGCTCCTGGCCAGATTGCTGGGCTGGGCTGGGTGGGGCAGAGCACGGGGGCTCTGGCCCAGTGCCCAAACAAGCGGCTTCCCCAGTGGCTGGTGGGCCTGCCCGGCGGTGGGTGGGCCCGTGGCTGTGCCGGGAGCCTGCGGACGGCCCCTGTGGCTTGTATCTGACTGGCCCAACTCACTGGGATTTGAGCCCAGCAAGGGGCTCTGAGCTGGGGCCGCAGCTTCCCCTGTGCCCAGCCCGTGCTAGCCGCAGGTGCACCATGGTTCTGGGCTGGGTTGGGTTGTGGGGCGTGGAGCTGCCTTCCGCTGGGCAAGGTGCCGACGGGGCCAAGGGCAGGCGGGGGTCAGTGTGGGCAGTGTGGCTGGATGGGGGGTGATGGCAGCGCGGGAGCTGGGCTGGGGTCTTTCCCCTGGGCTCCCGTGTTGGACTGGGGCAGCCCCTGGCTGTCTGGATGTGCTGGGGTCCGTGGGCTGCTCCGGAGAGCTCTGTCAGGACCCCAAGGGCTGCGCTCGGGGCTTGGGGGGGCCATGGAAGGGCAGCCTCCCCCTTGCTCTGGCTCTCGCGAGGACACTGTGCCCTTGGCTTGTGACTCTCTCCTGTGCAGCAGCGCGGGGCAGATGCAGGCCTGGCTGGGGGCCGGAGCCACCCGCCCGCTGAGCAGAGTTCCAGGCAGGGCACCGTCACCTGCGCTTCTCCGGCCGTGGGGGAGCCCTGGGCGCGGCCTCCTCCCCCCCAGCCTGTGTGTGGCCTAAGGCAGCTCCTGCCTCCAATTCAGTCCCTGGCTGGCTGCCTGTGCAGGGTGCTGGGCTGCGGGAAACCTTGACCTCCTCTTGCTCTGCCCCCCAGCCTGGCAGAGGCTGAGCTCAGACCACCCCCCTTTGCTTTGCAAATGGCTGGTTTGAACTTTGCAAGCAGCATTTGCATAACATGTCTCTCCAGCTCCCAGAGCCTGGGGAGGGCGGCCAGACTGGGCCCCACGGGAAGGGACAGAGATGGGGGCTCCACCGGTGCTGTCCTGCAGACTGGAGCAGCTGGGTGTGTGTGGGAGGGGGTAGTGGGTTGGGATTTTGGGGCACTGTCAGAACTGTGGGGGCTGGGCTGTGGGGTGGGATTGAGGGGCAGGGCTGGGGGCAGAGGCAGGGCGAGGATAGAGGGGCCGTAAGACAGGGCTGGGGGGGGGCAGGGCTGAGATAGAGGGGCTGTAGGGTGGGACTGGGGGCCACAGGGCTGTGATAGAGGGGCCGTGGGGCGGGGCTGGGGGGGCAGGGTTGGGATAGAGGGGCCGTGGGGCAGGGCTCCGGGGGCAGGGCTGAGGGGCAGGGCTGGGATAGAGGGGCTGTAGGGTGGGGCGGGGGGGGACAGGGCTGGGATAGAGGGGCTGTGGGGCGGGGCTGGGATAGAGGGGCTGTGGGGCGGGGCTGGGGGGGATAGGGCTGGGATGGAGGGACTGTAGGGCAGGGCCGGGATAGAGGGGCCGTGGGGCAGGGCTCTGGGGGCAGGGGCAGAGCTGGGGGAGGTTCCCGCACAGGACAGCATGAGGGGGAGGCCCCTGGCGGTGTTCAGGGCACACGCACATGCCGTGGCAGGCGGGGCCTGGCCCTGGCTCTAGTTCTCCCAGGGACCTTGCCGCAGCTGTTGCGACCCCTGGCCTGGCTCCGAGGGAGGTGGCCGCCCCCCCCCACAGTCCCCGTGTGACCTGCCCTGTGTCCTAGGGAGACCCCCCATGGGTGCAGCCCCCGGCGCCACCCTAGCCAGGGACTCCCCTTGGCTGCCACCCCCTTCCCAGGAGGCTCAGGGGACGCCCCCGGGAACCTGCTCTGCTCCCCGCTGGACGTGGGGCTGCAGCGGGCTGGCGGGGGTGGGGGCGGCGCTGACGCAGGCTGCAGGAATCAAGGCCGGGCGGCAGAGCCGGGAGGCTTCCAGGGGCCGTGCCGGGCACAGCTGGGCCGGCCTGGCATACGGCCGCCAGCACAGAACTGCCTGGGGGCAGAGTAAATGTCTCCTCCTCCCACAGTGCCTGAAAGCCCCCACCATGGGGCAGGCCCCCTATAAACACCAAAGAAAGGTCGGGAGTGAGGGGCACCGGCAGGGCGGGGCGGGGTGGGGAGCCGGGGGCTGGGCTAGCAGGGGCTGCGGGTCGGGAGTGAGGGGCGCCAGCAGGGCTGGGCGGGGTGGGGAGCCTGGGGCTGGGCTAGCAGGGGCTGCGGGTCGGGAGTGAGGGGCCCCAGCAGTGCTGGGGGAGCCCGGGGCTGGGCTAGCAGGGGTTGCGGGTCGGGAGTGAGGGGCACCGGCAGGGCTGGGCTTGGGGTCAGGAGCCTAGGGCTGGGCTAGCAGGGGCTGCGGGTCGGGAGTGAGGGGCACCGGCAGAGCTGGGCTGGGGGTCGGGACTGAGGGGCACCGGCAGAGCCTTTGCGTGCCCCTTAGTGGTCGAAGAGGGCCCCTCTGTGGGGCTGGGAGGGTGGATTCCGTGCCCCCCACCCTAGGCCTGGCTCAGTGGGGCAGTGCACAGCACCGTGGACCCTGGGGGAGCAGCTGCATGCTCGGTGCCCATGCTGGGCCACCCTGCTCGTGCCCTGCCCTGCCCCGGGGGGTGCCTGCCGGAGCTGATGCCCGGCCCTGCCGCGTGTGAGAGAGCTGGGGCGGGTGCTCCCTGCAGCCAGGCTGGGCTCCCCGTGGCGCGGGCCGTGTGCCCCTCCGAGCGGGGGCAGGGGAGTGGGCTCTGAGCCGCAGTGCTCGGCATCTCAAGTGGCCTTTTGTTCTCGGGCCGAGTGCTGGTGCCAGGACAAAGGGCTCCGTTCCGGCTGGGCTGGGGGAGGGGCTGGTGTTCCCATGCGGGCTGTGGGGCGAGCGTGGCACGGGAAGGCTCTGGGGTGGGGCAGGGGCAGGAGGGGGCAATGGGGCTGTTCCCCTGGGAAGGGGCAGTGGTACAGCACCCTGGGGCGGGCTGTCTGCTCCGTGGCCCCCGCCCGCTGGCCTCCCCTGGCAGCTGGCGGAGCGGTGGGTGCTTGGCTCCCAGGCACTGGGTTACCCTGGCTGTCCAGCCGAGGTGCGCTGAGCCTGGGCCTCGGGGCTGGCCTGCTGGGGGGTGGTCGGGCACAGCTGGGAGCCTGGTGCCATGTGCGCCAGGCACATGGGAATACTACTGCTGCTGGCCATCGGCTCGCCCGGGCAGAGCTCAGTGGGGTGGAGCTGATCCCAGGGGCCCGGGGAGAGGGCAGGGGCCGGGCTGCTGGCCCGTTCCTCCCCGTGTATTCCCTGGGGGCAGGGGCGAGGCGGGTTTCTTTCCCCACAAAAAGCAGGTACCGGGGTCCGAGCACAGGGCTGGGAGCCATCCCCTCTCTCCAGCTGCTGAGAGCTCCCCCAGTGCGCTGCGTCCTGCACCCAGGGCTCCCCACACTGCTCTGTGATGCTGATGCTGCCTGGGGGCCCCCCGGCACCTGGCGCGGCCCTGAGGGAGCGACACGTGGGCGAGGAGCCGGGAATAGCTCTGTGTGTGGGAGGCTGCCGGGTGGGGGAGGGCGTGAAGCCGGCTGTGCTCTGAGCTGGCAGAGCTGCTCTGGGATTGGGGTGCAGGCCCGACTGGGAGCGCTCCCCCCTGTCTGCTGTGAGGGGCATGAGTTCAGTGAGTCACTCGTCTGCCCCGGGGGGTACCGTGTGCGCCGAGTGGGGGGTCACCCCTGTGTGTCCATGGAGAATACGGGCCCTGAGAACGGGGCAGGGGCTCCCAGCAATCCCTGTGCCCGCCACGACCTTGCAGCCAGTTGTGTCTCTGCCCTGAGCCCCCTGGCGGGGCAGGGAGGGGGAAGCAGGCAGCTTGGGCGGGGGGGGGTGCTGAGAGCACACAGCTCCTGGGGGGCTGCGACTGCAGCAGCCCCCTGGATTTAACTCGGGCAGGTGCTCGAGCAAAGCAGCTCTGAGCCCTGGCCTGTGACTAGGCACCAGTAGCCAAGTGGCTGGTTTGAGGGGATGGGCCACAGTGGGCATGGGGGGCCTGTCCCAGGCGGTGCCAGCTGTGCCCAGGGGGCACTGGGCTGCTCCTGCTTGGTGGCTGGCGGGCTGCGTGGACGTCCCTGAATGCGCACTCAGCCCCTCCGTGCCCCCGGGGATGGCTGGTGAGTATATAATTCCTGTGGCCATGCAGCTCGGGGAGCCTGGCTGTGCACTGGGGTCGGGCAGCGGGGGCTGCTCTGTACCCTCCACCGCACCCCCCACAAGCCCCGGGGCCCCGGCAGGGTCGGCCTTCCAGGGAGGCTCCTGGAAGTGATGGTGGAAAACCAAAGGCCTGTCTGAGCCAGCGGGGAGCCCCAGCCGAGTGCTGCCCTGGGGCTGGCACCTTCTGCTCGGCTTGGCCATGGGTGGGTGCCCGCTGTGCCCACTGGTGGGTGTGCAGGGCTCGTCCCCCGGGCCTGCAGAACCCAAGCCAGTGCCCCCCTTTCCCGGGCCTGACGCCCCTGCAGACCCACGCTGCTCCCTGCCTGGCTCCGTGCCTGCCCTGCCCCCCGGCTGGGCTAGGCATGGCTCAGCTTGGCCCCCGCATGGGAGCGGGCCCTGGGCAGGATGAACAGTCCCTGCTCCCAGGCCGCCCCAGGCCTGGAGCCAGGTTGCTAGGGGAAACCTGAGGGTTTCCCTAGCTACGCCTGAGCCCCTTAGCTGTAGCTAGGGAAACCTTAGCAACCGTCCCCATGGCAGCCGATGGCGGGGAGCAGCCAGATGGGCCCTGGGAAGCTCTGGGCAGGGACGGGTGACTGACACCCCCAGACAGCAGGGTGGGAGGGGTAGGTGCCCCTGGAGGCGAATAGCAGAGCAGCATGGGGGTTGGGGTGGGGGGGGCAGTGCCTGGGGCTGTCTGGGCTCTGCACGTGGGGGAGGGGCGTTGGTGCTCCCCCGCTGGCATATGCTCCAGCTTCTCCCACGCTCTGTCCGCTGGAGCCCCCTGGGGGCCCCCCGCCCATTCGCTGCACTTGTGCCACCCCAGAGTGACACGCCCCAAGCAGCTGCCCCCTGGGCCTGCTCCAGCTCCGGGGGTCGGGGCTCTGCTCTGGCTGCTGGCCACCCACCCTGGGGATCTGGAGCCTGCTGTGAGTCCCTTGGTGCTTCACAAACCCTAATTAAACCTCACATTGAGATGGGACTTGTCCCCGGTCACACACTGAGTCAGTGTGAGAGCTGGGTAGAACCCAGGAGTCCTAGCTCCCAGTCCCTCTGCTCTAACCACCAGACCCCGCTCCCCCCCAGAGCTGGGATAGAACCCAGGAGTCCTGGCTCCCAGGCCCCCCGCTCTAACCCACCCCCCTCTCAGAGCCAGGGCATTTATCCCTTACTCACCAGCTTGTCTGGAGTGCTCTAGGCCTTTGTGGCCGAGTGCCCGGCTGGCATTTACCCAGTGCCCACCCTGGGTCTCCTCACCTTTGGGGCGAGGGCCCAAGCGCTCATGAGGAAGGTCCCCTCCTGCCAGGCTGGGCCAGCCACCGAGCCCTTGGCAGGTGTCCCCGGTGGGGGCCGTGGTACTGGCGTGTGCCAGGCCTGCAGGAGGGGCGTCTGACCCATCTCCTGCCCCTGCAGACCCTGGCTGGGCCTCCATTAACCGCGGCGTGCTGATCTGCGACGAATGCTGCAGCATCCACCGCAGCCTGGGCCGGCACATCTCCATCGTCAAGCATCTGCGCCACAGCCCCTGGCCCTCCCCGCTGCTGCAGGTGGGTGTGGGCAGCGCCCGGGGGGGGGCACCCCGAGCCCCATGGGCGGGGGGAGGGGCGCTGGGGGTCTGTGCGGCTCCCCCTGCCTGGCACTGCCCGTGGGTGCGCTGCCTGATGCAGCGTCTCTGGGAGCGGCAGGTTGGTGGGGCTGGTGCTGGGATTATTCCGCGTTCCAGCAGCCGCGACTGGTCCCCTCCCGGACGGACGGCCCTGCCTCGCCAGTGGGTTCGTGCCCATGGCTTGCTGGCCTCAACGCCCCTCCCCCACCTTCCCGCTGCTGGGGTTTGGTTCACGTTATTTTTATTGTGTAACCCGCCCTGCTAGCCCAGCCCTGGTGCCCCTCACACCCGCCCCGCAGCCCCTGCTAGCCCAGCCCTGGTGCCCCTCACGCCCGCCCCGCGGCCCCTGCCAGCCCAGCCCTGGTGCCCCTCACACCCGCCCCGCAGCCCCTGCTAGCCCAGCCCTGGTGCCCCTCACACCCGCCCCGCAGCCCCTGCTAGCCCAGCCCTGGTGCCCCTCACGCCCGCCCCGCGGCCCCTGCCAGCCCAGCCCTGGTGCCCCTCACACCCGCCCCGCAGCCCCTGCTAGCCCAGCCCTGGTGCCCCTCACGCCCGCCCCGCAGCCCCTGCCAGCCCAGCCCTGGTGCCCCTCACGCCCGCCCCGCGGCCCCTGCCAGCCCAGCCCTGGTGCCCCTCACGCCCGCCCCGCGGCCCCTGCCAGCCCAGCCCTGGTGCCCCTCACGCCCGCCCCGCGGCCCCTGCCAGCCCAGCCCTGGTGCCCCTCACGCCCCGCCCCGCGGCCCCTGCCAGCCCAGCCCTGGTGCCCCTCACGCCCGCCCCGCGGCCCCTGCTAGCCCAGCCCTGGTGCCCCTCACGCCCGCCCCGCAGCCCCTGCTAGCCCAGCCCTGGGGCCCCTCACGCCCGCCCTGCAGCCCCTGCCAGCCCAGCCCTGGTGCCCCTCCCTCCCGCCCCGCGGCCCCTGCTAGCCCAGCCCTGGGGCCCCTCATGCCCGCCCCGCGGCCCCTGCCAGTCCAGCCCTGGTGCCCCTCACGCCCGCCCCGCGGCCCCTGCTAGCCCAGCCCTGGGGCCCCTCCCTCCCGCCCCGCAGCCCCTGCTAGCCCAGCCCTGGGGCCCCTCCCTCCCGCCCCGCAGCCCCTGCTAGCCCAGCCCTGGGGCCCCTCCCTCCCGCCCCGCAGCCCCTGCTAGCCCAGCCCTGGGGCCCCTCCCTCCCGCCCTGCCAGCCCAGCCCTGGGGCCCCTCACGCCCGCCCCGCGGCCCCTGCCAGCCCAGCCCTGGCGCCCCTCCCTCCATCCCCGGGGCCCCTGCCAGCCCAGCCCTGGCTCTCCGGCGGCAGCTCTGAGGGCCAGGGGTGCGTGGTGGAAGCGGCGCTGAGCCGGTGCGTCTCTCCCCAGATGGTGCACACTCTGGCCAGCAACGGTGCCAACTCCATCTGGGAGCACTCGCTGCTGGACCCGGCACAGGTGCAGAGCGGGCGCCGCAAGGCCAATCCTCAGGACAAAGTGCAGTAAGTGTCCCCCCCGGGGGGGCGGGGAGGGGCTGGCCCGGCGCGGTCTCACCCTGTCCCCTCTCTCCCCAGCCCCACCAAGTCCGAGTTCATCCGGGCCAAGTACCAGATGCTGGCCTTCGTGCACAAGCTGCCCTGCCGTGATGACGACGGCGTCACGGCCAAGGACCTCAGCAAGGTAGGGGCCCGAGCAGCAGGCGTGGCACCGGGGGGCCTGGGGGGGTAGTGCTGAGCACCGGGGCTGGATCCCAAAGGGGAATGCCCAGCTGTGGTGGGAAAATGTCCACCCCTCTAGCCCGCCGTGCTGGGCACTATTGGGGGCAGGGCGGTGCCCTCCAGTGGGCGCTGGGGTGGGACTGGCACTGGAGACTCATGCGTTGGGCACCAGTGGGCCCAGGTTCGAGTCATGCAGTGTTATGAGGGTGCCTGGGGCTGCCCCCTTGTGCATGTGGGTTTCCCTCACTGAGACCATCCGAGGGCAGCTGCTGCTGTGAACAGAGCCAAGCCCTGCTGGGCCCTGGGCTGGGGCAGCCCGTCAGCGGGCTGGGGGGTGCCAGGTTTTCTCCTCACCCCGGCTCGGCATGGAGCAACCAGCGGGCCTGGATCCCAAGTGCCATTCGCTGCCCGGCCCTGCCCCTCCAAGCGAAGCAGGTGCTGTTCCAGGCCCTGAGACCCTCCCCTACCCCAGCCCCTCCCAGGGCTCCTCTCTGGGGCCAGGCGGGGGTGGGTGCCATGCCCCGGGGCGGTCCAGCAGGTTCCCAGAAGGCCGGTGGGATGGGAGGGCAGCTGACGCTCCGCTGTGTCTCCTCTAGCAACTGCACTCGAGCGTGCGGACGGGGAACCTGGAGACCTGTCTGCGCCTGCTCTCACTGGGCGCCCAGCCCAGCTTCTTCCACCCGGTGAGGCCTGGCCGGGTGCCTCTGCCCTGCAGCGGGGAGGGGAAGGGGCGCGGGCTCTGGGCCGGGGTGGCTCAGGAGGGCAGCAGAGGTCTGGCCGGGGGGTTGTGGTGATGCCAGGTCTCCGTTCCTGTGCTGGCACTAAGGGATCTCAAACTCGAATCACCACGAGGGCCACGTGAGGACTAGTATGTCGGCCCGAGGGCTGCACCACTGACCCGCCCAGCCCCTGCCCTGCCTCTTCCCACTCCTTCCCCGTCCCCATTCCAACCCCTTCCCCAAAGTCCCCACCCCAACTCCGCCCCCTCCCTGCTCATATTCCAACTCCTTCCTCAAATCCCTGCCCCGGCCCCGCCTCTTCTTCACCTCCTCCCCTGAGCGCAGGGCTCCCCGCTCCTCCCCACTCCCTCCTGGGATGTGCTAAGTGCCGCCGAACAGCTGTTTGGCTGCAGGAAGCGCCTGGAGGTAAGCAGAGGAGTGGGGACATGGCATGCTGTGGGGAGGGGGAGCATGGGGTGGGGAGCTTGGCGGGCTGCAGGAAATAATCCTGTGGGCCGAGTGTTTGAGACCCCTCCACCAGGTGGCTAGGGCAGGCCTGGGCGCCAGGGGGGCAGAAGCTTGGCATGGTGCTGGGTTCCCGGTTCACTGTTGCAGCAGGGGGCACCTCGTCTCAGGCCCGACGCCAGCCCCAGGCCAGGCCAATCTCTAGTCCGGTGCTGCACTGCCCGCTAGTGCCCAGCGCTATGGCTGCTCCGGGAGGGACAGAGACCCGTGACCATGTGGGGCCTGGGGGAGGCTCCCTAGAAAGAGAGCGGCCAGTGAGGGGGCCCTGAGAGCCAGGCACCCTGTGGTTTCCATTTTCATTGGCAATGGGACAGCTCACTCCTGACCCGCAGCCCCCTGCTATTCCCAGCCCCGGTGCCCATCACTCCCAACCTGCAGCCCCCTGCTATTCCCAGCCCCGTTGCCCCTCACTCCTGACCCGCAGCCCCCTGCTAGCCCGGTCCTGGTGCCCTTCTTGTGGTTTGGTGCGATGTGCCAGTTGCCCTTGTCTGACTCTCCCTTGCCCTGCCCTAGGAGAAGGGCACCACCCCACTGCACGTTGCTGCCAAGGCTGGACAGATCCTGCAGGCTGAGCTGCTGGTGGTGTACGGTGCCGACCCTGGGGCACCCGATGTGAACGGCAGGACTCCCATCGACTACGCCCGGTGAGTGCCAGGGGCTGCCTGGCAGTGGGACCCCGGCTGGCTGCCCTGGAGAGATTTCGCACAGACCCTGTCCAGTGATTACAGCAGCCCAAGGGCAGTGCAGGGGCGTCCGCGTGGGTTGCTGGAGCCTGGAGCCTCTGCCGGCCACAGCCTTACACCAAGCGCAAAGCAGCTGAGCCAGTGCCCGCAGCGGGTGACCTGCGGACGCTTGGCTGCCCTGCTCCTGGTCTGACTTCTGCCCTCCCCCTGCAGGCAGGCAGCCCAGCACGAGCTCGCGGACCGGCTGGTGGAGTGTCAGTACGAGCTGACGGACCGGCTTGCTTTCTACCTGTGCGGCCGCAAGCCGGGTGAGTGCAGGGGCCGGGGGGAGACCTGGGCGGGCAGAGAGCTGGGGGGAGGGGGCCACGCCCCGGGGAGGGCAGGGAGCTGGCGGGGGGGGGTGAGCTGGAGGGGAGGGGCCACGCCCCAGGGAAGGATGTGAACAGGGGGAGGAAGGGGAGGGATGCGAGCCGGGGGGGGGTGTCGGGTGTCGCTGGGGCACAGTGAGCAGTGGGGTAGGCGGGTGCTGCGTGTGGGGCTGGCATGGGGCCCATGGGGGGCTCTTGCTGGAGCTGGGAGTGGGGGGCTCTGCCTCCGGGCCAGCAGCGCCCAGCTAACCGTCGGTCCCGTTGTTTTTCCAGACCACAAGAACGGGCACTACATCATCCCGCAGATGGCAGACAGGTGAGCGCCCGCCTGCCCCGCTGCTGGGAGACTCCCCCACATGTGAGGGTGGAAATTCCGCCACCCTGTGGGCACTGCCGGAATTGCACCTTGCTCCCACTGATCAACTCAGCCGCCGAGGGGCCTGAGCCGCACGGGGTGGGGAGGGGGCAGCAGCGTGGGTCTCCCCTCCTCCGCTAGCCCGCACCTTCGGTGCATGCTGGGTCGGGTCGACAGTCTGGGACCTGGCTTCCCTGCCCCTGAGTGCCCTGCCCTGGCACGGGGACACTCGGTCTCCACGGTGCCCCAGGCCTTGGCCCCACTGGGGTCCTGCCAAGGGGCATTGCCAACACCCCCATGCTGCCGGAACGACCCAGCCCCTGTGCACAGGAGACGCAGCAGCATCATGCCTCCCCCCCTCAGCGCCTAGGGTCTGGCAAGTGCTGGACTGTGGCAGGGACGGTCCAGCTCCCCATGGACTGGGGCCTGGAGCCTCCTCGCGGGGAGGCAGAGGGTCCAGGGCCTCCTGGCAGGGCTGCAGCTGGGGTAGGCGCTGGACTCGCCTGTAGGGAGCGCTGGAGGAGAAGGGGGCCCCTGCAGGCCCCCCGTACCCAGTGCCCCCTTTTCTGGTTCCCGTGGCCAGTGCCAAGCCTGCCACTCTGCTCCCCTGTGTGTGTCTCTTGAGTGGTCCCTGGCATGGGCGCTGCCCGTGGGGCAGACTGGTGGCTGTAAGCCCCTGTGTCTGCCTGTGAGAGCGCTGCCTGGGGGCTGTGGGGCAGGGCAGGCATGGCTGGTGTGGGCGTGGCTATGACAGTTGTGGGTGTGGCCTATGTGGGCGTGACCATGCCTGTTGTGGGCGTGGCTGTGGGCGTGGCATGCCACTCCTGCTCTGACTGCGTTTAATGCCCTCCTTTATCCTGTTCTCCCCTCCGCTGCCTTCTCCGGAGTGCAGGGCGCGCCCCAAGGGCACGGCGCAGAGGTATTGTCCCCTCCGCTCTTGTCTCTAGTGTCCGGGTGCGACGCGCCCCAGCCGCTGGGACCCGGCTGGGCGGCCCCTGCCGCTGGGTCTGGCCTTAACGTGCCCCCAGCTGGTTCAGTCTGTATAGTGGCAGGAAGGGATTGATAGAGGGGGAGAGCAGGGGGCATGGTGTGGGCTCCCCACCCACCCACAGCCCTGCCGGTCCCCCTCACTCCCGACCTGCAGCCCCCTGCTAGCCCAGCCCTGGGACCCCCCCACACCTACCCACAGCCCTGCTGGTCCCCCTCACTCCCAACCCACAGCCCCCTGCTAGCCCAGTCCAGGGACCCTCCCACCTACCCACAGCCCTGCCGGTGACCCTCTCTCCCGACCTGCAGCCCCCTGCTAGCCCAGTCCTGGGACCCCCCCACCCACCCACAGCACTGCCGGTGACCCTCTCTCCCAACCCACAGCCCCCTGCTAGCCCAGTCCTGGGACCCCCCCCACACCCACCCACAGCACTGCCGGTGACCCTCTCTCCCGACCTGCAGCCCCCTGCTAGCCCAGCCCTGGGACCCCCCCACACCCACCCACAGCACTGCCGGTGACCCTCTCTCCCGACCTGCAGCCCCCTGCTAGCCCAGTCCTGGGACCCCCCCACCCACCCACAGCACTGCCGGTGACCCTCTCTCCCAACCCACAGCCCCCTGCTAGCCCAGTCCAGGGACCCTCCCACCTACCCACAGCACTGCCGGTGACCCTCTCTCCCGACCTGCAGCCCCCTGCTAGCCCAGCCCTGGGACCCCCCCACACCTACCCACAGCCCTGCTGGTCCCCCTCACTCCCAACCCACAGCCCCCTGCTAGCCCAGTCCAGGGACCCTCCCACCTACCCACAGCCCTGACGGTGACCCTCTCTCCCAACCCACAGCCCCCTGCTAGCCCAGTCCTGGGACCCCCCCACCCACCCACAGCCCTGCTGGTGACCCTCTCTCCCGACCTGCAGCCCCCTGCTAGCCCAGTCCTGGGACCCCCCCACCCACCCACAGCCCTGCCGGTGACCCTCTCTCCCGACCTGCAGCCCCCTGCTAGCCCAGTCCTGGGACCCCCCCACCCACCCACAGCCCTGACGGTGACCCTCTCTCCCAACCCACAGCCCGCTGCTAGTCCAGTCCTGGGACCCCCCCCACCCACCCACAGCACTGCCGGTGACCCTCTCTCCCGACCTGCAGCCTCCTGCTAGCCCAGTCCTGGGACCCTCCCACACCTACCCACAGCCCTGCCGGTGACCCTCTCTCCTGACCTGCAGCCTCCTGCTAGCCCAGTCCTGGGACCCCCCCACACCCACCCACAGCCCTGCCGGTGACCCTCTCTCCCGACCTGCAGCCTCCTGCTAGCCCAGTCCTGGGACCCCCCCCACACCTACCCACAGCCCTGCCGGTGACCCTCTCTCCCGACCTGCAGCCCCCTGCTAGCCCAGTCCTGGGACCCCCCCACACCTACCCACAGCCCTGCCGGTGACCCTCTCTCCCGACCTGAAGCCCTCTGCTCTCCCAACCCTGGGATCCCCCACCCACGCACAGCCCGGCCGGTGCCCCTCACTTCCGACCCGCAGCCCCCTGCTATTCCTTTCCTGATCCACATCGCCCTGCCTGTGCCCCAGGACTAGCCATTCACCACGGTGCCTGGTCGGTATGTCGTGGCTAGGTGAGCTGAATGCCATCTATGGCCATGCGGCTCACCCCATTGCCTGAGGGTTTGTGGGGCGTCGGCTGGCAGGGGGCACGGCCCAGCAGTGACCCCTCTTGCTTTGTCTCCCCCGGCCCCGGCCATGTGCAGCCTGGACCTGTCTGAGCTGGCGAAAGTGGCGAAGAAGAAGTTACAGGCGGTAAGTGGGGCTGGGGGCTGGGCCCCGCTGTGGGGCTGGGGGGCAGGCCTGGCCTGGCCTGGCCTGCAGCACCACCTCTCGCAGACCAGCTGCCCTGGGACAGGGCTGATCCCAACCCCTGGGAACCCCCCACCCCCCATGGGGCCCTGCTGCCGAGGGGGCTGGAGCTTGCCAAGCCGAGGGGCTGCTCCGACTCCACCCCCCCCCATATTGCCCCCACCTCCCGTGACCCGCCCATCTCTGCTTCCAGCTCAGCAACCGCCTCTTCGAGGAGCTGGCCATGGACGTGTATGACGAGGTGGACCGCAGGGAGAACGACGCTGGTGCGTGTGTGGGGGGGTGGCGGGTGATGCCAGGGCGGGGGATGATGCCGGTGCATTGGGGGATGGGCGATGCCAGGGCGGGGGGTGAAGCCAGTGTGGGGGCAGAGGGTGAACGATGGTGGTGCATCAGGGAAGGCGGGCGATGCTGGGGTGGGAGCAAATGGGTGATGCCAGGGGAGGGGGGTGATGCCGGTGCATTGGGGGGGCAGGCGATGCCAGGCCGGGGGTGGGGCAATGCTGGGGAAGGGGGGTGGAATGATGCTGGCGCTGCATTTTGGGGGGATGGGGCTTTGGGGAGCCAGGGATGGGTTTGGCCCAGGCTCTGTTCCCAGCTAGGAGCCCCCCCATGCTGTAGCCTGGGCCCTGGGGTGCCATGTGTGGGGCTGCTCCTATGGGTGCTGAGGTGCCCACTCCCTATGGAAGCCAGTGTCAGGGAGTGCCCAGACTCCTCATCCCCCCCCCCACGCCCAGCCCAGCTTGGGTCTGGCTGTCAGCCCCAGCCCTGTCGTTCCTGTCCAAGGGCAGGGCCTTGCTGTCCCTGGCTGGCTGGTGCAGGGGGCGTGCGGCTCTGGGATCTCCCGGGGGCGGGCGTGTTACTGCGCGTGGTGCAGCCCTGGGCACTTGGGGAGAAAGCTGCCCCCCAGCGCTCTCGCGTGCTGGACTCGGTGCTTGGCAGGGCAGAGGGGAGCAGAGGTGTCCATCGGGATGGGTCTATCCCCAGGTGCCCCCATAGCGGAGCTGGGAACAGACCCAGGCTCGATTCACCAGAAGACACTCCCCCGGCCGCCTCCCTGGCACAGCATGGCCGGCTGGCAGATTCCTCGGCTCTGCCTGGCCGTTGGGCTCCCAAGGGGTCGGCGGCTCTGCCAGGCGCAGGCGGGGATCCCTCGGTGTCTGGGTAGCAGGATCCCAGTGCCCGGGGCTTCGCCCGGCTGAGTCTGGCCTGGAATGCTGCCAGCGCAGCCCCAAGACGTGCCCAGCCAGGCCTGGTGCTGCCCCCGGCTTCCAGGGTCACTCGGCTGGGGGCGCTTTGGGGGGCTACAGCTGTGATGTAGCTACAGATGCTGCTGCCCCGAGCTTGGGGGTCACAGTGCGGGGCCCCCGTCACAGAGCGGTCTGCCCAGGTGGTGCCAACGGGCCCCAGAGACCATCCGCCCCTCCCCGGCCTGGTGTGCACTGGAGGGGGCAGAGGTGCTGGGCTGGGCGCTAGTGACCGGAGAGGGCAAGGCTGGTACAAAATGCCTTCGTCAGGACCAAGTGTCCACAGGGATCCCTGCCCCGTGCAGCCCCCAGTGCCCGCCGGCTTGCGTGGGGGAGCCCAGCGCTGCTCCTGGCCGACAGCTCCGCTGTGTGAGCAGCCGGCGGTGGGGATCGGGAGCTGGCCGGGGTGCTGTGACAGGGTCGGGCGCTGGAGGGCCCGGAACTGGATAGGGCAGGCCATGGTGCCAGCACCCGGCGCAGGGTGCCACAAGCCAGCCAGGGTCGCTGCTGCGCAGCGGTGGGGCCGGCCCTTCCCGGGCGCGGGGGAGGCGGGCGCTGCTGGGGCCTGGCTGGGGATGTGGCTCAGACACAGAGCAGCTGGCTCCCTCCGCCCCGCAGCCGGGAGCTGGGCCCGCCCTCCTCATTCCTTGGCAGCCGCTGACGCCCGCCTGCCGGCTGGGCTGGACAGGGGGGCTCCTTGCTGGAGTTCCTTCAGCAGGCCGTGGGCTGCGCAGGGCCGCGGGGGCCGGGCAGCCGTTGGGCAGCACTCGAGGTGGGTCTGGGGGGGTCCCACGCGGGGAGTGGCTGGCTGCACCCCTGCTGATCCTTCCCCCGGGAGGCCCCAGCCGGCAGGGCCCTGGCCGGGGGCTGGGAGCAGCCGCTGGGGTGGGCGGGTGTCTGGTGGGGTGAGGAGGTGGGGGGAGGCTGGGAGCATTTCTGGGTTCGGGCTTGCGGCTGGCTGGTCTCTCCAGGGCGGAGCCCCTGCCCTTGCCCCGCATGGTCCCCGGGAGCCTGTCTCCCTCGGGGCTGGGGGGGGTTGCACAGGGTGCCCTGCAGGCGATTGCCCGGATGGAGGCTGCTGGCACCGCTCGGCGGAAGAGCCCTGGCTGCTGCTCTATGCTCAGGGCCGACTGCCATGGGGCAGGGCTGTCGGCTGGGCCGCGCTCCCCCCCACCCCCAGCTTCCCAACAGCACAGCTGTGCCCACAGGCACCCGGGGCGGACGGGCGCTGGGCTCTGAGCAGAGCTGTGCCGCGGGGTGTCCGGGAGAGGGGTGCAGTGAGCCCCCAGCCTGGCTGGGCTGCCATGGGGCCGTGCTTGGAGCAGCCGGCCAGAGCTCACGCTCGGGGTTTGGCATTGTCCCGATGGTGCTGCCACATCGCTGCATGGCTCGTGCCAGACTGGAGCCGTGCCCAGGCTACCGGGAGTGCCCACTCATCCCTCTGCTCCGCGAGCGGCTGCGGGGCATGCGCTGCCCTCTCTGGGCCGTGGCTGGGGGCTGAGCCAGCAGCCTGTACTCTGGGGCTCCTTCCCGGCCGTGCGGCGAGTCCCAGCCCAGCTCTCAGTGGCTTCTTTGGAGGGGTCCAGCCCCCTGCAGGCAGAGAGGGGGGAGCCCATCTCTGGGCAAGTTGGCCCAGGCTCCAGATGCCCCTGGCACTGGGGCCTTGCATTTGCCTGACTCAGCAGTGGGGCTTCCCCTTCCCTGTGCTGGGGGCTCCTGCCGTTCTGGGGATGCCCCCAGCTGCATGGGTGCTCCTAGTTGGCAGGAGGGGGTGGGGGGTGCCTGAGCCCACCCCAGGGGGTGCGCGACAGCAGCCTGGATGGGCCAGCTCTGGGGCTGGCTGCGGGGCTCTCTGGAGGGACTGGGAGTGCCGGGAGAGATAGCGAGGTCACCAGGACTCCTGGGTTCAAACCCTGCTCTATCCCTGGCTCGCTGCCTGGGCTGGTCCGGGCCTTTTCTGGGTCTGTTTCCCCCCAGTGCTGCGGTCCAGTGTGTCAAGCTCCCGTGGGGCTGGGCCTGCGTCCCGGGTGAGTGTGGGTGGGGGCAGGGGCATCGAGGTGCCCGGTAACCGCTGCCCGTCTGCTCCCTGCAGTCTGGCTCACGACGCAGAATCACAGCACGCTGGTGACAGAGCGCAGCGCTGTGCCCTTCCTGCCCGTCAACCCCGAGTACTCCGCCACACGCAACCAGGTATGCCGCTCCCCGCTCTGGCTGGCGCTCCCTGCCCCTGACCGGGATAAGGGTCACACCAACCCCAACTCCTAGGGCCTGGCACCTCCCCCGTGCCCCTGGGTCTGGGGGCCCAGGCCTTGGGCCAAGGGGCTCAGAGGGTCCCCTTTGCATGATCCCAGCTCTGCAGTGCCCCCCTCTGCCTGCCCTGGGCTCCCCCTTTCACAGCTCTGCAGTGCCCCTCACTCCCGACCCACAGCCCCTTCAGGCAGTGCGGGTGTGCTCGCTGTCTTGCCCCCGGATCAGCCTGACCAGCCCTGCTTGAGGCTGCCCTGGGTGCTCGGTGCAGGGCATCTGGCCAGGGCAACAGAGCGGCAGGCCCCAGAGGTGCTGCAGCCCGTCTCACCCACTCTTCCTCCGCCAGGGGCGGCAGAAGCTTGCCCGGTTCAATGCCAGGGAGTTTGCCACCCTCATCATCGACATCCTCAGCGAGGCCAAGCGACGGCAGCAGGGCAAGAGCCTGGTGAGCCCCACAGGTGAGTGGGGGAGGGGGAGGCCAGGGAGGATGGTGGCGTCCCAGCTGCCCGGGGGGGAGAGGCGGACTGGGCAGAGGCTTTCTCCTTGCCATGGCAACCCGGCTGGGGGGCAGCATGACTGTGGTGCCCCAGCACTGGGCTGGCATTGGCTGGCTGTGGCTCCCTGCCCCAGTGCATTGTGGGTGCTGAGACACCGAGACCCTCGTCTTCCCACAGACGCCGTCGACTACCCGGTGCGGAGCCAGAGTGACCCAGACGACCAGCACGACTACGACAGTGTTGCCTCTGACGAGGACACGGACCAGGAGCCGCTGCGCAGCGCTGCCCGCAACAACCGTGCCCGGGTGAGCCCCCACGCTGCCCCCCTGGGCACCCCTACCATCCGCCCCGCAGCCCCCTGCGAGCCCAGCCCTGGGCTCCCTGTGACGGGTTGGGTCGCAGAGACCCCCTTGGTACTGTCACCTGATGTGTTGAGACTACCCCGAGCCCATTTTCCCTGGCACCTTGGGACTGCAGTACCCTGTCTTGTTGAGCCAGACACGCCAGCCTGCTGCAAACACAGCCCAGGTCTGAACCACGTCCCCCAAAAGCTGCACGTTACCTGAAAACCGCTTAAGAAGTGATCCTGTCTCCAGCACCCAGACACCCAGTTCCCAATGGGGTCCAAACCCCAAATAAATCAGTTTTACTCTGTATAAAGCTTATCCAGGGTAAACTCATAAATTGTTCGCCCTCTAGAACACTGAGAGAGAGATCTGCACAGCTGTTTGCTCACCCAGGTATTAATTACTTGCTCTGGGTTAATTAGTAAGTAAAAAGTGATTTTATTAAGTATAAAAAATAGGATTTAAGTGGTTCCAAGTAATAACAGACAGAACAAAGTAAATTACCAAGCAAAATAAAACAAAACCACACAAGTCTAAGCCTAATACAGTAGGAAACTGAATACAGATGAAATCTCACCCTCAGAGATGTTCCAATAATCTTCTTTCACAGACTAGACTCCTTTCTAGTCTGGGTCCAATCCTTCCCCCTGGTACAGTCCTTGTTTCATCTCAGGTGGTAGCTAGGGGATTTCTCATGACTGCAGCCCCCTTTGTTCTGTTCCACCCCTAAAATAGCTTTGGCACAAGGCGGGAATCTTTTGACTCTCTGGGTCCCCACCCCTCCTCCTAAATGGAAAATCACCAGGTTTAAGATGGATTTCAGTACCAGGTGACATGGTCGCATGTCCTGTGCAACCCCCCAAGCCTTCATTCTTCCCAGCCTGGCTTACAGGAAGGCCTGCAAGCAAACAGAGCCATCCATAGTCAATTGTCCTGGTTGATGGGAGCCCTCAAGATTGCAAACCACCATGAATGGCCCACACTTTGCATAATTACAATAGGACCTCAGAGTTAAATTTCATATTTCTAGTTTCAGATACAAGAATGATACATTCATACAAATATGATAACCACACTCAGTAGATTATAAGCTTTGTAATGATTCCTTACAAGACACCTTTTTGCATGAAGCATATTCCAGTTACATCATATTAACACTCATTAGCATATTTTCATAGAATCATATGGAGTGCAATGTCCCACTCCCCCGCAGCCCCCTGCTACCCCAGCCCTGGGGTCCCCACCCACTCCGACCCCCCCGAGCAGCCCCAGCTAGTGTATCAACACCGTGAATCAGTCTCCCCAGGGGCTCCTTCCCGCTGCTCGGGAAAGGAAGCTGGGTCATCTCTAGGTGTCCTGGTGGGTCCGAGCTGGGGCAGCTGCTGGAGTCGGGTCAGGCTGGGCCCAGGTTCCTGGCCTCTTCTCTTCCTGGCTCCTGCCTGGACCTGGGCCACTGGGTGGTGAGCTCTGGAGGGGGCTGTGGGCGGGCACGGGATGCCTGGAGCCAGGGATGGCACTGGGGACCCTGCTCCCTGCTGCCCTCAGGATACCCGTGGGGCGGGCAAAGCCACTGCAGCTCGGGTCCTGGGGGGAGGAGCTGGTGGGTGCCTGCTGTGCCATGGCCCTGCTCCTGGACAGGCCCCATTTGGCAGGTGGCCTGCGGTGCCAGTGTGGTGCACAAGGCGAGGGCCAGGACTGGGCACCATGGCTGAGGGGCAGAGTGGCTGGGGCCAGGCCGGGGCGGGCCGGGGGCGGTGGCTGGCGCGGGCCCCCTGCTCAGCCGCTGTCCCCGCAGAGCATGGACTCCTCGGACCTGTCGGACGGGCCCCTCACGCTGCAGGAGTACCTGGAGGTGAAGAAGGCGCTGGCAGCCTCTGAGGCCAAGGTGCAGCAGCTGATGAAGGTGAACAGCAGCCTGAGCGACGAGCTGAGCCGGCTGCAGCGTGAGGTTAGTGCCGGGCACCGTCCCGCCGGCTTCCCGCCCGTCTGCGGAGTGAATTTTGGTGTGTGGCGGGGGTGGGGCCGAGGGGTTCGGAGTGGGTGCGGGGGTGAGGGCTCCGGGTTTGGGGGGCAGGAGGGGGCTCCGGCGAGGAGAGAGGGCTCCCCCCGGCGCGCTCTCCGTGCTGCAGCGCCTGGGCTGGGCTGTGCCTGTCACACTTGGGGCCAGGCCGGGTCACCCCGGCCTCGGCAGGTCTGGGCCACGGCAGAGTTGGGGCTGGGGGGAGGGGTGCCCCAGCCACGGCAGGTGGGGGGCTGGGCTAGGTGGGGGCCACGCAGCTTACCGGGGACTTAGGTGCCAAGGTGGCCCCGGCCTGACACCCCCAGTTGGGGTCAATCCCGCTAAGGGAGCGTGTCTGTGGGGCCAGTGCTGGGGCAGGAGGGGGGATGTCCTGGGGGGGAAGGGGGATTTCTGTGAGCCAGGGAGAGTGGGTGTGTCTGGGCCCAGTGCTGGGGGTGCGTGTCTTTGGGCTGGGAAGGAGGGGGTGTCTGTTGATCTGGTGCTGGCAGGGGAGGAGAGTGCAAGTCTGTGGGCCCAGGGCCATGAGAGGGCGTCTGTGGGGCTGGGAGTGAGGCAGGAGGGGCATGTCTGTGGGCCTGGTGCAGGGGCCAGGGGTGTGTGGGGGAGGGGCAGGGGGCATGTCTGTGGGCCCGGGGCAGGGGGAGGGGGTGTATCTATGGTGCAGGGGCCATGAGAGGGGGCATGTCTGTGGGCCCGGTGCCAGGGGCAGGAAGGGGCATGACTGCGGTGCCGGGGGGTGTCTGTGGGGTCCTGGGGCGGGGGGCCTTTGTCTGGGCATGGTCCCGGCGTCTCCACCATGCGCTCCTCCATCCCTCCAGATCCACAAGCTGCAGGCGGAGAACTCGCAGATGCGGCAGCAGCCGGGCCCCGGGCATGCAGTGCCGGCCCCCAGTGAGCGCTCGGAGCATGGGCATGGCATGGCCACGGCAGCAGCTCACCGGCGCGACCGACAGGCCTTCTCCATGTACGAGCCGGGCTCTGTTCTCAAGCCCTTCGGACAGCCCGTGGACGAGCTGGTCGGCCGCCTGCAGCCCTTCCACTCCAGCGTGAGTCCTGGGGGTCAGGGCCACGCCTGTCCCAGGGTGTCCCCTTGCTGCAGCACCCCCGGGCACCCCTTTCCTCACCTGGGTGGCATTGCAGCTCTGCGCACTGCTGCCTGGGGCCCGGAGCCCCCCGCCCTGCTCCGTGGCTCAGGCTCCCGCTCCAGGTCTCTTCCACCGGGTGCCTGGGGGGAGCCAGCCAGCATGCAGGGCCAAACAGGGGTTCCCCTGGGTCCCCAGCTGCGAGATCAGGGCCCTCTTGACAGCAGCATGGCCCAGAAGGACCAGCCCCCGGACTCCTGGGTCCTCATCCCAGCTCTGTGTGAACGGGGCCTGTGCCGTGCTGGGCCGCACAGCGAGTGCTGATGCTGCTTGTCAGTGGCCACAAGGCAGCTGGACTCCCCACGGCGGCATCTGAGGGGGACAGGCTGGGCACGTGGGGGCTGAACCTCGGTGCTCTGCCTGCCTGCCAGACGGGGTGCTGGGCATGGCGCTGACTGCGGGGACTCTGCGCCCGTGGGACCGACTCACCACTCTGGGGCACGGGGGCTGGTGCAGCCCCGCTGGTGGTGGGGCAGGGCACTGTTGTGAGGCAGCGCCCAGCAGCCTGGGCTTTGGGGGGCGTCGCTGGGCGCCAGCCTGGGGGTAACGTTTGCTGTGTCACCAGGAGGTGGAGGATGAAGCTGTGTACTCCACGCACATCCCGGCCAGCGTGTACCGGGTAAGGGGGCGGGGGGGCTGGAGGGACCCTGGGACTGGCTTCCTGTGGGGGTCGTGCTCCCCCTGCTATTCGTGCAATACACGGCCCCCTGTGCCTGTGTCAGGAGAAGCGAGCGCCCCCCCCCCCGGCCCCGGCACTGGCCCTGTGGCGCTGGAGAAGCGTGCATTGCAGTCTGCATGCCCTGCCGGCGCGTGTCTCCCCCCAGGGAAGCCCCTGTTTAGCTTCGAGCCCTGCTGCCCGGCCTGGGGGTGCCCTCTTGCCACGGTGTGCGTGGGCAGCCCAGTCACGCACTGGGTGGGGGTTAGCTTGGGACCCCCTAGTGGGGCGGGGCCCGAGGGGCTGCTGCCAGCTGGAGCCTTGGTGCAGCCGGTTGGGACGGACGCTGTGGAGCGGGGGGAACTCGTCATCGACTGGGAGTCAGCCGTGCCTCGTGTGCGCCAATGGGTGTCTGTCCGTGGGAGCGGCTGGAATTGTGATTCTGGGGGGCTGGCACCTTTCGTACCCACTCGCCCCAACTCGCCCTGTCCTCTTGCAGATCCGGAAGGGGGTGTCTGCCTCCTCGGTGCCCTTCCCCCCCTCCTCCCCGCTGCTCTCCGGCACGCAGGACGGCGCCCGCCACATGGTGATGTATTCCCTCTGAACCGGGGGGGAGGGACCGGCCCTGGGGCAGACTGGAGTGGGGGTTAAGCCCTCAATGCTGGGTGGGCGCATTGTCCCTGTGCCCAACACTGGGGCAGATCCCAGCCCTATGCGCGGGGCAGGGGAGGGCTCTGTACAGGGAGCCCCATGACGAGGCTTCCATTGCGGGGTTCCCCAGCCTCGTGGGGGAGGGTCCAGGAGCCTACCAATGGGGGGAAGGGGTGTCATGGACCCCGTGGGGAGCCGAGGGTGGAGCCTGCACCTGACGCTGCCCCTTCTCCCCTCTAGACCAGCAAGCTAGACCGGCACGGCAGTGGGACTGACAGCGACTATGACAACACGCAGGCTGGCGAGGCGCTGCTCAGGTCAGGGGCATGGCTGGGCGGGGGGCCAGGGAGCTGCTGCTCAGGGGAGGGGCGTGGCTTAGTGGGGAGGGGCGGGGCCAGGGACCTGCTGCTCAGGTCAGGGGTGGAGCCAGGGAGCTGCTGCTCAGGGCAGGGGCGGGGCCTGGTGGGAGGGGCGGGGCCAGGGAGCTGCTGCTCTGGGCAGGGGCGGGGCCTGGTGGGGAGGGGTGGGGCCAGGGAGCTGCTGCTCTGGGCAGGGGCGGGGCCTGGTGGGGAGGGGCGGGGCCAGGGAGCTGCTGCTCTGGGCAGGGGCGGAGCCTGGTGGGGAGGGGCGGGGCCGTGGTGCACTTGGCTGCTCTCCAGGCCCAGTGCCCATGCTGGCGGGCAGAGCGCTGGGAATCCCAGCCAGTGTTGGTGCCCAGCCCCCGACGCAAGGGCCCTGGAGCAGCCTGGGGCAGGTCTCCTGGCGAGTGAACGCCTCCCATGGCCCTGGTTCGTGGCCTGCTGCCCCTGACCCAGCTCCGTCCCTGCAGCATGGACGGGAAGCGGTTCCTGGACCTGGGGAAGGACGACGAGTTCCACCACGAGCTGGAGGCCCTGGACGGGGAGCTGGACCCCGGGCTGCCCAGCACCGAGGACGTGATCCTGAAGACCGAGCAGGTCACCAAGAACATCCAGGAGCTGCTGCGGGCTGCCCAGGAGTTCAAGCATGACAGGTAGGGCCAGGCAGGGGCTGAACTGGGGCTGGGGGTGTTCAGAGCCATAGGCACTAGAGAGCTGGGCCCCCCTTTCCTGCCCAGGTTCCCAAGTTCCTCATGGTGGGGGAGAGACTGGGGACTGGATCCTGCCAGCCCATGACCCCCTGCAGTTCTGGTTGGTCTAAGGGCTCTGCCTCAGTTTCTCTCAGGCTGCCCATCCCCCAGAAGTGGCTGCATTGCTGTGGGGAGGTGCTGTGCCCGGGGGTTGGGGTAGGCTGCTCCAGCTCCCAGCTGCTGCTAGGGGCATTTCCTCCACTTGGTGTTGGCTGGGGGTTGGGTGCGGGAGCTGGAGCCACCTGGCGCCCCACTGGGGGTGGGGCTCGTGCAGTGCCATGGCTGGGCCAGGCCTAACGGCTCTGCCTTCTCCCCAGCTTCGTACCCTGCTCCGAGAAGATCCACTCCGCCGTCACCGAGATGGCCTCGCTCTTCCCCAAGGTAAGAGGGGCCTGATTCCCCGGCCACGCCTGTTCTGTGCCCAGGTGTGGCCGTGTGGCTGGGGTTGCGCCCCATCCCATCCCCCGGCGCCCCTGCCTGGCAGTGGAGCCCAAAGGCCTGTCTCTGCCTTGCTGCAGAAGCCAGCCCTGGAGACGGTGCGCGGCTCCCTGCGGCTGCTCAATGCCAGCGCCTACCGGCTGCAGAGCGAGTGCCGCAAGACCATCCCGCCGGAGCCTGGCGCGCCCGTGGACTACCAGCTCCTGACGCAGCAGGTCATCCAGTGCGCCTACGACATCGCCAAGGCCGCCAAGCAGCTGGTCACCATCACCACCCGCGAGAAGAAGCTGTGAGGTCTGGCCCCCCCGGCGGGTGGCTCCCCTGGCTAGGACGTGGGGCCGGGGACCAGCCAGCGCAAGTGTCCTTAGTCTGCCCACGGGACCTGAGCACGTGCCATTCCTGGCCCCCCGTGCTGCCAGCGTGGGGCAGAGCGCGGCTCCGGCTGTGCCCCTCCCCCCACGCTGCCAGTGTCCCCGCGTGGGGCAGAGCGCGGCTCCGGCTGTGCCCCCTCCCCCCACGCTGCCAGTGTCCCCGCGTGGGGCAGAGCGTGGCTCCGGCTATGCCCCTGCCCCCCACGCTGCCAGTGTCCCCGCGTGGGGCAGAGCGTGGCTCCGGCTATGCCCCTGCCCCCCACGCTGCCAGTGTCCCCGCGTGGGGCAGAGCGCGGCTCCGGCTATGCCCCTGCCCCAGCCCCGCCCCCACGCAGCAGCGCCGCCCTGTGGCCACTCCCAGACGGTCAGTGGTTCTGTCCCCAGCCGCGGCGCGTGGCTGCGTGGGCCCCTGTACATAGCCCCTCGTTCCGTTCTCCCGGCCCAACCCGCCACCAGCCAAGGAACCACTACCTGGGCAGCGGGGTGCTGCCCGGGAGCCTCTCCCCGACCTCCCCTGTACAGTGTGTGTAGCTGTTTGTGCTGGGCAGAGGAGCCGCACCCCTAGCGCCCTCAGCCCCGTTCCGTGGAGGGCGCTGCCTGCAGCATTACACTGGAACCGGAGCCTGCCATGGCTGGCGCCCGGCATGTTCTCCTGCGCGTGTGAGCCTCAGACCCCCAGCCTGCTAGCCACCACCTCTCCCCCTGCACGGCTGCTCCGGGGCAGGCCCCTCGCCTCATGCCCCCTGGGCCCTCCCCCACTGCCCCAGGATTTCTCTCTACGGCCAAAGTCCCAGTGCCATGGGAGCGGGCACCCGAGGCGGGCATGGGTGCCTCCTATCCCCTACAGGAGCTGGGTGCCTGGGGAAGGGGCGGAGGAGAGTCCGGGCTGGCTGGAGCCTGTACGGCCAGGTGTGTACTGTACATTTGGATCCAATAAAGATGTGACTGTGGCCCTGGCTCCCCCCTGTCTGCCGGCTCCCCCCGGGGCAAGCGGAGCCCCGGCAGCCGCTCTCCAGAACTGCTGCTCGTGCAGCCCCTCCGCCCCACAGGAGCAGCCAGAGCCAACAACTCCCTTAAAACACTTTATTCAGCAGAAAGTGTGCGCTGCGGGTGCGGGCCCCTGCCCCTCTCCGGGGAGCTGGGCCGGGGGCCAGATGGGGCGGTCAGAGCTGGCCCCCGGCTTGGCGGCGCTCTCACTCGATGCCCCCTGGAGCAGCAGCCGTGGCTGCTGGGGCCGCTGCCCCTTCTTGGGTCTGCTGTGGGCCGACAGGAGCCGCCTCTGGAGAAGACAGTGTGGTCAGGCCCCGCTAGAGGGGAGGGGGGCTGTGGCCCTCAGCGGGTTGGGGGCGCTGTGGGCACTCACCGGAGAGGGGCTCCTGCCCGCGTCGCCTGGGGCCCAATAGAGGCTCTGGCTCTTGTGGAACGTGTGGTGGAGCTGGGTGTACAGGCCGGCGAGTGTCGGCACCAGCAGGAAGGTCAGGGCGCTGGCGGCCCAGGCCGCTTCCTCTGTGCGGGGCATGGGGGCCTAGGCGTGTGGGGCCTGCCCTTCCGGCATGGCTCCCTGCTGGGCCACGGGGTGGGGCTGCTCCCCGCTGGGACACAAGCATCCCAGCCACCCAGGGCGCTCCTGCAGTTGGGGCGTGCTCTGGGGCCCTGCCGGGCGGTGCTGGACCATTGGGGGGGCAGAGCCCCAGGCCCACTGACGCCTCCAGGAGCTGGGCTGGCCTGTGGTATAGTGTCTGTGGGTGGCAGCAGGGGGGCTGACGGCTGCCCAGCTGTGGCACAGGTGTTTAGGGAGCGGCCAGAGGGTGGCGCTGTGTCCAGGCGATCCCGGTCACCTCTGGGCTCAAGGGTCACCCCAACCCTTGCCTGATTGTGCCCAAGGGCCACGCTGGGTCCTGGGAGCTCTGGTGTCGGGCTCCCTGAGCTTTTCCTGCTGCTGGAGCACGGCTGGAGGTCTCCCTTGGGCACCGCCAGGGCCTTTTCTAGCTCATGGGGAGCTCGCCAGGCTGCCCTGGGCTTCCCCTCTACAGCGAGTGAGCGGCGGGGTCTGGGGCGCTTCACCAAGGCCTGGGGGGCAAGAAAGGTGTGTGTGGGGGGTCATCAATGGGGAGCAGCTGCTGGTTCCCCTGTAAGACTAGGGCCAACTCCCCCCTGTTTGCTAGACTGGCAGTGCCACCTTACTATGGAGGGGAAGGGACGAGCCAGGTACAGCTCGCAGGAGGCCTGGGTGCCAGGCCACACTGCCCGGGGGGAGAGCTGGACTGGGACTCACATCCCTTTCCTCCATCAACGTCCCCTCCACTAGGGGAGCTGCTGGCAGCTGGCCCCGAGACCCACTCCACGTGGCCGTGTTCTCCTGCCCACACTACCTGCCACCCTGCACACCCAGACCCTCTGGCCACTTTTCCTCAGCCGTCCATAGCCTCCGCCAGCATGGCACCCCTCATGGCCAGCACCAGGCGCTGGGGCCAGGGGCAAGTGACCTGCCGCTCCCAGGCATTGCAGGCTCCATCCAGATTTAACAAGGGGTCTTAGTAATGAGTTGGGGGGATGCAGCGGCTGGCCGTGGGGCAGGTTTTCTAGATCATGTAACGTTTAAACGATATTGGGCATCCAGTCAGGAAAACCCGTAAACACACGAAAGGCCAGATGCCATCGAATCCAAATTGGCAGAAAGCTTCTAAATACAATTGCTAATGCCCGTCTGGAGTGCGAACAGTCCTGGTCTGGTAAGTGTGGGAAATATTTAACCCCAAGTGATATATCAGCAAATACTGTACCTCGCTATAAACAGGGGGCTAGGGACCTGTCAGCTTATTGGTGGGCCTCAGAAAGATAATGGAGCAAATAATCAGTTTGTAAGCAGCTAGAAGGTAATCACGTGATCAGTCAAGAACAACTCATGTTGAACTAACCCACTGGCCTCCTTTGACAGGGAAACAGCCTTGTGGATGGGGAGCGGGGACCGGTAGATCTCGACTTTAGTGAGGCTTTTGGTGCAGTGTCACGTGACCTCACAAGCAAACTAGGGAAAGAGCCTAGACAAACCTACTCTCCGGTGGGTGCAAAACTGGCTGGAAAACCGCTCCCAGAGAGTCATTACCAGTGGCTCTGGGAGGGCAGAATGAGTGGGGTCCTGCAGGGATCTGTTCCGGGTCCGGTTCTGTTCAGTGATTTAGAGAATGGCATAGAGAGTGCACTTCTAAAGTTTGTGGACGATACCAAGCTGGGAGAGGTTGAAAGTGCTCTGGAGGAGAGAATTAAAATTCAAAATGATCTGCACAAACTGGAGAAATGGTCTGAAGTCAAGAGGATGAAATTCAATAAGGACAAATGCAAACTTCCACTTAGGAAGGCATAATCAGTGGCACACATACAAAATGGGAAATGACTACCGCGGAAAGGGAGCTGTGGGTCATAGTGGACCACAAGCTAAATGTGAGTCAACAGTGTAACGCTGTTGCAAAAAAAGCGAACATGATTCTGGGATGTATTAGCAGGAGGGTTGTAAGCAAGACACGAGAAGTAATTCTTCCGCTCAGTGGAGTATCGTATCCAGTTCTGGGTGCCACATTTCAGGAAAGATGTGGACAAATTGGAGAAAGTCCAGAGAAGAGCAACAGAAATGATGAAAGGCCTAGAACACATGAGCTGTGAGGGAAGATTGAAAAACCTGGGTTTGTTCACACTGGAGAAGAGAAGCGTGAGGAAGGGACAGAAGAGTCTTAGGTATGTAAAATGTTATAAAGAGGAGGAGGATAAATTGTTCTTGTTAACCACAAAGGACAGGACAAGAATGGGCTTAACTTGCAGCGAGGGAGATTTAGACATTAGGCAAAACTTCCCAACTGTCAGGGTGGTTAAGCGCTGGAATAAATCGCCCAGGGAGGTTGTGGAATCTCCATCATTGGCAATTGTTAAGAGCAGATTAGACAAACACCTGTCAGGGATGGTCTAGATCAGCGGTTCTCAACTGGGGGTCCGTGAGCCCTTTCAGGGGGTCCATGGAATGCCACCGCTGAAACCTGGTGCCCCAGTCTCAGTGCCCCCCTGCAGGGCTGAAGCCTCGAGACCCGGTACCCCAGACAGGGCTGAAGCAGGGAGTGGCACAGAGCTGAAGCCCCCCTCCATGGGGCTGAAACCCCAAGCGCCACCCCCTGCAGCCGAGAGCAGTGTGGGGCTGAAACCCCGAGCTCCCCCCACTCCCCCTGAAGCCGGGGTTTGCTCATCACAGCGCTAAGGGGTGTGGGGTGCTCTCCTGCTCTTGCTGAAGCAGTTCCGCTAATTAAATAATTACACAGTAACTGGGCCAGTGCTCGCTCTGTAGCCCAAGGGTTTGGAGTCTCACGCAGGCGGGCAGAGAGTTGGGTTCGATTTCCCCTCGGCCTGGTCGTTGGTGTCTGGACTGTACTGATGGGGGGGGGTCCCTTGGCTGCACTGATGGAACTGTTCTGCTTTACTTAAGTAGTGTTTGGGCCGGGCCAGGAGTCAGACTCATGCCCTAGTCCAGAGGCTGGGGACTCGTCTAGGCGGTGGGGGATCCTGGTTCTGCCTGTTAAAGGGATTTGCAGGGAGATTCCTGGCCTTCCAGGGCAGGTCTCAACAAGGGGTAGCTCTCTGGCTTTCTCTGTACAATTTATTTGAGCATAAGCTTTCGTGACATTGGATGAAGTGAGCTGTAGCTCACGAAAGCTTATGCTCAAATAAATTGGTTAGTCTCTAAGGTGCCACAAGTCCTCCTGTTCTTTTTGTGAATACAGACTAACATGGCTGTTACTCTGAAACCTGGCTTTCTCTGGAGGATGCTTGTCCCAGAGAAGGGGAGGGTGTTTGAACAGGGATGTTCCCCTCTGAAGCTGCCTGGGAGGTGGGAGGCCCGAGTCCAAATCCCTTCACACAACAAGGGATGCGGCCGGGGATTTCCTGCCCCTGGGGGAGTAACCTAGCCCCTGGGGACAAAGGAGGGTGAACAAGTTCTACGGGGCTCAAAGTTTAAGCAGAGGTGACAGAGAGCTGCTCAAATGCCTCTGTCCTCAGCAGAAGTGAGACTCGAACCCACCTCTCCAACATCCCAGCCAAATACCCTCCCCACTGCCCTCCGGGGGGCTGCTTGTTGGGCACTGATGCTTTAGGCCAATTAACATTTAATGAAGGAGGACAGCACCCTTTGTTTTGGCCTAATTAACATTTAAGTAAAGTGGAACAGCTTCACGAGGCCAGACTGAGGGAGCCTCACCTCAAGACCCCGCATTAGGGCAGTCACTTGCATGGCAGGGAGATGGCTGTTCAAAGCCCCTCCCAGGAGGCCAAGTGACACTTGAACCAGACTCTCCCCAGTCTGGGTGAGCCCCCCCGGCGTATAAAGTGATTTTCATGGTGTCTGTGACCCAATTATTATTTAATTAAAGTGGAAGAGCTTCAACAAGAGAAGACGAGCAACTGCCATCAGCCCATCCCTTAGCACAGCAAATGGGCTCTCACTTGGGAGACAGCAGTTGTCTGTTCAAATCCGTTCTTGTCAGGCAGCAGGAGGAACCAGACCCAGGCTCACCCCTGCCCCCAGTGGGTGCCCTAACCACGGTGCTAAACCTTACAGAGGAGGCCAGCTCCTGCCTGCCTGCCCTGTGTGGCCTTAGCCAGAGAGGCAACCAAGAACCAAGCAGTAGCCCTTGGCAAGATTTGAAGGTCGCTAACTGCAGTCCAAGCCAGCTGCTGCTTTTCAGCCTACGTCTCGCTGGTGTCGTCATTGTACTGGGGTAAGAAGCAACCATCGCTGGGTCGCGTGCTTACGAGCGGTTTGCTAAGAAGAACAAAAGCGAGAAACTGCCACCACCACTGGCCTCCGGCAGGCAGCCCCGGAAACGTGCCGCTGATCAGACATATGGACTCATGCTGCAGTCTGGCATCTTCACGGGTCCCCTGTCAGGACCGGAGGGGTGATAGCCAGCACAGGACATCTTGTTCCTAACACGGTGGTGCAGAGCCTGCTCCAGCAGCTGTCCTCAGCTTTGGGCAGAGTCGCTGTGAGAGCAGGGCTGCAGGGAAGACGGTGCGCTCGGACGCATGGGGCTGTGACAGGGGCAAGCGCAGCAGCAGGGCACTAGACACGGCAGGGACAGATCTGCAGATTACTGTGCCTGCAAACAGCGGGTGAAGGGCGCTGCGTTCGCCAGGCAGGAGCTAGAGGGAGGGGTTACGTACACGTCGCTGGGCATACAGGGGTCTTCCCACGATATATTCCTGCAAGACTTTCTGCAGCCCTTCGACGAACGGGACCGCACCTGACTTTACATGTACTGTCATTGTAGTCAGCGACAGTAAGAAATAATTCCAGTCGGACCATGTCCGCTTTTCGTGAGTGTCCTGGCTGAGCAGAAATCTGTGTTTAAAATTAAATTTTCTCAAATGGGTCCATGCCACAAAGAGTGACAAATATTGAAATGTATTCCACGGCACAGACACCCTCAGGCTGTCCTGTCCCTACAGACTTTGCTTTAACGAAAGGCCAAAAGGCACAGGGACATGCACAACCCCCCTCCTGAGGTGTAACATTTCCTGCACTCTCCAGAGCAGGACTATGCCAAGGACACACGGGCATTAGCCGTGGTATTTAGAAGATTTCTGCCAACTGTGGGCATAATTCGACTCTGGGTCTATGAGGAATGGCCCTTGCTGGGATTTCATGTTTTTGGATTGGATGCTGGCTAACACTGAAAAGTTAGGGGAACTCGAAAACCAGCCCCATTCTCTGCCTCTGCACCCGCAATGGGGGGGGGGGGGGGATGCACTGAGGACATCAGCCCCTCTGACTGCCCCCCACCCACTAGCCCAGGCAGCTCAGATGCTGCAGCCAGCCCCTCCCACTGCCGTCCCCAGACTCAGCCGCTCCTGCATGAGGCTGCGGTGGAGGGTCAGGATGTGTGGGGCCAGCCGGGCCTGGAGGCCGGGGTGGGTGCACGGGTGGCGGAGGAAGGCAACCCCTTCGTGCTGGGAGGGGGGGGGGGGAAGGCATGTCAGGGGCAGTGTGACGCCTGGCCCGTGCTCCGAGGGTGAAAGGGCGGCAGGCCCAGGGCCCCGCTGGGGCGGGAAGAGCGGGCAGCCCCGCGGGGGAGCGGTGCGCTGTACACCCCCGCCGCGCTGGGGGGCCAGTACAGGGCCACAGCCCCCCCACTTGGTGGGGCCCGCTGCGAGGGAGCAAACGCAGATCTGGCCAGCGCCTTCCAAGCCCGCCCCAGCGGGTGCAGCTGCGCCCCCCCCCACTCTGCCCCAGCGGGTGCAGCTGCGCCCCCCCCCCAGCAGCGCCCCCCCCCCCAGCAGCGCCCCAGCGGGTGCAGCTGCGCCCCCCCCCCCAGCAGCGCCCCCCCCACTCTGCCCCAGCGGGTGCAGCTGCGCCCCCCCCCCCCAGCAGCGCCCCCCCCACTCTGCCCCAGCGGGTGCAGCTGCGCCCCCCCCCCAGCAGCGCCCCAGCGGGTGCAGCTGCGCCCCCCCCCCCCAGCAGCGCCCCCCCCACTCTGCCCCAGCGGGTGCAGCTGCGCCCCCCCCCCAGCAGCGCCCCCCCCACTCTGCCCCAGCGGGTGCAGGGGGCCGGTCCCGCGCCGGGGGCTGCCCGTTACCTGTTGGGGGGCGGGGACGGGCCTCGAGTCAATCCTCGGGCCCAGCGAGCCGCGCACACCCGGCCAGGCGGGGGCCCCTTCGAGGCGTGACCCCCCCCGGGGACTCGCGCTCCCGGCCCGCCCTGCGGGGCCCCATTGGCGGCGCCCGGCTCTGAGCCCGGCGCACCCCCCGCCAGGCAGCAAACGGGGGGGCGGGGAGGGGGGCGGCTGCCAGCTGGGCACGTGCTCATTGGCTCGGCCGAGGGAGGGCGGGTCGCGGGCTCCAGGGCAGCCAATGGGGGCGGTCGGGCCGGGGGGGGGGGACCCCGCCCTGACAATCGCCCCGGGACTTGGACAGACAGATCTGCCCCGCCCTCTAGCACTCGGGCTGGAGCCCCCCCGGCCAGCCCCCGCCTCCCCCCAGGCCCCCCAACCCTGGGCAGCCCCAGCCTCCCCCCCAGGCCCTGCCCCCCCCAACCCCTGGCCCTGCCCCTCCCCCCGGCACCCGGGCTGGAGCCCCCCCGGCCAGGCCCTGCCTTCCCCCAGGCCCTGCCCCTCTCCCCGGCACCCGGGCTGGAGTCCCCCTGGCCAGCCCCCCACGCTCTGCCCCCCCAACCCCGGGCCCTGTCCCTCCCCTCAGCCAGCCCCAGCCTCCCCCCCTCGGGACCCCACCCCTCCAGGGCAGCCCCTGTGATCTGCCAGGCCCCAGGGCGGGCACAGTTCTGGTCTAAGTCATGAGGTGCCTTAGGGAGCCACTTCCCCGCCAGCAGGCCTGCCCCGCCCCATGGCTCAGCCCCCCCATGGCCTGGGGGGGGCGATAGGCCATGCCCTGGGCAGACCCAGCCCAGGCTGGGGGCCTTGTGAGCAGCTTTCTTGTGGACTTTGGCCCAGTGCGCCAGGGCTCTGGCTGCAGAGGACTTTGCCCGTCACCTTGGTGCTAGGGCCAGGATTAGCAGGCCCCAGCCAGCCCCTCCTTCGTGCCCCCCAGCCCCAGGCGGCTTTCGCCAGCCCCAGGCGGCTTTCGCCTTCCCCACGCCCCTGGCTGCCCCAGAAGCTACACATATACCCCATGGGCCGGGGCTGGGGCCGGGGCCGGGGCCGGGGCCCTCCCTGGCCCAAAGAAACAGAATTCTCCCTCCTGCCAGGCCCACGGCCCCTCGGACGCAGCAGTGCGAGGCTCGGGAGGAACGGGGTCTGTGTGCAGAGCACCCCTGTGAACAGTGCACACAGACCTCTGCTCGGGGCCCAGGCCCAGAGAAAAGGAAGGGGTGAAGGGCAGGTTTGCAACCTGACCCTGCAAAGTCCCCTACCGACAGTGCAGGAGCGGGGCCGTAAAGCACACCCAGGAACAAGGGCCTGCCCCTCCTCCCGTGGGGTGTGTGGTGGTGGGGGGCATGAATATGCCCACAGTGGTGGGAGTGGCCATGGTGCTCAGGGGGCCACAAGGGCAGGTGCAGGGTATAATGGCTCCATTTCTGTGCCAGTCACATGGGGCAGAGTGCTTGGCTATGGAAAATTCCCAGCAGCCTGGACCTCTCCATGAGAACCCCCACCCTCCCCCCGCAGCTGGGCCGTGGGGCAATACAGCGGCAGGCCAGCAGTGGGGTTAGGCTACAAGAGCCATGCGCTCAGCTCACCTGAACTCCAGTGTGGCCCGGTCAATGCACTTGGTCTGGTTATTCCTGCATGAACCCCATCCTCTGCTGCCGGGCGGGCAGAGTGCTGACACCTCCAGGGCTCCAGTAACAGCTCTGCATGGCGCTCACCCACCCAGGAACTGAGCCGCTCGTTCTCTGCATGAGGAGCGGGGGCCGAGCAGGAGAATGGGGCAAGCTCTCTGCTAGCCACAGCTGGGGTGGAAAGAGGCAGGATCCTCAAGGCAGCTAGCCAGGGCCCTGGGGAGAGCGCCTGGCAGGGGAAGGGTTAACGCTTGCACAACCCCCATCCAATCAGCACACTCGTCCTCAAACAAATCCATTATTTGCTAAGTAAGGAGGGGGGCTGATGCAGAGCCCACGCAGGGGGGCTCCGGGAGACACTTCTTCCCCAGCCGGGAGAGGCACCTGATGCTGGCACTAGGGAGCCTTGCGGCCTGGGCCTTGGCTTTAGCCCTTCTCTGCCTCCTAGCCAGGGAGCTCTGGGGGCCAGGCCGGGAGCCGGCGGGTGCAGGCGAGGAAGAAGATGGGGACGATGTCATTAGGGAGGAGGGGCCCGGGGCAGGGCACTGCAGGCTCATCTGCAAACCCTCGGCCCTGGCCCAGAGCCTGCTGAGGAGCCTACAGCGGGGCGCTGCCCTGCAGAGCGGGCGCTGGCTGTGGAGGACTTGGCCTCAGCTCCAGACCATGTTCCAGCTCCTCTTCCCCGCTGCCCACCAGCCGGAGCTGGCCCGGGAGCTCCTGCAGCTGGCCGATGGGGGCCTGGTAGCCCTGGACTGGGTCCTGGGGCCCCGTGGTGCCGGCAAGCGGAGTAGAGCGACCGCTGCCTTTGGCATCGCCCCGGTGCTGCTTGTCCTCCCCAATGCCTCCGGCAAGGTCACCAGGGGCGTCCTGCACCTCTGCCTGCTGGCCCTGGAGCAGGGCTACAAGCCCGTCATCTTCAACCGCAGGGGGCACAATGGCAGCCCGCTTGCCAGCCTGAAGCTGCAGGCCTTCGGGGACCCAGGCGACCTCAAGGAGGCGGTGACATACATCCGTGTGCGGCAGCCGGGTTCCTCGCTCTGTGCCGTGAGTGAGGGCTCGGGCTCCGGCCTGCTCCTCTCCTACCTGGGGGAGTGCGGCTCCTCCAGCTACCTGGCTGCAGCAGCTTGCATCTCGCCTGTGTTCAGGTGCCAGGAGTGGTTGGAGACCGGGTGCCCCTGGCTGTATGAGTGGAGTCTGCTGCTGCACCAGAAACGAGGCCTCAGCAGGTGGGTACTTTCCCAAGCCCCTCCCCTGCCCTCTTGGCTGCACTTCTTCAGACTGAGGTGGCAGGAGTGCAGGGCAGTGGGGCGGACAGAACAGGGACAAAGTTCTTTGGCAGAGCTGGGGTGGCGGGCAGGGGTGGCGTAGGGCAGGCTCGGGGTAGATTTGAGGATCCCAGGGGTGGGGTAACAAGGGGCTGCAGATCAGGCTTGAGGGGCACCAGCAGGTCAGCACATGGGAAACTTGCTTGGCACCAGCCTGCACTTTCACAACCACATTAACTCGCGCCTGGCTGGATCGGGTGGCTATGGAGCCCGTGGGTGAGGGGATAAGACGTGCAGAGGCTGCGCAGGTAGCTGGAGAGAGCAGGGAGCGCGCAGGCGGGAGCCGCGAGGCCCAACAGATGAGAGCAGCTCAACAGCAAAACTCGCTCCTCTAAGCACGGAGGGCAGCCCGTCTCGCGGCACTGCGAGGAGCCAGCGAGGCAGGGCCAGCTGACAGCCCCTGCAGGTGAGTGTTGGGGGAATTGTTGAAAGCAAAGTCACCTTGTTCCAGCGCTGACGGGCACATTAGAAATGCCCCAGACCCAATTTAAAACCTTCAGTCAAAACTCCCTGGAGCCGGGCAGCAAGGGAAGCTAAGTTCACTGCCTCAGCTAGTCCCAAGCCAACACCCACCAGCCTGCCGGAGTTTGAAATAGTTCTGCTGAAGTTTTATGTCTCCGCCCAGAAACCACCACTCAGCTCTCCACAGAGATGGATCTGCCCTGGGGTAAACTGCTCAGCCCAGCTGAGGGCTCCTGGCACCAAGCTGGTGTATGATGGACTGTACTGGTACAGCAGTACAGGCCCCACCTGTGGGACTGGCTACACTGGTATAAAGGTGCTTTGCACCAGCCTGGCTAGTCCCATAGGGGAGGGGAATAAGCTACACAGGTGTAAGCCCCCTTGACCCCTCTAGAACTGTGTCCACCCCAGGGCTGTTACCAGAGTGACACCCCAACTGAGTTATCTGGGGAGACTGTGTAGAGCAGGCCCTGGACGTGCTGTGGAAGGGCAGCCATGCCATCTCAAAATCCTCCCTTCTAGCAGAGTCAAGGCAAACAGCTTCCGAATGGCAGCAGGACCCTGCTGAACCTCACGGCTCCCCTTGGCCAGTCTGCTACTGGGGGCACCTGATTGGGGCTGATGCTGCCTGTCTGCACCTCATTTCCTTAAGTGCCCCCCCCATCTGCTCTGAGCAAGAGCCCCAGCTGCAATGCAGCCTGGGAACCATCAATGGACAATTCCAGGAATATGGAGAAGTCCAACGGCGTCGGGTGCTATCTCAGGGGGTGCTAGGGAGGCCATTGGGCCCGCTCCAAAGGGGCACCTTCTTGGGGGAAGGAAGGAAAGTCACCACTCCCTGGGGAGGGAAAAAGCCATGCGCAGGAGCCCAGCCCAGAGGCAGGGGGACACTTGTGCTCCTGAATTGGATGGTTATCGTTCTGGGTTGCACGGAGTCCCTTGTCCCATGCTCTGCATGCGGGAGCCAGGGACTGGACAGGGCTCCATTGCCACGGGCAGCTGGAGAGCCAGGGATGCCCTGCCCTTAGGGGTAGCGCGTTGGATACCATACTCAGCTGGGGCGGTGGCGGGGTTCCTCACGCACAGCTTGGCCCGCCCGCCTGCTCTCCATGTCCCACACTCTCATGCTGCAGCAGCCTCAGCCTGCTGGCATGGAAACCAGAGCCATGTACGGGAGGCCAGGTGCTAAGATTCTCCTTGTCGCTATGGTTTCCAACCCAAGTGACCAAAATGACAAACGAGCGAGAAACTGCGGAGCAACGCCCCCTCCTTTCCTGCAGCAGGGAAGGGCTGGACCCACAGAGCCCCCAGGCCACCCCTGCCCCAACAACAGCTGCCGTGGGGCCCTTCCGATCTGAACGGGCAGGGACTGCAAAAGCAGAGGCATTAAATGGCCACATGCACCTGCGGCACTAACTGGCTGTAGGTTTGGGTGGCATGGGCTAGAAGCAGGGCACCCTGGAAACAGCTGCACCCAGCTCCCCCGGTTGGGGCCCAGGGAGGATACAGAGAGGAGTTCAGAGACCTTATGCAGACTGAGTGTGTCACAAACACAGGGGCGGATGCACACGAACACCATGGCCCAGCCAGGCATTTGTAACATGCCCATCACCATGGTATCTAGCACCCCTGCCATGTTGTTGCTTCAGGCCCCCACTAAGCCACACAGATTAGGCACTGGAGGTAGGATTCAGGAGCTCTTACCCCAGAACCGCTGCAGGGCAGTGCCACTAGCCAGCTATGGCAGCCGTTGGACATGCGTCTCCAGCGTGAAACACTTGAGAAATCTGAGAGCATCCAGCAGGGGGCAGCGATGTTCTGGTGAATGAGAAGGACACAGCCACTCCATGTGAGCCGTGCCCTGGCCTGTTGCCTTTGTCCCTCCTAGGTATGCCACCGCGCTGGCAGAGGGGGTGGAGATGGGCAGGCTGTTCAGGAGCCGCTCACTCCGGGAATTCGAGGAAACCCTCTTCTGCCAGACCAAGAAGCACCCTGTCACCTGGGATGCTTACTGGGATCGCAACGAGCCCCTCCGGGATGCGGATGAGGCAGCCGTCCCAGTGCTGTGCATCTGCAGCGCCGACGACCCCGTCCGGGGACCTCCGGCCAGCACTCTCCCCATGGAGCTCTTCCACAGCAGCCCCTATTTCTTCCTGCTGCTGACGCCGCACGGCGGGCACTGCGGCTTCCTGAGGGAGGGACCCTGCTCCTGGAGCCACGGGATGACGCTGGAGTACTTCATGGCCGTCGCAGAGTTCTTCCGGGTGGAGGAGAGGCTGAAGGGGCTGCACCGGTGCAGGAGGAGTGTCCTGCAGAAGAGAGAGGCTTCCTCCGCTGCCTGCCACCTCCAGGAGATCTTCAGCTGGCAGAGGTCCTACACCAGGTAGCGCCGGGCAGGTGCTGCGACTAGCACCTCTGCACAGCGTCCCTAGGAGAGGCTGTCCAAGGGCCATGCAGCGCTGTACGGTCACCCCCCCCGTTGCACAGCCTTCCCCAGCCCTCTTGCGTGCTCACACCAGGATGGCAGGCGCTGCACACAAAGGCCCTACCATCCCCTCCCCACAGGAGCAGACCGTCGAAAGCCCATGGGGCTGACATGACTGGTGTGTTCCCACCAGCCTGGAAATGGCCCAGGCTGCGCACTCTCAGGGCTGGGCATGGCTAACTGATCCTCCCCTTCTGCGTATGAAACTCCACGAGCACACACTTCCCAGCGACCAGCCTGAGTGTGCTGCGATGGGAAAGTGCCCCCGGGTCAAAGCAATCTCATTGGGCCCCTACCATGGGAGGGCGCCGTGCTGCTGAAGGAACAGCGTTCAGGGGAGATGCGAAGCCCACACCCTGATCCTCAGGCGCTCTCCTCCTCTCCTCACCTTTCAAAACCTGCAGCAGACGCTCCATGTACTAAAATTACTTTATTACAGTTGATTTTTTAACATTTCCTTTGCTCTGTTACAAAGGATACTTACAAACAAAATATTACATACGACCTTATTTTCTCTTCTCTTATTTTCTGACAACTCGGTAACAGCTTTAAATGCACAATCTATACAATTAATACAGGTTATATATGAGCGCTAATGTATGGTGAACCGGAAGGATACCGGAATACTGACAATATACTGTACAAGAAGCCTTATCAGTTAGTGCTTGTGGCCTTTTCTACCAAAAGGAAAATGCACACCTTTAGACTCACCCATCCCAGCTGGTGCAAACAGACACACCCTGTTTTAACCCTTGGTGATCCATCCCTGTAGGAATTGGGCCTGGAAGTCTCAGGCCTCTATTCAGTATAACGGCGTGTGCAGCACCACCCATGATAAAGTGATGCCCGGCTCCTGGCCTTGCTTTGTTAAAGCCGTGTTTACACCTCCACTCCCGATGCCCCAGAATGAATGAGCCCTCTACTGGCCAAGGACAGAGGCTGGGGCCTTGGGGAAGAGTTCTTGGTCACGAGCTGAAGGTTGTTAGGGAAACGGTGGGGGGAGAGAGGGAGGAGGGGAGCAAACACATTAATTGGTGTCTGTGAGCATCCCTCTTCCCACTCACACGTTAGCAGGCACACAGCAAGGGGTGTAACAATGACCCCACAGGTGGCAGCCACGAGGGACACAGTTATTTTAACTCCCACTATCATTGTGGGAACCTGGCTACCCGCAGCAACCCTCAAGCAAGCAGAGCTCCCACCCCAGGTCATGGCAACTGTGCCTGTGTCAGGGCTGTGGCGAGAACACGTGGGACTTAGGGGAGCTCTGCAGCTATCTAGTTAAAGCCAAGCTTTGCCTTCGTTTTGCAACCAAACGCAGGTTTGTGCTGCTACAGGTGTGCACTTGCCCTCCTCCCCGTGCGCTGCCTAGGACTGATAAGGTGACATTTTCATTTTCTTTTAAAGCAACTGACAGTGGAGCATTTTAGATGACTGGCAAAAGACCAGGCATTCCCCTGGAAGCTGCAAACGGAAAATACACCCCCCCAGGTTCACCCAAAAAGTGTGGAGGAAGAATATCCGAGAAAGTAAAAATGCCAGGTTCAAGTTAAAATTTCTTTTAGTTTACACAATACTTGTGCAAACAACCAAACAGACGCATGCTGGAAATCATGAAAACAAAAGAAAAATTGATATACAAAATTAAACATATAAATAAGATGTCTGGCTGACTGGTAGAAGAATAAATCATTCTGGGTTACAAAAAGATTATACATTCAAGACGCTCCGAACCCAGTGGGATAACTTATGTTAAATTTGTTAATAGTTATGTTAGAATTCTCAAGTTTATCTTTAAAGTCTTCACAATACAAGCAAGCTATTTTTAAAAATATACACTATACACACCTCACACAGCCTTCTCCTACCTTCTTAATGCAAGTTGTGCTACCTCTCTTGTGTACGAAACCAAGGGGGCTCTGACAGCTAAAGTCCTCCTGGCAATCTGGCATTTTCATAACTGTTCGCCTTAAGTTTTAAATGGGTTAATGATTTCCATGGAAGAACATAAATAGGAATTTTAGCAACCCAAGTGTTAATAAAAACTTCAGCATTTACAATTTTCAAGTCGGTATAGCCTTTTGTTTATGTAGTATGCACTATATTTGATTTTTAGTGTTAATTTATTTACATCAGACCCACCCCCCATTTCAGTTGGTTTGGTCAGATAAAGTATCCCTCTTCTAAGCAAGCTCAGGTGAGAGCTGAGAGGGATTAGGAGAAAAAGGAAGGTTGAAGAAAGGAAGCAGGTAGTTTTGACTGCCAGAAACCACACCCACCATCCATGCCTCCCCACCTCTGCATTTCCTCCCTTCCTTGATCCTGTCAGTGTCTTGAAGATTTCACATCCCAACAGCCTCCAGGGAAACTTAAACATCTTCCAAAGACTGGTCTCTCTAGTGGTCATGAAACCCTCTTTTCTTGTAGACCTCTAGCTCTCAGAGCTATTCCAGGGTTGCAGATTTGCTTACACTATGAGATACTCAGTGAAGGTGGGACAAGTGAGGTGTGTGAGATTATTTCATTCATATGCAATCCAAGGGAAAAGACTCTCTAATTTAGTAATGAGTGTTGAAAACAAAAACTACAATGCAAGCCAGCTGTAGCCCACATCTCAACCACATAAGCATCTGCAAGCAGGGCAGTGGGAGTACACCCACCAGTCTGCAAGGAGAGCCTGCTCGATAGCAGAAAACTGTCCCCCACCTCTGCATATTCCATTCCTTGACCACATGCAATTTCTAGGAGCATACACCATGCCTTGGCTATGCATTTAGTCAAGGGAAACTTAAGCAAATGACCATTTCCAATCAAGAATTTGCCTCCAATGCTTTCAGGTGGCCCTAATCTAACACTGCTGCCAAGCCATGCAAAAGCAGCGATTACATACTTCAGTTCATTAACAACTGTGTGCTCATTTCCAAACTCTGCTGAGCTCAGAGTTGCCATAGAAATGTGTTATACTGGCACTAAAAGCAGGCAACGAGCTCCATAAAATTAATTTCTTCTCCCAACGGTTTACGTGCTCTTTAGATTATCCTGACATCAAAACACGTTCAGGGGGTGGGGGGAATATGTATTTTCTGTACAATTCTGTAAGTAAGAGAAAAGGGTGCTGTTGAAAGGGATAGCGAGAAATTGGGCTTAGTTTATGTGAGTTTCAGCCCCAGAAAAAGCTCCAAGCCAACACTTCTATCCTTTGCACTGTCCACATCACCGCACTTTGCATTTAGACTGAAAGGGCAGAGGTTTTGCATACACGCATCTAAAACCCAAAGGACCCAACTTAAATGGTGAATATAAAAGATATGGATCAATCATGTTTTGTTAGTTCCAGAAGCATTTCCACCTGGACAGCAAATTAAGTCATTACTCCCCCTTATCTCCCCCCGGCCCTTACAATATTTCAGCATGAATCCTTAGTGTCACACAGGCGATTTAAGGGGTTAAATGCAGGCTGGGCTACAGCTGGCAATGACAGTAGCTCCTCTCTAGGTGGCACATACTGTATCTATAAACTTTAGTACAAAAACTTAAAAAATACAGGAACTAGGTCAATTTGTTAACTACATATTTACAGATAATTACAATATTTTCACTCACAATCATTAAACCAATTGCCAGTGAAAATGCGAACGGTGCCTGTTCTGAGGTACCCGTACCGGGAGCGGTAAGTCAGGGGACAGGAGATACAATGTGCACAAAATCAGGGGTGTGGTGGAACGCCCATCTCTCGTTGGCAGGCCACCTCCAGACCTCCAGGCTGAGCGTGTGTATCCAGAGGGGCTGACCCTGGATTTACAGAGCATGGCTAGACGGCAGATAGGTGGGTAAAGGTACCTCCAAAAGCACAAGCATTCAGAGGCCACGGCTTGGGCCAGCTGCTTGTTTGCTGCTGCTGCATGCGGGATTTACCCAGCCCTCTCTAGCTGAGCCAGGCTTTCTTCCTCCAGCATTTAGCCAAGGGTTGAGAACGGGGCCTCCCAGGCATGTGAGTGACCCTGACAGGCCCAACTGGTTGAGTTCTGTTACACAACAGGAATCAGGGTTATCTGTACCCGTCTCTCTTTTGGAGTAATGTTTTAATAAAACCATTAAGTCAGCTGGCTTCTTCCCAGATCTGACAGCCCCCTGCACCCCTAAGCACAGTCTCGCAAACATTTCTTCACTGGCTCCTACGGAAATGAATCCGGACAGTGCAAACTCAAATGAACACAGCAAGACACACGTCAATCCCAAATTCTTGCTACGGGCACCAACCTTTCTTAAGGACACAAAACCCACTTCTAAGCTCACAATCTGACTGGAGTCCAGGGGAGTGCGGGACTGGAACCGTCCCATGGTTTTTAAACCAGGAGCATAGACAGTTTTAAAAGAACAGACACTCCTGCTGACAGTTTAGGGAAGCCAAAAGCTTGTTGGAGACACTGAAAAAGGTTACAAACCTGCTTTCAAAGCAACCACACTGCTGAGAGTAACTATAACGCACAAGAACAGTTGTTTGGGGGTTTCCCTTTGGTATGTACACACCACTGCCATGAGCATCCACACACACCAAGAGGAAGACACACCTTATGCGTGGCATGCTGTTACGCTAGCGAGGTCTGAGACTGCAGGAACACCTCCCACTAACAAAGGAGATGCCCTTCATATGTGCAACTCTGACTTGACACATGCATGAACAGACCACCTCTCCCCAAACTGCCAGAAGCCTCACTGCTATCCAAGGGTGGGTGGGGCGGGGAGGAGAGATGCCAGGACTCTGCAGAAGGTTTCCAGGCCTAGAACATCAGGTTCTAAGGGCTGTCTCTGTCCAGCTGTTACCCCATCACTCAGAAGCCTGCAGCATTACATGGGCACACAGAACTGGCATCAAGGAAGAAAATGATGTTGTTCCCATCACACTGTCCACTGCTGGTGGGGAACCAGACTTAGAGACACGTGCCCATGCTCTGGAAGGAATGGGTGAGGAGAAGGATAAAGAATGGAGCTAATAAGTAACTTCACAGTTTTATCTTATGTTTTGGCCTTAGCTTAATGCACATGGAACAACAACGAAGGTGCAGAGAGCAGCGTTTATAGTTAGTGGCAGCTGAACCAGAAATGTAGAAGGTTAATGAAGACTATACGGGGTTTGTGATCTTTTGAGATGAACCACCCCTAGGGATTCTGAGCTCAGCCTGTGGCGCATTTCACTCTTATGTACCGCCGCCTTTCCTCCCAGCACACTGACTCCAAGCATACGTCGAACAGCACCAGCAGCTCTCTAGGCCACCTCCATACTGCTACGCAACCCTGCTTTCTGCGCTGCCTTCTAACTGTGCCGTACCCTTCATGAGCGCTCGTCCCTCCTTTCACACGCCCGCAGCAGCTACAGAACCCTCCAACAGCCTGCAAAACACAGGGCAGGATTTAAACCAGGGCTTGCCCACTCCATTCAACCCTTGTGCACTTCTGCTCACATCCTCCCCCTAACACAGCCCTGCTGAACAAACTGTCCTGTCCGCTTATCAGCTGAGGGACCGCTAAGTGCCCTGACAGAAAGGCAGAGCACGAGTTGTGTGCACACACAGAGAGTATATAAACAGATACAAAGGAGATAGTATTAGATCTCTCTCCAGAGAGAGGTGCGTATGTAACAGAGTAACAGTAGGTACTGATATAATACAATTTATTTTCGCCAACGAAGAGTGGACAGGATCAAGGTTTTGAGTTCAACAGGCCATTTTCCCCTTTGTGAGAATAAGCAGTATTATTCCAGTATCCAGCACCATGTACTCTGTGCACTGGACTGACAATGAACTGAGGATGTACTGAAAGTACAGCAGCTCTAGTCTGCCCCAAGGCAGGACTTGTAGATAAGAAATGTCCACGGGGACTTCCCCGTTCAATGCTTTGTTACTGCACGGTCCGGTGTTTGGTTTTCATCCCCTTTGTAGTTTACAGGTTAGACTGAATGCAGGTGAAAGTTCCAGTGTTGTGTCCAAGGAATTAAGTGCACAACATTCAATGGGGAAGGGAGAGGTGGCCTCTGTTTTCCAGACACCACAACCAACAAAGGTCCCTTGCACTGATTTTAATTAACAAAATCAAAAGAAGTCTAATATGATTAAAGAGGTGAAAAATGCCAACTCTCCTGCTATTGCACCTCTGGACTAAAATTTAAGGTCTCTGCAAAGGGGAAAAAAACAAACACACAGAATAATATACAGTAGGTGTCAAGTTGGCACCAGTATTTTAAAATACTGTCATAAAAATTGTAAAGTAATATACACAGAGACATTTTCCCAGTGTTAATCCTCACATAGAAGATGGAAAACTAGCATCTTGCTGAGACACTGGGAGTAGTTTTCACAATTTACAAACAACAGTATTTTTAAAGCCCTGGTTGGAGCGTGAGTGGGTGGATGGGAGGGTTCAGTACAGCGCGGGGGCGTGACTGGGAGGGAGGGTACAGTACACTGCGGCGGCGTGAGAGGGTGGGTGGGAGGGTTCAGTACAGCGCGGCAGCATAAGAGGGTGGGTAGGAGGGAGGGTACATTACAGTGCGGGGCTGTGAGTGGGTGGATGGGAGGGTTCAGTACAGTGCGGGGGCGTGGGAGGGAGGGTACAGTACAGCGTGGTGTGAGTGGGTGGGAGGGAGGGTTCAGTACAGCGCGGCAGCGTGAGAGAGTGGGTGGGAGGGTACAGTACAGCGCGGTGGCATGAGCGGGTGGGAGGGAGGGAGGGTTCAGTACAGCGCGGCGGCGTGGGAGGGAGGGTTCAGTACAGCGCGGCGGCGTGGGAGGGAGGGAGGGAGGGTACAGTACAGCGCGGCGGCGTGGGAGGGAGGGAGGGAGGGTACAGTACAGCGCGGCGGCGTGGGAGGGAGGGTACAGTACAGCGCGGCGGCGTGGGAGGGAGGGTACAGTACAGCGCGGCGGCGTGGGAGGGAGGGAGGGTTCAGTACAGCGCGGCAGCGTGGGAGGGAGGGTACAGTACAGCGCGGCAGCGTGGGAGGGAGGGAGGGAGGGAGGGAGGGTACAGTACAGTGCAGCGGTGTGGGAGGGTGGGAGGGAGGGTTCAGTACAGCGCGGCGGCGTGGGAGGGAGGGAGGGTTCAGTACAGCGCGGCAGCGTGGGAGGGAGGGAGGGAGGGAGGGTACAGTACAGCGCAGCGGTGTGGGAGGGTGGGAGGGAGGGTTCAGTACAGCGCGGCGGCGTGGGAGGGTGGGAGGGTTCAGTACAGCGCGGCGGCGTGGGAGGGAGGCTACAGTTCAGCGCAGGGGCGTGAGTGGGTGGGAGGGTACAGTACAGCACGGCAGCGTGAGTGAGAGGGTATAGTACAGTGTGAAGTACTTAGTTTTAATTTTTTTAAAATGGAGTTTGCAAACTGATTCAGAAAGCGTTTGCGTCTCTGGAATATTTTGATTTTATATTTATACATATATGTCACAAAGCTTTGAATGTGATATATATGATATCTATAACATATCACATTATATATACACTAATTTACCTCATATACCTCCACTACACAATATGAAGCAATTCCCACAGATTACAACAACTGAGTAATTGGGAAACAACTCTTGAGATCAAACTCATTCGGAAGGTAGGTTCTGTTCCCCACATGTACACACAGAGACACACATTTATACCAGTTGATCTGAATCAGTTTTTGCAAACTATTTTAATTAAAATATTAACTCATTGGAATAGTCCAGGTCTGCACATGATATACATGTAAAAATGGTTACTACACAATTTTTTTGGAAACAAAAAAGCCAATATGTGATAGACATCATTTGGGTCCAGCATTTAGTCATGCTTTACATTACACAAAGAGATGGTTTGAGGGAACTCTTCTTGAAGTAGCTCAATTTAAGCCAGAGACTTTGGCCAAATTCAAACCATAACAGAAGCAAAAGGATGAAACCCCTGAATTGTGAAGTACAGTTTCCATCACTGCTGCTGTCTGGGATTAGGAGTAGGTGAGAACCCCTAAACATTGCATATTAGCACCGTGCTGTGGATACACCCTCCAACCCAAGGTGGTAAGATCCAACATAGGTGTTTGGCTTTTGATTTTTTTTTTCTTAAAACAGGAAAATGAAGGTGATTTTCCTTAATTTCATTTGAACATTTTAATGCAAAAGAACAGCTAGAAGAGAAAACATCCATCCCACACAGAGATGCGTCTCAAGGGGAATAAGAAGTCAGAGAGTTCATCTTTGTCCCAAACATATCTGTCCTACAGGGTAACCAACGGGCGTATTCCCCAGTGGCTTCACCGCCTCATCCCAAACTTCTGCGAACACAGTTAATACTACCAGGCCCTGCCAAAGGGTTAATCAAACGTATTTTGGTATCATGTCCATCTTTGTTCCGAGTGATATGATATACCGAGACACTGGAAATCCTGAAGTTTGGATTCACCAGACATTGGCTAAGAGTTAAGGATCTGGAGTGGATTTTAATTTAGTTAACAAAAGAATGTCACACTGTTGAGAAAACTGAACAGCAGCGACACATTGGAGTATTTCTATATAAACATGTCACGTGGACAAACACATTCGGAAAACCCTGCTTGTGAGCCCTACGAACATGTTAAACGCAAATCCTAGAGTTAGCAGCTAGTGTTTTCTTCAAGATGATTAGTGTGCAAGGCAAGTAATTTACAAAGAACTCTGGCTGGTCAGTCCCCAGGAAGAAAATCTCTACCGCAAACCAAGCTTAATCCACCTATTCTCATCTGAATCTCATGGTGCTGACCTGCCCAGAACTCCCCACCACTGGTACTAGTCTTTCACAACACATTAAGGGTTGAGACATAGCCACAAAAGTCATTCCATTTATTTTCAGACTCTCTGACCTTTTTAATTTAATTTTTTTTAATTTACTCCCCAACCTCTTTTGCTCCCTTTCAGTAGTACAGCAGCTCTGATAAGAGCCATCTGGAAATAGTGCTTCCTACATGTGGTGTGACATGCTGCCAAATGATCACAAAGTCTCAATGGCCTGTAAAGTTGTAAAGTACTGCGGCAACCAAAATAATACAAAGGAGCCTCACATGCAGCAAGATCTACAGTGGTGATGTAGGTTAGTCAGCAGCTGGTAAAGAGTCATTGGCTCAGCTCCTCCTGGTATACTATGGCAACTAAACATTGAAACAGTTGGCTACACTCAACATGTAAACAGGAAATTGCAACAAGCCAAAAGGTAATAAACTGGTGTACGCAGTGTAGTAATGAAAACCCCGATCAATGGCATTTTGTGACTATGGCATCTTTCAAAATACCTCTGGCATTTCAGATTGATTGGCTGTAAGTCCAAGGTTTCTGAAGAACAGAGCAAAAGAACTATTTAGGGCTCCACGAATTATTCTGATGCTTAGCTAAGGTGAGATGTCACAGTATTAGCCATACAAGTGTTCTTTTATTATTTATGCTCTTCTTCCCAACCTCCTCCAAAGCATGACACCCCTGCCACCAGCACAGCCAGGGGAGTGCAAAGATGCTAAGCTGGATTTTAAACATTTCCAGCCCTCCCCCGCACACACATCTACCAGTGTGGTGCCCAGGAAGCCGACCTATGCCCTTGGAGAAAGCTCACCTCATAGTGCAATAGAGAGCGTGCCCTTGGGTGGCAAGGGTCTGTGTTGAACCCTGTCATCTCAGCAAGCAAAGCCTTTCCTCTTGCCCCTCTACCTCACCTACAGTTCCTTTAATTCCTCTCTTCCTGAGGCTACACCTAGAAATGTGGCCAATTTCATGATAAACAATGGGCAGAAAACACAGCTGCTTCTCCGCCAGGTAGTGACTTATTTTCAGCCCACCTGGTCTGCTCAGGTGGCTGGTAAGAGGTTTGGACATTAGAGAAGGTTTGAACTCTTCCCAACACTCTATAGGGAGCGGGGGGTTAAAGCAGTCTGAGCCCTTGTGCAGCTTCAATGCCATAACCGACAGCCAACTTCTCTGACTAGTTGCATATATGTCTTAGATCCCCTCCCCAGGCCCCCCCAAAACATAAAAATTAAAAAAAACAAACCCTGCAGCCAAATACTATGACATCCCAGTTAGTAGACACAAAACAGAGTGCTTTACAAAATGAATACAATACTCCATGGTCACCCAGCATCGCGCTGCAGTCCCACACTGAGGAGGCTGCTGGGATGTATCTGTAGGCAGTTTCTGTTGGCAGACAGCTCTGGTGGAATTGCCACCCGCAGTTCCTGTTTAAGTTATGTATAAGACATGTGTGAACCATTGGATATTTGTGAAGTAACACTTGTGCTCCTGCTCATGCCCTGCTCCGTCCGTCCCCCAGAAGCAGTCCGCCTCAGAGCCTGGGGGCTATTGCGGACCCCTATAGCACTACCTCGAGGTACCCCTTGCATGGGCCCTGAGGGGTGACCCCATGGCTGGGGTCCACCTTGCATTGGATGGCCCCAAGCTTGTGGTGGGCCACCCATGGGATGACCCCAGTGAGGTCCCGCACCCCCAGTAGGATTGTGGGACCAGCCAGAAGCTCCCGGGTAGCTGTGGCTGAACGCCTCGGGGGAGAGATTAGACAGAACCATGTTACTGAAACCTAGCCTCATGCTTTCTGAATCAAAGGCTTCAATCTCGCGGGCTTGACGCTCCAGCAGGCTTCGTATCCGTTCGGTGCGCTCATTCTGCAACGCCAGCATCTCCTCCTCAATCTGAGGGAAGGAAAGAGAAAAGGGAGTCTGTAGGAGCAGCACACCTTTAGAGACACAGCAAGCGCAACCAGGTTCATTGCAAGGCTGAGTTTACATATCCCTGGCCTTGCTGTTCAGCCAAAGACTAGATCAGCTGCAGGGGCCAGAGGCATACTCTCCATTATGAATGCAAAACAACAATCTGGGGTTTCTCGGACACGTGGACCTGGGCGCCAAAAAGTGAGAGGGGCTGGACAGCAGGGATGGAACCCAGGTGTGAGGAGCTCCACCATCCTATTTCCTGGTGTTTCACACATTACATCAGGGCTTCTGGGATTCAAATCCAAACCTATGTCTTCACGAGCTCAGATTTCAAATCTAAGATGCAGCAGCAAAATCTACTGCTCACCCCGACCTAGGGACAAGGTGCTTCAAGCAGAACGACTGCATGGTTGTCAGTCACCTACCAATCCAACAGCAACTGGTCTGAACCGTTGTCAGCTGAATCCAGTGACAACAACTCTCCTCCAGAATGGCAACTTACTAACAGACCTTCCTGCTTTCCCCTTCAGAGCCAGTCTTCCAATTGGTTTTGGCTTATGTTCATCACTTTGACCTTACTCCTTTCCTAAATTGGTTTCTAATGTCTCATTACCCTGCTGCTCTCTCTTACATGTGATCAACGGGGCTTCTTCCCGCTTCAAAAACAAAACAGTAACGTAGGTGGAGATATCTGCATTCTGGGCAGATTATTAGCTGGATGATTTGCAAATGACCAACGGAGTTGGGAGCATCTCCAGCTCTTGATACGACACAGTCTCTCTTCAGTAAGAACACTGCAAATCACTTTTTAATGGCCCTTGTGCAAGGCATGGACATCAGCCATTTAGGCACAGGGAACATGGTGCACAAGCCTCCTGATGGCCCCCGGCGCAAGGGTGAATTTTGGCCTGCGATTTATTATCTCCTCTTGTAGAAATTCTTGGGGTTAAACACTCAGAACCAACAATTGCTCCATTATTTCTCCATGCCACGGAGGAGCCATTATTGGGCTTGGTCACAAAGAATGAAGGGAAGGGGGAAAAAAGAAACTGACTCTGCTTGAACTTTGTTTGCATGCCGACATCTCCACTCCTTTCAGCAACAACACTCCCACAAGAGAGACTCTCTCTCACCCCAGAGGGGCCCCAGGACTCACAAGTGCTGGAGATTAACACTTGTTTGCTTGTAACCATTCTCAGGGCATTTAATCAGGGAATATGTACAGTAGTTTAATCTACAATTCAGGAAACAATCTGCTCCAGCATGAGTCATCACCTCCACCATTTGGGGTTTGAGATGCTGCCTTCCCTCACTTGCTGATTTCTTGCGGCTTTGAGAAACAGTGCGGGCCCTGATGAGGTAAAGGATCTAGCTCCCTGTGTAAGGCTTAGGCCAGGTAAAAGCTAGGCAGGCGGCCAGCTCACTCTGCCTAAAAGCCACGGAGTGGCTGGCTGACAGCATATGCCAGGGAAGCACATCTTTTTATAGGAAATTTTTCAGTCCAAGAATTTTAGACCAGTTCTAATCACTAAAGCACCATAAGCATCTATAAGGCCACACTGTCCTTTACACCACCCTGGCAATGTAAAGGAGCCTTGATTTACGCCTCTACCAGCTGCTCTAGGCACCCAAACCGACCTGCCTGCACTACCGGGGAGGGGCACATGACCGCTCTTGTAGCTTCCCTTTGCTTTCCTACCAGAAGTCATTTTTCTGTGGGGAAGCAAAGAAATCTGGAGGGGGCATGAATTCTGCACACGTGCAGTGACGCAGAATTCCCCAAGAAGTAACCTTCAGTGTTGGAAACCCAAGCATCACCAACAGGAGAGAACTGACCGGGTTAGTTTCACTGTCCAAGCTAAGAGGGGAACAAGGAAGAAAAAAAGCCAGACGTGATGTATTTGGGGTCTGTTTCTTATTAACACAAAAAGGGGCTTTACAATAAGTAAGAATCAGAGAATCAAGCTCTCCCCCCCCCCCCCAGTTTTAAGAGGCTAATAATCTCTTGAATTTAGACAGCAGCATCCATCTGGAAAAGTGCAAAGAGCTTTACAGCTTTACAGACATTAATGAATTAAGGCCCATCCTCCCTGTGAACTAGGTAAGAAATCACCCCTGTTTTATAAGTGAGGAAAACAAAGGCACACAGCAGGGAAGTGGCAGTGCAAAGTAGCAGAGCTGGGAAGAGAACCTAGGTGTCCTGACAAACAAGTCTTGTATTTCAGCCACAAAAACAATACAGGAAGAGGTTGTTTCTTTAAAATTACTGTTGTTAGTTATGTCTTTTTAACACATAGGGGGCAAAGCGGCTACAAAGAATATTCAGAGAAGACTGCCACAATGTAATCTTAACTCATTTGCCTGTACCTGGATGGTGAAGCTCACATGGCTGGCTGCTCAATCCCTTAGATATACAACTGCCACGGCTGAGCAGTGCCAGCTGACTCAGGCTCAAGGGGCCTGAGCTAAGGGGCTATTCACCTGTAGTGTAGATGTTCAGACTCAGGCTCTAGGACTCTGTGAGGTGGGAGGGTCCCAGAGCTCAGGCTGCAGCCCAAGCACAAACGCTGTTTGTGAAGAACGACCCTGTTTTGTGAAACACGGATATTCAGGATCCTTAATAAATCTATTTACTCACAATTGTTTGCATTTGTGCTTAGCAAGGCTTCCCAGACCCTGCCCAAACTATTGCAATCAATGCAAAGTCTATTTCTATTTCAGAAGTAACATTGCCTTAAATACAACATAACAGATATGCGTAACACTGCAGGTGACGCCATGGTGAAGGCTGAAAGTTAAAAAACAGAACTTAGATACAATTCAATTGCACATGTGGACTCGTACATTTCATTGTGTTAAAGCTACATCACCTAGAGATGACTTAGAGGTTCAGAGGGTCTTGCTGGGCGAGGTACTTGAAGCAGCATGAGAAGCATATTATACATCTAGATCTTTAGAATGTACACTCCCCATGTGTACAGGGCAAAGCTCACTACTGACACACCAGGAAACTTACACCATTGGAAAAATGCCAACTGAGGAGGCTGGCTATGTATATGCCTTTGCCTTCATCCAAGCCACATACACTGCTCAATTCCTAGAGCGATGGGCACCATCATACAATAAATAGCGCTCTGCTGGGAAGGGGCCAAAGCTCTATGTACTTTGCTAGAGACAACCAATAAAAATACAGAGGCATTTTAAAATCGACACTTGTCTCCAGTCCTAAGTCAAAGCTTCAGTTAGCCTGCATGTGGACACATCGTATCACATCATTGTGCATCAAAAGAGTCAAGACAGCCTACAACAACTGAAAGGACAACGCTTTGAGAAACAGCACATTCCCATTTATTCCACATGGGTCCCCATTTTTTTCCTGGGTGGCCACTAATCAGCAGTAACTCCAACCAGGCAGCCCAAGGAATGCAGCCTCACTGTTAGCTCAAGCTTTGCACTTCTCTGCTAGCTGTTAATTATATGCATTGTGCATGTTGGTGGTATACAGGCTCTTACTGTTTGAACCATTTAATTTTGTTGCTACAACCCTACTTTAAAGGTGGTAAGTGACTGAACACATCACTGTAAAGAGGCACATCAGTTAAAAAAAAAAAAATACTGCAGGATCTCTTGGCCCTGAGAACAGTTCTAACAACAGAAGCCAAAGCAAAAGGATGCCAAGATCTTATCTTTCTCTTCCCTGAATGGAGCTTTGCTAAATGTCCTCTCATCGTAACTGAGGCCAAAAGCCAATTCACAGGGATCTTCCACTCAAGTAGGCTTTGGATCAGGCCCATAACGAATAATTTGCATTGAATTCATTTTTGGCTAACCTGTCCTCCTTTAAATCACTGGCCTAATTTCAGCCTCTAATGTAACTTGATGCCAGACTTTCTCTTGGTTATGCGCAATGCAACATCAGAACACATCCGAATTGCACCCACAAAACCGAGTGACTAGCAACAGACTATTACACACATGCTTCCAAAAGATACATCTCAGACTGCGCCACCAGGTAGCAATAGTTACAATACAAATATTTATTTGAAAGCAGGTTCCAAGAGTACTGCTGTGTTGTAAACTGTTAGTTTTTCAAACTGACATTTTAATGGGAATAAAATAAATGTAACACTGCAGTTTAGAGGCAAATATTACACCAGAAAGTCCTACATAGTAACTTAGTTTTCACAGACGTAGCCACTTGTGAAGATTCAGTAACCTGCAAAAGGGCCATGGGTAAGCAGAAGACACAGCTTTCTTAGACTAGTCTTCCCACTGCCCATTAGATCAGCAGCATAATTCAGATGAGTGGTCTTTGCTGGCTGAACATACATTGGTTACTCTGAGAGAAGCAAGCAAGTATATCTTACTTCTATGCCACAAATGTATTAACTGTCAGTCAGCATCAAAGTTACAATGTCTGACAACCCATAGGGGTAAGTCAACAGGGGAAATTCTACAGGACGAAGGCCAGGAGGATATTTTTCTTTGCTGTGACATGCTTAGTATGCGGCCATGATACACAGTTTCACAACCCAGATTTGGTGTAGCACAGGGAGGCATGCTTGGTATGGGTAAGCAATTCTATACCAAGCTCTGGAGCTCAGTGGATTCTCTGTTTTTGTGTCTGGCTGCTCCAGTTTGTAATGGGATTAGGGTCAGACCTCTGGACTTTTTAACTATGATTTGACTATCATGTTTCTTCTCAATGGCTGTCTAACTTTAATAAAAGTCATTTTACAGAGGTATCACAGCTGAGTCTTCATAGACTTTTAATGGAGTGAAGCTGCATACAACAAACATTTCTGTTCAGGGTAGCCCCCATCACAAATCTGTGCTGGTGCACTCCACCCTTTCTACTTGAAGTTCACTATTCCTGATACCAGAGAAACTTATAGAAACTCTCCTTTGCTGTGTTACATCTTCCCTCTCCTGAACGTGGAGAGAGAATCCACTGCCAGGGACAATGGAGAGAACACTGCTTTTCCCCTTCTACCTGAAGACTCACCATCACAGCAGCCTTCCCTCCATCAGTTAGAACTTGATGGAGCCCTGCAGTCCAGCCAGGAGGAGGAGGAGGTCATGGAGTTCGATACAAACGGCTCCCCTTTCACCACCCAAGGTCCAGGCACACTGCACCTCAGCCCTACTATGTGCCACAGCACTGTCACCCTGAGCAGACCAAGACCCCATTCTCCCTATCGCTATCAGTGACGGGACAAGAGGAACTCCTCCAGTGACTAGTATGATGCCATTTTGCCTCTCAGGTGAGAGAACCCAGGGAAGGGTCAAAACCAGTACTGTAGCATTGTCCCGTTAACATTAGCTTTTCATAGTCAAACTCTTGGAACATGGCCAATGCTGACTGCTGCTCCCAAAGCCCCTCAGCCGCCCTTACCTTCTGCTCCAGGAGGGCCCTGCGAAGGGACACCCTCTGTTCCAGTTCACGCAACTCCCGATCATGCTGGGCCTCAGCCTGCATTTTGATTTTACTCTGATATGCATTCAGCAGCTCCAATTCTTGCTGCAGCTGCATCTTCAAAACCTGGCACTCCGCTTCCTGCGCCTCATCCAAACGCAGCTGTGAGGAGGAAGACAATAGAGATGTTTCACGGGGGGACAGCCACTCGTGACACACTGTACGGGGGAAAACGTTTGTTTTCTTAGCAATACAATTGCCTTCTATTGTATCCACTTTCAGTGAACAGGGAACACACAGTGACAAACACTGGGGGCAGTAAGATGGCAATGCTGCCGCAAGCTGCACTACAGAGTGGCCTCTGAACAGCTCTGGCCCCCTACAGGGAGAGCTGAAGGCTGGCTAAATGGCACTAACATCTACAGCTCTCGCTTGTGGGAAGCTTAGAAAAAGAAAAGTTCTCCTGTGTTGCATACAAGTGGCTAAATGGAATGCCAGATTTACTGGACGTTTGCACAGAATCCTAGTTCAAGATGGGAAACGGCTCCTAGCACACCTCCCTGCCAATGCAGAACAGTAACTAGCAGCACAGCTTAACAGCCTCAAGCCAGTTACACAACCATGAGCTTTAACTCTCACCATGCCTACACTAAGGCCGCGTTACCCAGCGTGGGAGTGCCATTCTTGAGTGCAAAGCAGAGAGGGCAGGAAAAGCTGCATGAGCCCAGATTCACAACATTCCCTTGCAAATCTGCTCTTAAAGCAGTGGGCAGCCTCTTGCTTTCCTTCCTGCTCCCCAGTACTCCCCAACACAGGAAGCAATGTCCAGGGCTGCAGGCTCAGGTAGCAACGTACTCGTCCAAACTTCTATTCTCCGCTCCCACAGACTCAGCCCCAGCAGGTAGACACATCGGGCCCAGCCTATGAAGCCATCAACATATCCTTCCCAAAAGCAAGCAGCATAAGCTTCTGATAGGGTTGGAATGAGAGGAGAGGGTGAGCAAAGGCAAATAAAGAGAAAAATAAATTCAAGAGGAGGATGAACAGGAAAAGGAGATACAGGGGCCACTGTGCTAGGACCTAGAGCAAGCAGTTATGATCAGCTAGGAGCGCACCATCTGCTGATCCGTGTCAAAGGGGTCTCAAAACAAGGAAGGTTAGGAGCCACTGCACTAAGGATATGAAAAGAAAATTCTAATGCAGTTACAGCAGGGACCCGAAGTATTATGCATATAGTGAATAGTCATTAGTTAAAATGGCATTTACTAAGCTTTCAACGTGAGTGTCCATATCATTTCAGGTTTATATCTAGAAGCGTTTAACCGACTAAAAGGCCAGGTTGAAGTAGCATATTGGTGCTCCATAAGAAGCAGCTGAATTCAAAGATGCAGGCTTGGTGCAAATGCAGCCCTCAGATTAAAAGGAAACACTTACTATGCACCTCTGTCATGGTAACTCAGGACTGACTGAAGTGGGTAGTGAGTATTTCCTCGGGATTTGAAGGCTGCTTCTGCAGGATATGAAGGACTAAGTCTGGGATCTGAATCTGGGTGCTGCATGTGTGGCAAAGGAAGAAAACAACCCTGCTGTCAGGGTGACCACAGGTCAAAATGCAAACTGATATGTTGGGCTGAGCATATGTATACTAGGTCTCAGAGGCACTCACAGCTTGTGTTGAGAGCATTTCATTGATGCTGTGATCATACTGCTCAGCTAGGATGGCCAGTTTCCGGGTCTGCTCTTCCTTGAGCCGTTTCAGGACAGCTTTGTGTTCACTCTTTGGTGTGGTCTCCAGCAGATGGTTTCTCAGTGCTTTGTACTGTCTGGTTTGGATCTTGCATGTGTCCTGAAACTGCTTCTTTATTTGTAGTTCTTTAGACTAGAGAGAAGGAGGAAAAAACCCAGCATATGTCAAAGATGGAAGCAATATATTCAGTGATATTTCATTCCATATTCAAGGGTAGGAGTTCACAAATCCCACAAATGTATATGAATATAAAAAGTGTGAAGAGTAAAGTGATGAGCACACAAGAGACAGAGATCATGCTGCTGCAGCTGCTTTGCCACTTTGCTAGTTACATTTTGTTGGTGTGCAAAACAATTAGAATACAGATGACACTTTTCTACCAAAGCTCCAGACTACATTCAGCTGTCACTACACAAAGGGACCCATTTGCCACTGGACTGGATTCAGTCCTTGGTGTTGCTTTTCAAGAAGACTTCTTGTGTGATAGGAGTAATAGTTATTAGCAGTTAAAGCCCTACTTACACATGGCTGTGCCTGGATTTATTGCTGTGAAAAACGCAAACTAGGAATATTTTGTGTACAGAGAGATCATTTTTTATTTAGGATTCAATGAAGGAAATTTGTATTTTAACCTCTGATGCTAGGACCTTACTTTCATAAGGGTTTGCAGTAAAGCATTATTTTATCAAGGAAAATTTTGACCAGTACTGGTTTGGTGACATTACTTGGTTAGCAGGGGACCCATATTTTATATCTGGAAGAGGGAGTCGTCATATGTAGTAGTATCCTGCCTAATCTAACAAACACTTAAATATACAAGTCCCTCCCCCACCCCCTTCGAGGCACCTGCTGGAGACCCAAGGTCATTCCTGTGCTCTCCTTTTGCACCCAAAGCTCTATGCGTTGTCAAGAAGTGTCAGTTAGCACTGAAAACAAAAGATTAGGAGTCATTAGATAGGGTTAAGTACCTGGATTTGCTTCTGACTTGCTGTGTAACTTTGGGTAAATTAATTCTCTCTGTGTTTCAGTGTTCGCATCTGGTTCATCCTTACCATCCTCACAAGGGACCTGTACAGTGCTTTGAGATCCTGAGCTGGGACATGCTCTACAATTATTACTATGGTTACCACCCTTCCACCTGAGCACTGGATGGGATTCGCTTTAGCCAAACAAGGAACAGCCTCTGAGATGTCACAGCTAAGCTACACATGGCATTCACTCCAAGGAAGGAAGATGAAACCTAGAAACGCTCCCAGCCCCTGCCAGACTGGAGAAGAACAGAAAGGCTGGGAACAAAATCAGAGGTTTCAGCAGTGGCAACACAGAGCACTGACTCTGGGCTGCACGGTCAGTCCCTCCATGGGTCTGATGTTTAAAGGTGCTGTAGCAATACAGTAGCAGGGGTGGGAATGGATTTCCGCCCCGTTCCATGGAGAAGCCCTGGCACCTGGACAGGGAAGACAGCTGCTTTTACTAGCACCTCCCGACTGTCAGCCACTCTACTAAGCAGTGCTGGAGTTGGTTCAGCTGCCATAGAGGCAGGTAAAGCACAGCGTTTGTGGCTACCTAGAAGGGCCCCGTGGGAGCATAAAATAGCTCGGGCCCTGTTCTATATTTCCTTAATACCTCACTGCCTAAAGGGTTCTCACAACAAAATTTTTGGTGGCCTCAGAGTGCGGCCACCAATTCTTGCTGGTGGATGCTCTGACAATTCTTCCTAAAACACTTAATTAACTTCAGGAAAAACAAATAAATATGCACAGATCCATATGCACAGATATGCACAGATCCATATGCACAAATATGCACAGATCACATATGCACAAATATGCACAGATCCATATGCACAAATATGCACAGATCCATAATTTATTTAGGTAGAGGTTTTTTGTAGACTCAATAATAAAAATCATGTACAATTGTTTCTATTCTTTACTGGATCTACACAGAATAGAAACACAAATAAGGTGCCCCCCCTCTTTTTTTTAAGACTTGCTAGCTAGTGAGTCTGCTGCTGTGAAAAGTAATATTTGTATGTTTGTTAATATCACTTTTCACAGCATTCTTACTCAGCCCTGGCAAGTCAGGGCACAAATTAAGCCCTGGATGGGGAAGTGAGCAGGGAGACAGCAGGGGTCAGGGATGATGGAGGGATGAGGCAGCAGCAGGAACCAGGGGTGATGCCGGGGGTGGGGGAGGAAGTGGGAGGGGCAGTGAGCCATGGGGCAGCACCTCTGCTGGGGTCCAGAGCCACAGCCCCAAACCCCAAGACTGTAGCCTGCTGCCCACCACCCGGGGCTGAAGCCTGACTCTCACCGCCCCCAGAAAAGTGGGGAACTCACTGGCTGCCTGCTCCTCTGGCATTTCTGGCTCCGGAGAGGGCAGGACCCAACCTCCGCTGGTGGCCCTGGGGAAGGGGCCACTGCTTGCAAACCACCCCCCGCCCTGAAGTTACTGCCTCGGAGGCCCTAATCACAAGAAAAGCCTCTGGTGGCCGCATGTGAGAAACACTGGCCTGGTTTCCAAAGAACACCCTGATTCCCTGGTGCAGAATGCCTGCATGCACTCTCTTTCTATTTCGCTGACACACGTATCACAGAGGGGAAGACGGGACTTTTACTCTTTCTAAATTAACCAAAAGCTATTTCCCTGCACGAAAGCCCTTCTGGCTGCTCTCCCTACCCCTGCCCTGCAGGGAAGTGCTTGTAGGCCATGCATTTCTATCGAAGACTTGGTCACAGCCAGGGAGTCGCAATGCATTTCTCCTCACTTTCTGTGAAGTTTCTCTTGTACACCAGACTTTATTTATAACTTTCCAATGCAAAGGCTTTAACAACAGGAAACAGAGGCAAAGGTAAGTTTTCCAGTCAGGTTTATGACTGGATCATGTTGGTCTTGCATTGTGAGTTACCAGAAAGAGGGTAACAAGTAAGACACTCAGAATAATTATAACAGAGAACTTTTCATTAAAGGATTACTTCTAGTTACCATTCCTTCAGGAGCAGCCAATGACTACAAACAGACATCTGATTGTGAAAACCTTACTGCCAGTATAAAAAGAGTCAGTAAGCAGCAAAGGAGAGCCCTGTAACTTGGGCCCTTTAATAAAAGAAAACGTCGCTGAAGAGAGAATCTAGGTAACAACGGCAGCCAATAAACCATGTGCATGCACTGTTCAGAAGTGAGGGAAAGAGTTAATTCTAGTGAACAATTCCAATAAAGCAAGTATTGGACTTCAAGCAGTATCGTTATTCCAACGGTCTTCACTATTAGTGTTATGTGTACACAGATTCAGTGCTGGCAAAAGGTGTTGGACTGACTGCTCTGGACTCTGAAGTCCTTCATTAATCACAAAGCAGGTAGAGCACATGCAGCAGTGTAAGCTTCCCACACTCCCTGCCAGTATGCTTGAGCCTGCCCTGTGGGGATGACCTGTAAGGGAGTTCAGTCTCCATGACCCAGTCAGGTCCCTTGACTTCTCTGCTGTAACTGCCAACCAGGGGCCAATTTCAGGGAGGGAATGAATATGGACACATTGTCTGCTCGTGCTGTACCATATCCCCTTGGGGAGCCACAATTCATTGTTAGCTTCAGAAGGATCAACCTAATGCAGCTGCTTCAGTTTTATTCAGCTCATAATGCAGGACTGCTTCTTTGTGAAGTCATCAGCTATTTCTGGGCTATACCCTTGGAGATTCGGAACACACTGATCAGATGGTCCCCTGTGGTCAGCAGTCAGGTTTTAACTATTGAATATCAGGAGATTGATAAATCATTTCTTTTCACTGCAGAAGTACTGTTTCCAAGGTGGTTATTTTCCAGACAATTTCTGTCAAGAAAACAACCTACAGTTGGTGTGAACTGAGTCAGATGGGCAAATCACGACTCCCACAGACCTAGAGCAACAAAGGAACCCCATGCTCCGTAAGGCACACGGCATATTCTGCTCTGGGCACAGCTGAAATCCTGGGTGGAGTGAAGGAGTTTCCTTCTGCACAGGACCAGGCAGCGATGTGAAGGGACTTATATCCCATTCGCTAAGCACCTCCCATGAGACAACGGGACTTCTATGGATGAAGAGATGGGCTTATAATGTAAATACTAACAGCCTCCATGACAGACGCACGACAGTTCTGCTCAGACACCAGCGTAAGCACAGGACAGAACATGAGGCGGGTTATCATTAAATTCTTTTCCCCTCTGATGTTGCATTGGTTAATATTTTTTATTTGCATTTGCTTGTCCACCGACACTACTAAGGGGAGCACATCCATAGCCTGTTAGCTGGAGAGCTTGTTCATATTTTATTTCCATGTGCAGCAGCAAAATTAGGCTTTCAAAATGATTCCTTCATGATAGAAGGGTGGATTATTTTGGGCGGGGGTAGGGACCGGGGTGGGGGGGTGGGGGCCTGCAAGGATAAAAATATTTAAAATCCAACTTCTAATAGAATTTAACCCTTTTAAAAGGGAAGCCGAATTGCAGCTGCTGAGCAGCATCTTTTTAAAGAAGTGAGGGATGGTGTAAGTAGGGGCCTGCCTGCAGCACAAGTACAACCCAGTGATGGGATCCAGTTACTGCCAATACATATGGTGTCATGGGGACCTTAGCCACGTCCCATTATTTACGTAGCTCAACATATATGCATAGCCCCATTTAGAACAAAAGCAGACAGGACCAGAGCCTCAGCTGCTATAAAGTGGTGCTGCTCAAATGAAATCAATCAAACTATGCCAATGCACACCTGTTAAGGATCTGGCCCAGAGTGCCTGTCTTGAAAATTTTACAATCGTTAATTACGGGAAGAACAATAGATGATTATGGGAAACAATGGGGCGGTGGGTGGGGAAGGATGAAAGTTAAGATAGCAAGATCATCTGGTTGCTTGGTTAAGTAATGCAGGCATTGTGAAGAGTTGCTTTTTTAATAGAATAAAGACATGTACTATGTGGTTATAGGTTTCAGAGCAGCAGCCGTGTTAGTCTGTATCTGCAAAAAGAAAAGGAGGACTTGTGGCACCTTAGAGACGAACAAATTTATTTGAGCATAAGCTTTCGTGAGCTACAGCTCACTTCATCGGATGGATTCAGTGTCCACGGTATGCATCCGATGAAGTGAGCTGTAGCTCACGAAAGCTTATGCTCAAATACATTGGTTCGTCTCGAAGGTGCCACAAGTCCTCCTTTTCCTTATGTAGTTTTAAACCTCCTTGAATAACTGAGCTTCATGAAAGACCTTAAAGAAGGAGAGGCTGGCAGTGTGGTGCAAAGGGCTTTAGCCCAGTTACAGAACATGGTTAAAGACCTTAAGGACTCCCATACACCAAAAACTGGAACCATGCTGGTGCTTGACACTGTGACATAGTTGTAACTGTTGGGTAGACCAGCCCTGCACTGCACTGTGCCTGGGAGCACAAAACATGGCCTGTTTACTCCCCCTCCCCATCTCGATCACGCTCCAATATTACGCAATACCTTCAGACTCTTAGGCTGCTGTCGAACTTCCATGACATGCTTACGCCTTAGCTCACGCTCTCGTCGCTTGTTGTATTCCAGCTGGTTTGTGAGCTCAGTTTGGTGCTGAAGCCTGATCAGCTCGCAACGCATCTTCTGGATGGTATTGAGATGGCGGAACTCCAGTTCTTGCATAGACTCATGCTGTCGCAGCAACATGGCGTGCTCCAGATCCTTCTGCGTCTGCCTTTTATTTAACTCCTGAGCCACAGAGCGAGAATTAATTGCCGTGAGTTATTTGTGTACCTAGCTTAATTGGGATCACGTTCACCGCAGTGCATTTCAATGGTTCTACCAAAGCACACCCAAAGCAATTTAGATGGTACACCAGGGTTTTTCTGCAACTTACTTGTGGTAGGTATCAGGTATAAAATATTAGGAAAGGTGGTCAAAAAATAAATCACTTCACATTGCTTCTTTCTGTCATGGCTGCTAAACAATTCCAATTTACCACAGTTAAGTCTAAGATTCTGTCACAGATATCTTTAGTAAAAGTCATGGACAGGTCACGGGCAATAAAGAAAAATTTATGGAAGCCCGCGACCTGTCCATGACTTTTACTAAAAACATCCTGACAAAATGGGGAGTTGCGGGGTCCCTACACCGCCTGCGGTAGCTGGGCAGGCCCTGGCTTGGAGTTTGGGGGCCCCACCGCCCATGGGGGCTCAGAGCTCCAGGATCCCCCGCCGCCTTCGGCTTGGAGCCCCACCACTCACAGCGGTTTGGAGCTTGTGGCCCACGGAAGCAGAGAGCTGTGGGGTATCCCCGCCACTCACTGCAGCTCAAAGTTCCCAGCTGCCACAGGCTGAAGTCATGAAGGTCTCTGGAAGTCATGGATTCCATGATTTCTGCGACCTCCATGACAAAATCGTAGCATTAACCATAGTAGACGCTTTCTAAAGAGGTCTTTAATGCTGTCCACTATTATCCATTTGCTTTTGTTTACACTTCCCTACATAACGTATAGCAGTGAGACTTTGACAATAAATGATCCATTAAACTGGCATGTTGGTTTTCACCACAATGCGCCCATTTAAACTGGTCTACTAAAAGAGTCACCCTAGATCAGGCAACACCACATCCTGTACCAAGCACAGGGTTTTGGCTACACAGTAGGTGTCCTATATGGTGTATCTGGGACTAACATGGTTCATGGGTTTTTACTCCTCCCCTGCTCTCTCACCTCCCGAACTAAGTCCTGTTCCAGGTTATGGCGCCCGAGAAGCATTCTTCTCTTAAAGCGACGGCACTCCAGCTCCAAATACTGTCTCTGGCGCCGCAGCAAGTTGGCCTCCTCCTCTGCCTGGAAATGCTGAATGTTCTCCTTCTGTTTGGAGAGCCACTCCTGCTTCTCCTTCTTTGGAGTGCTCTGGTTTTCATTCAGCTCCTGACAAGACCAGGATAATTAATTTCAGAATAATCACGTTAAGCTGTTTGACACTGAACAACTGTGCTGATCTGCATAATCAACTACACTTCAGTTAGGCTGTGTTACTTCGTCCTCTTGTGCCCAGATATTGCAGAACTCTCAGCAAAGTGTATGATATTGCATATCTATGGCGATTCCAGGGGACAAGTTGAATTTTGGCTGCTTTAACTGTACATTTTCTTGAGTCTGGCAGTTGAATTTTGTGCTTTAACTGTATATTTTCTTGAGTCTTTCATTTTAAGTTAACTTCAAAACATTGGTTTGCCTTTGAGTTTCCTTTAGACAAGTGTAAAAGGATACAAAAGCTTGAGAATAATATATTCTATCACTGATGATGTAATGCTACTTGTATTCGTGTAAATTCCAATTTATGAGGCACTTCTATTGGCCTCTCCAGAGGGAAAAAACCTTTCCATCTCATTCCAACTTCCAATGCAATGGTTTAAGATTTATACATACATACAAGTATATGACCTAGACACTGACATATCACAGCTGGGATGACAATGGGACCAGGACAAATTCATCCGATGTCATTTACCAATATTGTTTATATAGGCCCTGACCTTGCAAAGCACTTAAGAACATGCTTAAGTGCTTTGGGGCCATTACATAGAGATATTTATAATACATTTAAGTCCCAAGGCAGGACTCAGTTATCAAGGACCCATAATTTACAAAGAAACAGTATAAGGCAGTAAATAGGAGAGATGATTGGCCATGTTTTCAAACTTGGATGCTAAATTTGAGACACCCTTCAATTCAAAAACAACTTTGACAAAGTCAGGAATTAGTCTGTTTACACAAGCTCTCCCTATAATTTGAGAAGTAATACATACTAGATGGACCAGTACTGTTATTAGACTAGTCCCCACATATAAAAGAGTTAATACCACACAGAATGCCACTGTATTTTATCAAGGAGAGTCAACACATCATAGGGCATTGTTCTTTAAATACTATCTATTGTATGACCAGAGGAAGATTCCAACCCATCACAGCTTTACAGGTCTCTCAGACCTACTACTTCCCAGGCTTCTCCTTCCCGGGGAATAGCTATGTTGGGGATTATTTGTTTCTGGATTTGTTAACTGCTAGTTCCAAAGTTGAATCACAGGAGTTAATAGTTTAGAATTAAATGGCTCTTTCAAAAACTCAGTGGTGGTTTGATGTCAGTCTGTAAAAGGAACCAGGAAGTCTGCACCTATAGGTCCCTATGGAGCTGATGAAGATCACGATTTTCAAAATAATACAGTGGTTATTTACCCTAAATAGCTTCTCCCACTCCTTTTACCATCTTATAGAAGTTATTCTTTAGCAAAACTTCAAGAGTTCACCTTCACTGCTCTACATTCCTGCTTATCCAATAGAGGTATCGATAACCCAGTGATGAAAAATTTCACTAATTACAATAGTGAATGGTCTTCTATTTACAAGAGATGCCGCTATAAGATATATTCCATAGTATGCTGCTTTACCTCTTAACAGTGAGAACTCTCTTTCCTAAACTACTCTCTCACTCCCTAGCATTCTTAAGTTTGTAAGCACCTTGGCGGGCGCTAAACTGGGAAACAGTATTAAAGAATGGACAAACCTGCATTTCAGTAGACAACTATGTGGATAAGCATAAAAACACACACTTTGTTTTAAGATCAATGACAAACATTACAAGTGACGTCTTCAGTAAGCGTCTGACTGGAATCACAATACAGAATTTGCCATGATCAGATTAAAAATTACTTTGCAACATATTGGCATCTCTTGATTCTAGGAGTTGTGTACTAGTACAATTTATCATACAAATACAATTGTATTAGTACAATTAGTACTTTATTGTTCTCATAACAGAGGGGTTACCTCTTTGAGCTGTTCTTTACGGAGCTTGTATTCTCTCTTCTGGGACTCCAGGAAGCTGTTCAGTTCTTTCTTTTGCTGGGCCTGAATATGTTGTTGAAATTTCTTTTCTTCATTGGCCATCACTTTAGCCTACACCAGAAGACAAAACCCAATGAATTTCTGTGACTCAAACAGTTTAACAGATCTCCACTTCCATTTCAGACCCCATGCGAATTGCTATTGCTTTGCACCTTTAACATATACTCACCACGCCTTTCCAAGAGAATCAAGACTGTGCAAAAATCTGCTCTCTCTCATTTCTCAGTTTCCCCCCATGAATGCACCCATTGACAGTCTTTACTCAGTGCTTTACCACTTAGACCTAAGCTCTAGCTTACTTTTAAACTAGTAATGAAGTCGACTCCCCTATGACAGGGAAAGCCGTAGAGAGACACTCAGGGTAGAAGGACACTGTTTAAAAAAAAGAAAAAAAATGCTGCAGCAGTGAGTCTCAGAGCCCAGGTCTGCAGACTCGGTCTCGCGCTAGGCCATTAAAAGGAGTACGCAGACATTCTTGCTTTGGCTGGAGCTTGGGCTCTGCAAGCCGGCAAAGGGAGTGGGTCTCAGATCCCGAGGAGGAATGTCTACGCTGCTATTTTTAGTGCCATAGCGCAAGCCTGAGTCCGTAGACTTAGGCTCTGAGATTTGCTGCCCTGGCTTTTGTTATTTTTGCAGTGTAGACATACCCTCAGACACTAGGATGATAAGCATGGTATAAAGATCGATATAGACTGGAATAGTTCCACCCAGTGACCAACGATAAGAACACGTAAAGAATTGTCACCAACCATCTTCGCTGGTGGCACTAGTCCATCATGATTTGTTAACAAAACAGTATATTCATACACAAATAAAAGTATGACCATTCTAAGCACAACTGATACATTTCTGTGTAGGATCATTTTATCTGAATTAGAACTCCCAACAGGAGTCATACAAGGCAAGAGTGCTATTCTACTACTAAGATTTCTGGTCATTTCTGAAGAATGCACTTAATTCACTTTTAAAACATACACAAAATCAAGAAGACAAAGGATACAGGACAACAGAAAGGAAAATCCTTACTGTAATTCTTTCTGGGCTCAGTATGCTAACATTTAGTACAATGCACTGTGATGCAGGACATACCTTTCCTCTAGTTACATAAACCCCTTAGTGTAAGGAGGTGATGTATTAGCCTTTTTCTAATTATCAATTTGCTTGGCTCCTGAAAACAGACACGTAAGAGACTACAATGTCATCTCTTCTTCAGTGAGGAGAAGTGGACAATTCAATGTAATTAACAAACATAGACCAGTCTCTAAATCTTAATCCCCTACCTCCTTCTCCATGGCTGCTTGGTGTTTTTTAATTAGCTTTTCCATTTCTGCAGCGAAGTTATTGCGCTGCGTTTCAAGATCTTTGTCCAACCTGAGGCGATGCTCATCCATCTCTGCCTTCAGTTTGTTCTCCAGTGCCATCAGCTGTTTCTGGTGCTGCCGTCTCATGCGTTTATAGCCAGACATCTGTTCTCGGAGCTCAGAGTCTTGTTCATGTTCCTGCATTTGCCTTGTCACCTAGTAAGACAACCACAGCAGGATAAAAAGTTAATGCATCTTAATCTGTTTTTCAGCATTCTTCGATTTACACAATAAAAGGATTCAATAATGATGTGTAACTTTGTTGGAAAGAAGAGCACTCGTTTCAGGGGCAGACAGCTAAAAACCGATTTGACTAAGAGAGAGAGCCTTCTCTTTCTACTGTAACACACAAAAGAATAGGTCCCTACTGGGCTTCTTTTAGTTGTTAACAATGCCTAAAAATGAGTGAGAGAGTGAGAGCGCATTGCCATCTTTATTTTGTATTTTAACGAAACACTGTTTTCAAGTGGGTTTCTACTGAGGAAAAAACTTCACAGAGGCGAAGGGTAGCACCCTGTACTAGCAAAACACTTAAAGCGTGACTTTGCTTTCTTTTTTAGCTTAGAGCAGTATTTCTGCAATAGCTGTAATCTCAGCTAAATATGGTTTAACATAACATATTCTCAAAAGTCTAGAAGTGTTTAGCACAGAGGCCACTATGTGTCTCATTTCGAGGCCTAAACTTTTATAAATGTGACCCCATTTTATATGGTGCTATTCACCTCTCCAACACCAGAGGCACAGAAGATGAGACCTCAAATGCATTCAATATTAATGTTTATGCTGGAAAATCATGAGTCCAGTTATAGACGGGTTAAAAGTTCTCTGCATTTCACTAGTAAAAATTAAGGAAAGTCATCAATTTGTATTGTGAAAAATGCTGGCTAGTGACCATTTTACAGATACACTTTAAATTTTGCAAGATCTAGATCAGTGTTTCTCAAAGGTAACCACCAGGGGGTTTTCCTGCAGCCATGACAGCCTCCTGGGCAGAAATGCAGGAGGGGGCAAAGCAGCGCCCAGGGGCTGGGGGGAGCCTTCAGCCCCCTCCCCCATCTTCAGCCGTGGGACTCCAGGGATGAGCTTCAGCAACTCCAGGCTTCAGGACACCCCTCCCCCCACTCCACCAGCTCCAGTCGTGGGGCACTGGGCTTCATCTGGGCCAGCCTTACCAGGCACCATGGTCAAGAGCCTGGGGTGCAAGGCTGCAGAAGGGAGCTCATGGCAATGGGGGGAGGAGAGGAAGGAAAAGGCGGAGTTCAGGGGGACAATGAGTAGTCTGGGGGAGGCAGTGGAGGCCATGGGGATCTGTGGGAGACCGGGGGAAGCAGCAGGGTTAGAGGTGATGGGGGGCCAGGGGAGGCAGCAGGGGCCAGGTACACTAAAATACAATTGTACATTATTTTTATTATAGAATCTGCAAAAAACCTACATATATAAATTACAATGATTTGGACATGTGTATGTGCATATTTATTTATTTGTTTTTCCTAAAGTTAATTAAGTATTTTAAGAAAATTTGTCAGAGCGGCCACCAGCAAGAGTTGGTGGTGCCACACTGAAGCCACTAAAAGTTTTGTTGTGAAACCCCCTGATCTATGGCATGGCTTCACAGCAATGCAATAATGGAAACACCATACTGGACTGCCAATCTTATTCCTGTATTAAGGAGAACTGGTTCAGCTGACTAACCTATACGTGCATTCAGTGTACACATACAGAAACTAGGGTGTAAAATTTAGATGGGAATACTTGCTTTTGTGGCATGAAACTATAAGCCATTTGATGCTGCAGATTCCCTATGTACTACTAGGCATTGTTTTTGAAAATAAATAAGCTGGGGGTTATATTTATGTTAGTAAGGTAGCTCTAACTATTTTTGTGATAACATTTTTGAGTGTATGATGACACTTCACATTCTGATGAAATCCTAAAAGCTGGAAGTAACATTATAGCTAAACCTCCAAATTCATCATGCTTATACAATTTAAGCAACAGAAAAAACTAAACCTACCAGTGATGCTGTGCGTATAGTAGCAAAGTGCTCTCGATTGCGGTAATGTGACTTGTGGCGAGATACTTGGGGTGGAGACTGTGGTTCTGATGTCCTTGTTCTAGAATCAGACTCTTCTCTGTAATTTTCTTCCTCCTTAACAGTGGGAGAAATATTAACAGTAGAGTGAATAAGGAGAATCCATGTTACTCAGATTGTCATGCTTCAAAGACAACCTTAAGAAAATAGAAGCAAAAATGCATCAGATGCACTAGTCCTGAAAGGCAACTGCTGACAATAAGCCAGCTGAAAATATAGTATAGAAAACAGAACCCTTGACCCTGGAACTTAGGAAGCTGAAATTTCATTTCACATTGTTATGGCTAAGAGGAAAGCGACTTGCTCACCAGTGAGAGTGGAAAAAATAATAAAGGGAAACAAATTATTGAGATGTTCAACAGGCTACTTCCAACCAGCACACTACATAGCAGATAATATCTTAACCCAGCCAGCCGGACAAGCTCCTTCTTCACAATCATGCCAGATAATGAGGTTAATTTAACTAACTGTAGAAACACTCAAAGAAAAACAAACGTTTGATTTGCCATGTCATATTCTATATGTTTATGTTTTGAATCTATGATTCATCATCAGGCAATTGGTAATTAACTATGGCATATGCTAATCAACTGCCTGAGGAAAGGCATATATCCTTGTTCTATATCTTATTAAAGAAAAAATTACAGCCACTCCCACCATTAACTATGAAAACATATGAGTCTGAAAAGTGTATCATGACCTCTGTGTAGTAAGAGCAGCATGGTTCAAAAAGAGAGACTGTTGCTGATCCTTCATCATTCCAAGGTAAGCAAGGGAAGTGGTTTCACAGCATGCCATGCTCAGAATGCTGCAATTCTTTTCCTGTGTAACTTGGTTCATTAATTAAAAATTCAGTCAAGTAATGGGAAGCTGGGTGGTTCAGGAACAGTTCTCTGCCACTGTTGTGGGTCTAGTATTTGAGAATCCACTAATGAGGAAGTAAAAAGGAGGAAGAACACTTACAGCTTTTGCCCTGTAAAACAGCACTCGATAAGCCCAGGGCATTCACTAAATAAACCAATTCCCAATGGGCAATCCCAAACTGGTTTTGAAACAATTTAACTAACACAAAATTGCCATGCAGCTAATTTAAAAAAACAGGCTTTTTAAAAAGTTTTACGTCAGCCTTCTGACGAGGACTTCTTTTGAATGCACATTAATCCTTTGGTACAAAATTTTAAAATCTGCATTACTATGTTGCGAGATAGGAAGCAATGATTTATGCCTCTTCTAATACCAAACCAAAACCTGCACACACTACACCATTCACACCAAGTGAAATCACAGCCTCATTCAAGCTGGTCTGGCTAGAAAGCTAGCACTCACAGGCTTTACATGGATGACAGAGCTATTTGACATCACAGTGTGGTCCCCTTCCATCATGTCGAGCTCACTCTTGTCATCGGAGGCATCTGGAAGACTGTTAACACTACTGCTTTGGCTACTGGCACTGATGGACATACTGGGAATGGACTGATTACTTCCAACACTGTTCACTGTTCCTGTCCTGCCAATGCCATGGTCTTGCTCCTAAGGGGAGGAAAAATAGTTGGTTACCATCTTTAAAATAAAACAGTCCATCGCAACTGTAAAGTTATCAATCTTGCCAAACAATATATTATTGAGATGCCTTTATACCGGCATCCACCTGCCAAGTCACTGCAGCTGCCCACTCTTCAGACATGTGCTACTAAATGTTTCTCCTGCAGGAATGGTGGGGACAGAAGAGATCTGCTGCAAGATTAACCTGGCTGCTATCAGATTCTTTTCAGAAGGGAGCACGCTAGGAAGTTAAACTCGACAGTGAATCAGCAATACTGTGTCCCCAGTAACTGTTTTGACAGCAGTATTATCTTCCCCTAAGAGCAATGCCAGCACTTTTACAATTAACTCATGTCCCCTTTGCAGAAGGAGAGAACTGGGCTTTGGCTCTGGTTTGTGGTTTTACCATGTGCTCCAGAATCTAGGTTTTAATTTTTTATTTATTTATTTTTGAAGTGTGTGTTTCTACCCTTTATGGTTAGGTGAAAAAACCTTCAAAACATGATCCAGATGTAACTGATGCAATAACGACTGCCAGTGGCCTTGCTTAGGTTGCGATTACCCCTTATTTCAGGGACCAGTGAAGGTGCACCAGCACAAACCCCTCATGAAGGCAAGGAATGCCAGGATTTGCATCCTGGTTTCAAGAATAGGTGCAAGTCCTGGCTTTCCTTTCCTATATTAGGAGTTTGCCCTGTTGTGGCTGGCTAGAATCAAGGGTGGACAAGGCCAGAGGCTGCAGCCAACCTGCAGCAATAACTCTGAATGACAGGAACAGCCTCCATTAATCTTGATGAGTTTATTCTAAATCCTAATGATCATTATTAATATCCCCACGTTGAGAGATCCATCGTCTCTCTTAGCTCTTCTTACCTCCTCCTCTTCCTGTGCTTCTACTGCAGGCCCATTGTGTGCCTCCTGGAAAAGGAGCTTCTTCATTTTGCGATACTGCAGATTGTCCAGTTCTCTCACTGCATCCTTTGTTCTCTGGATCAGGTCTATTAACACTGTTTCAGGCCGCTCCCGAAGAACAAACATGTGCTGCAGAACACACACAGACAGGTGACTAATATTTCAGATCCCCAGTGCACATACTTGGTTGGAAACTACCTTCATGAATTTTGGTCGTGTTTCTTCCTCCTCCCTAAATAGGTAGAAGAAGAAGGTAGCCTACAGCCATACTAGCTCAGGTTGGGGTCTTATCAGATTTCAGAACCTAGATGAGTTGAGCCTGGTCAGTACTTTGACGAAAGACATCCATGGATATAGAAATGTTGCAGGAAAGTAGGGTCTGCAACTCAGTTCAGTGGAACTCTTCCTCCAGAGACCTTGCCTAGACTAAGGAAAAGGATGTTTGATTTTAAACAGCACTTAAACCCTGTCTTTTCTGAGTGGTAACACCTTTAAAACACATTAGCTGGTCAGTCAATCACAACCAGCTATCATGTTTACTAAAGGTGTTAAGCTCTGTCTCTCCTGGTTGCTAAGTGGCATTTAAGATCTTAACTAACTTATTTTTTTAAACAGCCTTCTTCCTATTCTAGACAAATGAGTAACTTATCTAAAACTCAGCATATGGCTCTTTTGGATGAGACATAAAACAGAGGTTTTGAACATTTATGGTTCCCTCTCACTTTTAGTTCTGTAACTGCTGTGCTGCTCAGATTATTAGAAAGACTTACAATCATAGAACTGGAAGAGACCTTGAGAGGCCATCTAGTCCAGTCCCCTGCACTCAAGGAAGGACTACGTATTATCTAGGCTAGTGGTCTCCAAACTTTGGATCGCACACCCCCAGGGCCAGCTCTAGGGAAGGAGAAAAAAAAAGAAAGAGCTGCCGCCCGCGTGCCGCCCAAGATGGAGCAGGGGAGAGCTGAGCTGCCGCCAGCGTGCCACCCAAGACGGAGCGGGGGAGAGCCGAGCTGCCGCCGGCGTGCCATCAAAGAATCAGAGGTCCTTCAGCAGCGCTCCTCCTGCCACGCATCCCCAGGGATGGTCTTGCGCACTCCACTTTGGAAACCACTGATCTAGACCATCCCTGACACGTGGTTGTCCAATCTGCTCTTAAAAATCCCCAGTGATGTAACAAGACTCTCAATTGAATCTAAATTAGCTCTTTTATTATACCCTGGAGGGAGGAAGGGTCAAATGGTGTCTAGGACCCTTAAACAGGGCACACCACCAGGTACAAGTACCTGTCCCTGCCCCCAATCTCTCACTTGCTGCATTGCACTGCACTGATGGTTGCATTTTGCCAGAAGGTGAATGGAAACTAATCTGTGTGTGTTTGAAGGTGTTTTACCAGCCTTCCGGACGAACTGTGCTCCATAGATATGAGTCAGCATTAACAATACTAGCAGTTTCATTCTGTTATTTTGGAAAGCAGTACTGCAATTTCCAACATTTGTCATATTTCCTACATGTCCCTATTAATTGGCATACAGCTGTTTGCTACTTAGATAGGGAAGGAACATATTCATAAAATTCACCAACGTTTATTTTTCAACACAATTTTCTTTAATTAAAAAGTGTATTGTTGGAAAAAAACCTGAAGTTTAGAATTCTGACATGGCTCGCTACACTCCCATTAAGCCCATCAGTGGAGAATTATGTTTACTTTTTGAATGGAAAATCCTAGCAAATGTAAAGAAAGGAAAAGCCTCATGATCACTTAAGCATTAAAACATACAAAAAGATGACCATCTAAACCTGCGCTGTCAGCAGTCATGTGCTGATAGTGCAAGAACTTGGAACATAAGTATTGAATAGAAAGCACCATTACATTAAAAGATGAAAAATCAATGCCATAGCTTTTACAAGGAGAATGAAAAATTAACCAAAACAAATGCCACTTGATACTGTCAAGGGAGTCCACAGAAGTCACATTTGTGTAAGGCCATCTCAATACCTACTAGTACATTGCCAAAATAAGTATATTCGCTTAGGCATGCATCAGCTCATTGCAACCATTTAAAGACACTTACTGTGTTTCACCACTAGAGAAAAGGAGATTAAATATATACAGCACATGGGAGAGGGGAGAAGGAGAAGAAGCCAGGCAATATAACAGGAGGAACTCTGCAAACAAGTGACATGCATCAGTGTCAAGAAAAGAAATATGTGGGAGAAAAATCCACTTGATCATGCTGGAGGGTACATTTCAAATCTATGTATAAAGCACATAGGTGCTGGAATAGTGTAAAAGCCTGCAAGGTGTATATAGCACAGGATGAGGAGAAGTAAAGAAAGATATTTTGCTAACCAATGCACGATAGCTCTGTCAGGATTAAGCATAGCAACCAAAGGGCATACAGAGATTTGATGGTCAGCCTATGGCACTTGCTGAATATTCCATTAGTAACTATGAAGATATGGCTGGATCACTGAATCATCTAGCTAGCTGCTTCAGACACTGAGTAGTAAAATTAGAAATGCTTACAAAAAAGAGTGCAGTCCACAAAGCTGGTTAGTTCTTTAGCTTAAGGGTATTAGGGATAACAGACAAAGCATTGTTTAACCTTGGTCTAGAAGAGCAGCAGGTGAGAAAGAAAAAGAGCTGTAGAGCATTATACTTCATAAAATCCTTTCTTTCTAATACCATCCGAAGGAAAAAAAAAAAAGACAGGACAAGAAAGCCAACCTTCAGAAGCTCCTCTGATGTAGGCCTGTCTTGAGGAATTTTCTGGAGGCAAGAATCTACGAAGTTTCGAAAATAATCAGACCTATTACAAGAGAGAAAAAAAATGTTAACTGAGTTAACTGCTGACTTCTTCATTTTAAACATCTCATTAAGGAACCATCTGTAGCAAAATCAACCCCTCCACTCCCTCCCCCCCAAAAAACAAAAACCAACCCCTCAACACTTGAACCAACATATCTAAGTCAAGCCAGACTCTATGTCTCCTCTGTAGATCCTTTAACCTCAACTGCCAAACTGGCTCAGAGTAAGAATGCAAGAATATTGTGCAATTCAAGAGGAAAGGAAATGTTGTACCAGTTATCTAAAGGCCCACATGACTCTGAATGCCATCATTAATGGTGTAAAAACACTGTTTCATTTTGATGGGACAAATTTAACTATCAGATTCAACTATCACACAGGCCTTGTGCCTGCCCTCTGCCCAGGTGAGTTTAATCCCCAGCACACTGCATTAGCACAATACCTATATGTCTCAGACACATCTTCCAAGATGTTCTGAAATCCATTGGCAGTGTGGCCGTACAGGGGTAAGTGAATTTTTCACATCTCTTTGGATGCTGAGTCTCTACATTCTGCCCCTTCATTTAAAACACAGACTTTCCGACAGACGTTACTACTGACATCGAGATGATAGAACTTCAGATTTTCTTTTTCTCTCTCCATCCACAAAAACCCAGGTAATTACTTGATTATTTTCTTCCTCTAAAGTTTTTTAGCAAATTAAATTCTTGTATTTTTTGGTCAGAAAAAATCTATAAAATGAGCAGAACCTTTTCTGGAAATATCACGTGTGGGAACGTAATCAGAACATCTCTGAGGTTAAAAAAGTTGTAAAAGTGCACAACACTGCATTACAATCCAAACAGCAGGACTGCAGCTTAGCAAACAACACTACTGTGACGCTGGCAGGCCAGATGCCAGCTCTTGTCCAGGCTGCAGGCATTAACTAAACTGGAAGAGACCTCGAGAGGCCATCTAGTCCAGTCCCCTGCACTCATGGTAGGACCAAGTATTATCTAGACCAGTGGCCACCAACCTGTAGATTGCGATAGACTGGTCGATCCTGGAGTCTCTGCCAATTGACTGTGATCTCTGGCCACTAGAAATCCGATGGCACAGTGGGGCTAAGACAGGCTCCCTGCCTGCCCTGGTCCCGTGCGCTGCTGGAGGCAGGCAGCAGGCCCGAGGGAGGAGAGGCAGGAGTCTCCGCTACTGCTCCTGCCTGCAAGCACCGCCCCCGCAGCTCTCATTGGCCGGGAATGGGAAACTGTGGCCAACAGGAACTGCTGGGGCGGTGCCTGCAGAGAGCAGCTGCATGCAAAGACACGTGCCTCCCTGCCCCAGGGGCCATGATGGCCGCTTCTGGGAGCGACATGGAGCTGTGGGAGCCTGCCTTACTTAGCCCCGCTGCGCCTCTGACCAGTAGCCGTCCAAGGTAAGTGCCGTCTGGCAGGAGCCCACACCTCTCCCGCACCCCAACCCTCAGCCCTGAGCTCCCTCCCAGAGCCAGCACCCCATACCTGCTCTTGCACCCCAATCCCCTGCCCCAGCCTGGTGAAAGAGACTGAGGGTGGGGGAGAGGAAGCAATGGAGGGAGGGGGAATGGAGTGAGCAGGGCGGGGCCTCGGGAAAGGGGCAGGGTAGATCCTGGATTGCACTTAAATTCATAATTGATCTTGTGCATAAAAAGGTCGGAGATCACTGATCTAGACCGTCCCTGAGACGTGTTTGTCTAACCTGCTCTTAAAAATCTCCAATGATGGAGATTCCACAACCTCTCTAGGCAATTTATGCCAGTGCTTAACCACCCTGACAGTTAGGAAGTTTTTCCTAATGTCCAGTCTAAACCTCCCTTGCTGCAATTTAAGCCCTTTGCTTCTTGTCCTATCCTCAGAAGTTAAGAACAATTCTTCTCCCTCCTCCTTGTAAAAACCTTTTATGTACTTGAAAATTTATGTCCCCTAGTCTTCTCTTCTCCAGACTAAATAAACCCAATTTTTTCAATCTTCCTTCATAGGTCTTGTTTTCTTGACCATTAATCAATTTGTTGCTCTTCTCTAGACTTTCTCCAATTTGTCCACATCTTTCCTGAAAGAACTGACAGCCTTTTAGCTGGATACAAGACTAGGTCAGCTACATGTTAGTTTTGCTCAAAATAGGTATTTATTAAGAATGTGTTTAGTCTCTATGAAGTGCTTGTAAATTGCCGCATGCATTAGTCTTGCTTATAATATCTGTACTCCATGCTGTAAGAAAATATGTAAGTTTTGTTGTATAACTTTGAAAATGTTTGCTCTGAACTTGTGAACTCAGGCATGGGAATCATCTCCCACCCTGCCCATCCATGAGGACTATCAAAATCAGATGTGCTATCAAGGATCATTGCAATACAAAGGATTAGTTAATGGCCCTGTCCCACTTAGGAAATGCTACCTGCAAGGAAGCTTGTCCTGTGGGTTTTGAAGCTGAATGAAGGAAATAAAATGAAGCCACTGGAAAATTTTCCATCTTTTTTGCTGTTTGAACTCTGAAGAGCCAGAGACTCTAAACTGAAGCCAGAGATCCTCAGGGTTGCCTGATGAATCTGCTCTGAAAGAGGCTTTGAATTGACAGACCACTACAACTATCACTCTTAGGATTTAGATGGCACCTCATTTGTGTATAGGTTTGCCTACTTTAACCTGTAAAGAGCTCTCTCATTCCTTTTTCTTAGTTTGTAATCATTTATATAGTTTATTACAGGAAAGGCTACCGGCGTGGTCTCTGGTGTAAAGATCTAGGATACCAATTGATCTGGGGTAGGTGACTGGTCTCCTGTGCCTGGAAGCAACCCAAATGTGGTGTGATTTTTGGTGTAAGTGATCTTTTATCACTATGTCCAGTTTGTCTGGGTGGCAAGATAGACTGGAGAATCAAAGGGGACTGTCTGTGACTCCATGGTAACACTGTTATAGTGATGCAGGAGTTCACATTTGTTACTGACTTGATGAAATCTGAATTTAAAACACACCACCAATTTGAGGTGTCTGCCCTGAGGTAGGCTAGGCACTCATGGTCATGAGCCACTGCAGACAGTGTGACAATTATAACTAAGTTTTTTACTTTTAAAATGGATTCATCTGTATGTGGATTCAAGAAAATGTTCAGGACCAGGAGGCACAAAATGTGACTATTTTATGGGTGTTGGCAAATACATAATCAATGGTAGTAGTTCCACAAACCAAGATTTGGGTTTCATAAACTTTGTTTTTAATAATATAAAAACAATCATTTGCTGCTAACCTCCAGGTTTCCAATGTTTACTGACACATGACTTACCATGGGATTTTATGTTCTTACAGCAAGTCTGTTCCGTTTCTGGACTTGCTGCATTCCTGGTCTCTAAAATATTCACTTATTCAGTGGTGAATTTTGTGCACATAACATGTACAGTGCACCTACTTATCAGCCTTTCAGCTCACATCTTCCCAACAGGAATCCAGCCATTTCAAGAACTCGGCATGACAAAGCACTCCATTTATAGCAAGTCCCGACAACGCTTCTCTCTCAGTAATACTCACCATTCATTAGACTGTAGTGTAGGGGATTCATTCTGCGCTATGTGATATAAGGCACTCATTGCGTTCATATTAAACAAAGGAGGCTTCCTTTCCGCTATACATAAAAGAAAATAATTTTTATATAGGGAAATAGTCTCACAGTTTTCCCCTTAATTTATTCCCATTGCTTATAAAGACACAACAGTAGGACCACTAGTGCCTGAACATGGGGCCCCAAACCAATCCTAACCCTGCAACAAGATGTGCTGCCATGTGCTCCTACCATGGGTTTTACCCGTGCAGAAGACGAAAGCTCTTTGAAGCTCAAATGCCTTGTCTTGTCAAGCTTTCAAATTCTGGGGGTTGTCATGGTGGAGCACTCACTCTAAATTACCAAAATATAAATAAATCAGCAGTAAGAGCCACAATCAGTGGCTGCACAGCTACAATGGGGTCTGGCCAGTTTGTTACACAATTATTTTAAAACCTAAAAGTACGCAAAATCCAATGGTAGCGATGTGGACAAAGTTGGTTACTGAAACTGTCACAACCATACTTCACTGACTGAACATACATATGTTCAGTCAATAACAAGCTAATTCTTTACTATTTTGAGGGTAGATTCTCTCTGGCTCTCCTTTCTCTTGCAAGCTTGTGTAGTCTCATAGGACCAACACAGTATGAAATTTTAATAAGGAAGGAGATGATCTCACCAAAACAACAGAATAGAAGGTTCGTCAGAATGTTTGCTGAATAAAACTATAAAACTGAAGCTCACTGCAAACATTTCAAGGAAACCGTTCAAATGATGACATTTATACACAGGGGAAAATGTAATGAAGAATTTTTTTAACATAAGATTCAATTCCTATTTTCAGCTTTTTATGTCCCACTGGTGCTTTGGCATACATACATTCTCCTCTCTATCTCCCACCAAGTACTTCACAATAATACACACAATGGATGTCAATGGACACACTTCCACGTTATGGGATTTGGTAAAATAGCCTCATGCCCCACCAGTTCACCAGAACTCAAACTGAGGGATGATGCCCCACGTCAAGCCAAAAATCATATAAAAAAGCAAGCACACTTCATAATGCAGAAATTCAGTATGCAATAAGGCACAAAAGGGGTGTGGTCACCATGAGCTAACTACATTCTTGGGGCACTGGATCCAGCCAAACTTTTCTAGTCCACTCAGAGCATGATTATGTCATGATAGCCACACCCCTTAAAGCTGCTTTATATTGGCAACAAAAATCTTTACTCTGAAGGAGTCTCTTTTATGTACTGGAAGAAAATGAAGTTGACGGCCTGGAATATTAGACAGCATTTTTAGCTAAACTCTGTGGTTCACATGGATTAGTGTATTTCTGAGAATTTTCACCAGCCAATCAGATTGTTCATTCAATCAATGACGTTTTAGAACAAACAATAAGATATGACAAGGCAGTTAATACAGCCCCAGATACGCTGGGATGCACGAAGGAATAACTTTGCCACTTTAGGGGGCATTGGTATCGAAGTGCTATTATCAAGTTGGATCTTTATCATGAAAATATTATACATTAGGGTGAAAAGAAATTTTTATGCACCTGTAACCCTTTTAAACAGACACGCTGCTTTAAGTAGCCCATTCTAACTGTAGTACCATGATTTACTTCCTGGGTGAGGATGTTAATACTTCAAGACTGGATTGTTCCAAATCTTCCTTAAGAGATCTTCCAGACAAATTTATTCATATGTGACAACACACCCTGAATATAGCTATGAAGCTGTCTGTTTAACCCAGGTGGGCAAACAACGGCCTGAAGACCGGATGCAGCCAGCCGTCAAGCTCCTGCTGGGGAGCAGGGTGTGGGGCTTGCCCCGCTCCAGCCGGGGCACAGGGTCGGGGGCAGCTCCACACTGCTCCCGGAAGCAGCAGCATGGCCCCCATCCGGCTCCTACATGTAGGGGCAGCCAAGGGGCTCCGCTCCGCATGCTGCCCCCATCCCAAGTGCCGCCCCCACAGCTCCCACTGGCGGAGAACTGCAGCCTATGAGAGCTGCAGGGGCAGTACCTGCGGACAGGGCATCATGCAGAGCCACCTGGCCGTGCCTCCATGTAGGAGTCAGAGAAGAGACATGCTGCTGCTTCTGGGAGCCGCTTGAGGTAAGCACCGCCCAGAGCCTGCACCCTTGAGCCTCTCCCCACGCCCCAACCCCCTGCCCCAGCCCTGATCCCCCTCCTGCCCTCCGAAACCCTCAATTCCAGCTCGGAGCACCTTCCTGCACCCCAAGCTCCTCATCCCCACCCCAGAGCCCGGACCCCCAGCCGGAGCCCTCACCCCCCCCCACATCCCACTCCAATCTGGAGCCCCCTCCCAAACCCTGAACTCCTCATTTCTGGTCCCACCGCGGAGCCTACACCCCCATCCAGAGCCCTCCCACCCGCCAACCCCAATTTTGTGAGCATTCATGGCGCGCCATACAATTTTTATTCCCAGATGTGGCCTGGGGGCCAAAAAGTTTGTCCACTCCTAGTTTAAACCAAGCTTCATTAACATAGGAGTCCTCAAGGAAACTTTACGCTGTATACAAATATTGAAGTTAACATTTTGCTTTTCACTTTTAAAGCCATATGTGTTTTAGTACTTTAAGGTCTATTTTCTACATTTTTCTCTGTGTGGATCATGCTTTTTCATTCAAAGGTTAACTGACCCCACACCGAGCGTAAACCCTGTAAGTGCTAGAGGGTTTGCTGTTTTCCTTGTCTATAATAATCTCTTCCTTTGTGCAATGAAAATGCCAGTTCAATTAACACAAAACTGGAAACTTACTCTTGATTTTTAATATTGCACTTACCACTTCAATCTAAAGACCATGTCCTAAAGCCATCAGAACAAGGAAGCAAGCACAGGTCTCGTGCATGGTAACTCAGATCAATACACTCCAGGGTTAAACAATTCAGACTCTCAGAATGAAGTTTAAACATTCTTTTCAGTAGAAATTTAATATTTACACCACAAGTTGGACACGGAGGAAAATCTGTCAGGTAGTCTAGTACTTTTAAAGGAAGATGGCTTACCTAACTCAATACATGTTATTCCAAGAGACCAAACGTCTACTTTGCCATCATACTGCCCTTCATCCATGGCTAAAATTACTTCTGGGGCCATCCTAAAACATAAAATTAAATTCTCATAAAATTCTACATTACAGTACTCCATAAGCATTTCAACCTAATTGGCCATGTGACAAATTGACTAATTTGAACTACACCTCTACCACGATATAATGCAGTCCTTGGGAGACAAAAAATCTCACCACATTATAGGTGACATCGCGTTATATCAAACTTGCTTTGGCTCCCCCGTTCCTTGTTCCCTGACCTCCCCCTCCAGAGACCCCCGTCCGTAATCACCCCCAGGACTCTACCCAACCCCCTGCTCCCTGTCCCCTGACTGCTCCGACCCCTATCCAGACCCCTTGCCCCCTGACAGGCACTCACCGGCAGTGACGGAAAGCGGAGCAACGCGGACCCAGCCCACTCCACTCCGCAAGCTCCCAGCCGCGGCGCTCCGCTTCCTGCCGCCAGTGAGTGCAGGGAGGTTGGGAAAAGGACACCCCCTGCACTCACCTGCGGCGGGAAGCGGAGCGACGCAGTCCCAGCCTACTCCGCTTTCCTTTCCCCGGCCCCGTTGCTGGGGGGGGAGTTGGGGAAAGTTCCCGCACTCACCTGCGGTGGGAAGCGGAGCGATGTGGCTGGGAGCTGGCGGAGTGGAGCAGGCTGGGGCCGGGCTGCTCCGCTTCCCCCAAGCCTGCTCCCCCTAGTGACACGGCTCAGGCTGGGGTGAGGGAAGCAGAGTGGGTTGCTCCCGGCCTCCTGCTAATCCCCTGGGCCACTCTGGGATTGTGGGGCACCCAAAAGTGCCCCCCCACAGCTCCTGCCTCCCAGAGCCTGGGTGAGGGAGCCCCTGACCGCCCCCAAGACCCACTTCTCCGGCCCGGCACCCTTAACACGCTGCTCTCAGCAGCGTGTTGGAGCTTTACTGCATTGTATGTGAACCTGCGTTACAGTGGGTGGCGTCATAGCAGGGTAGAGGTGTATTGAGATGGAAAGAAACATTGCACAAGATATCAGGCATATGCCTGGGTCACTTCAGTCTTGATTTGGACCCAACTTGTCTGGCATTCTGGAGTTCACCAACCAGTAGCGCCGCACTGGCAAAGCCATGTGGGGAAACCTACACAATGCATTCTTGCCCTGTACCCAGCTTTTCACATTTATGAGCGTTACAACTCCCTGCTCCACCCAGATCTCCAATGGTCTAGTGGGCTAACCAGCACTGGTGATGCAATTACCGCATGAACATAAAAAACAGCTACACTGGTCCATCCAGCCCAGTATCCTGTTTTCTGACAGTGGCCAGTGCCACATGCATCCAAGGGAGTAACAAAACAAGGCAATTTCGAGTGAAGCTGTATAAACACCACAGATTAGATGTAGAAGATCAAACCATAGAAGATGTCTGCAAAGATTTCTGTTCAATCAATCTGGCCTTTCCTGTGAAAAAATGCTCTTTAGTAATTTGAACAGCCAGATGCCATGAGAACGTTTGAAGTTTCAAATCATGGTATTGGTTGAATAAAGCATGCACATAATTGCTTCAGGAGCCTCACTGTAGCTACTTACAGTCAGGGTAAATATAATAGCAAAGTATATACAATTTATGAAAAGTAAATAAAAGTATTATACACACTTAGGAGGGCACTGAACTGTCCTTACCTTAAAATCTGAACAGATCAAACTTTTCATAGCACTTAATGTTATATTTGCAATGTACATTTTGATTTAAGCAGAACTGTACTGTCTCAAAAGTGGATTTTAGTAAGGTCCAAACAAATTAGACAGCCTACCAAAAGATGTTACTTCTTGAAGCCACAGGTGTGTAAAAACTTTTCTTACCAATATGGCGTCCCCACAAACGAATTGGCAGGAGAGGCTATGGAAGCAGATCCAAAGTCAGCAAGCTTCACCTGGCCTGGCTCTGTCAGCAGGATGTTTCCTGCCTTGATATCTCTGGTTATGGAATACAAGCATTACTATTAAATCCCTAAAACAGCCACAGTGGAGTGTGCCATCATTCACAGGTTCAAGTTATAGAATACACTGACCCCTGTACGAGAGTTTCAGTAATGAGGGGTCCTAGCCTTAATTCTATGCCTGATCTTGGAATCTAGTTTAGTGTCTTAAAAAATCAACTTTAGATTTCAGTGACTTCTAACAGCAACAAGAATTATTTAAATACCATGACTGCAATCCATCAAAACCATAAGAGATGGCTAGCTCCCCTTTTTAGACATTCTACAAAAAATGTTAATAGTTCCAATAACTCACTCATTTTATTCCTACCAAAATGTGACAGGAATCTTTTAAAAAATTATTTAGACTGTTTGACTTCCTTTATTGCCGTTTTTCCCTGTGTGTGTATTCACATAAAGCTAGTTTTTAAGAGGGTTATTACTTTTCTTTATGGGAAAAAAATACCAAGCAACTTTCACACTGAAGTTGCCAAAAAGCTATTTAGCTAACCTATGTGCTTAGTCAGCCTTGGTGTTCTGTGCTTCAAGGGATGAGCATCACCACTGAATTCTACCATATCAAGTGGGAAAAGCAGATATAAAAGATATTACATAAAGGGATTTTCCTGGCATTTTACAATTATTGTGAATTACTAATTCTAGAAGATATGTACACTGCAAAAAAACCCAACAACTCTACTTACAAATCTTAAATGTCATTTCCATCATTGGGATGATCAGGCTGCAATCAACAAGATAAATTACCTGCAAGTGTGTGACACAGTAACTTTGTAAGTACTTACCGATGGATCATATTGTGAGAATGTAAGTATGCTAGTCCCTGGAGAGCACCATGGGTAATTGCTGCTATTTCCACCTCTTGCAATGGCTTTTTATGAACTTAAGGGAAGAGTACATGTGAAATCTATTATTCAAGAAAACAATGCAGTTTACAACGTTCAGTGCATACTTTCAAAAATGTAAACACAGGCCTAGAAAACTGTAAGTTCTAGTTTTACAAGGCCTGTGTCCTGCATGAGGATACCCACTTTACAAGTGGTTGATAATACACTGTACAATCTGGAATCAGACGTAACCCTCTAACTGTAACACGGCAGCGACTCATTCTACCCAAAAAAAGGCTATACTGCTAAATTCACATCTAAATTCTTGTCAGCTTTTCAACCATTTTACCAACGGTATTTGAGATGAATATTTAATTTACCATTAATAAACCTCAACAAAAAAATTACAACACAACTTTTTTCCCAGAACTCTCCCAGAGGCCAAAAGAACTGCTCTGTAGCTCATCTCAGACAGTTTGACAGGAAGTGAAGGTAACTAACAAAATGCTTCATTTAGCAAACCCTTGCTACTGGGTGTAGTGACACTGTAGTCAATGGGACTACCCCGGCACTAAGCATTGTGCCTGACAGCAAGGGTTTGCAGAATTAAGCTCTGAAGCGACATAAAAGGAGAATCTTAAATTCAAGGAATACAAACAGATGGTTGAAGACTTATTTAAAGATAGTAAGAGAAGACAAATTGTGTGCCTAGGAAAGCTATACACTACAGAAAAATATTGCAGATATGTAAAATTTTGAGCTATTGTAACATTCCCCCCCCCCAATTAAATAACTGAACATTGTAGAACAACTCTGATCCATAATCTGTTGGATTATAAATTTCTCCGTTTCAATCAAAGAAATCTTTGAGACATACCTTCTAGTAAGTCTGATGCCGATCCTAAACAATATTCCATAACAAGCTGTGTGGGGAGAAATCAAAATAATGTATTACAGAATACCTAGAGATAAATAAATGGTGACTAGATTTCATCGGCTTGTGAATAGTTAGTGATCCAGCATCATTCATGTACTATGAACCCTACAACAGGAGTTTGCCTTATGTTCCGGCTGAAACGACCATCATCTCACAAAACTTGAGAAAAATAAGCCGAGGCCCAAAATAATTTAGGTGTTGGGAAACCAGATTTTACAAAACAATCCCAACAGCTATGTTTCCACATTTTTGTTTAAATTCCAGTGAATTTAAATTCCCCTCAAGATTAGTTATACTGTACATCTTTGATAAGAAAAAGAGAAGAAAAGGGAATTACCTATTGTATATATGGCAAGGGTAGTGTTCAGTGATGTACCCTTAGAACTTAAAAGCAGTAGTAGAATGCTGTGAGGTTTACACTAGATACTTTTGCCAGTTTAGAAATGTTGAATAGGGTGTGATTAAAGATATGCTATGCCGGCAAAAGCCCTAGTGTAGATCAGTTAGATCAGTATGAAAGTGCTTCTCCTGGTATAGATTATTTTGCTCAGGACACTGGTATAAGCTCTCCCAGCAAAAGCTGTCAATATAAACTGCATCTACACTAGGTGGACTTGCTGGTATAGCATCTTAGCTACACATGCAAAACTTTCCTGGTGTAGACTAGGCCTAACTGGAGAATACCAGCTTCCAAATATGATGATACAACAATCTAATATTATTCCTAACATAGGGCCCTATTCTACCACCCTTGCTAATGTTGAGCAGTACCATACTATAGGAACAATTCCCATTGAAATGACCAGAATTGCTCTTTTAGTAAGGAATCACACAGAGTAAAGAGGGCAGAATAGTGCCCACAGCAAATTACATATAAAAGAGATAAATAGAGTACATAATTACTTATCAGGGATGTGAAAATTATATTCACTAAGTTTATCATATCATTTATGGCTAACCATTTATTTGTATTTAGATTAATTTTGTTATAATTAGATTTCTCAAAACCTTAAAAAAATATTGTCTAGGTCTTATAGTACTACGGATATTGATTTATGAATAGTATTTACACATTAATATAATTTAATACACAATTGTTTTGTAATTTGAACTACTGCAATTTTATCAATGAACTGTGTGCTGTGCCACTGAAGTTGTACTTCTTAGTGCAACTTCTTCCTGTATGTAGATATATATATGTAGGTATGCAATGAGCAATTCAAATAAAGAAAGGCTTTTTGACTGTAACCCAAACACTGCAGCACTAGTCTAGCGCAGTGGTCCCAAAACATTTTTGTTCACACTCTCCTTACCTGGCCTGTGCCCCCCTAGGAGCCATGGTTGGAAGCGGGGCCAAGGTAAGAGCCAGGGGCCACAGCCAGGAGCAGAGCTGTGGCCGAGGCTGCAGCTAGACCTGAGGCTAGGGCCAGAGTGGAGCTGGGAGCAGAGCAGGACTGGGTAGCGCTCCCTCCCCACCTGCCGTAGGGACAGGTCTGGGGCCCCACTGTGCCCCTACGGGGCATGCCCCACAGTTGGGGGACCACTGGTATTGTGCATAGAGCCAGAAAGTGAAACTGATTATTCAGCCTTATGTCATCCAAAGGGTGTAAAAATGAAAAGGCAAAATAAACAAATAGCATAAAATGGGTAAAAGTAAATTAGACTGTCCAAATGGGGAGAATTTAAAAAAAAAAAAACTGTGATAAAACAGTAAGTGATTTTAAAAATCAATTTAATAATGTGACTATCCGTTTAAAAGAATAAATCAGCTATATATGGAACATAGTCAAAATGTAAAACACTGAACCACAGATAATAAGCTCACTGGGACATCAGATATACTGTTAGTAAATAAAATTGCCATATTTTTTTCCAATGCAGTGAAAATTAATGAAATGCATTCTTCCTCTCCTCCAAGCAAGAATCAAGTGGCCAAGTACTTGGTTTTTATTTAACAACCCAGCAATGAAATGAGTTGTGGGCACTAATATCAATATACCCCTTCAGGAAGGGAGGAGAAAGTTTGCAGGGTCTCTGGACTTGCCTTATATGGCTCATAGAATCCACTGATCCTGGCTGCACATTTCTAAGCATGTTGGGGGCTGCACCTTTTCCTTATCACTCTATGTAGGAGACAGAGATTTTAGGGGTCTTCCCCTACAGCCAGCTGGAGACATGTGTTTACTTAAATTTGCCCTCAATCGAAACAAGAGAAGTGGAGAGCGGCTTACCCATGCTGTATGCTCACGCAAATAGCAGCCTTTGTATTCTATACTGTTAGGATGCTTTATTCTTTGTAGGAACTTGACTTCCTTAATAATATCCTGCCATTTCTGTGGAAAAGAAAAGGAATAGGAAGAAACTTTAAAAAACTGTTAATTAAAAGAAGGGCGAGAGAGAGAAAAAATGACCTAACCAAGATAAACAGGGAATGGGGGTGGGGGGAGATCTGTATCCTCCTCAAAACAGTTGAAGTTTGAAATTCAAAAAAAAGTTATATTAATACCATGACTTACACTGCTCAACTTTGCATAAAGAAAGTATCATATTTTACCATTTTATTTACCCAGAGAATAAAAATGTTAAGGAATTTGATTTTACGGCAAAAATCTCACAATTAATGTAATATTTTATACACGTACATGCAGAACACACCACCACAACATTTGATATCTGAGCTCTCCTGCAGAGTTCACACTTCATATTCCAAAAATTAAGTTGTCCCTTCTTAGAAAACACAGTTTTCCCAGCCAGTCAAACACACACACCAGGCTGAAGGAGGACAGGATAGCTGCCATTACCTTCTGTCACTGCCAGCTGCCTTAAAGCCAGTCTGGGAGGTGTAAAGACCCAGCCCTGTTAGTAAGTACATTACTTCAGGACAACCTTAATTTGCCACTCACTAACTTTTTGACTATGTTCTTGATATCATTTCTCCTTTATCACTTTCAATCTTTACATATAGCAATTTAAATTACCTTATTTACTGGTCAGTGAAGAGTTTTCAACAAGCAAAAAACCCCAATATAAAACAGAGTTAAGTTCTATGACAATATATTCTTAAAGGGACGCTGCCAATGTAAAGATTACTTTCAGTCTTCAAATTGTCTATCTGATATTGTTAAAAGTAACACCTCACGTTACTGTATGTAGTGTTGTTGTAGCTTTGTTGATCCCAGGATATGAGAGAGATAATTGGACCAACTTCTACTGGCGAGAGAAAATGCTTTCAAGCTTACATAGAGCTCCTCTTCTTCTTGGAAGAGCTCTGTGTAAGGTTGAAAGTTTCTCTCTCTCTCTCTCTCTCACCAACAGAAGCTGGGCCAATAAAAGATATTACTCCCTCACCCACTTTGCTTCTCACATTACTGTAACTGCATTAAAAAAATTAAAAGCATTAAAAAATTAGGAAAATGTGACTGAAAAATAAAATTGGGCAAGGACACCGAGGGATGAGTTTAGCACCTGAAGATACTTAACTCAGTTTTTTAACTGACTAGATTTCAAGGTCATAGTGTCCCTTTAACATTGACACAAATAAATTATAAAAAACAACAGCTCCGATGTTAGTCAGAAGCAGAAAAATCTTCCTCATATTAAAATCAGAAGGAATTTCTCCGATTTCTTGGGTCTTATCAGCCCTCAGGTCCAATACCTTTTCTAGGACCAATGCAAGATGGAACTGTATACACAAGGCCTAAAATACAAATACAGTTTTACAAAATCCAGCAATATAAAATCCAGGCTCAAAAAGAGTCCTTCACACCATGAACAGAGAGAATACCTATAAGACCAGAAAATATATTTTTTGAGCCTTCTATTTACACGATGACTTTGTACGGTTACACCTCATGCCAACAGTTCCATCTTATCACCTATGCACAGAGTTGTCCAACTGTCACTCTATATTCATGTAAAGTTCAAATTGAAAAGAAAAACCATCGTAATTTAATTTAGAAAGTAAAGGTGACCTGCAAAGGGGGAAAAAAATGGGCTCATTCTCTCTTTTGTTCAGACATAAGGATTAAAGGTAGTTTGAAAGTTTTGTCAAAAAAATGTGTTTTCTTGCTTTTCACATCAAAAATTCAGATTTTGTCTATTGTGAAAACCTTGTGGTGAAGGGGAAACTAATTAAACATCAACAAGTGTGGTCAAATACTACAGAAGTGAGGGCCATAAAAGATAGACATAGAAACAGAGACTAAAGGAGACTGAATCCTGAACAATTGAAAGGGGAGTGGGATAGGATCTACCTAATCAGAATCCAGGATTGTTCCTCTGTGTGTCACTCTGGAGCCTAGAATGCCTGTTGAGTCAGCATGAAGCGATGGAAACAGCTACAAGCATGGCTGAGAGCTCTTTTTGCTCAGCATAACACCAGGTTCAATAATCAGTGGATTTAGCAGTCTGTTACCATCCAATTAAGTTCTCAGCCATTTTGAATTAACTAGTTATACCCATTCAATGTACAGCCACATGACAGCAAGTCTCTACACCATTGGTGTCCTTTTGTTTATTTATAAGGAACGTACAAAGTCCAATCTCTCTGAATGCAGAAGGAACCAAGAATGATAGGAGCATTTTCTTAGCTTACAGCCCCCAAGCCTTTTCAGGAAACACAGGTTCCAAAGTTCGCTCTAGCTTGTTCTAGGGTCACACTGTACTTCCAGGCTCCTGCGTGGCTTTCTTGCCTCTCTCTCTGTTGTCTGTTCTCACACATGCATACCCCTACCCAAAACAATACTCAACCAAAAGCTCCCGAGCATGCAAAACTTCTCCCCCATTTGTCTGAGGTACGGGTTTACACTAAGTTATGAGGGCGAGTTCACATTTTATCTCAATGAGATTTTAACTCAACCCAGAACAAGGTTTCACCAAGGTCACAACACCATGCCAAGCATACTAGACCATTGTGATATCAGCGGTAACAACCAATCATAACCCCTATTCTACAGGTAAGTTATATGCCACAATTTCATTGGTTGTATGAGAGCAACTGCACAGATGGTGGATAACTTGGCCCAAATGCTACACCTGTGCGACAGCATACATAATAAATCCGCCCAACACACACAGACCTCACAACAGCATATGCCTGCACAATCCCCCTGTACAGAAATCAGTGCAATTAGCACACACAAAACACCCAAACGTCACTCTGAAACCGAGAGCGTCTGTCGAATCAGCGAGAAGCGATGGAAACAGCTACAAGCCTGGCTGAGAGCTCTTTTTGTTTAGAATATCACCATGTTCAGTCATCACTGGGATTTATGGTCTGTCAATGTCCAATTGTTAAGTTCTCAGCCATTCTGGCTTTTTTTATACACAGGACTTTACGAATTACATCCATGCAACAGTCCTTCCGCTTTAATCAGCTTAATTACAACTTGTTTTGTTAGCTTTTGTAAACACTTACTTACACATTCCTGCTTAACACACTCTTCAGAGAGGGATGTATTTAATGATTCAACCACCCTGTCTCTTCAGCGAAGGAGTGAGGGCTTCAATAGACATTTGGGACTCCTGAGAAGTCCTCTAATACAATTAAAGAAGGCCAGAGTTGACATTACTGATGAATCCAAGGTATAAAAGCAGCATTCCATCCCGCCCCACCCTGAGTGCTGGCTCTGCAGCTCCCACTGGCCAGGATCCACAGCCAATGGGAGCTGCTGAGGTGGTGCCTGCAGGCGGAGGCAGCATGCAGAACCACCTGGCAGCGCCTCCGCCTAGGAGCGGCTGGGACAGGTTGTTGCTTGTGGGGAGCCGTCTGAGGTGAGCACCCCTTGGATCCAGCACCCCAAAACCCTTCCCGCGCCCCAACTCCCTGCCCTGAGCCCCCTCCCACACCCAAACTCCATCCCAGAGCTCACACCCTGCACCCCGAATCCCTCATGGCCGTTCCTCTGCCTAGGAGCACCAGGGACATGTTGCCGCTTCCGGGCAGCCCCGCAGAGCCAGATAAGGAGCCTGCCAGCCCCGCACCAACTGGACTATAAACCGGACTTTCTATGAAGATTAGAAAATGCCGGTTTGTAGAGCTTTCTGGTTGGTACAGAGCCGGATAACAGAGCTTTTACTCTACCTCAACTGGTATTCACCTCATCAGTTCTGCGCTTCCAGAGGCAGCAAAAACAGGGTCAGTCCAGGCAGGTTATTGACTAAACAAGTGTCTGTCTACACATGGAAGTTTTTACCAGTTATACTTGTAGAGTTATATCATTAGAAACCACATATGGACACATTTATTGCAGTATAAGATTGGCTTTTTTGGTTTAGCTTAAACCCCTTTTCAAGTAAAATAAGCTACATTTAAAAAACAAAATGAAGCACATATAAGAATGTCCACATGGAAGGTTATACTAGTATAACTATATTGGTTTAAATTCACACTTCACGTTATACCAGTATAATCCTCCCATGTAGACAAGCCCTAGTAACAAATCAAGAGCACAGCACCACATACTTCAGAGTCCCCTCAATTTAGTTTTGGAACAAAGCATGCTCCTGTTTTAGATGGTCTCTGCCAGAGCCAATGAGAAAATCCCATTAAAAACAAAGGAATGCATAACTGATACTGTAGTGCCTTGAAGAGATTTGCCGTATATAGGCTAGATTACAATCTGAGCAAACCTTCCTTCAAATAATTTTTGTTTAAAGCAAAATAGAAAATGTTTTAACTGACTTTTTTCTTCAAAATAAAGAAACGCACATCCATTGACAACAATCAGAACCTATTTCTGAAACATGAACAGTTCACGTCATTCATGTGAACAGAATATTTATACTTCATTGTAATTAAAAAGAGCAGGACAAGAAGTAAGTACAAATTATACTTTCATCAGGACACAGGTAAACAAGTTACTGCAGTAACAGAGTAAAAAAAGAAACATAGGAAGTTTGGCTATGAAATCAGGATTCGAGGCTGGTTAGGAGAGACAGGTATCAGAAACTGCTAAAGAATTAAATGAATACTTCAATTCTTCAAAGTACAGGTGGCAAAGTCTAGGTCTGTTCATGGAAACCAAAAGGTTAGGCGCTATTAGGTCAGGTCAGCTAATCCATCCCTTTGCCCTGCTTGAAGGGCAGGAGAACATAGTGTAAGGAACAATCTTTTTCTGACTTTGTTGGGCAACAGCGCTTGTACTACTTCTACAAAACTGTTCCGTAACCGAATAGAATTCACCGTCAGGAAGCTTTCCAGCCAAGCTAGGCAACTCCAAGCCACGGCTTTTCAAGCTTCCAAATTAGAGCTTCAGAATCACATAAAGTACAAGCTAATGATCTCTGCTAGAGTGTTCTAGAAAGAAAAAAATCTGAGGATGCCATTAAAATATTTTAATGTTTAGCCTTATTGATGGCTCTTAAAAGTCTACCTTAAGCACAGCCCAGAGGAATCTCCCCACATTTATGCTGCTTTATCATATTTCCTATTATTCTCTCTCTTTTTCATTCTTTCTTTCAAGATCCTCAAAATTATATTGTTCAGCAGAGACCGTTTAGGAAAAGGAAAAATTCTGGCTTGATCTGCTATTATTACATTTTGTAGGCAGGCATCCTTCTGAGTCCATGTCTCTATTGTATTCATTGCTATCATTCCTAGCAAGCCTTTATCTAGCAAGCAACAGGGTGGTTTTTTTAAATGGAATTCAGAATGGAACATTTAAGGCTAAAAAGGCAACTCAGCTTCTTACTAAGTCTGAATGCTGTCGCTCTTGATGCACACTATTTTTTATTTTACCATTTTGCTTACATATTATGCAGTTCCATAAAACATGGCTCTTCCTGGCTGAGTGAAATAAATCCTGCATAACATGCCAGGAGCGGACTAGTTAGAAGCATGTTGAAAATGCTCAAAGAAACTTATTCTGTTTATACAATGCCCCGATTCATCTTAACTATTATATAAAGATTCTCCCTCAGGACAGCTTGGATTAATTCAAGTCAGCATATATCACAGCAATCTGGGTTTAATATACAAGATATTCCACATACCTCATTGGATTGCTTCCCACTATATGACATTTTCTTGATGGCCACCACTTCATTGGTGCGCACATCACGTGCCTGTAACATTAAAACATGAAGTATTAATATCTCGTATCATAAAGAAAATACCCAGTAAAGAAAATAAAAAACACAGAATGATTTCTCATTGGAATAGAAGTACTGAAAAGGCCTTATCCATTTAATAGTTAGCCTGGATATAGAATGTTAAAATAATACATTTCACTAGGGGTGATGAATGTTGGATATATTCAGAAACTGAATTAAATTAAAAAAAAATCCAAAAAAAAAAAAAAAGAAAGAAAAGAAAAGAAATCACACTCCTATTTGTGGGACATGATTGTCAACTCATCCCATCTATTGTCAGCATCCATCAGCTCTCTGTAAGTTACTTCTAGACTAAAGAGCATCTCTGTAAATGTGGTTTTTCTGATTTTAAGAAGTAGAATAGATCTCTAAACCAACCTCTGCCCTTCCCCACAGCCCTGCCATAAGTAATCTGAACAAGTGAAATCAAGCCCCACTCTCCCATTCCACTCCAAACAGAAGGGAACATACTACAATATCACATGGCCAAAATTACTCTGATATTTCTGACATCAGCTGCAAACAGTGGAAACCTTTCTGATGCTGCAGGGAGAAGATAAATGTGGAATGTGATACAAAGTAGATCACATAAATGAAGGTGTTTGCCATAAAGAGACATACATTTATTTTCAAATTCTGATTCTTGCATTTCTTGTCCAGCATTATTTACAACTTATAAAATCATAGAAATGTAGGGCTGGAGGGAATCTCAAGAGGCTATGTAGTCCAGCCCCCCAAGCTGAGGCAGGACCAAGTAAACCTAGACCATCCTTGACAGGTTTGCCCAACCTATTCTTAAAAACCTCCAATGATGGGGATTCCACAACGTCTCTTGGAAGCCTATTCTAGAACTTAACTATCCTTACAGTTAAAAGTTTTTTTCCTAATATTTAACCTGAATCTCCCTTGCTGCAGATTAAGCCCATTACTTCTTGTCCTACCTTCAGTGGATGTGGAGAACAAATTGATCACAATCCTTTTTAAAACAGTCCTTAACACACTTGAAGACTTATCAGGTCCTCCCTCCTCTTCTCTTCTCAACACTAAACAACGCCCAGGTTTTTTTAACCCTTCCTCAAAGGTCCGGGTTTCTGAACCTTTTATCATTTTTGTTGCTCTCCTCTGGAATCTCTCCAATTTGTCCACATCTTTCCTCAAGTGTGGCATCCACAATTGGATAAAGTACTCCAGCTGAGGCAACACCAGTGCTGAGGAGAGCAAGACAATTACTTCCTGTGTATTGCATGTGATACTCCTGTTAATACACCCCAAAATAATATTAGCCTTTTTTACAATTGCATCACATTGTTGACTCATTCAATTCGTGATCCACTATAACTCCCAGATCCTTTTCAGCAGTACTACTGTCTAGCCAGCAATTCCCAGTTTAGTTTTGTGTGTTTGATTTTTCCTTCTTAAGCTTCATACTTAGCTCTTATCTTTAATGAATTGCACCTTGTTGATTTCAGGTCAATACTCCAATTTGTCAAGGTCTTTTTGAATTCGAATCCTTTTCTCTAATTTGTGCTAGCAAACCCTTCTCATCTTGGTGTTATCTTTGTATGTTATAAGCATGCTCTCCACTCCATTATCCAAGTTATTAATGAAAATGGTGAAAAGCACCAGACCCAGGACAAACCCATGCAGGACCTCACTAAATAAATCCTCTCCGTCTGACAGCAAATCGTTAAAATAACTCATCTTTGTAATCATTTTTTAACCAGTTTGACACCCCTCTTATAGTAATTTCATCTAGATGACATTTTCCTAGTTTGTTTATAAGAACGTCATATGCAACTATGTCAAAATCCTTACTATACAATCAACACACATCACGTCTACACCTTCCCTGCTCCCTATCCACTAGGTCGGTAAACCTGTCAAAGAAGGAAATGGTGTTGGTTTGGCATGATTTGTTCTTGACAAATCCATGTTGGCTATTTCTTATAATTCTATTATCTTCTAAGTGCTTACAAATTGATTAATAATTTGTTCCAGTATCTTTCCAGATACTGAAGTTAGGTTGACTGGTCCATGAGTCCCCGTTCCTCTTTGTTCCCCTTTTAAAGAGAGGTGCTATATATGCCCTCCTCCTCCTCTGGGACTTCACCAGTCCTCCATGAGTTCTCAAAGATAATTGCTAACAGTGTTGAGATTGCTTCAACTAATCGCTTAAGTACCCCTAGGATGAGTATAGCACAATAAACGTTAATGGCTCTTCATGCTACAGACTGATTTCCTGTTCTCAGAAAATTTACAATCTAAACTAAGACAAGATGACAATATAGGGAGTGGACAATATAATAATGCTGTCAGTGGGAACCCAATGTGTTCTGAAGTAAAGCTATTGTTTTAATTTTCATTATGTTTTAGCAGAGGCCCTGAAATACTCAAGGAACAGCACACACAGCCTCAAAGCAAAGAGGAGAGCACCGTGTTGTTTAGCAGAACAAAATCCCAACCAATCCTCTACTGAAAGTTCCATACATGGCTAAGGAGGCGGGGAACTCCTCAGGGCCTCTCTCTCATGTTTGTTTGACTTGACCACAAAGCCAAAATAACGGTGTATGTCATGAATTTCAATGACACTAGTACTAAAATACTAACTCTACTAGCCATTTCAATGCAGCCTTACAATGAAGGATCTCCAACAATGCAGAAGGTGAAAGTATGAAGAAAGCTAAATTACCTTACCCGCTGCAATTTCAAGCTACAGTTAACAAAAGAATACTCAAGTTAAATTTCAGGTTGCAAAATTAGTAAATCTGACCTTATCACTCAGTGTTGCAATCTATCAAACACAGGCTTCCAGAACTTTCATTACATTCAGGACTCCAGAGTTTGTAAAGGGGTTTCTCAGCCATATTCTGGTACTTTGCCATTCATTGTTGACAGTGAATTCTGAAACCCTCTTACCTCAATGATGAACTTCTGACTAGCTTTTACCATTTTCTTTCTGTAACTGAGGATGCTGCATTTCAGTGTTGAGTCTACATTTCAATCTATTTAAGGTAACTATTAAAAATGCAAAAATTATTTTTTTTACCAGTACAATTTAAACATTGTAACTCCTAGATCTTCTCCAGGGAGAGGAAACTGTTCACAGACCCAACTGTTTCCTCTGCCACAACCATGCCCATTAGTATTAGCTAGGGCCGTAATTTATTAAGCACAAAGCAGATCTTAAGTGAGGGCTGCTGCCAATCCAAAATACAGCAACAAACAAGCCCTGCGTTTCTGTTGAAATAAAAGGCAGAAATAAAAAGTAAGATTTAAAGAGCTGTTGTCACCTCATGAAAACTGGGAAAAATATTCAACTGAGAAATAATTCTGCTCATGCAATTTTCTCTATCTTTCTGAGATTTTTATCCACAACAGTACTGACTTGCTGGAGGTGTGGATTTTAACAGGCCAACATTAATACACTCTGTTTCAGAGGGCGCTTGTATCCCCTATTTGGATTCATTATTTGAAATGAACTACAGGTACCAACAATGACAAGGACGAACCTGCTTTGATATTAGCAAATACCAGCACACCTGATTTTTGAATAAGCGGGGATAGGTGGCTCCTGAAGAGTGCCCTGGAAGCCAAACATCTAGCACTGATCTACTAGAAGAAAAACACTATGACCAGGCAAAAATCTAGAAACCTCTGGATCCCCATCCTTCTTGAGAAAATTCCCTTTGCATCACAATGAAATGAACATCTGCAACAGTCTTTGGCAGCCCAACTATCAATAACAAACTTCAGCCATGGCTGCTTCCTGTGCACCTGATGAAGGCACTGAAGGTATAATTCTGGCCCTACTGAAGTCAACAGTGAAACTCCAATGGACTTCCACAGGGTCAGGATTTCACCCCTAATCTACAGCATCTCTGGGATTGGGACCTTGGAATATAACAACAAAATTCTATTGTGGTTCCATCAAAGGATCCCAATGCACTTAATTAATATCAACTCAGTCTTGCAACAGACTTGTGAGGGACAGAAGTATCCTTATTTACAAAGTGGGTGGGGGACTGACTTGCCCAAGATCACAGAAGTAATCAGCACCACAGCAAGGAAGAGAACTCAGGGCTCCGGTCTCCCACCCTTCACCTTCACCACAAGGCCAGACTCTATCCCAAGGAGGCAAAATTCAAATACGTTTTGTTTTTTTAAACTAGCTTTAGTTTTATACTTTATACTCTTGAATTCATCCTGCTACACTCATCTGATGATATTTATTTCCATACCAGCTGCAATTCTGTTGTTGTGCTACTATCTTTCTGTTTGTCATATTCCTATAGTGCTTGGGTTTACTACCGTTAAACCTTCAACAAACAATTAGGAAACTAATTAAGAACAACACTGCACAGGTTTCATGTAGCAAGAGATACTGGCGGGTTAACAGAGAAAATACCACCCTGAACCTACCATAAAAATACTTCCCTTGCCCCACATACTCCAAAAAACATCTAAAATATTTGGACTATTTGGGTGATTGGCCCGACAGATGACAAATATTCAAGGTAGAACAATTAGACTGGGAGAAAAGAAAATCTTGGGAATATCTGTTGAATAGAGCAATCACCTAGCACACTTATCACAAAGGATTTAAGGTTTATTTGGGTGAGGGAGGAGGGAATCACTGAAATAATCAAATGGGTGAACAGCTACAATAAAAAAAGGGCAAAGAAGATACCAGATTATAGCAGCAGAAGGAACATAGACATAATAAAAAAAGAGTCAATATACCCACCTCCTTGCCCTCTCTGGAGCACTCTACCTAGCACTGGTTACTGTTTAAAAGAAAGGCTATTCTTGCACTGAAAAGGATGAAGAATTAGGGCAGCAAAGATGATACTAAAACCAAAAATGTAATAGGAAGCCTTGTAATTACTGGGGTGATAATACCCTGAGGTGAGCCAACAGAGTTCATGAAAATAATGAAAGGAATTGTAGTTAAACTTTATACAATGGTCTAAAACTTGGAGAGCAGGATAAAAAGTAGAGGTAATAGACCTATAGAATAAATTATTACAGATGATGATCAAAAGAGTATGAATCTGAGTGAAATCTAGACCTGGTTTTGGACGTGCGAGTGAAGGGGTGGAGTAAGAGATATAATAAAGAAAAGGAAAACAGAATTAAAATACAATTCAAAGGGCAAGATTTTGGGGATGTATGGCTTTTTCCAGTTCCTAAACAGTTCCTAGATGTGTATTATTATTAACATTCCCAGGCCAAGTTGTACACAACGAAAGTAGATGGGGGAAAAAAAGTTTCTTTACTAAAAAAAACAACCAACCAACCCCCCCAAAAAACAACCTTAAACACACAAATATTATTGATAAGTTAACATCAATAGTCAATAACTGCCAGAATCTGAATATGAAAAGAAAAGAGAGCCATGAAGGTTAACAAGCCAGAGAGTTAAAAAGGCACCCAGTTTTTTTGAAGCGTCTTCCCTAGCCTGGAAAAATCCATATGACATCCAAAACAAAGGCTGTATTGTTATGATGCCACCCAATTTATTAGGTGATCATAAAACCCAGGGCTTGTTTGAGATTTCAGGCATGTATGCACATGCATATTGTGTTCAATCCTCAAGAGAAGGCAAGGTATCAAAGTTCCCAAGAATGGAGTAGCTAGACCAATGATACAAGATGCATGCGTGTGACGCAAAATGCATAACAAAGCTGATGCTTTAAGTACAGCAGCTTTGGCAATATTCCTTTGAAGTTTTAACTATATTTAACTTAACTAGAGAACACTTTAATAGTGTATTATCCAAGAATTGAATATTGCTGATGGAACACAAGATAATTTTTATTTTAGTAAGGAATTACTGGTTCTGCAAGAAAATCAGAAATGAGACATTCATGCTCTCCCAATCTAACTTCATATACATAATCTTTACCTTAACAAATTTCTCCCCACCCACCAGGTCCATCTCATCTTTCTGGGTACAGCTTTATGTAAGATAATGTCTATCTATAAAATAGCTTCAGATATAAAATTTCTTACAAGAGATTTTCCAGAGCAAAAAAGATACTGTAATCACGTCTAGTTTGTGTGTTGAAACTTAAAATGCAAAACAATAATAGACAGTAACATACCACACATCTTCTACGGGGCATACTCCTTTATTAACAAAAGACACATGATACACTAACATTTGAGCAGCATCATGCAAAGCTTACCTTTTGTCCTTTAGGAAGACTGTCTAATCTCCTACCTGCAGTGCATCAGAAGTACAATCTGAACACAGTAAGGTAGAAATCCCTCTTTGTAATGAACTTTCTGACAATAATGTTTAGTGAGAGAGTGTGTAGAGAAGAGAAGGGTTAAAATGCTTGGGAGGGTGGGTTCTCCACCATTTAAATTCATGGCAGCACTTGTCATGCTGTTTGAAGGGTGCCCTGGTAAAGGGCATTCAACCCTTAAATGATTTTTAACTTGAAACAAATATGGAGTTCACAGAGATATTGATGTGATGAATGCTCTTCTTTTCTTGCTGTTTGAGCACACCTCTACCACATAGCATGCAGGTGACCTCTAACTATGTGCTCGTTTTGGTTAACCATCCCTTATGACATTTCTGTACCATAATAATATGTAGCAGAGTTGAAAACATTTAAAAATTGTGTCAAAAAGTGGGCAGAGGGGAGAAGTGAGTTGATCTAAAATCTATCTCCAGTTTTCTCTGCAGTGAATTTAATGATATTAAGCAATGTTCACCTGTGGCATTTACTTCATTATAAAACATTTGCTCACACGTTCTGTTCCCAGGCAGTGGCAGCTCACAATTTTAAGCAAGGAACAAAATTAAGAAGCTTTTCCTAATTAGTTCATCTGTGCTGCATTAAATTTGTGCTGGAAGGTTCCCAACATGGTCTGCTGCAATTATTTACAATGAATAGGAAGCTCATAAAATACTGACACAAATAGCTCTCTGTAAGAAAACTGACAGGTTTGGCCACACCTGTTATAATTATAAATGAGAAAAGGTTTGCACCGGAAAATGGCTTTTTAATGAAGGTCTCACAGTATGCACTTAGGTTAACAGACAGTAAGTTGCAAATGAAGTAGCTGTAAGAGGCTAAGAGATATCCCATGTCTCAGTTGTGCTATGTAAGCAGAGAGTAGGCAGGGAAAAATCCTGGTCCCCAAAAGCTCAGGTCAAATAGAAATGTTATATGGACAAGTATTGGGATTCCAGTCTGTTGGATAAGGACAGCAGGGGACGCTGAGGCAAACTGAGTGACACAGTGCGAGAGAAAATGGCTGCGGAGGGGCTGAGTGGCAGATGGAGAAAGAAAACTGAGCTGCACTCAGGGGCAGGGGACGAGAAGGAACTGTATGGAGCAACAGAACTGCACTGCCAGTCAGAAGGGAGGCACTGAAATGAAGAGAAGCTGAGCAGAGCAATAGAGCTGAGTTGCCAGTCATGAAGAGTGGCAGAAATATGGGCCTTGATGATGTTAGCCAGGTGAGACCAAGAAGAAGTGCACTACTGAGCATGCCCAAGACTGAGCCTCAGGTGAACATGTTCCCTGTTAGTGCTGTGATTAGTATATGGGGTCTGGGGAATGGAGAGACGGGGTCTGGGCTTTTCAGCTGCAGACAGATAGTGTACTGGGAGTTAACACTGCCAGAAAGGTAAGCAGGAGTTTAACTGGCTAACCAAGGCAGAGTAGCTGTAGTTCGTTTTACTACACACACTTGATTACTTGCTGATGCAACACACTCTTTGATTTATGATGGAAACGGTCTCTTTTCAAGTACTTTGCCTTGCAATTGCAAACTTTGCTGCTGCTGCTAGGCCCTGCAATTTTAATGTGCAGCTAAATCCCTGATTACTTCTGATCGTTTGTATTACTGTCATGCCTAAGAGCACCAGTCATGGACTCTGACCCAGTTTTTCTTCTTATTAATACGGTGGCAACACCTAGGGACTCTAGCAAGAGACTGAGGTCCCATCGTGCTAGACACTGTACAAACACATAACAAGACCACCAACCCTCACCCAAAGAGCCTACCATAAAAACCTCAATGTTTCAGATGAGTTAATTTTCCTCAATAAGTAGTAAAAAGGCAATATCCAGAGTTAAAAATTAGCCAGCTAATATTCACAAGTAACCGTCTGTTCAAATTACTTACAAAATAAACTGCTCCAAAGCTTCCATGACCAATCTCTCGGAGATCTGTGAAGAGTTTTTCTGGATCTTCTTTAAAGAAGAGCTCTGCAATTTCTGGGTCCTTCAGGCTGCCCGCTCGGCTGGTTGATGGCATCCTGCTGGGCAGTTAGCCGACTGACTATCTGGGTTGAAAGAGCTGCCTCAACCCTTGGTTCATCTGTATGAATGGGGCCTCTTCAGCATGGATTACTGTAAGAAAAACATAACAACTTATCACTGATTACAAATCTCAGAGCCAGTGCAAAGCAACTCATTACTGAAGTCTACAGATGAGCAGGGTCCAAATTTCTTGTAGACTAAGCATGCCACGCATAACAAGTGATGCTAACACAGGAGTTGCTATACCAGATCAGTCCAACTGCTATGTAAGTCTGGTATCCTGCCTTCAACAGAGACCTGCAACTTATCCCTCGATGGAAGGTACATAAAAAATGGGGGTGGGGCGAACACCCCACCTACAATCCACTTAGCCAGTCATGCAGGGATCTAATGGGAAAAAATTCCTTCCAGGAATACAAAAATCGACCAGCTTATGAAGACTTAATTCCCCATGTGATCTTTCATTTGCAGAGATGCAAATGTTAATGGTTATACAATTATCTGCAGTACGTCTCTCAATGACCCCTAGTAATAGTGAATTCTACTGCTTAACTATAGAACCTTCCTTGGTAATAAACTTACTGCCCTTTAGCTTAATTTAATTCAGTATTACCTTCTTTTATTACACCACAGGCTAAAAAGGAGGCACTGATCAACTGTGGCTAATTTTCCATACTTCCATCAAATCACCTTGAACACTTCTCCTGCCACCGGTAAATAAGGGCTTGTCTGCCCTTGAAATGCTGCAACTGTACCACTGTAGCGCTTCAGCATAGACACGACTTATACCAGCTGGAGGGGTTCTCCCAGCAGCCTAGATAACCCCCCGAGAGGTGGCAGCTAGGTCAAAAGAAGAATTAGGTCAGTATAACGAGGTCATGCAGGGGTGTGAAAAATCCACACACCTGAATAACACAGCTAAGCCGATCTAACCCCCAGTGTAGACAGCGCTACATCCATGGGAGAACTCTTCTGTCAAGCTAGCTGCCGCCTCTCAAGGAGATGAATTACCTACGCCGGTGGGAAAAGCCCTCCCACCGGCGTAGGTAGCATCTTCACTGAAGCTCTACAGCAGTGTAGCTGTACTGTTGTAGCATTTTAAGTGTAGACAAGCCCATACCTTCAGCCTTATCAGTCTCTTCTGATACATAAATTCAAGACCTCTATCTTATATGCCTGCTCTTGATATTTTCTATCACAACCCACATCTTAGAGAGATGGTGACCAAAATCAGAAAGAGTAACATGTGTCTGTCCTTTCAGACAAACTCAAGCATTGATGTTTTCTTTAACTGCTATAAGCACATAACAAAGCTATTTTCATTAAGCCATCTCCAATAGCTTTCCACAGAAGAACCTGAAAGTTCAGATGCCATTAGCATATGTGAAGTGTTTTAAGTGTGCTTTACCTTACATTTATCCAAAATTGATTGGTCATTTTGGACTATGTCTACACTAGGAAAAAAGCTGTACTTTTAATGTGTTAAAATCCTATTGTAGACAGGGCAATTGCAGTTCTAACGTGTTAGGGTTTACATGTACCACCGAACACAAGTTAAAACAACAACTTGCCTTGTCTACTCTAGGATTTTCACTAACATGTTAAAAACACACATTTTCGCCTAGAGAGGACAAAGCCTTGGCATTGGGAGTTTCTCACAATCCTCCATAAAATGTTACCAATCAAAACAACTATATCACTGGCAAATAGCTAACATACTATCCCCTTTCTTCTCCAAATCTTTTTGTTCTGTCTAGTCAAGATTGATACTTCCACATTTTACATTTTGTATGTTAAACCTACAGAAGGTTTTTAACTTCATAGCAGACAAAAACAGTAAATATGAGTTTAAGTGTTATGTTTAAAGGTCATTATCCCTGCACAATTTTCTCCTTTTCTGTCTCTGTACCCCCACCTCTCTTCAAATCTCCAGATCTCTGTTGAATCATTGGTTCCCCGCACCGGAAGAGACTTCTATAGAAATTATAGACAAAAATAATGCTCCTTAGAGTGCTTGTGCATAGCAGTATTTTCCTCTAGCCACTGGCAGCATGTGAAACTGACAAAGACAACTTGATCCTTGTTAGTTTCAAGCAACTGCCAGACCCACTACATGGAAAGCACTATTGTGTGTGAGCACAGCCAAGACATACCTAGTTATCAATGCTGCATGACTCTCCAACTTGTCTAGCTAAGAGGTATTTGGGAGATGGGATGCAAGAAAATCCAGGATTTCCATAATGTACCTCCAAATAGCCAGGATTGTAAACATTTGTAATATAACCATAAATGGGTTTCCATTACAGCCCACTCTCAGCACCCAAGGAACAAAACCACATGCAGATACCACAGTGATGGATTGGGTATAAGAAATTAGATGGAATTATAAACTGTTGTGCAAATATAATTATGAACATGTTTTAAGTATGTATTTATGCAGGTGCCATTACAGTGACACTGGTGTCAACCTATTAATTTCTCTGTTCATTTATATTAAAACATACGATTAGCACAGGAATTATATATAAAATGTAGCTCAATAAGATGAGTCAAATGTACAGGAATGTCATGTCTACATCTTATCTATCATCACAGAAATGTAGGACTGGGTGGGACCTTGAAAGGTCATCTCGTCCAGTCCCCTGCACTGAGGCAGGACTAAGTATTATCTAATTTTATCTCTTAAGGTTTCACACAGTAGAGAACAAGAATTAGCTGCAATTTAGTAGACACCTGAAATGGACTTCATTTATAACAGATGTGATAGAAAAGCAAAAAGATCAACAATATTACATTTGATCACAGCTCTAAAAAGAACATGACATTAAAAGACAACTGTTTCGCATTTACAGCCTAGAGCCGAACAATAGACAAAAACCATAAGTCAGAGAGGCAAGAGAAAGGAGATGGGGGAAGGGAGTTGATAACCACAGCACACTCAGTATTATTGAAGGAATGTTTCTTGGATCAACTGTAATGATGTCATGTTACATCTTTTAAAAAGCATCAGATTCTTACAAAAAGGACATTGTTGTTCAAAAGCAACTGCTGCAATCCCACAATGCTCTTTCCCTTACATCTGTTAATCAGTGGGGTCTAGGCTTGGACAAACCTGCCAATATGGACAAAAGTCACATGTCCCCTTCATAGTGCATCTGAGAAAGAGAGAGAGAATGAGAACCCTAGATACACAAAGCTGAGAGGGATTACAGGGTTGTCCCCCTCAAACTAGCCACTATTCTCATTCTTGGCATGATTTTTGAGTATGCCTGTGAAATGTCATCAACAGGCAGGGCTTTTTACCAGTGCTGAAACTTCCTCCAGGCTGACAGCTTATACAGAAGTGGTGTGAGGCTCCTTCGCTGCCTTACTTCACATAGTAAATGGCAAATTAAAGTGGGTCCAGCAAAAACGTCAGGTCTATTAACCTATTTCAAATACCTTAAAAGAAATTTTCTTCCTTTATTCTCAAAAAGTTTGCCTATCCTGAATCTTGAACATAATTACTACTTTTTATTTAAAGTACATATAATATATATATAAAAATAAACAAAAAAACTCATTTTAGTGCAACAGTTACAAATTTATACATGATGTTATGCCTATCCTTGTGTAAGGTTCAAATGAACAAGCATTGCCAAGACATACTAATGCAATTTCCACCCATTAAATAACTTTACATCTTCTTGCTGTCTTTTGCTTTTTTGTACAATGAAATATTTCCATTTTAAAAAAAAGTTATAACGTTAATTTCCCTTTGTCTTTTTCTGAAGCAGGAAGTCACAACACACATCAAGATTCAGCAAGTTTACCAGTTCAAACACTCTACCCCCCAGGGTGGAGACATTTAAATCAGCAATTTAATTCATGATTTAAACCACCAAGTGGAAAGCCTAAATTTAAATAACTGATTTTAATCAAATTTTCCATTTCTGTTTCAGTCTTTTTCTAAAGAAAGGTGCATTCTCGTTGGTTGATATAATCATTAAAACATGGCAAAGAGTCCTGTGGCACCTTATAGACTAACAGACATATTGGAGCATAAGCTTTTGTGGGTGAATACCCACTTCATCGGATGCATGTAGTGGAAATTTCCAGAGGCAGGTATAAATATGAAAGCAAGAATCAGGCTAGGGATAACGAGGTTAGTTCAATCAGGGAGGATGAGACCCTCTTCTAGCAGTTGAGGTGTGAACACCAAGGGAGGAACATTAAAACATGTTACTTTACAATTAAATAGAGCCTTTACACAAGACTTGGTACAACTGTTTGCTACCTACGAGGTACACTATAACTATATACATTTACTTAAGCAATTATATAGCTTAATATTTTCAGATTCTTATTAATTGTACAATTTCAGTATGTTAAAAAATGGTGAATAAAATATTGCTATTTCCTAGAGAAATAACTTTTTGCTCATGATTTGTGTCAAGCTGCATTAGGATAGTAATTGGAATTAAACACATAAAACAGTATATAAAATGTATTTTCATTAATCAAAACAAGCCCTTAATACAGTACATGACCTAGAGTGCCATATTTATAAAGCTCAAATTCAAAGGTTAGATGTTTTCCCCTGATTCTGTCTTTACATAGAAAAGCAGCTTTTACCTCAAGGTTTTAGATAGAGGCTCATGGATTCTACATATTTATTTAAAAATGTTTAAAGAGATTAGAACAAGTTTAGGTTGCAACATACTTTATATTAAATTCAGATTTCATTTTAAAAAGATTTATTTTTATAAAGAAAAAATATAATTTAAATAAAATCAGAAAAATCCAATTTAAATAAAAAATAAATATTTTTATCTACCTTGCTACCCCCTTTCTTAGAACAAAGATGCTTTAATTTTTGGGAGAGGTGGGAGTCGGAAGGAGGAAAGGAGATTTCAGGGAGAGGGTGGAAAGTGTGTATGCATTATTTTATTAATAATGCAAATATATCATAGTGCAAAATAAGAGATCAAAACTAAATTGCACTGAAAACTGAAGGATTCAATTCTTATGAATTTTGGTACAACAATTGCTATGGTTGTATTCTCTTCATATGAAGTCACTCAAACCTCTCAATACCATTGGTATTTGAAGGCAATTATTCTTATTTTATCTGCTGATTCTGATTTATCTAAATCCTGCTGTGCCCAACATATACCACAGCACTTTAATTTTCAAATTTAGGGTCATGCTGCATGCAATCTACTTTTTGCTCCAGCGCAGCACCTCTGCACTAGAGCAGCTACATTGGTGCATAAAACCCAAATTGTACGGTATGCCTCATTGGTGATCATCCACATTTAAGAAAAGATATTATATAAAATATTAATGACGACTGGAATGTAATTTAATTTGACAATTCCACTCATAATCAGAGAGTTACTCCAAAAAGTTGATACAATTAAAAAAAAATTATATTCTAATCAAACCGGAGAAGGATCACGGTAGTATAAATTCTGACCAACTCCTTTTACACACACTAGTCTGCACTGTGTTTATTTTACTGGGTACTAGTAACGTCACTGAAACTGATTACAGGCCAAAATATTTTATCAAATTACTTTCACATGATCAATTAGTAGAAATTGCACAAATACACCCATGAAAGTCCTTGTGTACATAAAATTTTATGCTGCTATAATTATGTTTATTGTATACATACACACCCGTCAGAACCACTGACATCATGAACTTGCAAAATGAGAAAGGGGAAAAAAACCACGTTTGGAAGACCTGTTCTCTTTTGTGTTTTCTGCCTGCCTGTTACCCATGTCATCCCTTGCTAAAACAAGACCCCACCCCATGACTAAGATCCAGTGGGATACTTAAAGGCAGTACAAACAAAGCTCTGCATCCTCAACTGTCATATGCGAAGTGTAGATTTAAGCCCTGTCTTATGTAGGCCTTACAACAAAGTTTAAGGACTACCGCAGCAGGGCAGTTAAAATTCACTCGTAATGCCTGTATAGACAGAGCACAGTAAATCCATGGTACGCCCACACCCTGAATACTGGGTGTGGTTCCAGTCATCTCACCTCAAAAAAGATATATTAGAATTGTAAAACATACAGAGAAGGGCAACGAAAACAATGAGGAGTATGGAATAGATTCCATGTGAGGAGAGATTAAAAAGTCTGGGACTATTCATCTTAGAAAAGAGATGGCTAAGGAGAGATATGGTACAGGTCTACAAAATCATAAATGGTATGGAGAAAGTTTAAGTGTTATTTCTCCCTTTACATAACACAAGAACTAGGGTTTACCCAATCAAATTAATAGGCACCAGATTTAAAACAAACATAAGGAAGTACTTCTTCACACAATGCACAGTCAACCTGTGGAACTCATTGCCATGGGATGTTGTGAAGTCCAAAAGTATAACTGAGTTAAAATAAGAATTAGGTAAGTCCATGGAGGATAGGTCAATCCAGTTCTATTCACCAAGATTGTATGGGTTACAATCCCATGATCCATGACCTCCAACTGCCAAAAGCTGGGACTGGACGATAAGGGATGGATCACTTGAAATTGCCCTGTTCTGTTCATTCCATCTGACACAGGCCACTGTCAGAAGACAAGGAAACTGGGCTAGATGGACCATTGGTCTGACCCAGTCTGGCCGTTCTTATCTGACACTACAGTAAAATGCATCTGTGCCACCCACATATCCTGGGTAATTATTTGCAATATCTTCAAAGTATTAAACGTAATAAACACACATATTGGGAACAGACTATATTTAGAATTCACCGTAGAAGCCTGTTAATTACATTAGCTGAGATTTCCACATATGTACAGTGATCAACTTTCAGAATCTCACCCAGACTAAAGCCAGTGAGAAGCAAAGACCATTAGAATTTATGAGACTGTGCCAAGTATTACTGCATCAAAGGAACAACCTTAGCTCCAGAAGGCTATTCAAAAGGCTATAAAGAGTAAAACTCTCAGATTAGTATGCAGGCTTGTGTGTAAATCAGATTAGTAGAGGTACAATGCAGCACACATTCTCCCATAGATTTAACTTCAAAGAATTAACAAATTCAATTTTAAAAATAGGTATTTGTTAAATTCTGGTGACCATAACTCATACAAGCTGAGGCACACATCAGACTTGTGTGTTGTAAAATAGTTTACCATGCTCTGTCACTTCCCATTTCATTAGGTATCAAACACAGCACACAACATGAGGAAGCTGGACGGACACGATGCCTAATGATGACCGCCGGGATGATCAGCTGAAGATTCCGCCATCACTAAGTTCAAACAAGTCATTTGTGACTTTGGAGTTGGTTTTGGTTTTAGATAAGTTATTGCCACCCTACACACTATAAAATGTGTACCCTTAACATGGGCTATGTCTACACTATGAGCCAGGGGTATGATTCCCAGCTTGCACGGACGTACTTTGCTCACTTTCATCTGAGCTAGCACATTAAAAATTGCAGGGAAGCCACAGTACCACAGGCAGCAGCAACGACGGCACTGCCGTGCCTTGTCCTACGATGGCTACCCCACTAATTTTAACGTGCTAGCTGAAACGGGAGATAGCATGAGTACAGCTACCGGAGCTGGGAATCACACCCCTAGCTTATAGCGTAGTCAAAGCCAGAATCAAATCTATGAAAACTGATCTTTAGTGGCAGATATTGGATGCCTTACCACGGCTAAATATACTGCTCACCGACCACACTTAAAAATGAATTCAAGTCGCTAGTCATAGTCGTTAAAAAAATTGAGCTATTTCTGCTAACATTAAAGATTATAAAGTAAACAGTCCAACAAACAAAACAAAAAAACAAAATACACCACATTGGCCTTTGAAACTGCTGCTCACCCACAGCTCCATTTGGAAATTGGTATTTAGGGTTTTTACAGCATTTAATCCACATATAGCGTCAACAATTACTAAAGTAAAAGCATAAAATAGATGAAGAATGAGTTTCATCATACAACTGTCGGAAAAGGGCTTTTGTTTCTTGCATATGGGTCAGTTCCAAGAAGCATATGAAGCAGATAGTAAATTATATTCTCAACGCACGAGTCGCATTTTCCTGAATGGTTTCCAGTTGACAGTGAAAATTACCACCACTATCATAAAGACAATAAACTGGAACTACTGAAACCACTGACGTTTTACAAATGTTTCTTTTATTTTCATGTACGCCTGAAGCTAGAGAGAGAAAAAGAATGCTTAAAATACAAACTGATATGTCATAATATCTATCCATTTTAAATTGGAGATTTAAGGCCTGACCCACAAGTATAATTTAAAAAAAAATGAACAAACTAATAATTCCCCTTTCAGTGCTTTATATCTTTTGGCTATTTATTGATAGATTCTGAAAATGAACATACAATGCAATAGTTACATATATAAAACAGACAAGAAAATTAAGATAAAAGATTTAAATTATAGAATGCAAGTTGCTTTTAGTACACAAGTGTGGAGCAGTCGATGTTTCATTTACTTCTAGAAAGGTACTTGAGAATTCATATTCCTCCATGCTACCACAAAGACACCAACTATTTTAACAGCACAAGCTTTATAACTTATGTCAAACATCTATAGAAGATTTTTCCCAACATGGTGTCTAACCATGTAGCTCAAGCACGTTTCCTTTTTATCAAGGTTGATGCATCAAGGTAGAAATGGTAACATCTACTTACATTACTGATATTAAAAAACCTCAACTCCAATCTTGAAAAGCAAGATCACAACATACGGAAAGAAGAGTCAAACAGCATATCTGCATACAGATAGAAGAGGAAAAATCATAAATGCCTATTTCAAAATTTACTTTCTTCAATTAGTAAGGTTCATATATTTCCCAATTTCCAAGGTTTCCTGATTGACTGCTGCTCTACAGCACATACATGTGACCAATACACATCATCTGGCTATCTAGAGACGAAAGACTGACTTTTCGTTCCTTACAGTTAGAAGATGGAGCACAAATACTGAGGTATATTTCTTGAACTACCTAGTTTCATCTTGAAATGTTTTGTTTTTACAGGTATACAAGCATCCAAGGTATGCCATAGCTTTTCTGATGGGCATGATGGCTTGTAACACAAGAACTGCCATGCTACATCCTGTGATTTATGGGACATGGAGTTGACCTTAGGGAGAAATTCCAGGATGATCCCAAGAACTATTTTGTCCATAAGACAAATGCTGAAGTTGTGTTCTATGGGCAGAGTTCCTAATTCTGATATTTGTCTGGTTATAGACTGTTGACATAACCGCTATAAAAACCCCACTTGACAGAAAGGTAATAAAGAGAAACCTCCCTCAGAAGTTCTAAAGGACGTACCACAATGATACTGAGCACCAATCTGACGTCCCAAGATGGAGTGCTCCTGTGTAGTTGTTGAAGATGTATGAGTAAGGATTCCTGAAGAAATTCAGTGCCTGCATATACACATTCTTCCCTCTGCACACTCCCAGCACACTGAGTAGCGTTGATGTGCATACCTTCAATTTCAGTGCCTTTAAACCCACAGTGAAATTGTCCTGAAGGAACTCTAGAACTGTACATGATGTTTTTGCTGATCTTGGTGTAACTCTGCTCTCTAAAGCAGCATTTAAAATTTTACCAAGATAATATATTTACTCAATTGATAAAACTTATCTGGAAATGGAAAGAGTAGAGGTTACCTGGCCAAACAGCCCTCCTCCTTTAGTTGCTCCCTGTCAAATGGCAGGCAGCTGGCTAGTTTGCTGCACTCAGGTTGCACAAAGGGGTCTTTGGAGCAGTCAGGAAATCCTTTTTACGTGGCACACACAACAGTGGTTCTAGCGTCACGTTTACTAGATCCAAAATTCAGGGTCTCTGCAATCAGCGTGATGCCAGCAGAATGAAAGTCCTCTCCTTTCTGACTCTCTGTGCAGTCCAGGGCAGAATCAGGTACAGCAGGAACACATAAAAGCTCTGGATATGTGCCAAAGCACTCCTCAATGTAGGCTCCTGCTCATAAGGTCCATACTTAGCCTGCTTTGACAATCTACTGTTGGGTTGTTTTTCCCTTTGATGTACATTGCCCAGGTGAACAGGTTATTCTCCTTGCTCAGCAATAGTATCTGGCCCGCTCCTTGCATAGCAAGTGACCTGGCTTCCATCTCCATGCTCAATTACACCATGGAACATATGTGGATGTCTGTCATTGAATGTAAGAACATCTTCAGGTCTTGCAGGATGGCTTTCAGTTTTAGGCAGTTAACATAGCGTCTTCTCTTTGTTAGACCATATGCCTTGGTCTATTCCTATGCTGAAGTGTGCTCTGCCACCCCCTAAACCGGGATATGTTACCTTTGTTTTGTCTAGTTCTGAGATTTGGAGATCCTTCCAGCATCTGTTGTTCATCATCCACGACTGATGTGATATGGACACTTCTGAAAGGATCTTGATTGGAAGTGATGATAAGTCCAGGGGACACAACAGGAGAAAAAAAATCTAAAAAGGCACTATGTGGAATTTAGCCCCTGTGGTACTTATGTACAGAAGACATGGGAGGAACTGGATTGGACGTTCTGAAGGAATACTGAAATCACTACATGGATTTTATTAACTTCCGCTTTCACTCCTTAGAAATTAATACTTAGTGTCAAACTGTACCCCACATGAATAACTTTAAATAGCTATGAACTAATGGTTCTCTCAGTTTATCTCAAAGCTATACTGGTACTTCCCTGGTACTTGTATGACTGGTAGGGTGTCCACTGGGGCCTTGCATCTGGATGGGGGCCAGAGCAGAAGGTCATCAAAGAAGATGCAGATAAGAACTGTTTCCTATTTGAGAGCTGCTAGTAAAACCTCCAAGACCTAAATAAACACCCTAGGTAAGGATCTGTACTGGAAATGGTGCCAATTATCAGCAAAACAAATTGCCATGAGATTAGTTTGACCTCAATTGTATGCAAGGTCTTCGAACAAATTTTGAAAGATAAAGTAGTTAAGGACATGGAGGTGAATGGTAATTCAGATAAAATACAACATGGTTTTACAAAAGGTAGATCATGCCAGACCAACCTGATCTCCTTCTTTGAGAAAATAACTGATTTTTTAGACAAAGGAAATTCATCAGGTTTAATCTACCTGGATTTCAATAAGGCATTTGATACAGTTCCATATGGGAAAGTATTAGTTAAATTGGAGAGGACGACGATTAATGTGAGAAATGAAAGATGGATAAGGAACTGATGAAAGGGGAGACTACAGCAGGTCATAATGAAAAGTGAACTGTCAGGCTGCAGGGAAGTTACTAGTGGAGTTCCTCACGGATCAGTCTTGGGACCAATTTTATTTAACATTTTTATTACTGACTTTGGCACAAAAAGTGAGTGCACGCTAATAAACTTTCGCAAAAAGAAAAGGAGTACTTGTGGCACCTTAGAGACTAACAAATTTATTTGAGCATAAGCTTTTGTGAGCTACAGCTCACTTCATCGGATGCATTCAATGGAAAAAAAAATGTATCCGACGAAGTGAGCTGTAGCTCTTGAAAGCTTATGCGCAAATAAATTTGTTAGTCTCTAAGGTGCCACAAGTACTCCTTTTCTTTTTGCGAATACAGACTAACACGGCTGCTACTCTGAAACCTAATAAACTTTGTGGATGACACAAAGTTAGGAGGTATTGCCAATATGAAGGAGGACTGGAATATCATACAAGAAGATCTGGATGACCTTGTAAACTGGAGTAATAGAAATGGGATGAAATGTAATAGTGCAAAATCACGCATTTAGGGACTAACAACAAGAATTTTTGCTTTTAGCTGGGGACTAATCAGTTGAAAGTGACAGAGGAGGAGACTTGGGTGTACTGGTTGATCAAACCTGTGATCTCTGCACCTGTTCCAGGTTGAATGCATCTTTCTTAAACATGGGAGACGAGTTAAATGGTGGATTTTCTGTAACTTGAAGTTTTTAAACCATGATTTGAGGACTTCAGTAACTCAGCCAGAGGTTAGGGGTCTATTATAGAAGTGGGTGGGCAAAGTTCTGTGGCCTGCAATTGCAGCAGATCAGACTAGATGATCACGATAATCCCTGCTGATCTTAAAGTCCATGAGTCTATGAGCAGATAAGGATGTGGAATGGTGTTTACAGCCAAAAGGAAGTCCCCATAAGATACGGATCCCTCTTGCATTTTGATTTTCAGAGAAACTTCAAGTACTTCAGATCCAGAACTGCTCTTTTCCCTCCCAAACTCCTGAGGAGTAAAAAAACAATGGAGTATACGTACTGCCCTCTCCCTGAGTCAGGATCACCTCTATTGCCAAAGTCTAAAGAAGATGGACTACAGTAAGGCTACGTTTTAGTCATGGGTATGTTTAGTAAAAGTTATGGACAGGTCATGGGCAGTATGCAAAAATTCATGGCCCGTGACCTGTTCATGAAAATACCAGGGACTAAAACTTTTGGGGGGGGGGGACTGAGCTGCCATGGGGCACGCGGGTGCTGGGGCCCGCAGGTGCACAGCCCAGGACTCCCACTAGTGCTGGGGGTAGGGAGCTTTGGCAGGCTCCCTACCTGGCTCCATACCTCCACCCCACCCCCCAGCAGCAGCAGAGTTTGGGTGTGGGAGGGGGCAGGGGCACGGGATGGGGTGAGGCGGGCTCTGGGCGGCGTTTACCTAGGTGGCTCCCCAGAAGCGGTAACATCCCTCTTGCTCAGCTGCTAGGCAGAGGCATGGCCAGGCAGCTCTGCACCCTGCCTCTGCCCAGAGCGCTGGCTTTGCAGCTCCCATTCGCCGGGAGACAAGACAAAACAAGACAAGACAAAAGGTAAATAACCTGCATCAAGGGGGTCAGAGTTCTCAACCCCTCTCTGTCTGAGGGTCCCAGGCTGTGACAAGATTAACACAGTACTGAGGGTCCCTCTACCTCTTCAAAGGGTCCAGGTGGCAGAGGCTCTTCAGCAGCTTTTCTGGTAAGCAGCCACTGCTCTGTGGGGCTAGAGAGCTCTGTGTTCAAGCTCTGCTTCCCTTCAAGCACTGCCCTGCACCAGGCTTGGATTCTCTTTTTTAAGGAGCCACCCCTCTGCAGGCTGACTGTGCCCAGAGGAGCTTTTTAACACCTTCCTGACTCGAGTGAGCATCTGTCCCACCACAGCCAGGCTGAACAAACAGTGTCAGCGTGGAAGGGCAAGGAGGGGAGGGGAATATGGACAAGTTTTACTTTCAAATCGGATGCTCTGAACAATATTCTGCAGCGTACCAATAATTCTAAGGGGAAGAATCTTTTGCATCCAAACTCTCCAATGGCTAGAGTCTTGAAGCCCAATACAACAACTTATAATTAGGGAATACAGTTCTCAGGGCAGCTGTAAGACCCAGTCTTCTACAATACTTCAGGTCATACCAGTCAAACCTACAAAATCATTCAGATGACTTTAAAGGGCAGTAAACGTCACATTTTTTTGAGCAAGCAATCAAGTCTTAGAACTAGCGTCTTCTGAATCAAATTGACAAAACAAAAGTATGATGAGCTTGTGAGAACTTCTTACAAGGTCTGTTCTAATTTTAGAAATGACCAGGGGACAATTGTGTCTGTGCTAATTAGTGAGAGAGAAAGATATTTACAGATTCTTTTGTAGGGCAGCAAGGTAATAAGAAGTCCTGAAGAGCAGTTGTCTTGCCCAATGAAAAGGCTTCAGGTTTAGTGAAATTAATTTTACAATCAGAGAGACACCATTCAACACTTGGAGACAAGATGAACTCACGTGCCATGGTTAGTTGGGTTTAAGGAGACATAAGCAGCATATAGTGATATCTTACGACATCTCCATTCAACTCTGACTAGAGAAAAATACGATAGACAATTTGAGCCAACAATGGCTTATAGATAGGATCCAAGATCCATGGTCAAAATGGAATACAAAGGTCTCAGGTATATCCCAAATAGGGGCTAAAAGAGGATAGATTGGTGCCTTAGTTTTTAATGGCACTCCAACTAGTCCTATATTTAGACAGACCTTGATTTCCAAGCCACTCTGGCCTACAGTTGCCAACTACTTACCCCTTGCTACATAAAAAGTTTACTAATCTGATCCTTTTATAGCCACTCCCAATCAACTACAGCCAATCCCCTGTGGCTGCTTTTTTCTTCTAACACTTTTATATTCACATCTCCTTTGATCATAAGTTGTAAGAATTCCAGTATATTAGCAGGTTTTACTGCCAGCTTCCTTGTCAAGAAAAGGATACCAACTGCACAATGCTGAGGTGGATCAAAGAGACAGCTCAGTCTAATAAAACAGTAATAATGGACAACCTAACTCCTGGCATATAAACTGGTCAAATGTCAGTGGGATTATAAACCGAGAGAAACATTTTCTTGACACCTTAAACAATTGCTTCCTGGAACAGCTAATGTCTGAGTACACAATAGGGCTGGCTGTTCCTGACCTAGTATTAAGTAATATAGGCTCAAAAAGTAACTATCCCTTGAGCTACTATACAGTAGGGTCCACAATATAATGAAGTTACGTGCCCTTGGGGAAGGAATAATACCAAAACTACCACTGAGACACGAACATTTAGAAAGGGGAATTTAAATAGAAAAAGTTAATCAAAAAGATCCTGCATTCAGAAGTGAGAAAATTAACAACCTTAAACTGAGCATGAAAGCTAGTTAAGCCTAAACCATAACAGTCAAAGAAGGTATGCAAACTCCAGCCAAAAGCCTAGACAGGAGGGAACACACACAAAAAAGAGTCTGGTTAAATGGCAAAGCTCAAGAGATCATTCAAGCCAAAGAGGTATTCAGAAAATGGAAATCCAACCCAAGCAAAGCTAATAAAAAGGAACATAAACTACAGTAGGAAAAAGATAAAACAGATATTAGGAAAGCTAAGAGGGAATTTGAAGATCAAATAGAGACTTAAAAACAAATATGAAATTATTTAAGTAGAAAGCCTGCAGAAGAAGTCAGGTAATCCCCTGGACTACCAGATAGAAAAACAGTAATTAGGGAAGATAAGGGTATTAAAGAGAATCTAAATTATTTCTGTGCCTCAATCTTCACCACCAAGAAAGATATTTAACCCAGACCTACTCTTTTTAGGTAACAAAAATGAGGTTCTGTCACGGACTGGTATGTCAAAAGAGATGGTGCTGGAATATGTTCATACATTAAAAAGAAGCAAGTTGCCATGACCAGGCAAGTTCATGTCCAAAAATTCCAAAGGAACTTAACAATGAAGTGGCTACACTGCTAACAAAAATATGCAGTCTTTCATTAAAATTAGCTACAGCACAAGAGGATTAGATAGAAGTAGATGGTCACTGGTAATCTTCACAAAAATGCTAAGGGTGATCCAGTAATACAGACCAGTAAGTTTTACAACAATCGATAGAAGCAATCATTATAAAAATAGAATGATAAAGTAACTAGATAGTTATGATGAGCTAGGGACAAACCAGCATGGCTTCTATAGAGGAAAACAAGATCTCTCGAGTCTACTAGGATTTTTTGAGCATGTCAACAAAATAGCAGGAAAAGAAGAAACAACTAAAAGTTTATTTGGCCATTCGAGGCTGCTTTGACAAACTCTTTACAAGACACTATTACAAAAGTTAAATGATCATTGGACTGAAAAGTCAAGTACTGTCATGGATTAGACACCTCCTAAAAGACAAATCAAAGAGTACGACTACTTGATTAATTTTCAACAGAAGGAAAGATTTACAGTGATGATCCAAGCCCCTGTGATGGTACTATACAATATATATATTAGTCATCTGGAAAAGGGAATGAAGAATGAGCTGACAGTTTGCACGTGACAAAATTATTCAGGTTAGTTATGTCTACAGGCAACTGTTGAAGAACTTAAGAGGAACCTACAAAAGCTAGACAAGTGGACAGCAAAATGACAGACGAAGTTCAATGTTGAAAAACGCAAAGTAATCAACACTGGACGGAATAATATGTGCTAGTACATATAGCTGAATTCTAAATTAACTGTAACTCTCACGAAAAAGACTGCAGACACCACAAAAAGCAAACGATGTTACAATGTACAAGGAATGGGTTCGAAAAATAATACTGAAAATATTATAATGCAATTATATAAATCTATGGTACATTCACACCTGGGGAGACAAAGTATTGGGACTGCTACATTTAGAGAGAAGATATTTTACAGGTAAAAAAAAGTAGTATTAACAAAAAAGTAAATCGGGGTCCTACTTACCCTCTCAGACTTCCAGAACAAGGGAATATGCAGTAAAATTGAAAGCAGCAAATTTAAAATCAATACAAATAATTTTAAAAAACAGTACAGAATTAAACTGCAGAACTCACTGACACAGGGTATCAAGGCCAAGATTAGTAAGAGTAACAAAAAAGGATTAGATATTTATATGGATGAGAACATCCACTGACAGATTAAACAAGATTTTTTCATGGTGGTTCTGGGACCTTCTCTGAAGCATCTGGTACTCAGAGATAGGATGTAGGACTAGATGGACCACGGGTCTAATTTGGGACAGCAATTTCTATGATCACTAATCTCTTAGTGATCTCAAACAAACATCCTTTCCAATTTCCTTGGCTACGAAAAAATAGTTAACATAGCACTTTATAAGAAACAGTAAATGCCAGTTTCTCAGAAGAAGCCTACTGAAAGACGGCACAGAAATTATAACATATTTTACTACTTGCTAGTCATGTAGCTATTTGAAATCTGTTTCACTATTGTACAAATATGGAAGAAGCTGTTGAGAACAGACTGTTCAGTGAAAGGCCAATTTCTCCATTACAAAGAATGACCCATCTAAGGACCTGAAAGTGCTTTCCCGTTGGAAAGTGGATAGTAGGAGGACTTGTGCCAGGGGAGGTGTCTGCTGTATATGCTTCTGTCTTAAAGAAGGTGGCTGTCTTAAAGAAGGTGGATCCGTGAATGGCAGGACATATTTCTACGTCACAAGCAAGGACATATGTACTGTTTACATACAACGAGTTTAAAAAGAAGATTTTGTCTGTTGTATCAGATCATCAGTGTCCATAAGTGGAATATTTTGAACATTTATAGTTTCACACATTTCTACAACACAGCAACAGTCCTCCTCAGCTATGAACCCTCCAAAGAAAAAGTCGTTAGTCCACCTCAAATTGAGTATTTATCCCTCCTATCCCCCACATGACTGAACAGAACAAGTTGTTATCCCACTTGTGGGAAGAGGGCGAGTCAAAAACAAACCCTGTCTTTGTTCTTCTTTTTGTCTAGTGGAAGACACACATCCCTAGTGAGGTTTACAAGGGCTGGATTCTCTGTGTTTGTTTTATAAAGTAGTTTTCAGGAAACCTCAAGATGGTAACAAATATTCAATTTTATTGTAGTTTCAACTACGCTAATTTTATTTGGTCGGATGAAAAAACGTCTTTATGCCAACCAGAACACCCAGCAACTGAAGAGGCCAGTGGTTTACGATCAGAACTTATCCCTGTTAGGCACCTGAGGTACAAGCAGCAAGTGACCAGCAACAGAGAGGGAGAAACTTATTAATACTTATTTCAAAACCATCAAGAATTACTGGAAGGTAGCAGATATCCTAATCTTATACATGTGCTTGCTAACAATCAAGAACAAACACAAAGAAACTAAGACTGTATGGAGGTGGCGGTAGCATACGAACTTTTAAGGCATGCCTGTATGGAGAAAAGAGGTTATGTTTTAAAATGTATTAACAACATATTTTAACTGAGGTGACTTATAAAAAGGAGTTTGCACCTCGTGTAGACAAGTACCAAGCAAACCAGGTACACAAATGTGTTAGCAACAGTCAAGCCTGGGGCTCATCTTAAGGTTGACTGTGATCAGTTAACACGTTTCTGAACATCATTTTCCCTATCCATGCTTCCTGCAAGTTCCTGGTTTTAAAAAATGTGTAAATTAAACCATATTAGCTAACATGTTAATAAGGGGGGTTACAATGTAACTCAACCAATTTATTACATGCTAACAGTAATGTGCCTTATGTACCCTAGACTTAAAACATGCTATTAATGCATGTATTAGCTAACACGTGCTAATGTCATACTTTAAAATCCTTGTGTAGATGGAGCCTTTTACGCCAATACCCACTTAATGTGAATATAAAATTCATGCTAATGAGATGTGCTGCAATACTGCATCAGACAAAAGAAATTTTTGGCTGCTTTTACACTTTTGGAAATTTGGTGCACATACCCCTACTCTAAGGATGAAGCTTTGTAATAAGTTTCAGCCTTGAGGAAATTTTTACACTAATGTTATAAACTCATAGGAACAAAAGCTCTGTTGTAGTACTTTTGGAAACACTTTAGTATGAAGAGTGGACATCCTGGTATGATAGAACACTAGATCAAGTGTGAAATAGCCATGATGACTTGTTTCCTCAAATTCCCCTCACTTACAGGTTTGTGTTTTATTAAGCTACAGCTGTTATCATTTCTTCCTGAATTTTTGCTCTCTCTCTCTCTCTGGTACTTATATACCCCCACATATATATATACCCCCCATTACTGTAGTGTCTCAATGTTTTTCTACATTCTCATATATATTGATTTCTATTGCAACACAGAATAACGAAGTATACAGTGATCACTTACTATTTTTATTACAAATATTTGCACTGTAAAAATGATAAAAAAACAGTATCTTTCAATTCACCTCATACAAGTACTGTAGTGCAAACTCCATTGTGAAAGCGTAACTTACAAATGTAGATTTTTTTGCTACATAACTGCACTCAAACACAAAACAATGTAAAACTTTAGAGCCTACAAGTCCACACAGTCCTACTTCTTGTTCAGCCAATCGCTAAGACAAACAAGTTTGTTTACATTTACAGGAGATAATGCTGCCTACTTCTTATTTACAGTGTCACCTGAAAGTGAGAACAGGCGTTCCCATGGCACTTTTGTAGCCGGCATTGTAAGGTATTTACGTGCCCAATGTGCTAAACATTCGTATGTCCCTTCATGCTTTAGCCACCATTCTGGAGGACATGCTTCCACGCTGATGATGATCGTTAAAAAATAGTGCATTAATTAAATGTGTGACTGAACTCCTTGGGGGTGAATTGATTGCCCTCTGCTCTGTTTTACCTGCATTCTGCCATATATTTCATGGTATAGCAGTCTCAGATGATGACCCAGCACATGTTGTTTGATTTACAAACACTGTCACTGCAGATCTGACAAAACACCAAGAAGGTATCAATGTGAGATTTCTAAAAATAGCTACAGCACTCGACCCAAGGTTTAAGAATCGGAAGTGCCATCCAAAATCTGGAAGGGACAAGGTGTGGCAGCAGCTTTCAGAAGTCTTAAAAGAGCAACATTCCGATGTGGAAATTACAGAACTCGAACCACCACCAAAAAAATTAAAAAAAAAAAAAATCAAAAAAATCAGCCTTCTGCTGGTGGCATCTGAGTCAGATGATGAAAATGAACATGGTTCGCTCCACTCTGCTTTGGACTGTTATCGAGCAGCACCCGTCATCAGCTTGGATGAATATCCCCTGGAATGGTGGATGAAGCATGAAGGGACATATGAATCTTTAGCACATCTGGCATGTAAATATCTTGCGATGTCAGTTACAACAGTGCCATGCAAATCGGCAGCATTATCTCCTGCAAATGTAACCAATCTCGTTTGTCCAAGTGATTGGCTGAACTAGGACCGAGTGGACTTGTAGGCTCTAAAGTTTTACATTGTTTTATATTTGAACGCAGTTATTTTTCTGTATATAGTTCAACATTTGTAAGTTCAACTTTCATGATAAAGAGATTGCACAACAGTACTTGTATTAGGTGAATTGAAATATACTATTTCTTTTGTTTTTTACAGTGCAAATATTTGTATTAAAAAATAAACAGAAAGTGAGCACTGTACACTTTGTATTCTGTGTTGTAACTGAAATCAATATATTGGAAAATGTAGAAAACATCCAAAATAAATGGTATTCTATTATTGTTTAACAGTGCGATTAATCGTGCTATTAATCACGATTATTTTTTTAATCGCTTGACAGCCCTATTATATTTAAAAATCCGAAGTCTGAATATCACAATGATGGGCAAATTACGTGGGGGTAAAAAACATCAATGAAAGTCAAAATTATGATCAAAACTTGCAGGTTCTTTTTATAGCAACACCTGCAAGTACTTATAAAACTAAAGAGTAAAATTACTTTCAGTGCAATATACTCGGTAAACATATCATCTCTTCTTGCAGAAGGTTCACAAAAATACTAATCAAATCAGAGACTTTTGCATGTCAGTGCTTAACTTCCTCTCAACTAAGAAGATAGTTTAAGATAATTTATCACAGCACATTCAAAAATAACACAAATGAATGCATCAACTGTGGTTTTTTAAAGTGTGTTGCAGGTTTTCAGTGACAAAATTATCTAGCCTTTTTCTTATTTTGGTATATTAATCCTTATCCTGCAAATATGGAACAAAAGATGAAGGTCTCAATCTACACTAGAGGGATTTGTTTGGGAGAAAAAAAAAGTTTAAACACAATGTCCACTAAAACAGGTACTAGTACACTTTAAAGTTCCAGTGTGGATAGGCCAAAGATGTGTTGAAAACATTTTCAAAAATAATTTTCTTTTACACTGATTCTTCAAATTGTAAGAACCTGGTTGGAAGGAACTGTGTCCCACACAAATGTACATAGATCTTTTGTCTGGCATAAATTTATAAAGGAAGCACTTAAGTTACCCTAACACACACAACCAATTTTTACAGGATTTTAAGTTAGAAAAAGGTAATTCCAGCTAAGATAGAAACACAACTGTCCTGAATTCTATTACCTTTGCCACAAGGCAATGGTAAGACATTCCTGTCTTCCAATAGCACACCCCAGGAGCCCTTGTATTTCACATGCTCTTTTTGTACACAAGACCTGGTGAACAGAATCTCTCAGTCCAGTAGATCTCTGGCCCCATACACAAGAAAATGAAGTAAATGAACATCAGCAACTACCTCTTCTCCCACCACTCAGCTGGTATGAAAAGTATTTCACGGATAGGATAGATGGGACAAACAGTTTTCATCACCTTTAAAGAAAGCTTGACTGAGTCCTTGTGGAATGTGCTCTCAATCAGCCTTTCTATATATGCTGAAAACAGTGCTGTCATGTCTATACTAGCGTTTAAACTGTTTTCAAAGCCAGCTTTTGGTACAGGTGGAGGAAGCAGTGTTGATAAGCACTGTCAGAAGTAGGTCATTTCTCTTGCGTAGCCACGGCCTTGGAGTGATATATTAACAGAACATGTTGCATAGGAAATAGCTATTGCTACCTTCCAGCACAACCATTATTTTAGCTATCACAGATGTGGTTAAAGCTGATGGATGTGCTAATCACCCTTCTTTCAGACTAAATGAATGGAGCAAGTAAGCCCATTTATGGAATAAAGTAGCTGGAAAGAATAGAAGCTGCCACCCAAGGCAATCGACCATATGGCAAAGTCTGAACAGAACGATGTTACGTGGTCTGAGGAGTTTCCCTAGATTGATTGCAAACACAGAAGCTAGGGGATTGTTTCTGGAGAGAGAGAGAACGCAACAAAAAAAGCCAGCACACAGTGAGAGAAACAAGTGAAAGTGGTCATGAGAGAGAGCAGAAGGACAGAATTTCTTGGAGCAGAGGACTTGATGGAGGGGCAGACTTGGAAACTGTAAGCAAGGAAACTAACTGCTGCTGTTTGTTTCTATTGTGTTCAGGGAAACAGGACTTTGTGGACATTCTTTGCAAACAAACAGGACTGCTTCAAAGAAATACTTGACTTGTATCATTAATTTTTTTCCTAACAGTCACAACCTGGCAAGGCACCAAACATTGGCTAATCGTTCAGGCCAGAAAGGGCAATATATCACCCTTCCCTTAGGTCAGGCGTGGCCAACCTGTGGCTCCGGAGCCACATGCGGCTCTTCAGAAGTTAATATGTGGCTCCTTGTATAGGCACAAACTCTGGGGCTGGAGCTACAGGTGCCAATTTTCCAATGGACCAGGCGGCGTTCAAATGCTCAACCCCTGGCTCTGCCACAGGCCCTGCCCCCATTCCCTCCCTTCCCACCCCCTCCTTATAGCCTGCCATGCCCTCGCTCCCCGCCCCCCCCCGCCCTCCCAGAGTCTCCTGTACGCCACAAAACAGCTGATCAGGAGGTGCAGGGAGGGAGGGGAATGTGCTGATCGGCTGGGCTGCTGATGTATTCCTGTGGCTCTTTGGCCATGTACATAGGTAAATTCTGGCTCCTTCTCAGGCTCAGGTTGGCCATCCCTGCCTTATATCCTCCAGTTTCCCTGCACTGCCTAGCACAGCTTCCCTGTGTGTAAAGGGGAAAGAATGCATGCAAAGTGGGATGCTTTACTATTAATAGCTTCCTTACCATCCATCCAGTCTGTCTGTCCCAGTATTTCTATGGCCTCCTCACCAGGGTATTTGAACATCTACCATAATTACCATCAAGACCTTCTGGTTGCCACCGCAAGCTGAACCTAAATTTTGTGGCACTCTGACGTGGAAGGCAGGAAATTCTGCAGCAACTTCATTTAAATTCTAAAATTTGAGGGTTTTCTTGAATTAAATATAAAAATAAAACAATCAGGACGGTATCCTGGGGTTAGTCATCGATACTAAATTCAGTTTTTCTGCTGCTCCCAAATTTTTATATTTCAATCAGCCATAGATTTTTATATTGGCTCTGCACGACTGCATCAGAGAAGTTATCGTCATGGGAAGCCCAAGAAAGTTCTGGCAGCTGGGGCTTTTGGCAGCTGAGACGGAGTAGGAGGCAATTTGGGATTATGGGATGTAAAATATAATTGTATGTATGCTAAATAATCAGCAGTGACATAACTAATGCAGATATGCAAACTGCCAGCTTTCCATTTCAGAGTCCATATCCCACTGATATGGATGGAAACTATCAGACTTCTCAGAGCTATTGTTTCAAGTTGTCCACAGATTCAGGAAGACAGTTCTGCATTGGCTAAATACTAAAACATGAACCAGCTGTTTTTTCACAAGCATAAGGAGCAGAGTTCCTTTTATTTTATTTTTTTAATTAAAGATGAGATTGTGATGCATAGTTCTGCAGAAAAAGGTAGATTCCACACCAAATTTTATGGCCTTGGGATCACAGAGTAATCTACAGGTCCCTGACTAATAGTCTCTTTGATTACTAAGGACACAAATCCTGCAGACTCTTAAGCATGTAGATATCTCTACTCACATGACTAGTCCAATTTAATTCTGATACAGAACTTCTCATGACAGTAAAATTGCACATTTGAGCAAACGTATGCAGGACTGGGACCTAATTTAGCAGAAGACAAGAGTTTGAAATACAGGCAAATTAAATGTTGACTAAGTAGAATGCAACATTTTAACTACAAAACACCTTTACTATGACAATATATTTTATTTATGAAAGCAGATGACATTCTGAGAATAAGACAAATTTTAGTAAGAGCTTAGACCAGGGACGGGCAAACTTTTTGGCCTGCGGGTTTCCAAATTGTATGGAGGCTGTCTTCCCACAAACAGCCGGGCATGGCTCAGCCCCCGCCTCCTAGCCAACGCCCCCCCTCGCCCCCTCAGGAATCCTGACCCATCCAACACCCCCGTCCCCTGATGGCGCCCCCCAGGACTCCTGCCCCATCCACCACCCCCTGCTCCCTGTCCCCTCACCACCCACGGACCCCCCACCACTGACTTCTCCTGGCTGCCCCATCCAACTCCCCCTCTCATTCCTGACTTGCCCCCCGGGACCCCTGCCCCATCCAACCCCCTCTTCTCCCTGTCCCCTGACCACCCCCGGACCCGCCACCCCTGACTTCCCCCCGTGACCCCTGCCCCATCCAACCCCCCTCTCCTTCCTGACTGCCCCCCAGGACCCCTGCCCCAACCAACCCTGTTCCCCGCCCTCTATCCACACCCCCACCCCCTGCCCACCACCCACAACTCCCCTGCCTTCTATCCAACCTCCCCTCCCCCACTCCCTGTCCCCTTACTGCGCAGCCTGGAGCACTAGTGGCTGGCAGCACTACAGCCGTGCCGCCCAGAGCACCGGCTCTGCACCTGCGCTGCCGGGCCACCCAGAGCGTTGCGCCAGCGGCGCAGCATGCTGAGGCTGCGGGGGAGGGGCTGGGGGCGAGCCTCCCAGGCCAAGAGCCGAGGGGCCAGGCAGGAGGGTGGGGGAGTCGCACTGTGTGTAAGGGAGCAGTATGACTGCTCAGAGCTCCGGTACGAAACTGCAGAAAAACCTGAGTGTCTCTGGATTAAGTTTAGAAGTGTGAGCAACAAGAGTGATGTAGTGGTGGGAGTCTGCTATAGACCACCGGACCAGGGGGATGAGGTGGATGAGGCTTTCTTCCGGCAGCTCGCGGAAGCTACTAGATCGCATGCCCTGGTTCTCATGGGTGACTTTAATTTTCCTGATATCTGCTGGGAGAGCACTACAGCGGTGCATAGACAATCCAGGAAGATTTTGGAAAGCTAGGGGACAATTTCCTGGTGCAAGTGCTAGAGGAGCCAACTGGGGGGGGGGAGCTTTTCTTGACCTGCTGCTCACAAACCGGGAAGAATTAGTGGGGGAAGCAAAAGTGGATGGGAATCTGGGAGGCAGTGACCATGAGTTGGTTGAGTTCAGGATCCTGACACAGGGAAGAAAGGTAAGCAGCAGGATACGGACCCTGGACTTCAGGAAAGCAGACTTCGACTCCCTCAGGGAATGGATGGGTAGGATCCCCTGGGGGACTAACATGAAGGGGAAAGGAGTCCAGGAGAGCTGCCTGTATTTCAAGGAATCCCTGTTGAGGTTACAGGGACAAACCATCCCGATGTGTCGAAAGAATAGTAAATATGGCAAGCGACCAGCTTGGCTTAATGGTGAAGTCCTAGCGGATCTTAAACATAAAAAAGAAGCTTACAAGAAGTGGAAGGTTGGACATATGACCAGGGAAGAGTATAAAAATATTGCTCGGGCATGTAGGAATGAAATCAGGAGGGCCAAATCGCACCTGGAGCCACAGCTAGCGAGAGATGTCAAGAGTAACAAGAAGGGTTTCTTCAGGTATGTTTGCAACAAGAAGAAAGCCAAGGAAAGTGTGGACCCCTTAATGAATGAGGGAGGCAACCTAGTGACAGAGGATGTGGAAAAAGCTAATGTACTCAATGCTTTTTTTGCCTCTGTCTTCATTAACAAGGTCAGCTCCCAGACTGCTGCGCTGGGCATCACAACATGGGGAATAGATGGCCAGCCCTCTGTGGAGAAAGAGGTGGTTAGGGACTATTTAGAAAAGCTGGACGTGCACAAGTCCATGGGGCTGGACGAGTTGCATCCGAGAGTGCTAAAGGAATTGGCGGCTGTGATTGCAGAGCCATTGGCCATTATCTTTGAAAACTCGTGGCGAATGGGGGAAGTACCGGATGACTGGAAAAAGGCTAATGTAGTGCCAATCTTTAAAAAAGGGAAGGAGGAGGATCCTGGGAACTACAGGCCAGTCAGCCTCACCTCAGTCCCTGGAAAAATCATGGAGCAGGTCCTCAAAGAATCAATCCTGAAGCACTTACATGAGAGGAAAGTGATCAGGAACAGTCAGCATGGATTCACCAAGGGAAGGTCATGCCTGACTAATCTAATCACCTTCTATGATGAGATTACTGGTTCTGTGGATGAAGGGAAAGCAGCGGATGTATTGTTTCTTGACTTTAGCAAAGCTTTTGACACGGTCTCCCACAGTATTCTTGTCAGCAAGTTAAAGAAGTATGGGCTAGATGAATGCACTATAAGGTGGGTAGAAAGTTGGCTAGATTGTCGGGCTCAGCGGGTAGTGATCAATGGCTCCATGGCTAGTTGGCAGCCGGTGTCAAGTGGAGTGCCCCAGGGGTCGGTCCTGGGGCCGGTTTTGTTCAATATCTTCATAAATGATCTGGAGGATGGTGTGGATTGCACTCTCAGCAAATTTGCGGATGATACTAAACTGGGAGGAGTGGTAGATACGCTGGAGGGCAGGGATAGGATACAGAGGGACCTAGACAAATTAGAGGATTGGGCCAAAAGAAATCTGATGAGGTTCAATAAGGATAAGTGCAGAGTCCTGCACTTAGGACGGAAGAACCCAATGCACAGCTACAGACTAGGGATCGAATGGCTAGGCAGCAGTTCTGCGGAAAAGGACCTAGGGGTGACAGTGGACGAGAAGCTGGATATGAGCCAGCAGTGTGCCCTTGTTGCCAAGAAGGCCAATGGCATTTTGGGATGTATAAGTAGGGGCATAGAGAGCAGATCGAGGGACGTGATCGTCCCCCTCTATTTGACATTGGTGAGGCCTCATCTGGAGTACTGTGTCCAGTTTTGGGCCCCACACTACAAGAAGGATGTGGATAAATTGGAAAGAGTCCAGCGGAGGGCAACAAAAATGATTAGGGGTCTGGAACACATGACTTATGAGGAGAGGCTGAGGGAACTGGGATTGTTTAGTCTGCAGAAGAGAAGAATGAGGGGGGATTTGATAGCTGCTTTCAACTACCTGAGAGGTGGTTCCAGAGAAGATGGTTCTAGACTATTCTCAGTGGTAGAAGAGGACAGGACAAGGAGTAATGGTCTTAAGTTGCAGTGGGGGAGGTTTAGGTTGGATATTAGGAAAAACTTTTTCACTAGGAGGGTGGTGAAACACTGGAATGCGTTACCTAAGGAGGTGGTAGAATCTCCTTCCTTAGAAATTTTTAAGGTCAGGCTTGACACAGCCCTGGCTGGGATGATTTAATTGGGGATTGGTCCTGCTTTGAGCAGGGGGTTGGACTAGATGACCTCTTGAGGTCCCTTCCAACCCTGATATTCTATGATTCTATGAGGGTCCCGCAGGCCAGATGTGGCCTGCAGGCTGCAGTTTGCCCACCTCTGGCCTAGACAGAAAACATTCCAATAAAGAAGCAATGAGACAGGAATAGTTTATTTAATTAAAACATTTTTTCTTTAAATTAGGTCACATCTATTGGGGGTGGGGGGAGTATATTGGAGAGACAGACTCTTTACTCAAGCGTAAAATTAAACTCACCAATTTGTTTTGAAAACATCTGTGCAAAGCTAAAGGGTTCCTACCTTAGCAAATACCAAAGTATTCATCCCAGCACAGCTCGCATAGGTATATAAGGTGTTTTCCAAACTCTTTAGCTGTGCCTAAGAGAGACTTTTTTCTTCCAATTTCCCAACTACCTCCAGTGAAGCTTCAGCTCAGTTAGCAATGGTGAGAAAAAAGGGCTGGGGGATGGGGAGTCTAGTGTAAAACAAGCATGTAGGCTTGATCACTTCCTTGTGCTGAAGAACTCTTAAGGTAATTTATCCTCAATTTCTTCGTTTGAGGGGGAAGGGGTAGAGGATTCCCCCCCTACGCCCCAAAGACCTATGTGAATTTTGGAAGACATATGAATGCCATGTGCCTCCACACCAGATCTGGGGCCTCTTGCTCCCTGCTACTGTCTCCAGGACAGTGCAACTGCATGGAAGTCATTCCACCCCTGCTACCTCGACCATCAACTGCCTCTGGAACCCAGCATGAAAGGGAATGGGGTTCCACAGCACAAAGGTGGATCATGAAAAACAGGGCCGGCCACCCCAAGCAGTGAAAAAACCTGTCACCGCTGAATTGCCGCCGCGGACGGCAGGAGAGAGAGAAGCTGCTGCTGAATTGCCGCCGCAGCTGGCGGAAAGGAGAGCCTGCTGCCAAATCGCTGCCGCTGCGGAAACTCTACCGCCCCTCTCTGACTGCCGCTCCAAGCACCTGCTTGGAACGCTGGTGCCGGGAGCTGGCCCTGATGAAAAAGTGAATGCAGTTTAAAGCTACATTAACATTCTTTTGCGAACTCCTCATAAAGCCAGGGAGGGGAAAGAAAATGCACATCTCCTCCGGCCTTCTGCTGCTATCCTTCCATTCCTGGATCACTTGGCACTGCTGATGGCCTTCTACTGGGTTTGGGAGAGGAAAGAAAAGTACTGTGATGGCAAATGACTCCTCCCTCACCCTTCCATCTCCATGTGCATATCCGAAGAGGACAATGGACTCTTCTGGTATCAGAAGGGTTACCCAATCGTTAAAGGTGATAACTGGAAGTCAGACCTGGGGTCTATTCCCAGTTCTGCAACGGACTTGCTGTGTACCTCAGACTTTCAAGGTCAAGTTGGTTTCTCCTATAAAATAGGAATATATATTTATTTTATGATGGGATGGAATTACACGTTAATTCATCGATGTTATCTATAACACCACCACATCCTTATAAAGAGTCTTCATTTGAATATCTCACAAGTGTTTTGCAGAAGTTAGGTGAGATCCTCATTTTACAGATCAGTAAGCTAAGTCAATGAGAGATGAAGTGTCATGTCTAATGTCACATTGAAAATCAATGGCAAAGGTGAGAATAAAAATCCAGGTCCAATCCCCAGTGCCTTACTCTAACCACTATACACCACTACATTCTGCAGCAACTGTAAAGTGCTTTGAGATCATAGGGTGAAAGGTGCTATCTACATGTAAAGTACTACTAAGCTTGATTTTTTCCCCCCAGTTGCAGAGTGCCACTCACTCACTAAAGCCAGCAGTACCAATTGTTAACTCTACTACATTCTACCTAAATATTATTTGCACCATGAGGCACATTGTTAAAATCTTCTTTATGGGGGAGTGGATGACTCAGTGATTGTGGTAATGGGACACAGACCCTTTAATCTCTAGATAAAGAGTCAAAATTCAGCCCAAGTGGTGACCAAAAGTTGTTTGAGATCCAGCTGTTCAGAAGCATGAGTGAAATGAGTATGGTGAGCTCTATACAAGTCCCAGGAGACAAGCATCCACACCACAAAAACCAATAGCGCAATTGGCACTAACTGCCTCCCTTGTTGGCAGTCTCAGCAGAGAGGACAATTTAATGGGCATGTAGACTGAACGACCTCCTGGCCTCTGCAGGCTGCCTCTGAAGGATGCCGCTGAGGCACAATGGCAGGTCAACTGGGGATTCTTGCAGTAGCACTGCCTGTACTCTACCTGCTCGGAGGATAAATAAAATTACCGCCGTCACAGTCGCCGAGGCTGTCAATCTGACGCCTTTTATAGATAGTGAATTTGCATGCACAAAAAAGAATGCTCTTTGTAGGTTCTGAAGCGCCATATACAACACCATATCCTTCTTGTAACTGAACAAGAAGAATAATTTCATACCTGGGCATTTGACGCCTCTGTTCTTATGGAAGTTCAGAAGAACAGATTATGCTTATGCTTTCCAGCAGGAACAGACACAGAAAAAACCACGTAGGTTTCAAGGAACATTTCCTTTATTAAGAAAGGATCTATTGGCCAGCTGTTAATAGGGAATGTCAGGTGCCCACTTTATAAAGTTTTTGGATGTACGATGAGAGAAAAAGTAGAACTTCCTGACACATTAGGTAGAAAATGAGATGCTGCCCTGACAACTGACCAGAAAAATGTGGGAAATTGCCCCCTAATAAAACATGCAGCTGACCCACGTGCCCAGCTGGATACAGCGGAACTGGGAATTCAACTTTCAGTGCCATGAAACATTATTTATTTTCTGAAGGCAAACTGTAAAGAACATCCAAGAACAAAGTAAGGTTCCTGAAAGTAACAGGGAAGGAACATGTCCTCTAACGTTGCTTGCCGCCCATTTGCCCTTATTACAGCTAGATGAAAAGGAGGACTTGTGGCACCTTAGAGACTAACCAATTTATTTGAGCATAAGCGTTCGTGAGCTACAGCTCAATGCATCCGATGAAGTGAGCTGTAGCTCACGAAAGCTTATGCTCAAATAAATTGGTTAGTCTCTAAGGTGCCACAAGTACTCCTTTTCTTTTTGCGAATACAGACTAACACGGCTGCTACTCTGAAACCTACAGCTAGATGATTTCTCAAAGACCAAAAATCTATTTTTTTAATATTACCAATGACAGCAGTTTGCATCAGGAAGCTGGCATTGTTAGTCACTAGCCACTTAACACAGCTCCAAGAAACAGCTTCTTTGCAGATGATTTGGCAAAGATGTTAGAAGAGGATATGATCCAGAGAGACTTCAGAAGCTAGTCCAACAGTTCTAAGAACTCTAGTTCTAGAAGAACAGAAGTGTCTATACCAGCAGAAACATCACATGCAAATATAATTAAAGAACTACCTCCACAAAGCCAGCTGCTGCTAAGCTACTACAGTGCTCCTCCCAGGCACGGGAAGAAGTCTTGGAGCCAAATTAGATGCAGTCTTAGGTTACATTTCTTAGGGCATACGCAGGCGGATTTCTTCTCGCCTTCAGGCAGGTTGTTGGTTCTGGCTGCTCCCCTGAATCTGGCCAGGACCCAAGAGTAATCTTGGTGGAATGGCACTGTTAGTACTACCACGATTCTTATATAAACATCTAGGGTGTCCTCTGGTAGAAACTGACAGAAGAGTAACAATGCACCATTACATGGTGCTTATTAAAATACCTCCAAATAAACAGGAGCATAAAGAGGGGGAAACATACTTAAAAAGAAAAAAAAAAAAAACCCTATGTACAAAAAAGAATGGTTAGGTATTTGTGAAGTGCCCGCTACCAGTCGCCAGTCACATCTAAGCTCTGATGTACATCACAATATATAAGATATGCAGCATACACTGCAGGGGAAAAACCTTACATATACTTTTATTTTTAAGAAGTTAATAGCATAAATGACAAATAAAATAGATATGTGCTTGTCTGCTTTCTACTAAAGCCATACTGTGTAAAGTAAACCAGACAGCTTTCTTCACACAAAAAATCAGAGAGGGGGAGGAAGAGCAGTCAGGGCGCTCATTTTTCACATTAGAAATTCAGATCTTGTCTCCTCTGTTTTCCTGGAAGACACTGAACTGGAGAATGAGTATAACCACAACACCACAAGCACAAAGAAAGAAAAACTTGAGCAACTGAGAGGGGAAGGGGCTCATCGTCCAATAGTTTAAAACTCTTGGTTTGCTTGCTTTTGTTAACACCTGTATAACTAAAACATCTGAGACACGCTTGGGAGAAAAATTCCCACTCCCGCCATCTGGCCCGCCAAGAAATCTCCCAGAAAAAACAGGGAAGACAAGACATGATATTCCTAAGAGAAAACAAATTTTTAAAATCATATTTCAGATTTTCTTCATAAAGCAGGGAAAAATAAAAAGGCACATAACCATTATTTACCCATGCAGCCACCTTTAATATCGCATAATAACCGCAGTTTATTTACAGTAATATATTATTGATTTTGTTTTTTATAAGTGAGAGGCTTTTACTGTAACCAAAATGTAATAAGATGCAGAAAAACCAAGCAAGTTGAAATTAGTACAATATTTGAAATCCCTTTTACTTAAAGGCTCCATGGAAAGAAGTTTTTCATAAGATGCAGTTATTTTGAAGAACACCTTTCTAGGAGGGCCTGTAGAATATACAACATGAACAACAGAGAGGTTCCTGAGTGGTAGGCATAAAAAGATTCCTGAGTGGTAGGCATAAAAACAAATTATACACCAGAGAGACTAGTATGTTTTCTGTAGAGAAGAAGATTTCATACCTTGCCTGTATTCAACAGACAGAGAGAACCCCCTCCTGCTGAAGTATGCAAACTGACTATACCATGCCACAAGCAGACTTGTAGTTCATGTAATACTTCAAACTGATAGACTAATGTGAGTGGAAAGCTGAATGGCAAAGGTTCTGAATGCTATATTACTTAGAATTATGTTTATTGTGTTAGTGTCAGAAGGCCCCAATCGGGACTGGGCCCCACTGTGCTGGCCACTCAACATGCTCTCTGCCCCGAACATCTTACAATCGAATTTGAAACAAAATGCAACAAGTGAGGGCTAAAAACAAAAGCAGGAAAGGTGGAAGGAGGGAAGAGAAGGGTAAAAAAAAAACCATACTGAAGTAGCTACTTGAAAAGCATGATGGGTCTTAAAATCTTTTTTTTTTTTAATTTAAATATTAATTGTCATCTCCACCAGACATACAAGCTAACCAATCATCTGCTGGCTGACTTAGCTGGCTGCCTGCTTCAGTCAGGCTAATATTTCTGTGAGGTCAGAATACATTTTATTTCTCAACAGGGCAAAACAAATTCAGTCTCGTTATTAAGTTAGGCGCCATACTACAGTGACAGGATCAACCAAACAAGCATCTATTGTTTGAAACTAACCCAGGAAAAGGATTATAAACAGAGGTTGCAGGGTAGACTCTCTCCCTCACCAGCCCACAACGTCCTAGTCCTAGGGCTACTCCTTCCATTGTGTTCTCCCACCAGAAATGCTGGCATGACAACTGGTGAGTCTCAGACAACAATGCAATTACGGATTCATATACCCACAGCTGGTAGCAGTGTTCAGAGGTGGTGTATAGCTCACCTTGGATGCCAGGAGTTTTGTTAAAAAATAAAACAAAACAAAACAAAAACAATCATATGCAAGACGGAAAAAACTGAACCAGCAGATGCCCCTCACCTCAAAACCAAAAAACAAGCCGACAGACTCAAAACTCAACCACCACCTCATTGCCACAAACACCAGCCCTTATCACAACCCTCCCTTCCCAAAAGCCTGGATAAACAGATGGGCCTTGAAACAGAGTGAAAGTCAACAAATTTAGGCTATTTCAAACCATGGAGGGTAGTGTCAGTTCCAAAGTTGAGAGCCCCTCACAGAAACAGCTTGCTGACCTTTATACCCACAGGCTCTGACTGGAGCATCTCCACTGAATGCCGATGTGGCAGTATAGTACATGGCAAAAGAATTCTCACAAAGAAGTAGGTCCCAAGCCGTTCAGGGCTTTTAAGGGCTGATCTACGCACAGGTTTTGTACTGTTTTCATTATATCAGTTTAGAAAGAGTTGTAGTTAAGTAGTACAGCCCTCAGAGTGGACATAGTTATATCAGTATAAAGGCACGTATATTAGCATAGTCTATACAGAAATAACTATGTGTACACCAGCCTTAAGTCAAAACCAAAACCTTAACGTTCACTGATAATAATTAGGGTGGAACCTACAGCAGAAGAACGAGCAAGGAAATAGTCACAAGGTTGATGTGAAACGACCGGTGAAAGGTTCACCTCCACATGCTCTCAGCAATCCATATAGCTAGCTTCCTGAATTATAGAGCTGACTGTCCTTTGCGAACCGCGGGCACTGGCAGCTGTGAGCGGCCGTGCCTGCAGACAGTCAATGTAAACAAACTGTCTCGCGGCCCACCAGCGGATTACCCTGACAGGTACGTGCGTGGGCTGCAGGTTGCCCACCACTAGTTTAAGGCCATTAAATGTCTGCTGCTACCAGGTATGTCACTCTCAGCAACATACAGGGAACAGTGGATGAAACTGCAGCAATGGAGTTCCCAAACTGTGGTGGGGCATTGCATACCCCTATTTTGACAACAGACCACCTTACACCACAGAGTACAACAACAGAAAGGGCTACTTTTCTACAGTTATGTAAGTGCTAGTGGGCCACCAAGGATGCCTCACTGATAACAATGCAGGCTGGTCGAGGAAGGGGCCTGATGCTTGCCTCTCTAAGAACACGGGACTTTTCAAAAAGCTGCAAGCCAGGACGTTCTTTCCTGACCAACGGATTACCACTGGCGATGTTGAACTGCCAGCGATGATTCTGGGGGACCCAGCCAACCCCTTGCTTTGCTGGCTCATGAAGCCATATACTGGCCACCTCAACAACGCCAAAGAAAGATTCAACTACTGGCTCAGTAAGTGCAGAACGTCAGCTGAATGTGCTTTTGGTCGATTGCTGGCATTGCTTACTCATTAGACCAGATCTCAGCGAGAAAAATACCTACTGGTTATAGCTGCATGTTGTGTACTGCATACATCTGTGAATTGAAGGGGGAAAAGCTCCCACCAGGATGGAGAGGCGAGGTTGAGCAGCACTCTGCTGAATGTGAGCAGCCGGACACAAGGTCTATTAGATGAGCCAACTGCGGAGATGTACAGCTGAGGGAGGCTTTAATAGAGCATTTTAACAGTCAGCCACAATGGAGCTCTCTGTTGCTTTCATAAAATAGTGTACATTAGATTATACACTGGGTGGGTCTTGGCCTTCCACTATGTATTCTGCAATGGTTAGTGTGAATTAATAGAGATGTTCTATTTTTGGAAAGTCAGAGTTTTATAGTATGCAAAAGAGCAGTTAAAATTAAAGTGCAAACAAAAACCCATGAGGTTAATTTTTTACTAGTGCTGTTAAGAGGGTGAATGACAGTTTACAATCCCAAATGAAAAAGACAGTGAACAGTCATCACATATGGCCCTGTATATTCACCACGGTCCGCTGTGACAACTACTTTTCACAGGTTCGTATACCGGCAGAAGCACATTTTTCCTGGTATAACTCGTCTACACTAGTAGGCTTTTGCCAGTATAGAAATACTCTTAAAAAAAAAAAATCACAACTCTAACTGACATTACTATACTGGCTAAAATTTCTAGTGTAGACCAGTCCTCAGAGTGTCCACACAGGAATTTATACTGGTGTAACTACCTGTATGACCAATGAAACTTGCCCAAATCAACAAAGGCTTATACCAGTATAGATCATTCCTCTTTCCTTACAGGGATAAACTATTCCAACATAAGCACCTTCACATGCTACGACTGCACCGACACTAGGGGTGAGAGCTGCACCGACACTAGGGGTGAGAGCTGCACCCACACTCTTCAGCCTTCCAGACGCTAGACTCGCTCACGCGGGGCCACCACCAATGCAGCCGAACCAGTGGGACAAGCACTAGCACAGACCAGCTGCTGTTATTTAACTACCATAAAAAATAAAGCAATTGAAATGTCAGGAGCCGGTCTACACTAGCCGGTCTACACTAGCCGTAAGCCAGAGTGGGAAATTTTAAGAAAAGAAGTCTAGTGGACATAGCCTCATGCTAATTAGAACACCATGAAAGGTTATCTATTAGTAAATAGTAAAATACTCTTAAGAATATACACTAGATTCACTACATTCACATTTTTGTTTTAGGATCTTATGATTTTTAGAGTCTCATAGATGTTCATGGTGTTCCACTAAGCGCCTGAAAAATCCACTTGCCTACTTTCCAGAGGCAAGTATAAAACTTTCTCTTAAAAACTTAAACCAATCTTTGAGCATCAGGGGTTAGAATGAAACCTTCATAAGGAGCAGATTATCCCACATCTGTCCAATCCAGGGTTCCTTACATCTTGCTCTGGAGCATCTGGTGCTGGCCACCATTAAAGATAAAATACTGGACTAGATGAACCTCAGGTCTGATCCCATAGGGCAATTCCTAAGGTGGGCTCTAAGACTTCAATTTCTGCCAAAATTAATCCTCCTTTTACCCCAAAAAAGGGTGGTGGTGGTGGGATTTTCTATCCTTTACAATAGTGAAATGTCAATGTTTGCAGTGACATCTTCCTGAATCTGCACACTGACAGTCCCAGTACCTACAGCCCTGTGCATAGTTTTTTCCCCAAGCAGCAATAAAATGTAATGAACAAGACTCTGGTCAGTCTCAACAAAGCTAATTAGAAGCCTTCAGGAAATAGTGCCGCTGATAAGAATCAGGTCCATTTCTGAGAGATAGCTCCTTCCTCTTCCAGCAGCCAGAGGATTGGGGGTTCTAGCCTCCTAAGATATTTTCCTGGGTAAAAACCCTCTCTCTCCTGCCCTTTTTAACAACTGTGAGTATGAATGGAGGTTAGTGTTCTTGACAGGGCATTGTCTCTGAACCACACTAGTACTCCCTCTCCATCTTTCATACCAGTCTTGTCTACACTAGGAATTTTTACATAAGTGCAGCTACAGTGCTGCAACCTCTGCCATACAGACACACTGCACCAGTGCAATTTATCCCTGATAACATATGCATACCAATGCAACATATTTACATTGCAAGCAGGTTACACTAGTGAAGCAATACCAGTGCAAAATTCCCTAACATACACAAGCCTTAAATTAAATCTAATACAGCAATGGGTGACTGACAAAGGTTGGGGTAAGAGGTATGGGAAAATAAAGGTTACAGTAGTTGGAGACCTTGTGATGAGCTTATTGTTATGCATTCATCTTGTGTTTTACTTAACATATTAAAATGTATACAGCCATCTTGACTACGTGGACTTGGCCAATCATAATATAAATGGATTTCAAAACCATGCTTGCATCAGGTCACTACTGCCAAAGCCCAGTTCTGGTACACATTTAACCTCATTCAGTCCCATCAAAAGCATGGATGATCCGCCAATGATTTTAACTGTTATTAAACTCAGTTGCTTCCCAGAACAGACAGAGACTGAGGGCTTGTCTACACTGGCAATTAACAGTGCTGCAACTTTCTCACTCAGGGGTGTGAAAAAACACCCCCCATGAGAGCAGCAAGTTGCAGCATTGCAAAGTGCCAGTGTAAACAGTGCCCCGGCACCGGCACCGGGAAAAGTGGACGGTGCTCCAAGTGCTGGGAGCTCCGCCCCTTGGTGAGGTGGGATGTTTAGAGCCGTCTCCCTCCCAGCGCTGCGCCGCGACCACACAAGGCACGTTAAAGCGCTGCCACAGCAGCGCTTTAGCATTGCCAGTGTAGACTAGCCCTGAGACCAAAGCACACACCTTACACCAACAAGACAGTACAAAAGCAACGTGTATTTGCAGAAGAGGAAGAAAAGCCAGTGACATTCAAGTCTCAATAGAGTAATATCCCCTACAGTACCCACAACCCCCTTTCTCAGACTGGTTTATGTTTCTCTGGGGGGGAAGTGCGAAGCAGGAGTTAACGTCAGTGACAACTACAAGCCAGGCTAATACTGAAGAGAAAGCATGTTGTACTGCCCCTGAGACCCAACTTCAGAAGCCCCAGTAAAGTCTGGTTTCCCAGGGGAAGAGATACCGCACCTCTCACTGTACTCCACACCTCTCACTGTACTCCAGTGGCCTGTCTGTGAAGCAGCATTAGGACAAACTCCACAAATAACCTTCCTCCTGCTCTCTTGGGCTTGAGGGCGGAATAGTCAACAATTAAGAGAGGACTGGAGAGAGAGATCAGCATTATATTCTGAGAAAGGGGAGGGAAAACAGTGATAAGCCAACATGCCTAATACTGTGTAAATGGGAGATCCCTGAAAGGAGCTCTAATGCAATTTAACTCTTGCCGAGTAGGCTAACAGTCCATGGTTTGCTGTTGCCATGGAGTGGCACTACGCCAGGGAAGAAGGGTTTACGGATGCTGAGAAGAACCTATCTAAACTACTTCCCTGCTGCAAGACCCCAGCCCTTCTTCTTTTCACCCTCATCATGTGCTCCACTTTCCCATGCTGCTGGTTCCCAATCCCTTCAAGTCTGCAACCAACAGGAGTTAGGGTGGGTAATCTCAGGAGACCAGGCTGGGGAGTGGGCAAGAAATGTTATAGGAACCAACAAGGAAGAGTGGAAAGGCTGATTCAGCAGCAGAAAGAGGTGGGCTGGTCCCAGCGGCCCATCTGCCCCTTGAGAGAGTTGTGCCTTCTGATGCTCGGCCAACGGAGGCAAGCTACTAAAGGCAGGGGTTTTTTAATGTAGCTGAGGTAAGGGAGAGGCTGAAGACTACTTTACTCACTGAGGTGGTGCTCTAAGAATTATGGTATAACTAAAGCACTTTGGTTTTTCCCAATTTTCCCCCAAAATTCCCAAGTTTAAAAAAAGCCATTTTTCAGGTTTTCCCAATTTTCAACTGGATTTTGAAGTACGGAACTCCCCAGGCCTGGTTCCCCAGTCCAGAAGGGTAGATGGTGGCTCAGCTGCCCCCTCATAGAGTCTCTGCTGGACGATACAGCACGCCTGCACAGAGGAGGGTAACTTCACGTTGGTAACTGCTGCTCTGCAATGGGGGAGCAAGATAGGCAGGGAGCCAGGCAGTTGAGACTACCTGACCGCTGCAACAACAGGCCCACAGGGAGCGGAAGGTTTCCTCAACTGCACCATCGTAATTACCAGGCACCCTTTGGTCCCCACCACCTGCTGCACCCCTCCCCACTCCCATGTGTACCGGGCACCCTTCCGCCAGCCTACATGAGTATTGGGCATCCCCCATTCCCACCTTTCATTTTTGTCACTCATTTTCACCCATTTTTAAAATTTTAGAATCAACACTGAAATTCCCAGTAATTTTTAAACGAAGTAAAAACCCAATATGAAGGGCTTTGAGTGTAACACACATTGATGTTCAGTCTCAAACTGAACTGTAGGTAAACTCTCGAATCCATATAAGACAGCCAGAAGAATTTTTAAATGTGGTTTAACATCACAGATGTACAGCTAAAGCGAAATTAAATTCACAAAACCTATTCACAGGCATACCACTAGAAAACTACCTTAAAATAAGATTTAACTTATCTCATATGTTCTTCAAGTGTAGATGTTTTATAGACCTGTGAAGGGGATGGGGGGGGGGGAACATGTCACCCTGCACATTATAGATTCATAGATTCATAGATATTTAGGTCAGAAGGGACCATTATGATCATCTAGTCTGACCTCCTGCACAACGCAGGCCACAGAATTTCACCCACCACTCCTACAAAAAAACCCTCACACCTATATCTGTGCTATTGAAGTCCTCAAATTGTAGTTTAAAGACCTCAAGGAGCAGAGAATCCTCCAGCAAGTGACCCGTGCCCCATGCTACAGAGGAAGGCGAAAAACCTCCAGGGCCTCTTCCAATCTGCCCTGGAGGAAAATTCCTTCCCGACCCCAAATATGGCGATCAGCTAAACCCTGAGCATATGGGCAAGATTCATCAGCCAGATACTACAGAAAATTCTTTCCCAGGTAACTTGGATCTTACCCCATCTAAAACCCATCACAGGCCATTGGGCCTATTTACCATGAATATTTAATTACCAAAACCATGTTATCCCATCATACCATCTCCTCCATAAACTTATCGAGTTTAATCTTATGCCTTATTATGCCTTACTATAACAAAAATATCTTCATGGCTGCAGATAGTTATAGCCAGTGTCAGTGCAAAGTAACAGCCATAGAAAAACTGCAAGTGTCATAACTTTAGACCTTTTTGATTTTTGCTTCTTTCCTCAGAATCTAAACTTCCATTTTATTTTAAAAAGTAAAATACAATTCAGTTTCTAGTTTTTTCTCTTGTAGAAGATAGCGTTCACCATCTAAAATTATGTGCTGATGCCCCATTAACCCAATCCCGAAAAAACTGCCTACAGCCAAACAATACCAGAGGAAAAGTCAGAAACTATTGCCCATTCACATTAATAAAGCGTCACTTTCAGTGACGAGTTGAGCCCATCTATCTATTTTAGGGGTTTTCTATACATGAAAATTCTTCCAGATTAAGGGTATGCATCACTCTTAAAACATTATAACTCCACCGCTGTAGTGCTTCAGTGTAGACACTGCCTACTCCAATGGGAGGGTTTCTCCCATCAGTCAAGGTAATCCACCCCCCGAGAAGCAGTAGCTAGGTGGATAGACAAATTCTTCTGTTAGTCAATCTAGCACTGTCTACACAGGGGTTTAAGTCAGTATAGCTACATCTCAAAAGTTATGGATTTTTCACACCGCTGAGAGATATAGCTATACTGATGTAAGATTCTAGTGTAGACCAGGCCTAAGGAAGGATGTAAATTGAAAGTGGAACAAGAATTTCAGAATAACTATGTGTGGATGCTCTATTCTGGACTAAGAGTGCTTTTTTTCTGTTTTAGAAACCAAACCTAACCATCCTTCCTCTAAACGCCAACATGTTTGAACACTGGAAATCTAACTTCCTATCTAGACAATAAATTGTACTGGTTTACATAAATTTGATTTTAAATCCATATAAGTTAAAGATAATTAAATCAGTGGCAAAAAGCGAAAGCAATACAAGTGTAAATCTATTTAAGTGTGCCCACACAGGAATTTACACCAGTTTAAATCATTTTTTCAAGCAATTTTAGTGAGATGCTGCAGTGGTTTGTGTGTAGACGAAAACAACCACAGACTAGGCCATTTTCAAACTACTTTTACAGTGGTAGTGATGTCACTTCTTCTGGCAAAGAAACCAGGAATTATGAAACTCAGATTCCTCAGGAACTCCCACAACAAATAACTGTTTCAAATCTGATAAATTACTACAAGAAGCCTTTAACTGCAATCCCATTGCAATAAACTCATCCTTTCAGCTACTGATTATCAATTCCCCTCCCCCCCCAAAGATGATCTAGGAAACCTCCTTAGGGTCACCCAACATGTTGAGTTGCTTAGACAGACTATAAGCACCTTGAGACAGGGACAGCATCTTCCTCTGTGTGTTAATGTGCTCTGAACTGTATGTCAGTACATAAATAAGGAGAATATCATATAGCTGTTTAAAATGGTGATTAAACAGATCTACACTCTTTCCCTCAGTGTTGTACACTTTTTTCCTAAAAAATGCACTTGAACTCAAATTCTATGTCCTGATACTCCAAACAGATTTTCACAGGGTGAACTGTTTTTGCTTACTAGCCCTTCAAAACATAACTTCCCCGCCACTTTGCCTGAGCAGGAGGAGGTTAGTGGTTCTATGCCCTTTTATCCTTGGGATTTTTCCATTTTGTTTCCCAGTCTCTCCTCCTCTTAAAATCACAATGGAGAATGTGCACTCTTTTAAAAAAACTCCTTCTACAAACTTTGAAAGTAGTGCTTTAAAGCACCCCTTTCTACTCAGTTATCTTTTCAGTCTCTTAAACCTGGCAGCAAATAACCAGTAGGTGACAAATTGTATCCACCAGGAGTTCTCCCTACACCAAGTCAATTCAGGAGTGAGAATAATTTGGTCACTAGTGTAGACAGTGCCAATCCATTTTCAATACCCATAATAGGTATTAAAATGGCTCTGAATATACTTGCAGGTAAGCCATTCTCAACCATGGTTGACTGAGGCCATGAGTTATTTGTAACTGAAGTCTGATGTCACCAATAGAGGATTTTTCTAGTACAGACAGGAGCTTGCAGGCTTGTGAAATGAAAGAACAAGTCTAGAGTTAAAGATGGGTTCCCCGCTTTGCGAGGGTAGTCTTATGGAGCCATGGAGACAATATCATGGAGCTTAATAACATACTGCTCTATGAAATATGAGGCTAGACCTAGCCCTTATATTTTGGGGGATGGGATCATGAACCATAATATTCTATCTTAAATAGCTGAACAAAGATCCTTAGCTTCTAATATGGGCCTGAATGTACCAATATACACGCCTATGTGATTCTAAAATAGACAATTTTTTTCTATATGTTTAAGTACAACTTGACTGGCCATCAACATACGTTTCAAGAAAAAAAAATATGACATTTGCCATTGTCTCTCCACAGGTCTTTGTAAAGTTTGATACAAATCTATCCAAATGTCCATTTTTCTTTAATAAAATAACTGGTTTCCACTGTTTGCTAAACACAAAACAGAAATATTCTCCAAGTGAACTGTACTGTCCATTTGGTTGGCTTAGGAGCAATGGTCTGCTTGCAGCGGATAGAGTGACACTAGACCTTTCAGAGGAAAAAAGAGTCACTACAACATGAAGCTTTAGAGGTAGAAAAAAAATAGACTGCAATTAGCAAGTAATCAAACAAACAAGGGCATGCATGCATGCAGACTACACACATTTTGTCAATCGTGAAACTAATCTTACTATACAGCAATGATCTATCTGTATAATCTTTAAAACAAATTCCTTACCTTATCTACTGTTCACTGAAAATATAGATTACAGGAAATGCAGTATTAGGAGACATTTGGCAAATGACCTTACATTACAAAACTGTAATCAGCAGTGTGATATTTGATTGTCTCTCTTTGAATAATCTCATTAATTCCAAAAAGTTAGTGGTGTCTTACAACTTCTGTTTAAAACATTTTATTCCAGTAACAAACACTGGGGAATTATAGCAAAGGCAAAGATGAAAGTTATATAAATGGGTACAAGAGAGTAAATAACTTTTAAAGGAAATTCTTTAAAAGTTAGCTTACGATGGAATTTAAAGGGAGGGTGTGACGTGAGGTACACTACTTCAATAGTTCAGTTTAGGATTTAAATAATTGTAGGCATACATAATTCTGACCCCAACATCTGGCCCTCGACATGTGCCATTTAATTTTAGCTTCTCGGATAATGACCTGTCTATAGGCACTTCACTTTAGACTCTTATTTTAACCAACAAGCTACATATATTTAAACAAAACTTTCAGAATTAATTTCTCCTTACTGAGACAGCCACAACACAAAAGAAAAATTCACTCTCTCGAGTTCAGATGTCAAGTTAGGATTCAAATGTATCTCCATTTTTGTTGCAATACATACCAAGAAGAAGAGTTCTAAAACCAGGGGCAAACACACTAGCATAAACTAGGACAATGTTGTGAACAATCTAACATGAAGGCTCAAATCAGTTGTTAGTTATTTTGTCCTTGGACATAAGTAACAAAAGCTACAAAACAACAAAAGTTACAAAATAGTGAACAGGAACAACTGGAATCAAGATGCAACCTCAAATTTGTTTTGAGAGAAATATTTGAAATCACATATATAGCAATAGGATGGGTTAGTCTGTAGTCATGAACTATGTAAAAACAAATCCACATCCCCAGTACTAAAATATATCCTGATTTTTCATTGCTTTGATATTGTCTTCACTATTACAATGTACTACACACTAGAGCTATTCTTCAGACATTTTAGCCTCTGAACTAGAGTATTCAACAAGATGTACTACCGCACATTAGAAATGGCATTTTGAAACATTTCTTTTTAAACATTCCACAACAACCACCTTTATGCAAATACATAAAACAAGGAGAATGTGACAGATTCACTATAAATAGCATTAACACTAACCAATCAATGAAATTTAGACCTGAAGGTAACATCTCACTCATCTGGCCTTTATGGAGAAATTGCTATAAAGACGCTAGAAATGTGGTCATCAAAGATGACGGTCACAATTGGTTCAACTAGTTAAAGCAACTGCTATTTAACCAACTCATTCACTAAAATGCCACCTAATGAAATACTCCAGGCCATGATAAACAGGAGGTACAAGCACAATAAATACTAGCTCTCTGCTGGGAAAACAAACAGAATAAGGGTCTCAAACCTAATCGTATTTTTTTCATATTCAGTAAGGTATTTAAATCTTGACACTTGACAACATAATTCTAACTCTGTTCTTTTCCATTTCTTGTACCGCACCCACCACCGTGCTGTCGGAGTGCCTGTAATATGCAATGAACCTACGGTATTTTTTTACTGTTATAAGGTTGAACCCTAACATTTCCAACAACGTTTGCAGCAAATCAGGTTAGAAGACATCTGTAAATAACTGCTGCAAGAACCAAAAGCGACACTGACACAGAGGTTTCAGAAATCTAAATCCAATTAGATATTTTGATTTGACAGATTGAAATGTTTGAAAAATGTTATTTTACAGGCGGGCACGGTCACTAAGCACAGACACAGCTGAAGGGAAGCAAGAAGAGGTCTTTATATAGGTCACTTTCGCCTAAATCCCGCATCTGCACTGAGCAAAACGGTATTTACACTAAAAACTCACCACTCCGGGAGGAGCAAGTCTGCAGGATGGAATAAAAGAGCTATTTCAACAAACAAACAAAGCACCTGACTGTACCGAGGAAAGACTCGTTGCCCCTCACGCCAGGAGGGGAAGGAGGGAGGGAGACGCCGACAAGGGCTGATTCGCGTTTACCACACGCTCCCCCACAGCCACGAAACCATCTAGCGCAAAGGAAACCAGCGGCCACCTCCCGCCGGCTCGCAGCCCGGGGCCGCCCTCGGGGCCGCAGCCCTGTCTCCGGCGGCGGCGGGGGCCGTGCGGAGGCGGTCGGCCGGGGCCGTGCGGAGGGAAAGGAGGAACCGCCATTCCCGCCCCCCGGGCCGGGCCGGGCCGGGCCTGGCCTGCCGCAGCACTGCAGTGGCGCGCGGGGGGGCCGGGGACGCTGCTCCCGCTGGCGGGGGGGGGCACCTGCCCCCCGCGCCGCGCCCCCCCGCCCCCCGCGCCGCCCCCCCGCCGGCAGCGACGGCGCCAGGCGCCCCCGGCCCTTACCCTCCGTCGGCTCGGCAGGCGGCCCGGGCCGGGGCCGGGCTCGGCCGCTAAGATGGCAGGGGTCGGGGAGCCGAGGCCGCCTGGGCCCCGCCTGCTCGGGAGCCCCGGGCCGGGCCGCAGCGAGCGCGGGGCGGGGCCGGCCGTGCCCCCGGTGCGGAGCGGGTCGCCGGGCCGGGCTCGGTGCCGCCTCCCTCAGCGCCTCTCCCGGGCTCCGGCTGCTCCGCGTCCGCCGCTCCGCTCCGCGCCGCCCGCAGCCAGCGGCCCCCGCCCGCCTCTCGCGAGACTTCGCCGCCCCCCCGCCTCCCGGCCGCGGGAGGGGAGCGGCTCCGGGCGGGTGGGGTCCGGCGGGGGGAGCGGGGGCAGGGTGAGGAGAGGGGGTGTGTGGGGAGGGGGGACTCGGGGGTCCCTTGGGGGCATGGGGGGGAGAGGGGATGTGTGGGGAGAGTGGGCAGGAAGGGTCCTGGGGGGGAGAGGGGGCGGGGTGAGGAGAGGGGGGACTCGGGGGTCCCTTGGGGGTGCAGGGGGAGAGGGGGGATGTGGGCGGGGTCCCAAGGGGGGGAGGAGGCATGAGGGGAAAGTGGGTGGGGGGCCCCTGGAGGGATTGGGGGGGCAGGAGGGTAGAGTGGGTAGAGTCCCATGTGGGGCTCAGGGTGTGGGCACGGAGAAGAGGCGGGGTCCTATGGAGACAGGTGTAGATGTGACACTGACCTGCCTTTTTCTGGGTGCTGCCCAGGTGAGAGCAAAAAATCGTGAGCCCCAGCTCCCCTGGCCAAGTCTGGGCTATTGCAGAATAGCCACTGCCCTGGGTCTAGCTGAGAGGAGAGGGAGAGGCAGAGGCTAAGTGGCCTGAGCACATGAACTCCTGAGTTCTAATCCTGCCTCTAATAATTATGCCTTTGTGAACTTGGGTAGGTCACTGGATGTCTCTGCCTCAGTTTCCCCATCTGTAAAATGGGAGGGTAATACTTATCTCACATTGGTGCTCTGTGAGGATTAATTAAAAATCATATTGTAGAGACATGCATTTCTTTTCCTATAGACTAATACCAGAGGAATTTAAACATCTCACTTTTCCCCATGCATGCTGTTTAATTGCTCTGTTTCTCTCTCTCAGAATGAGCAATGGAAATCACTGAAGTCAGTTTCATTTGTGTTTATAGTCTATTTCCCTTTCAGAGTCATGGGGGCAAGTTTTAGGGGAAGGTTTGAAAACCGATATTTACACTGACACTTCAATGGCAAATTAATGGAAACAGTTCTATTGGACTTTGGGTTTGGAAACGTTTGTTTTTTACCAAATCTAAATCTTGAGTCATGTGAGATGACTGTGTCCCCTATAGTTTGTAAAGTGCTCAATACATATTAACCAATAGCATAAAGACAGTTTGAGGCGCCTTGGCTACGAAATAGGAATTTGTTGCAAACCAAACATTGTTGATAATGCTAAAAAAAAGGAAAACAAAACAAAACCACAATTTCCTGTGAGACTCCCTGTAAACTAACTTGTACTTGAAACCCCAGCAGGGGACACTGTCCAACAGGCACTGAGGATAACACCTAATTACCTGCGTTTCCGAGGCCTTTCTTGATAGCCATCAGGTAACAGCAATAATCAGGAATATGCTGGCATGGTACACGTTGGTTCCCAAATTAAATATTTAGAGTGCTCAAGGAGGCAACATCTATATTTTTATCAGGTAGTATTTAACCCTGAGTAAAAACACGGGAGGGGGGGATAGGAATAGTGGGTATCTGGAGTTAATGGGCAAGATCTTCAGCTGGTGCAAATCAGCACAGCTCCAGAGTTACACTGACCTATACTATGTGAGAGTCTCACACCATAGTCTTTGATTCCCATCAGGAAAATCAAGGCATATATAGATGACTATCAAACCTTGGTTACTGTCATCACTGCATCATCCCCAGCATATGTTGTTAGAAGCGTTGGGATAGGCAAACTGAAGATTAATTTGATCAACCCAGCCTTGAAGCTGGCAGCCATTCCAGAAAGTTTGGATGTCACACATCTGCCAAAGATGTTTGTAGCACATCACCTGACACAAAAGCAAAGCCATCCACATCACAAGCAGCCAGATCTAAAGCACGGATTTTGTTTCTTATATTGCCCAGTCTCCTAAAACATTATGAGCATAGGAGGGTATGTTTTTGGAATGTTAAAAACAACTTAGAAATGATAAATGCTCTTATTGCAAGTGTTACAATAGAAATATTTAGCATTTGTGCAGAGCGTTATCTGTTCAAGGCACTGTATGGGTTTTAACTAACTAATTCTCACAACATCCCTAGGAGGTAGGTATTACTATGCACATTTCACCAATGAGGAAACTGAGACAGTACGGGGAAGTGATTTGCACATGGCCACATTGAGTCAGGATTAGAAATCAGGATCTCCTGACTTCCAGCCTGGTGCTTGTTCCTGCAGACTGCATTGCCTTTAAAATTCATAACAAAGAGGGCCAAATTCTCATTTGGTGCAGCTGATAAGGATCTTCTGTGGCTGCTTTAACAGGTCATGGCATGTAATAAACCACAGCATAACCTGTGGACACAAAAGTCATTACAAACTGTGACTTTCTAGAAATAAATGTACACTTAGTCCCCTTTTGTTCAAGCCCTGTTAGGCTTCCTCTTGCTGCCTGTATTTGCTTGTGCTACCCTTTCAGATGGTCCTGTCAGGCATCCACGAGGTTACACTGGTTTAGTTTAATTTGGTAATTTACTGATGCAAGCTAATCTGAAAGAAAGAGTTAAACCAGTTTCAGAGTAACAGCCGTGTTAGTCTGTATTCGCAAAAAGAAAAGGAGGACTTGTGGCACCTTAGAGACTAACCAATTTATTTGAGCATAAGCTTTGTGTGTATAAAAAGATCTTCTATACTTTCCACAGTATGCATCCGATGAAGTGAGCTGTAGCTCACGAAAGCTTATGCTCAAATAAATTGGTTAGTCTCTAAGGTGCCACAAGTCCTCCTTTTCTTTAAACCAGTTTGTTTGCCTACATTAACGACTTGTGCTAGTTTAACTAGATCAATTTAAAATCAATTTAGTTACACTAGTGTAACTTTTCTAGTATAGTCAAGGCCATTAAGAACACACATCAGCACTACACAATTGTTTAGGACAGGAATACCGTGTTCCAGGGAAAGGGTAGCAGGAATTTATTCAAGACACATTATAATGACCTGAAGTGGAAATTTGGCCAGGACATTGGTGTTAACACCCCTACTTCTGTAGCAGTACCACAGGTTATTTACAAAAAGAACAGGAGGACTTGTGGCACCTTAGAGACTAACCAACTTATCTGAGCATAAGCTTTCGTGAGCTACAGCTCACTTCATCGGATGCTTATGCTCAAATAAACTGGTTAGTCTCTAAGGTGCCACAAGTACTCCTTTTCTTTTTGCGAATACAGACTAACACGGCTGCCACTCTGAAACCTACCATAGGTTATTTAGTGACTTCAGACTACAGTGAGGATTTGGTTTTATGTCTCAGAACAAAGACAGCCCCTCCAGCAGTACATCCCCCCCTAGTGTACCACAGAGGGGAACTGACTCGGGAGAAAAGGGCCTACATTCCATAGTAATGGGTGTTCTATAAATACTTTCCGTAGAGGTAAAATTAAGATTAGATTGAGTGCTGGCTGCTAGGGGCACAGCATCTCAGACTGCTCAATCTAGCTCTTCCTGGGAGACCTCCCATCCAGGTACTAGCTCAGTCTGGCCCTTTGTAACAAATTAGAGAAATACCAACCCTAAAATAAATCCAAAAGCATGAATCAAAGAAACTTGGCTATTATAAATTGCTGTTATGACCTGCCACTTTTACTGATTTTTTTAGGGAAATGATCAGCATAAAAACCAGCACACAGAGCAAAGGGTATAAACCATTAGCCAATAAGTGCTGCTTCAAATCCTGTCAGGGGACTGACATTTTAAACTTTATTCTCTCATTTACTGTATATTGATTAAAAACTAACTTTCACCCCTTGTTCATTATCTGTTAATAACAGCAATGCTGGAGGTGGGTACTTTTGTTTGCTTAGCCAGGACCAACTGTGAAATGCAAGAGAATCAGGAATTGTTTGGCTTTTACTAGCCCATGAAACCTGCCATCGTTCTCCACAGTTCAGCTGAGGCTCTAATTACAGGTTACAAGGTTATACAGGAAAAACGTGTTCTGGTCAAAGTGAACTGGCTTGTCATCTCTTTTGTATAAACAAGAGCAAAATACGTGAGTATAACTGCCATGCCACATGTTTATCAGCTGGAATAAAGGCATCGTGTCAGACCGTATCCCTGTGTCAATCAGGTATGTGGTAATTCCAAGAAATGAAGTGACACTTGACCCATTACACATATACTTCCTGCATTAGCCACACCAGTAATAACACTTTACCTTTCCCTTGTGCCTTTCGTCCCATGAGTTTGTCTCACACACAATAATTACAAAAATTAGTTAAGCCTCATGACTGCTCTGTGAGACAGGAAGGTATTATTATCCATGTCACAAGGAGGGAAACTGAGGCACAGAGAGGGAAAATGGCTTACACAGGGTCACACAGTAAGTCAGTGTCTGAGGGATGAGTTGAATCCAGGCTTCCTGTCTTCCTGTTCCCTGTTGTAACCACTAGGTTTACTGAACATTACTAAACAAAACTGGGAAAGAGGTGGACAGTATGATTCAACACCTTTCCCTTCCAGAGTGACTGCTCTGTTCTTGTGTAATTGTGAATCAGCCAATGTGCCATTGTAGCCTGTGGCAGCCGGATCAATCAGGATCTCAGCAGAAAAGTGTGTTGCTTTGCGAGAGCTCTTCACAGGTTTGTTTTTGGAAATATTTTCAAAATTTGCCAAACTAAATGTTGGTTCTTGCCAATTCTGTATTTTTCCCATATGACACACACACTGTTTTAGGGGCTGCTCCTTGTGTCAACACTCTGCGTGCTCACTAGGAGTGCGTACCAATGCACAGGACGGTGCACCGTGGGTAGGCATCCCCGTGTGCAACCTGCCACTATCCAGCACACCGTCTCTGTTCCAGTCTCCAGTCTCTGTTACCTTAAGCAGTGCAGTTCACAATTGTGACCAGAGCAGTCAGTGCCAGGCATTGTGGGACAGCTGATAGAGGACAGTTAGGGTCAACACAAGTAATGCAGTATTTACACTCGCACTCTATCTACAACAGTCCATCGACCGTGGCTCAACACTGCTCAGGGAGGTGGTGTTACTCACTGTAACGGGGTGCTTACATCCATAGGAGACAAATTTAAGTGTAGACACATGCACAATGAAGTTGATGCAAGGCAGCTTCTGTCGACCTAACTTTGTAGTGTAGACCAGGCCTCGGTGATACTTGAGCATTGTCTCCAACTCTCTCTATGGGAGAAAGACACTGGCTTGTAGTTTCTCAGAGATGTCTCTGCCCATATAGATTACGATATATATGCTGATTGGATTTCTCCCTGAGGTGATTCTTAGGTCCTGATCTTGCAAGCTGACCCATGCAAGTGGACTCCTGCCCCTGTGTGGAGACTTGCATGGGTCTGCTGTGGATCAGAATGCACGATCAGGGCCTTTTTTGAGCACTCTGTGGTTCAAAGACTGTAATCAGGAAAAACATAACATAAAAAACAGCAAACAATGTATTCCTGATTTTCTCTCTCACTTTATCCAACTTGGTCTCCATGTCAGCCCCTGGTAAACCTCTATATAGCATGACTTTCTCCACCTCACCCTCCATAGTGATCAGTCTATTTCATTGTATTTATTCTTCTACATGGAACCTATGATAATAGCTGAGTAAAGTCCAGTAAAACATTCACCATTTTTAGATCCATTCAATGCTGATTCAATGAACCATCATGTCTATACACAGAGTAGGGAAGTGTGTTACTTTACAGACACAGTTGCTCCTCTAGAGGTGAGTTCTGTTTCCATGGCCCCTTGACTGACAGTAATCCCCTGCTCAGGGCTGTTCGGCCTCCCCGCCCCACACTCTCACTGTATGTAAACTGTTTTGCTGGGATCGCCATAAATGTCCTAGCTGGCAGTTGTATGCTGGGATGCACCACTCATACCATATCACGGCCCTTCACAATGTGTTATGACAGATACAGACCAACAGTATATGTCACCCTGGGATAAATTAGACCAGATGTTAGAGGTAGCCGAGTGGCTGATAAACATAGTCAGAGCTCAGGGTATACCTGAATCTTTAAAAACAAAAGAAAACACTTTGGACTGAGAACAAGCATGGTTAGAGGCCATCCAAATCTGTGTCCATTCAAACCTGTGGTCAGTGCTGAAGAGGCATTCGCTCAGCTGGGATGGACAGGGAAGGAACATTGCTGGAGAGGACTTTACCCTGCAGCATGGCTGAGAAAAGATGAAGCAGATGGTAAGAAGCAGCACAGAAGAAGCCTTTGCCCTACATCTGGGCACCAGGCAGATGAGATGGGTGGACAGGAACTGTTCTCAAGAGGCCTTTGGCTGAGAAGGGCCAAAGGTGTCTAATACAATGATCCTGGGAGGATATGTTACTTGCTATAGTTATCCAGTTGCCATGACGTTTTCTTTCCCTTATAAGACAAGTCAGTAAGATAGCTTATGTTAGCTGAGAACTAGCAGGAACAGTTGCCAGGGTGGCACTCTGAAAGGAAGTGAGCATTAGGAGGAATACATGGACACAGAAACTCTTCCTTGGAAGTTGAACAGAACATCATTGCAATGAAGCTAAAACAGCCACTTGCAGTAACATCTCAGGGCGCTTCTGTAACTCCCCTCTCTTTTCTGTACAGAACTCTTCCCAGCCCTACTTTACCCTGAACACCCGTGGACTGGTACTTTAGGTAATAAAGAGGAAAAGTCTCCTTGTACCCTCACTAACCCCTGCATCTCTGTTTTCAATCCAGGTCAGCTGTTCTGCCCCCACTTTCACTCCCCGAGTGGTGCTCCTGGTCTGTCAGACTGGAGCTACAATGAACATGTCCCCCCAACAACCCAATCTGGAGCTCCCATTTTAATTTTCCTTTTGAAGAAAACATGCAATGTCACGTGGTTTGAAACATGCCTCCAGGAGATGGATCTCACTACACTCTAGATAAACAAGCACCGGTATTGAAAATATGACCCTTACTCCTCCACAGTCCTGCACAACAAATCTGTGACACATTGCACTCTGCTCTTAAACGAGACTCCAGATCAGGAGTTAGACTGCATACTGATCAACAAACCTGTTGCTACCAACCCTGGCTACTGCAGCATGACTCACCCATCAGTGCCTGTCAGTGCTTGCTGTGACCTTGCTGAAGGCTCCACCACCCACTGATCTGAGATGGGCTGTAGTGGAATGAAGAGACCCCAGACAGAAGTGAAGGACCTGGGGAGTTGAGACTGTGGGAATGCACGTCACTAATATCTCACTGAATGTAGCAACTCTGTGTGTCTTCACAAGATACTGCCCTGAAAAGGACAGTGTCCCAGATGTTCTCAGGATCTCTTAGTAGTAAACTTCCCTCCCCTTGCCTCCTATCTATTTGAAAGCATTTGTGATTACTGAAGCAGTAATATGAGAGGCTAGAGGAGAGGGGACCCAAGCAGGGCAGGACAAGCCATAGAGGTTTGAGACCCCTTATTGTATAGGTGCAAGGAAAGGGTGTTGGTTCCTTCAAGGTAGCCCTCACTGGCTGAGCAAATCTTTGCCACCAATGTTTTTCCTGTTTGGGCAGGGGAGGTTTCTGGGACAGCAGCTGAAGGGGGTAGGGGAGCATAACTAAGGACAAACTATGACGAAAGGAGGGGGAATGAGCTTGTGGCACAGTATCTGTGCATCTCAGATCAATAGGGTGGTCATGAGCCATCAGGTGAGAGGCAATAACCGCTATAATCACATGGCGCTCTCTTCAGCTATTGCCATTGGGTCAAACATGCAGTTTACACACAGGAGCTCACACACCTTCCCAGAGGCTCCTGTGGCTCACCAGACAGCAGTGACGTCCTCAGACTAAAGGGAGCTAGCTTTGGCATTCCATCCCCAGTGCCCTAAACTGCCCAGCGGGGCCCATAATACGGCTCCTTTGCTATGTGCACAAAAGGGACGCCTAGACCCTAAAAGCAAAAGGCTGTCTTTCTCCCACAGGGACCAACTGCCCCATTGAAAGGGAAGCACACATGGGTCACAAGTGGCAACCAATGGCCCCTGAACTGAGCAGTGCTTTTCAGAGGGGCTGGAACAGTTTGCATAGTGGGGGTGCTGAGAGCCATTGAACCAGACTGTAAACCCTGTGTATAATGGAAACCACTTTAAGCCACAGGGTGCAACAGCACCCCCAGGTCCAGCACCAATGCTGCTCTTCACAGATGTGCATGTGTGTTCCCGTTTTCATCTAGATGGTGTCTATCTGTGCAGTGCTCCCCGTGCCAGATTTGCAGTTTCATCCATAGGCAGCAACAGTCTATTCCCTAGTAGCCTCCCAATTGCAGCCCTCCTTCAAAGATGCTCACTTCCCATTGGCTCTGGATGGCCTACCAATAACAGTCCTGGTGCCTGTCTCCCTGTCTCCAGGAGAACAGGAAGCTTGAGCAAGGGGCATATGAATGCCTCAGCATGCAACCAAAACATTCAAACTGCAGCAGCCTCTTATGGAGCGTTCACTTGGGAAGGTACTTGTGTCTGGGGCATGGCAAGAAGAGCGAGCCCATGGCTGCACGGCTACTTCGGGAGCACCCAGGGACATCAGCTGGGGAAGTGCAATATAGTCTCACTGTAGATAAAAAAGCCAAGAGCCGCTGTAGATCTGACTGAGTCCTGGTCACTTTTCTACCCTCTGGGGTGAAGCACAGCACGCACTGCTGAGATCTACTCTTCTTTTTCTGATTGTACCTTTCCCCTTAGTCATGGGGTATTATTCTTTTCACCCCTCCTACATTTCTTCTGGAGGTTGGGAGCATTGCCTTCCACAGTGGAGATGTAATGCCTCTTCCAGGCAGGGGTCAGGGCTGGGAGCTCAGGTCAGAGGTTTAAAGAGCTGGGAAGTGCTCAAGCAATTGGTAATGGGGGTGATATGCAGCCTTTCACCTCTGTGTCGTTGGCTCCAATACCAGAAGATGTGCAGTGACCAAAAGCTGTCAGGTGTTCAGTGGGCCCTGTGTGAAATGAATTGGTGATCTCAGTCCAGTTCCTACAAGCCGGGTGTCTATGTATATACAAAACACACCATAAACACTGACAAAATGTACTAGTCCACTTGTTGGCATTCTTGGCAGACAAACCAAGAACTGCATAGTCTATGGAGACTGAACTTCCCTCACCTCAAGAGGTAATCCTCCAAGACAAGGTTGAGGTACACTGGCATGATGTGGTGGTGGGGAGGAGGTGGAAGGCTCACCCTGTGGGCTGCCCACCTTTAACCGCACTGGGGATCTGCTGATTCACTCATTTAACTTGACTTAGCACATGAAGTGTACTTACATGACTTACATCCTGATCTCAGTGCCTTAGGAGGGTTTTCTTTCATACTGCTAAACAATGCATGGGGGTTCCAACGCCCTCCTGTCCCAAGCTGGTGCCCCAGTGCTGCTATCCAGGCACAGCTGAAAACAGGCAGACATCTTTCCTGTCTGTCTAAATATCCTGAGTCACAGATTACCAGTTGGAGTTTGTGAGGCAGTTTTTTATTTCTTCCTTTACAACTGCACTCTCTAGAGGTGACACAGGAGAATGGCAAGAAGAGGATATTATGTGCACTTGTCTGAGTCTGCATAATTGATGGGAGACTTATTGTTATTATTACTGTCTGTGGGGCAAGCTGCATGTACTTCGTTACTGTATGTGCTGGTGTCTTTCCATGCAGACAATTGTCCATATTGGGAGATTCCTTCTGAAAAATGAGCTCCATTGTATTGTCTAATAAAATGCCTGCAGTGTGGGAGTGGAAATCTGATGTCTTACATAACTGTTTAAGACAAGTGATAACCTGATTTCAGTAGTGCTTTAATAGTGGGACTCAGATAACAGGTGCAATGATGGGTGAAGCATAAGGACCTAGAGATAGATAGATAGATTAGATTAGATTAGTGCTTATAATGTTCTATCTCTGTCAAGCCCTGCTATGAGGAAATGCTGATGCTTTGCATGAACTGACAGGTAACCTGTTCTCTCCATTTTGTCAGACATTCTCACTACATAATGTTTATTATCCTCTGTATGTGAAATCCCAACACAAGGTTGCTGAAGTGTGGGGTGGAAAGAATGCAACAAAGAATGCTTGACTATTCAGTCTTAGTCAAGTACTTTCATCATACAATGCTTAGTAGTCGTTCTGCCCACAGCTCCCCATGGAAAGGAAGGGCCACTGAATGCCATGCTGCATTGGATCCAAAGACTTCTGGTCCTGACACAATGTTACTGGTAATATCTCAGTGTCTCAAGTGCGTTCACTGTCCCTGGCAGACCCACCCCAGTTCTGTTCCATTCTGTTACAAAAAAAGATATATTACAACAAAAATATTATCCTAGCCATCACATTGTCTGGTTGGCATCAAAACAACCAACCAACAAAGTGTTCCTACCAACCTGATCTGACAGTCCTGAACAAGATACGCTCCAATGGCTGATCGATTTCACTAGCATGAAGGCCATGCCGTATGCAACCTCTGCAGCAAGCCCAAACACCCAACAAAATACAGCAACACTCAAATAAAGAAAATCCCAGATAAGGGAATGAATCTGCCTCTAACAGGTTGGCAGTATTTGCCTGAAACAGTCTATCCTGTTATCAGGAGCTGCTCCTATTAGAAGCGGGTAGGTACATGGGTCCTGGAGACTCCCTGAGGCAGGCGACTTGACCCAGCCAGAGAGAAAGGAGATGGGAGTGGCTGTCTTAGAAACAAGATCTCTAGGACATGGGCTGAGCGTTCCTGAGGGAGGATCCCTCTGACCAACCACGTCGGGGGGGGGGGGGGGGGGGCAGGGATAGCTCAGTGGTTTGAGCTTTGGCCTGCTAAACCCAGGGTTGAGAGTTCAATCCTTGAGGGGGCCATTTAGGGATATGGGGCAAAAATTGGGGATTAGTCCTGCTTCGAGCAGGGGCTTGGACTAGATGACCTCCTGAGGTCCCTTCCAACCCTGATATTCTATTATTCCATGTGCAGAAAGTTTGAGCTGAACTTTGTTACCTTATTATTTATATCTGTGTTTATTCAAACAAACCTCCAGGCCGGGGGGTGGAGGGGTGGTCTGGGCTCTACAGGGCATGTGGACTGTATTTGAGAGCAGGACAGGAACAACACCTGCTCACATTGTTACCTGAGCTGTCCCTGGCTACCAAGAGGGGTGATTCAATAGGACACACACCCAGTAAAACTGAGCAGATAAAACCTTCCCAAGCCCCAAACTAAGTGATACCTCAAAGATACTGGAACAAATTATTAAACAATGAGCTTGTAAGCACCTAGAGGATAATAGGTTTATAAGGAATAGCCACAAATCAGACATCAGGAATGGTAACATAAAAAAGCCAGTAGGAAAACACTTCAATCTCCCTAGACACTCAATAACAGATTTAAAAGTAGCCATCCTTCAACAAAAAAAAACTTCAAAAACAGACTTCAAAGAGAAACGGCTGAGCTACAATTCATTTGCAAACTTAACACAATCAATTTGGGCTTGAATCGGGACTGGGAGTGGCTGGCTCACTACAAAAGCAATTTTCCCTCTCTTGGTATTGACACCTCCTCATCAATTATAGGGAGTGGACCACATCCACTAAATTGGCCTTGTCAACATTGGTTCTCCACTTGTAAAGTAACTCCCTTCTCTTCATGTGCCAATATATATTTGTGCCTGTACCTGTAATTTTCACTCCATGCATCTGAAGAAGTGGGTTTTTTACCCACGAAAGCTTATGCCCAAATGAATCCGTTAGTCTTTTAGGTGCCACCGGACTCCTTTTTGTTTTTATGATATTCGGAAAATACTTTCTAACTCTCAGGGTAGTGAAACTCTGGAACAGGCTCCCAAGGGAAGTCATGGAATCCCCACCACGGGAGGTTTTTAAGAACAGGTTGGACAAACTCCTGTCAGGGCTGGTCTAAGCTTACTTGGCCCTGCCTCAGCACATGGGCTGGAATAGCTGACTTCCCAAGGTCCCTTTCAGCCTGACGTTCTGATTGTAGTGTTCAGGAGGCAGGTGCTGCTAATGGAATGAGCACCTGCCATGGGATTAGGGCTTTGCTGAGGACCAGCTTCTATCCACACCAGGTTTTTTCCGGAAATTTGCTTTCTACCCAAAGGGCCCCTCGAGCCCCAGCCCCAACCTAGTGCCTAATGCCCACTGACATCACCCCCAAAGCTGTGTTGCTTAGATGGGCCATGTCCACACCATGTCTGGACAGCTGACAGGGTCCTGTTACTCACAACCCGCCCAGGCAATGTACAAGTGGTGCTGTGCTGGCGTTTCTGATTCACAACACTGTGGAAATGCAGCTTCTGAGGAGCATGGGGTAGGGGCAACAGCAAGCTTTCCCAGGAAAGTCCAGAGGGCAGGAGCAATCAGGTCAGGACAACAGGAGTCTGACCCACAACCAGAGCTGGAATGACTCCCCTTTGGGGCCTACTTCCTCATGGGGCTTTTAGTCTGAGCCCTGAAGCTTACTTCACAGGAGGACAGGAGTGGACCAACAGCTCCACGTTGCTCTAGAAGGCTGAGTCCCACTTTGAAGGAAAAGTCTCAGCCTCGTGGGTTTATCCAGCTGTCCCCAGCCTCCCAACAGGCCCTGTGGGTCCCATCTCACTTTAGATTCAGAAATAGGCAGTAAGGGTTGGCAAGCAAACCCCCCACTGCAGCGGTAAATAGGCCCAGGGCTAGAGGTGTTCCATGATCCCTAACAGCCTCTGCAGGCTCCCCAGCTGCCGGGCTAGAGAAAATAAGATGCTCCTGGCCTGAGCAGCTGCAGCGAGAGGGGAAGAGTTTTCCATGCTCCTGCTCAACCTCTGGGGTCTTCATTCTGTCCCCCAGAAATCCTAGTGGAGTGGGGAAGGGGACAGTCGCCTAAACAGCCTTGTAGGTGCAAGGCCCCTAGTCATCTTGAAGCTGCAGGGAGGGGGCTACCTAACCCCATACAAAGTGGAGTGGCTATAGGGTCCCCTGCAAACAGCAAAGGTGAGATGGGGCCCTCCTGGGCTTGTTGGAGGGGCAGCTGTTTGCGGTGACCCGCACTCTCTCCCTCACTCTTCCTCCCCTCCCATCTGACTCACTCCCCTCTCACTCACTCACACACTGATGCAGGGGATTCCTTTGCTCCCCGTTCAGCCAGCTCATCTCCCCTATCCTCCTGGCTTCCGGTTCTGTTCAACTCAGTCCCATTTGCTTCTCCCCTCCCGCCCACTCCCACTCGGATTGCTCACAGTCCACACTTGATGCACAGCCCCACCAGGCTTCCTCCTCCGGAGAGATCCAGTGTTCAGGCCAGCCGCCCCTCTGCCCAGCGCACTCCCTGCTGGATCTCCCAGACACCAGAGCTCGGTCAGACCAGCATAAGGCTATGTGCAAGGCTCCCCTCCCCCATCCTGCAGAGATCTCCATGTAACACCCTTCTCTCGGCATGCACTCACCCACCCCGAACACCAGCTGGCCTGAGGTAAACTAAGCTGTGTAAATCCCTGTCCGATGCCTTGCCCACTTGTAAGTGGGCCTGTGCCCCACAGGCTGGCAAGTCAGGTGTGTGCTGGGGCCAGTGGATCCGCAGCACCCTCTGCAGTCCCAGAAGCAGCGCAGGCCAAAGGAGAGTAGGAGCCCGGGCCAGCTTCTGTCATTCCCAAGCAGTGTGGTGCTCGTTCCTGAAATGTGTGTGGAGAGCCTGCAGCCCCAGGAAGGGAAGACAAGCCCAGGTACAAGGTCACAATGCAGCCTTGTTTACAACTACAACACCATGTGGTACATGGTGGGTGCAGAGCCTGTCAGCAGCCTGCAGCTTACAGTACAGAGATGGGATCAAAATAGCACCATGACTTTACAGCACAGCTAAGAATAGCTCGCAGGTCAGCCTCCTTCTTAAAGGTAGCCGCAACATCAGCTGGAGCGCGCGCGTTGGCACGGTCAGAGGAGACGGGTAAACCCGGGGGAAAGGTCTGCATGTTAACCAGCTAAGCAGGATTTAGGAACTAGAAATGCTGAACTGTGGCAGAGAGAGACAAAGAGTGCAGCAGGAGATAGGGACACAGAAGGGCAGACCAAGCCCCTCCAGGTTTGTGTCACTAACTACGATGGAGTGTTTTCACTGCAAGCCTTTTCCTCTTGGGATTTTATTTCTGTGATGCTTTGACAGGGCACTTTACAGGCTCCCCTCTCTAGAGCAGCAGCAGTGCACGTGGGTGGGGCAGCATGCAGGCCATCAGTTCTGTGACCCCACCCACTGGTCTGGTGTGGGGCTCTGGGCAACAGCACAGAGGGCACGATACAGAGCCAATCACAGAGTGGGGGTTGAACATACTTCCCGTGGGGGTCACAGTCAGAAGGAGAAGCAGCCATTTTTCAAAAGTGTCCTATTTCCTGGCTATTTTATGTATTTCTGTCAGCAAACTAGCCAATCCAACTGGGCTCCTTCAGGAGGGTTCACTTGCCAAGCACTGCGTGATCACCTGAGGCTGCTTTTCACTAAGCGCCATAACTGGGGCAAGTGTGTTCGTTACTTTCACTTGAACAGTTTGTGAAAGGCCCTTGCAGGACCTGCAAAGAGCCATCCGCAGCTACAGCCAATACAAACTGGCTCCTACACCATGGAGAGGGAGGTGACCCCAGCTGAGCACAGCTGCCTTGACAAGCAGCAAGGGAATTCCAGCCAAGAGCAGCCCCCTAGAGCTTCTGCTAGCTTGGACAAGAGGGAGGCAGCTTCTAGCTGAGACCGGCCCTGTGCAGACAGTAGCAGCCTAGCCAGGGAGATGACTGCAGACAAGAGCAGTTCAAGGGAGCTCTTACCAGCTTGGTCCAGGAGAGAATTCCTGACTGGGTCACCCTGGGGAGCTGCTGACTCTAGGCCATCAGGGTCCTGGTTTAGGTTTTGGCTGCAGCGATATGCAAGGACCAGCGCTCACCCAAAACAAGTCTGGACCCTGGATGTAAATGATTCTGCTAATGAGTTAATTAAGCCCAGGCTGAGGGCCTGAAATAAATGGGTTCAACTCCCGTGGAAGCTGATGCTCACTTATGACCTACTGCGCTGCTGATCAGTTCAAACTGGTTTTTGGTTTTTTAATCGGGTTAAAACTCTCCAGGGCCCTTTCAGCTGGGACCCAGCTCACTGAGCTTTACCCCAGAGCACACTAACTTGGCTACCTTTTCCAGCCCCTGGAGATAGGCACGTGTGATGGGGATGCTGATGTCCACAGCTCTGGGCATTCTTACCTCACATTGATGCTGCGAGGTAGTGGACCTGCTTGGTGCATTGGTCCCCCAGGTGATGGCTGTGGTGCATGGGCTTCAGTCTGCTGGCTGGTTCTGCTGTCCCAGGACCATTACTATGGCAATAATTCTTGTGAATTATTGGCTCCTCTGGATCCCAGCTGAAGGTAGGTTTGTACCAGTGGAAGTCAGGTCTCAGCAGGCTTTCTTACCCATTGTCTGAAAGGAAGCAGAAAAGGCTCAGGCTGGTGTGTGAGACCAGCTCCATGAAAACAATGTGGTTTCCCAGTAGAGCGTCACAAGACCCTGGGAATGCCTGGTCTGCCCTGCACAATAAACCAGTATCAGATGCAGTGGTGGAACCATTTCAGGGGCCTCTCCTCTGCTAACAAGCTAGAAACAGCAGAAAAACACATTATATAACTGGCCTTGGCTGTAAATTGCAGCACACTAGACTGTCTCCTGCATTCTCTGCAGGGCTGCTGGCATTAAATCCCCTTGCTTTGGAGCCTAGGAGGGTGAAAGGACTTATCTGTGCATAGGGGACTGCATTGCCAGCCTGCATGAGCTGGCAGGAGGGGCCCACGTCCGCCAGGGTAGAACAAACATCCCAAATTTAGGTCAAGTAGGGAGGAAATGCCTTTTTGCCCCACAGTGTCAGGCTGCAGCTTTGAAATGCACCATGCTTATATGGAGGGTTGATTGCCTGTATGACCACCCAGCAGTGTGGAACCCCTGCTAGAGTACATGACTGTGGAATCTATGCATACAGTCTGTGTGCAGGACATTCTATGTGTACATACAATCTTACAAGACATCGCAATGCCCAGGGAGCAGTTGGTTGCTTCCCTTATTCAGCATGGATTCACCAAGGGCAAGTCATGCTAGACTAATCTAATTGCCTTCTATGATGAGATAACTGGCTCTGTGGATGAAGGAAAAACAGTGGACATGTTGTTCCTTGACTTTAGCAAAGCTTTTGACATGGTCTCCCACAGTATTCTTGCCAGCAAGTTAAAGAAGTATGGGCTGGATGAATGGACGATAAGGTGGATAGAAAGTTGGCTAGATTGTCAGGCTCAACAGGTAGTGATCAATGGCTCCATGTCTAGTTGGCAGCCAGTATCAAGTGGAGTGCCCCAAGGGTTGGTCCTGGGGCCGGTTTTGTTCAATATCTTCATTAATGATCTGGAGGATAGCGTGGATTGCACCCCCAGCAAGTTTGCAGATGACACTAAACTGGGAGGAGAGGTAGATATGCTGGAGGGCAGGGATAGAATACAGAGGGACCTAGACAAATTAGAGGATTGGGCCAAAAGAAATCTGATGAGGTTCAACAAGGACAAGTGCAGAGTCCTGTACTTAGGACGGAAGAATCCCATGCACCGCTACAGACTTGGGACCGAATGGCTCGGCAGCAGTTCTGCAGAAAAGGACCCAGGGGTTACAGTGGACGAGAAGCTGGATATGAGTCAACAGTGTGCCCTTGTTGCCAAGAAGGCCAATGGCATTTTGGGATGTATAAGTAGGGGCATTGCCAGCAGATCGAGAGACGTGACCGTTCCCCTCTATTCGACATTGGTGAGGCCTCATCTGGAGTACTGTGTCCAGTTTTGGGCCCCACACTACAAGAAGGAGGTGGAAAAATTGGAAAATGTCCAGCGGAGGGCAACAAAAATCATTAGGGGACTGGAACACATGACTTATGAGGAGGGGCTGAGGGAACTGGGATTGTTTAGTCTGCAAAAGAGAAGAATGAGGGGGGAGATTTGATAGCTGCTTTCAACTACCTGAAAGGGGGTTCCAAAGGGGATGGCTCTAGACTGTTCTCAGTGGTAGCAGATGACAGAACGAGGAGTAATGGTCTCAAGTTGCAGTGGGGGAGGTCGAGGCTGGATATTAGGAATAACTTTTTCACTCGGAGGGTAGTGAAGCACTGGAATGCGTTACCTAGGGAGGTGGTGGAATCTCCTTCCTTAGAGGTTTTTAAGGCCCGGCTTGACAAAGCCCTGACTGGGATGATTTAGTTGGGGTTGGTCCTGCTTTGAGCAGGGGTTGGGACTAGATGACCTCCTGAGGTCCCTTCCAACCCTGATATTCTATGATTGGGAGAAAAGATGCTTCCTGGGCCTGGGGTACCCTGATGCAAGCGAAACCAGCGTAAACAGGCTGAACCTGATGTCAGAGCGTCTGTGCACAGTGTTGCACTGCTTGGACTCTTCCACAGCATGTGCCCACGGCTCCAGCAGCTTTAACATCCATGGTTTGTGCTCCCCGAGGCTCAGGGTATCTTCCTTAAACCAAACAGCCCTAATAAAAGGAGGGCACGGGGAGGAAGCTTGCAGCCATGCCAACACTTAGTTTAATAACAAAAGCCACTTCTCAATGATACTATGCTACTCACCGTGTGTGTGGCAAGACTTGACAGCTTCTTGACCATCAGTTCCCCACTCCCTCCGTAGCTTCCACCCAGTCTCTGCAGATCTTCCACCTCCCACCAGCTCCATAGACTCATAGAACTGGAAGGGACCTTGAGAGGTCTTCTAGTCCAGTCCCCTGCACTCAAGGCAGGACGAAGTATTATCTATTCTAGACCATCCCTGACAGGTGTTTGTCTAACCTGCTCTTAAAACTCTCCAATGACAGAGATTCCACAACCTCCCTCGGCAATTTATTCCAATTTAACCACCCTGGCAGTTTTGAAGTTTTTCCTAATGTCCAACCTAAACCTCCCTTGCTGCAATTTAAGCCCATTGCTTCTTGTCCTAACCTCATAGGTTAATGAGAACAATTTTTCTCCCTCCTGCTTGTAACAACCTTTTATGTACTTGAAAACTGTTCTCATGTCCCCTGTCAGTTTTCTCTTCTCCAGAATCAACAAACCCAATTTTTTCAATCTTCCCTTATTTGTTATGTTTTCTAGACCTTTAATCATTTTTGTTGCTTTTCTCTGGACTTTCTTCAAACACTATCAATGCAGGTGCTAATATCAATGCATGCAGGTGTCCTGGTTGTGCGGTGACACTCAGCTCTTCTCTTTACAGGAGGAAAGGCTGAGGCACAGGGAGGACGTGACTTACCCAAGGTCACCCAGCAGCTCAGGGCCAGAACTGGGAAAAGAACCCAGGTGTTTGGGCTCCAAGACCTGTCCACTGGCCAACACCACCTCCTCATCTTTTATGCTGGGCTCTATGGTCTGGGTTGGTGTGACATAGGAATGTCTCTGGGGACACTGTGTGTAGTGCTCTCTTCCAGATACAAACTGGAACAGGGGCTTACATCAGGATGGCTTTAGGGACACCGCACAAGAGGTCACATGGTGTACCAAGCTCACAGGGCCCTCAAGGGGATCCACTTTGCCAGGGTGAGCCCCATGTCTCACCCTCTTTCCCAGGGGCACTAGACGCTCCATGGGAGTGTGTTTCCTCCATGCTGGTTGCACGGGGCACAGGCTGTTGCCTGGAGTGCCCTGAAGGCACCTATGAACTCTCACTCAAACCACGTGGTAGAAAGAAACTGTAGGAGTCCGGTGCAAGGCTTAGCGAGGGGAGAGCTGGGGGCCACCATTACAGCCTTCCGTAGCAAGAAGCTCTCGGGAGTCCAAGTGCACTCAGGACAGGCAACTGGCTTTCTTGGAAGGGCTCATTTGAAGAGCCATTTGCCACACAGTGAAAGGAGACCTTGTTTTGTTTGCATGTTTTTGGACCTTATTGGGAGCTAATATACACAGCTTTAGCTCACTTCATCCAGAGAGCCTGGGAAGCTGAATGTTAGCAAGGCCAGTGAAGTGAACATGACAATACAGCTCTCCCCACGGCCCACTCCCCCTACTCAATGGAACTACTCCCCACCCACTCACACCTGCCACTCATCAGCCTGTGCTCCTTTCCAAAAACTGTGTGGATAATGGGAGGTGGTAGCAACTCAGCAACCCATCTCCTTCCCCACCCCATGCAGACGTAAAGCATCCCACTGCCTTTGGCCTCTCGGAGGCGTTTACCACGGGGCAGAGTGGCTGTGAAATGCTGCTGTTCTTGTAAACACACTGCCTCATGCAATGGGGAGGCCACTTCCCATTGCCCCATGGTGGGCACCTCCCCTCCCCCGCTGATGGGGTAGAATTCAGCAAAGGAAACGAGAGGCTGGGTAGCAGGCAAAGCTGCCTGACAGTGAAATCTCTAGAGCCTGGCCTTTGTGAGCATTTGCCTCAACTCCAGCCACCTGCACCCACCCTTGGCGCAGACCCCCGGACAGACAGAGGAAGCTGCTCTAAGCCACAATCTGCACCACTGCAATTTACCTCCGTTTCAAGCCGGGGAAAGCCCTGCTGGTGCAAACAGTGGCTTTACCTTTCTGCATTGTTGCAGCTATGCTGATGGCACAAATCGGGGCTAACCCCAGGGCAGCCAAGACCAAGGTTATGGACTAGCCTCCCAAGGGATGCGGGGAGGGCACAGAAAAAGAGACTTGACAAGGTGTTAAGAAAACAATGTTACCTGAGGCCTGAGCTAGCCTAGAGGGGGAGCCCTTAGGTCCCCTCTATCTCTTTGGTCCATGACCCATGGTTCACAAACCCTAGGAGTCCCCCCTCCTGCATACAATAGGATTGCAGAAGCATTGGAGCTATCTGTAGGAAACAGGTGCTTTGTCCCTGCCTCTCAGGAAATTGAGCCTATTTTGGCTGCAGCCGGCTAAGACTGGCACAGAAACCAAAGGAAGGAGCAGCAAACACCAGGGCTTCACTGCTTTAATATGTACCGCATTTCCCACCACCTTGTGCCCTGAGTCAGCAATAACCACTCATACCCCACAATATGCGTGTGTGTGGAATGAGCCTACATTTGAGCCTAAAAGGAGCAATCTCTTTCCTGACCAGGCACGGTTGGGAGGGATGTGACCCAATGGATTGCCAAAGGGCCAGATTCTCATCCTCTTACTCACGCTGAATGGTACCTTCAGTGTGGCTATCCACTAGACAAGATGCTCCTCAGGGTGAGTAAGGGGTCCAGAATCAGGGCAAAGAGAATCTAATTTCTATAATCCCTGATCTGATGGCACTTAAAATAACTGCACGGCTAAGCAAAGACACTGCAGATGTTGGGCATTGGTACAGCCTGCTGCAGGAATGGGGAGTGCCCACCACAAAGCCAGCGTTGGCCCTCGCCGAAGGTTCTGGAATCACTTGTGATTTTACTAATCAGAGGCCAGAGAGGAAGGGGAGGTGATCAACAGAACTCCACTGGTGACTGATCAAACCCTTAGAAAGCAATCCTAAAGTGACTGTGCAGGGCCAGTGGTATTTTGGGGTGCAGTGTTTGACCAATAGAATTGCCCTGGCCTATTGGGGCAGATCCTTGCACATTTGTGTGCTCACGAAGGGTCTGTGTGGATCCAATTGCAGGATCAAGGCCTAGGAGGGTAACAGTGGCTGAAACAATACGAATTAATCTGTTTGGCAAGCATTTTGCAGAGCTCTGGATATTAAACCTCTTTTCCAAAAAGGTATTTAGATTGAAAATTCCAGTTGCCATAGCAATGCTATGCTACTCTTTTTTTCTCATTTTTCTCCTTCTATTATTTCTGTATCTTAGCAGCCATTAGATAAATTGCCAATGAGACAAACCTTGGGATTTTTTATGGTAAGAATGATTTTTATGTGGTCTCCTGGTTGAGTTAGATCCAAGAGGTCAAGGATTGAATTGTGTATGCTTCCAGGACCAGGACAGTGTCTACCACAGTCTAAAGATGCTCATTGATAATCAATCATATTCATATTTAATGGGACTGAGAGAAGTCCCATGATACTTTCCTCAAGAGTTGGGGTCTTAAAACTATCAGAGGGGTAGCCGTGTTAGTCCGGATCTGTAAACGCGGCAAAGAGTCCTTGGCACCTTATAGACTAACAGACACATTGGAGCCTAAGCTTTCGTCGGTTAGTCTATAAGGTGCCACAGGACTCTTTGCTGGTCTTAAAACTAGTGTCCTGGCCCAATTCCAATGTTGTTATTTTTCTGCCTCCTTAAAATTCCACTTGTGCTGCAGTTTTAATGGGAGACACAATTTTTCTTCCATTTGTGTCCTAAACTGCTGTGTAGTGTTGCTGTGCGCTTCTAATTAGCTGCTGCACAAAGGTGGCTGCACTTCAGTGGTGAATGATTTCTATGCACAACCAGACTGGAGATCTCCACCCCAAAATATAGAACAGCTGAGGCTATGTCGGTATAGCTATGTCAGCACAGGCCACTCGTGTAGCTGCAGCCTGGCCTGATGGGAAGTGCGGCTGCTGGAGTAGGAACACACCTCCCCAGACGACATGCTCTCTCTCAGCAGAGCCGCATCTACACTGGGAGTTTTGTTGGCATAGAGGTCAGGGGTGCTTTTTTCACACAAAGCTATGCCAGTTTGTGTAGACCAAGCCTGAGGATCCCTTTGTATTTGCCATGTCTCCAGAAAGATGTACCTCTTCCAGGTGCCACTTTTAATGGTAAATGTCTTGCCTGCATCTAAATTCCTACTTGGGTTTCGGGGTGGTGTTTTTTGGTGGGGGAGGTATCAGTTGGGGTGAGAGAGGTTAAATGACCATTTTTGTACACCAAAGAAGCTAGAATGGTGCAAAGTTCTAGTGCAAACTTGCTGCACTGCTGAAAAATGGGGCTTGTGCTGGTGCGGAGTACCCCACTTTCAGACCAAGGGAATCTGCTTGCTGCAAGTTGCTTTCTCCACCAGTGCAGTGAGACTGCACTATGGCTCTCTGGACTGCTGCAGCTACATGTCCCATGTTTAGACAAGCTGAGTGACTCAGGTTTTTGCATGGGAATAATATCTACCCACACATGGGGGACAGGGGATGTCAAGGCAAGTGATGCTGACGATCAAAAACCAGTATGATTACTTTGCTTGTGCATGTTCACACAATGCTCCTTCTGTCGGTGGAGCATGTCCACAGCTGGTAGTCTAGCATTGACAGAGAGAGCAGTGCCCTGTGGGTACCTATCCCACTGTGCTACTCGCCTCCTTCTGCAGCTAGGAGTTGTGGGAAGGCACACTGGATACCAGCGCATCGTGGGCTCAATGTCCCATGATGCAGTTTTTTTGTCCCATCATCCCATGGGTTTCCAACTGCGTTTTGTGGCATTTTTCAACAGCCCCAGTTTAATGTGTACCCCCCATTTCCGTCTAAAAGCATGGATCCTGCACTGCTCTTTACTGTTGCAGTCACTGTTATGAACACATCGCGGATGGTCATGCAATCTATCATGAGCTCAGACTCTGAACAGGAATCAGAGTTGCCTGACCTGTTGTGTGCCATGGAAAGAAACAACACCAGATTACTTTTGGCATTCCTGGAGCAGCTGAACAGGGTAGACCATAGCTTTAAGGCTCTGGAAACAAGCACTGAGTGGTGGGATCACATGGTTATTCAGGTCTGGATGATGAGCAGCAGGTGCAGAACTTTTGGATGCACAAGGCACCTTCCAGGAACTTTGGATGCACAAGGACCCTTCCAGCACTGCGGCACAAGGACACCAAAATGAGAGCTGTCTTCTTGATGGAGAAGCGCGTGGCCATCGCTGTGTGGAAGCTGGTGACTCCAGACTGCTACTGGTCAATCGCAAATCAGTCTGGAGTTGGGAAATCGACCATTGGGGCTGCATTAACACAAGTGTGCAGGGCTATCAGTTGCATCCTGCTACAAAGGACTGTGACTCTTGGCAATGTGCATGAAATATTGGATGGCTTTGCAGCAATGCGATACCTTAACTCTGGCAGTGCCCTAGATGGGATGCATATTCCAAGTTTGACCCTGGACCATCCTGTGATGGAGTACATCAATAAAAAATTGTACCTCTATGGTATTGCAGGCACTTGTGGATCACCGTGAGCATTTCATCAACAATGCGGGATGGTCCAGGAAGGTGCATGATGCATGCATCTTCAAGAACACTGACCTGTACAGAAAGCTCCAAGTAGGGACTTTCTTTCCAGACCAGAAGATTCCAGTGGGGAATGCTGAAATACCCATAGTGATCCTGGGAGACCCAGCGTACCCCTTACTCCCATGGCTCGTGAGGCCTTACCTGGGAAACCTGGACAGCAGCAAAGAGTGCTTCAACAATAGGCTGAGCAGGTGCAGAATGTGACTGTGGTAAATTAAAAGTGTGCTGGTGCTGCCTTTATGGCACGTTAGACATAAATGGGGAAAATATTCCTGTGCTCATAGCCTGCTGCACACTCCATAATATTTGTGAGGCTAAAGGTGAAAAGTTTCCCCCAGGGTGGATCACAGAGGCAGATTGCCTGGCTGCTGAATTTGAGCAGTCAGTTACCAGGGCTATTAGAGGGGTACAGTGAGGGGGCTATTCAAATCAGGGAGGCTTTGAGGCAACATTTTGACAATGAGCACCAGTAATGTGTTTTTCTACACAGCACTCCGTTATGCTTCGTTAACTTGCCACCTTGCATGACCATTGTGATGATTCCTGACCGGGATTTGTAGTCAGCTAGTCTTTTACAATCCCTTCACCTACTTCTAGAATATACAGAGCAAAGGATAGTTCAACCTCATATAATTGAGCAGCATCAACTCAAAAAGATCACTTACCACTGCTCTCCTCTCCTGCATCAGAGGCCATTGGCCATTATCTTTGAAAACTCATAGCGATCGGGGGAAGTCCTGGACGACTGGAAAAAGGCTAATATAGTGCCCATCTTTAAAAAAGGGAAGGAGGAGGATCCTGGGAACTACAGGCCAGTCAGCCTCACCTCAGTCCCTGGAAAAATCATGGAGCAGGTCCTCAAGGAATCAACTCTGAAGCACTTACATGAGAGGAAAGTGATCAGGAACAGTCAGCATGGATTCACCAAGGGCAAGTCATGCCAGACTAATCTAATTGCCTTCTATGACAAGATAACTGGCTCTGTGGATGAGGGGAAAGCAGTGGACGTGTTGTTCCTTGTCTTTAGCAAAGCTTTTGACATGGTCTCCCACAGTATTCTTGCCAGCAAGTTAAAGAAGTATGGGCTGGATGAATGGACGATAAGGTGGATAGAAAGTTGGCTAGATTGTCGGGCTCAACGGGTAGTGATCAATGGCTCCATGGCTAGTTGGCAGCCGGTATCAAGTGGAGTGCCCCAAGGGTTGGTCCTGGGGCCGGTTTTGTTCAATATCTTCATTAATGATCTGGAGGATAGCGTGGATTGTACCCTCAGCAAGTTTGCAGATGACACTAAACTGGAGGAGAGGTAGATACGCTGGAGGGCAGGGATAGGATACAGAGGGCCCTAGACAAATTAGAGGATTGGGCCAAAAGAAATCTGATGAGGTTCAACAAGGACAAGTGCAGAATCCTGTACTTAGGACGGAAGAACCCCATGCACCGCTACAGACTAGGGACCGAATGGCTCAGCAGCAGTTCTGCAGAAAAGGACCTAGGGGTGACAGTGGACGAGAAGCTGGATATGAGTCAACAGTGTGCCCTTGCTGCCAAGAAGGCCAATGGCATTTTGGGATGTATAAGTAGGGGCATTGCCAGCAGATCGAGGGACGTGACCGTTCCCCTCTATTCGACATTGGTGAGGCCTCATCTGGAGTACTGTGTCCAGTTTTGGGCCCCACACTACAAGAAGGAGGTGGAAAAATCGGAAAGAGTCCAGCAGAGGACAACAAAAATGATTAGGGGACTGGAACACATGACTTATGAGGAGAGGCTGAGGGAGCTGGGATTGTTTAGTCTGTGGAAGAGAAGAATGAGGAGGGATTTGATAGCTGCTTTCAACTACATGAAAGGGGGTTCCAAAGAGGATGGATCTAGACTGTTCTCAGTGGTAGAAGATGACAGAACAAGGAGTAATGGTCTCAAGTTGCAGTGCAGGAGATTTAGGTGGGATATTAGGAAAAATTTTTTCACTAGGAGGGTGGTGAAACACTGGAAACACTAGTTACCTAGGGAGGTGATGGAATCTCCTTCCTTAGAAGCTTTTAAGGTCAGGCTTGACAAAGCCCTGACTGGGATGATTTAGTTGGGGATTGGTCCTTCTTTGAGCAGGGGGTTGGACCAGATGATCTCCTTAGGTCCCTTCCAACACTGATATTCTATTATTCTATGATCATACACACTAGAGACAGACTGTTGGGATTGGCAAGACTCCTCCAGAGTGGAAAAGAGGTCCTGACTTGCCGTGCCACCAGACGACCCTGCTGTGTGCTCCATATCATCCTCCAACTCGACCTCCTCATCCATGTCTACGTCCTTGGGGTTGAGTCCATCGTCTGCCACTTCTAGCCCTGCTGAAGCATCCATGGGTTTCTTGGCGGTGGAGGTGGGGTTGCCGCCAAGGATGCCATCCAGCTCCTTACTGAAGTGGCAGGTCTTTGGTGCAGCACCAGAGCTACGGTTTGCCTCCCTTGCCTTCTGGTACGCTTGCCTCAGCTCCTTTATCTTTGCACAACACTGATGTGTGTCCTGTTCGTAGCCATTAACCACCCTGCCACAAGAAATCTGACCATATGTATCGAAGTTCCTATGGCTGGAGTGAAGCTTGAATGGCACAGCGTCCTCTCCCTACAGTGCCAGCAGATCCAACAACTCAGCTGTGGTCCAAGCGGTGAGTATTTGGTATGTGGAGACGCCATGGTCAGCTGGGAAGATGCGATGAGAGCTCTCCACACCGAGCAAACGAAGTGGAATATCAAAAATTCCGAGGCCTTTAAAAGGGAAGGGGCGGATGACTGCGTACCTGGGTACAGGACAGCGGAATTCAAACTGCTGACCAGAGCTGTCAGGATGGGCATTGTGGCATACTTTCTGGAGGCCATTTACAGCAACATAACCAAGCAGAAGAGTTTTGTTGGCAGAAGGAGCATTGCAGTGTGTACACCTCCACTGTTTTGTCAACGAAACCCAACATTTGTCGACAAAACTGTGTAGTGTGGACAAGGCCTATGCCAACATCAAGATCCCACCTAAAGACTCCTTTCTCCAGTGTTGCACACAAGAAATTAGTCATTTTCATAAAAAACACCCCAGGCTATTCATTCTTGGGGCATCCCAGTGCCTCCTGACTTTTCTGTGTCTGTCTTTTGGGCCCTAATCCTGCTATCAGATCCACATGGGTAGGGGCCCCCTGAAGCCAATGGGAGGCCATGTGTGTGTGTCTGACTGTGTGGCTCTGATTCCAGGATAGGGCCTTAAAATTGTAAGCAACTTGGCAGGGATCAGCTTTGTGTCTTGTACAGTGCCGATGCTTAAGAAATGCTAAACAATTCATACAATACAGGAATTGCAATACTGAATCAAATTCAGGGGTTCACCTAGTATCCCGTTTCCTACCATGGCCAGTATCTGATGCTTCAGAGGAAGGTGCAAGAACCCTGTAGTAGGTGTTTGTGGACAGCTGATATGCTATGATCACTGCTTAGTATGCGGTTCGTAATTGTTTTATTGTTGCCTTACACTTCCCTCCCCGTCTGTCTGTCTCCTTCTATTGGTTCTTGTTTTACACTCTGATTGTAAGCTCTTTGGAGCAGGCATGGTCTTTTTGTTACATGTGTCTAGCCCTGCTACTGATCCCTGACTGGGTCCTATGGTGCTACTGCAATACCAGTAACAGAACCCCCAGCAGTCAGAAGCTGGTTTATGCCTTGAAGTAGGAGAGTTTATCACCCTGCTCACACCCTAGTTTATATATTAATATTTACTATAATAACTCTGGATATTCTTGTTAGCCATATAAACTGCCACCTTTTTTGGAATCATGCTCAAGTCTTGCCCTCAATTATATCTTGTGGCGAGGAGTTTCACATGCCAATTGTGCAATGTGTGAAAAATCATTAACTTTTATCAGGTTTGAATTTTCTACTTTTCAGTTTCACTGAATGTGCCCTTGTTCTTGTGTTCTCCTAGACTCGTAGCTTTTAAGGCTAGAAGGGACCATCGTGATCATCTAGTCTGACCTCCTGCACATTGCAGGCCACAGAACCTCGCTATTGTAATAAACTCCTAACCTCTGGCTGATTTACTGAAGTCCTCAAATCGTGCTTTAAAGTCTTCAAGTTACAAAAAATTCATCATTTACACTAGTTTAAGCCTGCAAGTGACCTGTGCCCCTTGCTGCAGAGGAAGGGGAAAAAACTGCTAACCTGACACAGGAGAAAATTATGTCCTGACCCCAAATCTGGTGATCAGTTAGACCCTGGGCAAGTGGGCAAGACCCATCAGGCAGATACCTGGGAAAGAATTGTCTGTATTAACTCAGAGCCCTCCCCCTCTGGTGTCCCACCTCTGGCCATTGGGGATTTTTTATTCGAAGTTCTAATCTACCTTCTCTAGACCATTCATAACCTTGTATACCTTTCCTTTCTCTCCTTACGCATCTCCTCTCTAAGGCAAACAGTTCCATTTATTTCAATCTCTCTTCAAATGAGAGCTTCTCCATGCCGTAGTCATTCTAGTCAACCATCTCTGAGCCCCCTGGAATTCTGCTAAATGAATAAAACAATAATAGTAAAATAACTACGAAAATCAATAGTATTTTTGATATGTATTTGTATTGTGGTAGCTCTGAGAGACTCCCAACCAGGGATTGTGCCCTCCTGTGCTAATCACTCTGCTCTACACAAACAAGTCCCTGCACCAAAGAAATGTCTCATGTCCAACTGTGAATGAAATGAAGTGGATGAATGAGTGACCTTATAACGGTGTGTTGGAACAGACACAGAGTGTTTGGTTTTCTAAAGTATTTGTCTTGTCTTCCAGAGATCAGAGTCCCCTGCAAGCAGCCACTGGTACTTGCCCTGCCCAGAGAGACAGCGAGCCTGTCTTGGTTGCTGCTGTTCTGTGGCCCTTCTGTGGCATTGTCTGCAGCCTGGAGAGCAGGATTCATGAGGAGTATACCAGGTCCCTTCATGATCCAAGGCGGCGGGAGCCTGGGTGGAGATATAAATCCAAGTCTCTGTGAAATCTTGGACAAGTCACCAAGGCAGAGGCTCAACGGCAGGCTTGGCTGAGGCTGACCTGCCAGCCTGCCTCCTGCATGACTTCCCTTTTGCATCCAAGAACCCGCCTCCAGTTTACTTGGTCACACTGTAGGAAACAAGTTTCATGTTTCAGGCAGATACAGGCAGAAGATGTTACCCATTTCTGTGTGATCACAAGAATGCGTTTACAAGAAGGAAAGGAGTACTTCTGGCACCTTAGAGACTAACAAATTTATGTGAGCATAAGCTTTCATGAGCTACAGCTCACGAAAGCTTATGCTCAAATAAATTTTTTTAGTCTCTAAGGTGCCAGAAGTACTCCTTTTCTTTTTGAGGATACAGACTAACACGGCTGCTACTCTGAAACCTTTACAAGAAGGGACATTCCTCAGATCCGGTCCTACTAAAACATGGACCTAGCCACCAGAAACAAATGCCACCTAATGCCTACACAAAACACCCTGGGTCTGATCCTGTTACATGAAGGCCCATTTACACCGTTCTGGCCTGAGGCCTAGAAAAATCAGGTATTTCATACCGATACTTCCCTGTGAAATGCTGATTGATACTGTCATTACCTGTGAAAGAGGAAACGATTTCTAAGCTTTTTGAATGACCCTAATTTAGGGATGAAAGTTAACAAGCTCTCCAGTAATACAGTTAATGGAATAGTTTTGGAGAGTAAATGAAGAATTGACAACATGGTGGTCATGAGGATACATCTTGAATGTGGTTGACAAAAGATTTGATAAAGTACATGCTGTTCAATGGGTATGTTTAAACTGTTAGACAGGAGAGAGAAAGAAATGTAAGTGCCCAACATGTCCATTTCTACCAGCCAAAAAGAGCTCACATTCTCTTTTACATCTGCTAGATCTCTCTGGGTGAGTTCAGTCCCAGACTCCATACACAGGATCCTTCACATTGTCTTTTTTTGTGGCCACAAATAATGTTCACAGTGTAACAGAGAAATGGAGTTCAATGATACACTCCACTTTACTTAACATGGACAAGACTATTACGAAACAGGACTCCAGGTTAGACGCAACATTATATTCTCTTGTTAATGTAGTAACTGGATCCAGTGAGAATATATGCACCCTTATCTTCGAGGTGAAAGGCTGCAAGAGCAATCTGGTCCCCATTGCATGACTCTGTCCTGGGCAGATTATACCAGCCTCTGACAAAGATCTGAGTATTCCATGACTCTTGCATATTAACAGCAATTGTCCTGCCAATAAGGTATGTCTGGACTCAATTAAAATGTACCGAATTGAGTCAGCTTGGCTGGATGGGACTTGAGGAGAAACAAGGAAGTGGTGAGCCCTTCAGGAGGAGAGGAGACTGCAGGGGATGATGCTAGAGTCACCCACTGCAGGGGGTGTTTTGACATCTTAATTGAGGACCTGTCAATCGTGGCTGCAACCCTTATTCCACGTCTACACTACCACTTATGTCGGCAAGACCTATGTTGCTCAGGGAGCTTCTCCCACTGACATAGCTACTGCTGCTCATTGGGGGTGGTTTAATTATGTTGACAGGAGAGCTCTCTCCTGGCTACACAAGAGATCTTACAGTGGCATAGCTGGATCAGTACAGCTCTAGTGTAGATATAGCCTTAGGGCTTGTCTACGTTATCCGCTGGATCGATGGGCAGCAATTGATCCAGCGGGGGTCAATTTATCGTGTCTATTCTAGACATGATAAATCGACTGCCGAGCGCTCTCCCGTCGACTCCGATACTCCACCAGGGCAAGAGGCGCAGGTGGAGTCGACAGGAGAGCGTCAGCCGTCGACTTACCACAGTGAAGACTCCGCGGTAAGTAGATCTAAGTACATCGACGTCAGCTACGTTATTCACATAGCTGAAGTTGCGTAACTTAGATCAATCCCCGGTTCTCCCCACCCCTCCCAGTGTAGACCAGGCCTTAGTAAATGCATTCTATGCTGCGCAGTGCCTCTCCACCTGCAGTACAATGCATTCATCATCAAGGGATCAATCCTGCCAGGTGCTGAGCAGTCTGACCCTGATCCAGCAAAGCAATGGGACTAAACACATGCTTACGTGCTTTGTTGGGTTGGGGTCAAAGTGCTCACTGCTTTGCAGCTTCAAGGTCTTGGTGAAATATTGATATAGAATTAAATTCCGTGCTAGGGCCATGATCAATATTTAGACACACAGTAAGTCTGATGTTCTAAGTTTTAAAAATGTTAAACCAGAGATACACAAAATATTATGAAGAAAGTAAAAAAAATTGAAACTGGTTAATTTTAAATGCTTCTAATTTGTAATTTAATCAATAAAATAATTTAAAATTTTCACAGAAATTTTTCTAGATGTTTCACAGAATGGTGAGTTTGGAAAGAAATATTTTGTTGTTCTTAGGAAAAAATCACTGGAATTAGTCCCCAGCGTTATTTAAAGCAAACTTCCACCGTACGGCATAAAGGCCACCATCTCCATAATTAAACTTTGTTATATCCTTGATACAACTTGAAACAGCTACTTCAGCCCTTATTGATCTCAATTTGCACATTTTTGGACAGTGAATACTCAGAGAAGCAGTGTATTTTAAAGACATGTGTGACATTATTGACATAATCTGTAACCATATAATCACTGTTGCAATCCCTGTTATATATTTGCAGCACATATTGTATAAAGGTTGTCGCGTAAGGGGTCTATGGAGAGGTTATGGTTTGCTGATTATGATTATGGTGTCTATATGTGTGTATCATTCTGTAGTTGAAGTTATGAATATTGGCTCTATACTGTCTGTATTTCAAACTTATACTATGCATCTGGGTGACACCCCAGACAAGTTGATGTCAGCTCTGCCTAGTCTGCTGGATGGCCCATTAAGGACCATCAGCTATACCACTGACCCACTGAGAGAAGGCAGACGCGCCTTGGGACTCAGCAAGGTCTGCAGGGACCTGCCTATGGACAGAACTCTGAGGTGTTTCCATGCCTTGTGATGGGCAGCTGGTCTCTGAGACAAAGAAAGCAGAGACCACATGACAAGAGACTATAAAAAGCTGCTGCAGCTCCTCCATCTTGTCTTCAGTCCTGCTTCATACCTCTGGAGGGACTTTGCTACAAACGGAAGCTCTACACAAAAGACTGAAAGACCCATCCCAGCTGGGGATGTTCTCCAGAGACTTGATTTGAACCTGCTGTTTATTCCATCACTGCTAAAAGCCTGAACCAAGAATTTTGCCATTACTGTATGTCATTGATTCCATTTAACCAACTCTTGCTCTCATCTATATCTTTTTCCTTTTACGAATAAACCTTTAGATTTTAGATTCTAAAGGATTGGCAACAGCGTGATTTGTGGGTAAGATCTGTTTGTATATGTGACCTGGGTCTGGGGCTTGGTCCTTTGGGATCGAGAGAACCATTTTTCTTTTACTGGGGTATTGGTTTTCATAACCATTCGTCCCCATAACGAGTGGCCCTGGTGGTGATACTGGGAAACTGGAGTGTCTAAGGGAATTGCTTGTGTGACTTGTGGTTAGCCAGTAGGGTAAAACCAAGGTCCTCTCTGTTTGGCTGGTTTGGTTTGCCTTGGTGTGCAAAGGAACCCCAGCCTTGGGCTGTAACTGCCCTGCTTTAAGCAATTTGTCCTGAATTCAGAGTAGCAGCCGTGTTAGTCTGTATTCGCAAAAAGAAAAGGAGTACTTGTGGCACCTTAGAGACTAACCAATTTATTGGAGCATAAGCTTTCGTGAGCTACAGCTCACTTAGAATATCAGGGTTGGAAGGGACCCCTGAAGGTCATCTAGTCCAACCCCCTGCTCGAAGCAAGACCAATTCCGTTAAATGATCCCAGCCAGGGCTTTGTCAAGCCTGACCTTAAAAACCTCTAAGGAAGGAGATTCTACCACCTCCCTAGGTAACGCATTCCAGTGTTTCACCACCCTCTTAGTGAAAAAGTTTTTCCTAATATCCAACCTAAACCTCCCCCACTGCAACTTGAGACCATTACTCCTCGTTCTGTCATCTGCTACCATTGAGAACAGTCTAGAGCCATCCTCTTTGGAACCCCCTTTCAGGTAGTTGAAAGCAGCTATCAAATCCCCCCTCATTCTTCTCTTCTGCAGGCTAAACAATCCCAGCTCCCTCAGCCTCTCCTCATAAGTCATGTGTTCTAGACCCCTAATCATTTTTGTTGCCCTTCGCTGGACTCTCTCCAATTTATCCACATCCTTCTTGTAGTGTGGGGCCCAAAACTGGACACAGTACTCCAGATGAAGCCTCACCAATGTCGAATAGAGGGGAATGATCACGTCCCTCGATCTGCTCGCTATGCCCCTACTTATACATCCCAAAATGCCATTGGCCTTCTTGGCAACAAGGGCACACTGCTGACTCATATCCAGCTTCTCGTCCACTGTCACCCCTAGGTCCTTTTCCGCAGAACTGCTGCCTAGCCATTCGGTCCCTAGTCTGTAGCGGTGCATTGGATTCTTCTGTCCTAAGTGCAGGACCCTGCACTTATCCTTATTGAACCTCATCAGATTTCTTTTGGCCCAATCCTCCAATTTGTCTAGGTCCTTCTGTATCCTATCCCTCCCCTCCAGCGTATCTACCACTCCTCCCAGTTTAGTATCATCCGCAAATTTGCTGAGAGTGCAATCCACACCATCCTCCAGATCATTTATGAAGAGATATTGAACAAAACCGGCCCCAGGACCGACCCTTGGGGCACTCCACTTGATACCGGCTGCCAACTAGACATGGAGCCATTGATCACTACCTGTTGAGCCTGACAATCTAGCCAGCTTTCTACCCACCTTATAGTGCATTCATCCAGCCCATACTTCCTTAACTTGCTGACAAGAATACTGTGGGAGACCGTGTCAAAAGCTTTGCTAAAGTCAAGAAACAATACATCCACTGCTTTCCCTTCATCCACAGAACCAGTAATCTCATCATAAAAGGCGATTAGATTAGTCAGGCATGACCTTCCCTTGGTGAATCCACGCTGGCTGTTCCTGATCACTTTCCTCTCATGCAAGTGCATCAGGATTGATTCTTTGAGGACCTGCTCCATGATTTTTCCAGGGACTGAGGTGAGGCTGACTGGCCTGTAGTTCCCAGGATCCTCCTTCTTCCCCTTTTTAAAGATTGGCACTACATTAGCCTTTTTCCAGTCATCCGGGACTTCCCCGGTTCGCCACGAGTTTTCAAAGATAATGGCCAATGGCTCTGCAATCACCACCGCCAATTCCTTCAGCACTCTCGGATGCAACTCGTCCGGCCCCATGGACTTGTGCACGTCCAGCTTTTCTAAATAGTCCCTAACCACCTCTATCTCCACAGAGGGCTGGCCATCTCTTCCCCATTTTGTGATGCCCAGCGCAGCAGTCTGGGAGCTGACCTTGTTAGTGAAAACAGAGGCAAAAAAAGCATTGAGTACATTAGCTTTTTCCACATCCTCTGTCACTAGGTTGCCTCCCTCATTCAGTAAGGGGCCCACACTTTCCTTGGCTTTCTTCTTGTTGCCAACATACCTGAAGAAACCCTTCTTGTTACTCTTGACATCTCTCGCTAGCTGCAGCTCCAGATGCGATTTGGCCCTCCTGATTTCATTCCTACATGCCCGAGCAATATTTTTATACTCTTCCCTGGTCATATGTCCAACCTTCCACTTCTTGTAAGCTTCTTTTTTATGTTTAAGATCCGCTAGGATTTCACCATTAAGCCAAGCCGGTCGCCTGCCATATTTACTATTCTTTCGACTCATCGGGATGGTTTGTCCCTGTAACCTCAACAGGGATTCCTTGAAATACAGGCAGCTCTCCTGGACTCCTTTCCCCTTCAAGTTAGTCCCCCAGGGGATCCTGGCCATCCGTTCCCTGAGGGAGTCGAAGTCTGCTTTCCTGAAGTCCAGGGTCCGTATCCTGCTGCTTACCTTTCTTCCCTGCGTCAGGATCCTGAACTCAACCAACTCATGGTCACTGCCTCCCAGATTCCCATCCACTTTTGCTTCCCCCACTAATTCTACCCGGTTTGTGAGCAGCAGGTCAAGAAAAGCGCCCCCCCTAGTTGGCTCCTCTAGCACTTGCGCCACGAAATTGTCCCCTGCGCTTTCCAAAAACTTCCTGGATTGTCTATGCACCGCAGTATTGCTCTCCCAGCAGATATCAGGAAAATTAAAGTCACCCATGAGAATCAGGGCATGCGATCTAGTAGCTTCCATGAGCTGCCGGAAGAAAGCCTCATCTACCTCATCCCCCTGGTCCGGTGGTCTATAGCAGACTCCTACCACTACATCACTCTTGTTGCACACACATCTAATGCATCGGATGCATCCGATGAAGTGAGCTGTAGCTCACGAAAGCTTATGCTCCAATAAATTGGTTAGTCTCTAAGGTGCCACAAGTACTCCTTTTCTTTTTGTCCTGAATTGGCACTCTCAGTTGGGTCCCGCCAGAACCAGCCTTGTTACAACATGTAAGGTAGGAGCTAGCTCTGAATGAAAGAGCTAGTAGTGCCACGGACTGTGCCCAAGCTCTGTGCCTGGTTGTGGGATTATTTGTCACCTGGAGTGGATGTGGAATTTGGGGACGATGCCCTCTTCCCTGTGCATGAGGCCTAGCAGACTGGTCACTCACAGACGTCAGCAGGAACAGCTGCAAGGAGGGAAAACATGGGAGAAGAGGGGGCGGGAGGAGCTGAACTTACCATTTCCCCTCCAGAGGAGCTTTGGAGAATGCAGTCCCTGTAGCTAAGTATGTTTAACACATTGTCTAACAAGCACAACATTGTTCACGTTATTGATCTGAGGCTTAATCCAGCTTCAACGGAATCAACGGGAGCCTGGCCTGGCCCTTATTCCTGAGTCACCGACATTTTGCCAGACTGAGAGCTGAATGGGGAATTTGCCACGGACTGCAGGGAATGCCCCTGTAACACTGCACGCAGTGGCAGAGGGTGAGTGCCAACCTCAGGGCAGACTGCTAGGAAGCAGGGCACAAACCCCAAATCGGCGGTGAGTTCAATACTTAGACTCCACCAACCAATTATCACGTGTAAACTCTTCAGACACTATAACAGGCTAACCCAGGCTAAGCAGCTGCGGATCTCTTGCTTATGCTGACAAACACTTTGCCCCTCAGAGTCCAAGCAGCGTAGAGATACCAAATTCCTTTTGTTTGGGATTTTTTATCTCCCTCCTGCCCTGTACTCTGAGCTGCAAACTCAGCTGGTGGGGAGAGGAGAGGGAGAGAGTCCACTTGCACAACTCATCTTCATGGGGAGGAGAGCAGAACAACAGAAGATTTTGGTCCTATTGCTGACAATATGTAAGGAAATTCCAGTTGCAATGTCTCACAATACTCTGTCTGGTAGCCCCTAAAAAGAACAAATTGCAACTACCTTTAATATGGACAGACAGATCACAACAAGAAATGCAAGACCTTTTTTTTAAGAAACCAAGTGTTAAGCTGCTGTGTACCTTGTAATGTGTAAAAAGAAACTCAAATAGTGTGGAGGTTTAGCAAAGATCTCATTATGTTTCAGATTCCCCAAATCTCTAATAAGAAAAAATGTAAGTGTGGGAGTTAGAATTATGGTGGGAGAAGTTTTACCACCTACACAACAAAAATGCCCTCTGCTGTTTGATTTGTATACTGTCAACTACATTTTGTATAAATCACATTTGTAATCTGTAAACTCTGTGGGGCAGTGACTGTCTTTGATAGTGCCCAGTGGGGCCCAGATTCTGACTGGCATCTCTGGGCACTACTGAATTATAACTATTAAAATTATGTATATTAAGGTTGCAAAGTCAAGCTCTCAAAAGTTAGGTAATGTCAGTTTTACGGTTATCTGTGAAAGGTTAATTCAGCCCCCTTGTGTGGAGGCCTTATGATTAAGGCTGCGATTTAGTCACGGAGGTCACGGAATCCGTGACTTCAAAAGACCTCTGTGACTTCAGCCAGCGCCGGCTGGGAGCTGCGGGGTAGTCCTGCAGCTCCTGGCCACCGTGAGGGGCAGGGGAGAGCCCCGCAGCTCCCCGCTGCCACTCCCAGCCACCACAGGAGGCAGGGGGGGATTTGCTGCTCCTGGCCACCGGGGGTGGCAAGGGGGACCCGCACTGCTCCCGGCCGCTTTGGGTGGCAAGAAGGACTCCCACTGCTCCCCGCCCACGTGGGCGTCAGGGGGGACCCGGCAGGGACAGGGCCGTCCCAAGGTGGATGTGGAGCCCAGGACATAGGCGCAGAGTTTCTAATCTGCCGGGGGAGGGGGAGGCTCCCCCCAGCTCTGCCCAGGCCCCACCCCCACTCCATCCCTTGCCCCAAGGCCCCACCCCGCCCTCCTTTTTTCCACCCCCGTTCCGCCCCACCTCTTCCCTGCCCAGTTCCACCTCCTCCCCTGAGTGTGCTGCGCCATGCCCTTGCTCCTCTCCCCTTCCCCCAGCACCTCCTGATGTCGCGAACAGCTGATCTGTGGTGGGCAGTAGGCGCTGAGAAGGAGGGGGAGGCACTGATCGGCAGGGCCCGCTGGCAGGGATGAGGTGCTGGGGGGAGGTGCTGATCGGCGGGGCCCGCTGGGGGGAGGTGCTGATTGGCGGGGCCTGCTGGCATAGGCAGGACGCAGGGTGGTTGTCCCGATTTGCCATACCCAAGGGACAGCTCTGCCTGCCCCATAATGGAAATAAGGCATACATTTTTAACAGTGAGAGTAATTAACCATTGGAACAATTTACCAAGGGTCAGGGTGGATTCTCCATCCCTGATGATTTTTAAAACACCATTGTAGGTTTTTCAAAAGATCTGCCCTAGGAATTATTGTAGGGGAGGTCTCTGGCCTATGTTATCCAGGAGGTCAGACTAGATGATCACAGCGGTCCCTTCTGGGCTTGGAATCTATGACAACCCCCAGCCTGCCTTACTGATCTCCTTCTGTTCCTGACCTCCCCAGTTTGTCCTGTCCTCCTCTGCTTCTGTCCCTCCCCACCCTGCTCCTGTCTCTGCTCTGCTACTCACCCCGCTGCATTCAAGTCAAGGTGCTTCTTCCTTCTCCTCCATGCTGCCTGTATACCACTAGAGAGCATTTTAAGAGAAAAGGAAAGACAGTCTCCCTACTCTAAGTTCTAGTACTAAGCACCACAGTGGCTCCTGAGGCCCAGGAACAGCAATTGCAGGGAAAGTAGTGCTAACCCCTGGCGCCCAGAGAGCTGCAATTCTGCCAAATGTTGGTGGATTTCACAATGCAGCAAAAAGCAGCTCTCTAACTCCAGAATGACACCCCCGCTCTAGTCAAATTTCAAAGTCCCCGCTGCAAAGCATTGCTACAATTTTTCAACAAAACCACTATCATAATTGTTTAACCTTGGCAAAACAGCCTATTTTCCTCTAACCGTGTTCTCAGAAATGACAGAATCATTTTTGATGAAGCTTTCCAGAAAGATTTAGCCTGAGGCAGACACCAGCATGGAAAATGTCAGCCCAAACAGTTAAAATTTGGCAAAATACAAGGAAATGAAAACTGTCTTTCTTACAGCAGAAAGTATTAGGCAACCTTAATTACAGGTGTTGTTGCCTGCTTCTCATATCATACTAAGAATTTTCGAATTAGATCCTAAAAGGCATTAAACACAAATACAATACTGGAAGTTATAAGAATTCACAATTTCAATATAAATTTCAATATCAAACACATTTAAAATATATTTTAATGACAACCTAAAAATATAAAGAACATATGTATGTTACTGGTTTTATACTTGAGGGTTGAAGAGTCTCTTATTTAAGAAGCTCTGTCATCTAAAAATACTCCTGCAGCTACATTTTACTAATATAATTTCAAAAATGGTAAAGAATAATTCTGAGTAAGATATATTTTTGGTACTTCACATTTTTAGTTAATTTTAGTGCTGGTGAAAAATGCTGACAAACAGCCATGAGGACTGAAGGCCTCCGTTTCTCCGTTCTAGGTGTAGTGTTCTAGGTGCCATGCAATGAAACCATTCAGGTAAAGTTCTGATTAAAAGCAACATAAAAGTTGGCATGACAGACAAGTGTAACCTGGAACAGCATGTGCATTCACTGGCAGAGCTCTGAGCGTAAACTTGTCAGTGTTGTTCTGCTTCTAGGCAAAACTATAGGCTTCCCAACTTGTCTGGGTGTCAAATTGAGCCCAAATACTCTGTACAGAGTAGTCAACATGACACGAATGGCATGAGAACACTTTTTATTTTGGAAGGCTGTCCCTAAAATAGGCTGTTTAAGGGTGAAAAGAGAATAGTGACGGGGCAACAGGTTTGTATAATTGTTGGTGGTGCCCAGAACGGGTTCAAATCCTGCCCCCCTCCCCCCCCATCTGCCTAAGGCTCTGGGAGAGAGTTTGGGTGCGGGAGGAGTGCAGGTTCCGGGCTGAGGCAGGGGAAAGACAGGAGGTAATTGTCCTGATCTGGTCAGCACTGGTGAGGCCTCAGCTGGAGTACTGTGTCCAGTTATGGGTGCCAAATGTTAGGAGTGATGTAGACAAATTGGAATGTTCAGAGGAGAACAACAAAAATGATAAAAGGTTCAAAAACCCTGACCTACGAGGAAAGGTTAAAAAACTGGGTATGCTTAGTCTTGGAAAAAGGAGTCTGAGACATGCCCTGATAACAGTCCTCAAATATGTTAAGGACTTTTATAAGGAGAATGGTGATCAGTTGTTCTCCCATCCACTGAAGGTAGGACAAGAAGTAATGGGGTTAATCTGCAGGAAGGGAGATATAGGTTAGATATTAGGGAAAACTTTCGAACTATAAGGATAGTTAAGCTCTGGAACAGGCTTCCAACTGAGATTGTGGAATCCCCAACGCTGGAGGATTTTAAGAACAGGTTAGGCAATATATGTAGACCATCCCTGCCAAGGATGGTGTACATATATTTGGTCCTGCTTCAGGGCAGGGCACTGGACTAGATGACCTCTTGAGGTCCTTTCCACCCCTATGTTTCTCGGATTCTATGTCAACAAAATAATTCTAAGCCAAATAGTGCATAAATAACACTTATTTTCTTCCTTACTAGTACTGGTAATAACAAGGGATAGATGTTTCCTACTATGTGGAAACTTTTCTCACTAAAGACACTCTCCTTGTAGTTGTTTTCCTCCTTTGTTTTGCCAAATTTTGTGTTGTACATGATTGAAGAGTTGCACGGGTACTTAAGTGATGAGATCTTGGTAAGAGGGTCCCTGAGTGTTTGAGTGATGAGTTATTGATAGCTTGTTGTGAATGGTGCAAAGCAAGGATACAACATCCTGCAAAGGTCATGGAGAATCTTGTCTGTCCCACATGTAACCATGTTTTGAATTGGTCTGACCTAGCATGTTCACTTACAGTATTTGCTGAATCTTTGTATATTGACATCAATGTGAGACTCCATCATTTCTATTTTGTGTTTTGTTTAGTTGGTTGAGCGTGCTTTCATCTGATAATCTGCTACTGGAGTTCTAGAATAAGACAGTATGTCCCAGCTCTCTCAGCCTACTCCTGTAGTTGAATTAAATTTCTTTCTGAAGAAGCTGTGACCCTGACCAGGGGTGTTGGAGAGCCATTGAACCAAACTGTAAACCCTGCATATAATGGAAACCTCTTCAAGCAAGGGGATGTGGCAGCACCCACAGCACCCCTAGTTCCAACACCTAAGACTCTGACATCTTAAATAGTAAGTGTTAGTGCAAATACAATAATTTATAATTTGCTAATTTAAATCCCTGGCTCAATCAATTTCAGTTTGCTAATTTTAAAAGTTATTTAAACTAAATTCTGCTAAAAACATACACCCATGCAACCTCACTGACGTAAAAGGGATTGCCTGGAAAGTGATGGCAGGATTTGGCTCATTTATGTTTAAATGAGTATTTGCTTCTTCCCAACCTTCCTATTCTTCCTCTAATTTGATCCTGCAGTGAAGTCATAATCTGAATCAGGACATGACATTCAGTTCTAGGATGTGAGATTGTAGAGTTGCAAAATAGAATTATGACAGACTTTTCTGCAGAATCGGAAGAAAGCTTTTATTCAATCCTTGAATCCTGAAATAATAGCAATGGGAATACAAAAAATGACCGGCCAAATACACTGTTTTGGGGTGAGTTCTTTCCCCCCCTAATTTAACTATTATTAGAAAAAAACATGGGAAAATATCCAACCCCCCTTTCATTTAAACTAGTCCTAAATCAGAACTTTCTCTTAGCAGCAAAACTGATCTTACCTGCAGTGTTTCATTTCCTTTTAGAAACTTTAAATGTTGATTCTTCCCTGTACAAAGGAAAAATTGGTTAAAACTGCACTCTGCCCTTTTAGAAAATTACACAGACACTACCCTGTGGAGTTTTATAATCCCTCCATGGAAATGAAGAGATTAGCATCTGAATGCAATGCAAAATGGATCCAGAATACAAAATGATTTGCAGGCTTCTTTAAACGTTTGCATTATTTATCTGTGTGAATGACTGTCCAGTTGGGTTGCTGGCATTTTCCTTGTGCTTCAGCTCCCCTCCTTCGTTAGAAAAATAAACTAAGGAGAGAATCTGCAGTTTGCGAAAGGGGAGGGGAGGGGAGGAAACAGAGTCGATGCAGAGGGAAACCAAAGTAAAAGTACCGATCGGATTGCTCCAGACATGGAATCTGCTCGGCTCCACTGAAACCTGCTTGTCGGTGGGGCGTGTGGAAAGTGCCGCTTGCAGGAAGCAGAGCGAAGGCGGCAGGCAGAGCCCATAGTGCTGACGTTGGAGGCCCCACCCTGGGGAGGTTGCAGAGGGTAAATGGTACGGCGCGGGGGGGGGCTGGGCCGTGGGCGGGGACAGGGGCCCTGGACGCTTCCCCATTGCTGGAGCGGCGCCGTCAGTCTGCGCCGATCCCCCAGTCAAGCGGAGCCCGAGCGCAGGAGCCACACGTCTCGCCTGCCCCGGCCGGAGCGCGAGCCCGTGTGTGCCCGGCGAGCCGCCCCGCGTCCGCACGGTGCCGCAGCCCGCGAGCCCCTTTCGATGGAGGAGCAGCCCGGCCCGCCCCAGCCGCCGCCGCCGCCCCACCACCACCCGCACCACCACCACCACCACCATTACTACTACTACAACCACAACCACCACCACCACCTCCTCCCGCAGAGCCCCTACCTGCCGCACGGCGCCGACGCCGGCCCCAAGGCCGCGCCCAAGCCGCTGCTGAAACATGAGCCCAAGCACGCGGGCCCGCAGCCCCAGGACGCGCCGAAGAAGAAAACAGGTGCGGGAGGCCGGGGGGAGGCCCGGAGGGGGGAGGCCCGGGGCCGGGAGGCCGGCGGGAGGGAAGCCGGGGATCGGGCCCGGGGAGGCGGCCGGGCCCGGGGCGACGGGGCCCGCGGGGGAGAGGGGAACCAAGCCAGGGGTGGGGGCGGGCAGGGATCGGGCTGGGGCTGGGACTCGGGCCGGGGATCGGGGGTCCCGGCGGGCGCGCGGGGGGTGGCCGTGACGGCGGAGGAGGGGAGCGGCCCGGCCGGCGTGACCTTCCCGGCGGCGGGGGCGGCGCGGTCTCGGCGGGGGCGGCCCGGCTCCCCTCGGGCGGGGGCTCGGCCCGGCTCCCCTCCCCCGGCCCGGCTGGAACATTCTCCGCGGCTCTCGGGCCGCTTCCTGTCCGCCATGTTGGGAGCCGGGCCCGGCGCGGGGAGCCGCCGGCCGGGCCTTGGACCCCCCCCCCGCGCCGGCCCCACCCGGGCCCGCCTCCCGCCGCAGCGGCCCCTGGCTGGGCCTGGGCGGGGGCGGCCGCTCCGGGCCCGCTCTGTGGGGCCGGCGGCTCGGCGCGGCCTGCGCGGGGCTCGGCTCAGCGGGCACGTTTCCCGCGCCCCGGCTGGGCGCCGACCGGCGCGGGGGGGCCGAGGGGGTGAGGCGCCCTGGTGGGGGGGGGCAGTGGGGAGGAGGGCGAGGCGCCCTGGCTGGGGGAGGCGGCCGGGGGGCCGCGCGCGGGGCCGGAGGGGCGAGGCGGCCTGGGCGGGGGGGGCCGCGCGGGGGGGCGAGGCGGCCTGGGTGGCCGGGGGTTTGCGCGCGGGGCCGGGGGGGCGAGGCTGCCTGGGCGGGGGGGGCGGCTGGGGGTTTGCGCGGGGGGGCGAGGCGGGGGGGGCGGGGGGCCGCGCGCGGGGCCTAGGCGCTCGGCGGCGGCGGGCAGGGCCGCGTGGGGCGCTGGCGGGGCCAGGCCCGGCGCTCTGGGTGGGACGGGCGGGGGCTGGGTGGGGAGGCCGGGCCGGGCCGGCCCCTGGCAGTAGCAGCACATGGCCGGGGGGGGGGCTGGCACGTTGGGGTGAACCCCGCTCAGCCCGGCTGCAGGGGCCGGCTCCCGCCCAGCGCCTTGGCTTGCAACGTTTGGGCGGCCTGGCCCCGGGCCTGGGGGCACGGGGCAGGGGAGGTTTTATTCCGAATGGAGGTACTCATTTGTGCAGCAAAGATGGCTATGTTTAGCCTCCCCCCCCCCCAGTCCTTTGTGTGAGCCGAGTAGAGACTGGCCCTTTTCCCCTGGGATCCGAGTTGGAGGGGGTGGGAAGTGGAGATGTACAGACTTTACCTTACATTTGTTTAATGTACATTTTGTTCGAAAGCTCCCCACTGTAAGTGAAGACAAACACTGGGTTGTAGGTTCGCCAGCGATTGGAGGGAAGCACCTCGCTTCTCTGGAGTCAGACCTTCAGTAAGCAGGATTAAGCTTAAATTGATTTTATTAGGGCTCCATGTTTGTGACAGGTTCTAGAACATCACATTGAAATATAAAATTTCAGTGCAATGTACATTCAAACACCACTCTTCAGGAAACCTTTTGTGCCCTTCAAATGCAGGCAATGGCAGCTTTGCCTCCATGTCTGGAGAAACTGGGGAATTCTTTAGACTCTATGAGAAAATTTAGCTGGTGTTCTGTATTTGCTGAAGGCTCAAAGAAATTACTCTGCTAATAACATAACAGCAATAGATTTCTAAGGCCCTGATTCTGTGAGTGGAATCTTAGACTCATTTGGATTTTCATCACAATTAATGGGACTCCACATGGGGATATGGGCCCGCCTGCTCAGATCTGGTTGCAGGATTAGGACCTGAGAAATAAAACTCTCTGTACAATATGGGGTCTTTCAGTCTCACAGATCTCAAGTGCTTTTTGGGTATATTGAGGGATTGTTTTATCACCACTGAAAAGCTGCAACCTCGTGGGTGCAGTAGTTTAACAAATAACACAGAAACCCTACGTAATGGTTTAAGGCTGCAAAGTCAAGAATCCCACATTCATTTGAAACTATGGGTGTGACCTTAGACACATTTGAATTTGGCCAGGACACACTGTACATTCTTCACCAGGGCAAGGGTATCATTAATAACGTAAGGGGTCAGGACCTTAGTTTTTCATCTTTTGCCATAGATGGCAATTCCGGCCAATGCAATGCATCTCTCGCCTCCCAGCATTATCCTGGCGTGTACTGAATTAATGCCTCTACTACTGAATGGCTTATTCAGTCATCAGCACCTTTAGAAGTAGGCTACCCGCCTGCCACTACAGACCAAATGTTGTCATTCCTTGGCCTAGTCTACACCTAAAATTTAGGTCAGCCTACCTACATCACTCAGGGATGTGGAAAAATTTTACAGTGCAACATAGTTAGGTCGACCTAACCCACACTGTAGGTGCAGCTATGTTGATGAAATAATTTCTGTGGACCTAGCTACCACCTCTTGAGGGGGTAGATTTACTACAGTAGTCAAAAACACCCTTCCATTGCTGTAGCATGTGTCTACACTACAGTGATGTAGTTGCAGGTGTGCCTCTGTAGCACTTGTAGTGTGGACATACCCTTGGTTTGTGAGAGCACAGGCTGAGGTGGTATAGTTGTGCTACTAAAAAGCCCAGTAACGCTGTTGGCTGGTGGTACGAAATGGCTATGTGCACAGAGGACATTATTTTCTTCTTGAAGAATTAAAACTAAATGAACCGTAAATTCCCACAATGGTCCTGTAATATATAAGAATGTGTGTTCTCATTAGAACTAATGCTGCTCTTATCCCCAGCACAAGAGTGGTTAATAACCTTCACTTATGCCTTTGGGATGTGGGCTTTCAGCACGGCCACCATGACACCACCACTGAGCTTGGAGCATGGGTGTAAGGCGTCGTGCCAAGGGCTGGCAGATCTCTTCCCCTGTCCCGGCATTATTTTGTCTAGCTAGTGTATTTTAAAAATAAAATGTATTGGTACTTGTCCATAACAAGAACAACTGGCCAAATTAGAAAATGTGATATAAGATCACAAATAACACTACACATTCATTAATTCTCCACACAATACAGCATCAGTATTTTAAGCTTCATAAAGCTTCCTGGGAGAGTGACAGCACATTGTCTCTTTGTGATTAGAAAATCATTCCTTTCTGGTTTTCTTACTTTGCCTGCGGATTAGGTATATGTTGCAACTGCTCTGCAATATCTTCTTTTCAATACCCAGGTAAAATCCTAGCTCTTGTATTAGTGGAAGGAAGGCTGTATTCAAAAGTAGAGATCCCAGCCACTTCCCTGGGGGCTTGATTCTGCTTCCAAGGAAGTCCATGGAAAAACTCCCATTGCCTTCAATGGTGTGAGACTGGTCTTTAAGTGATTTTATAACTGGCAGTCCAGATGGTCCTTTAGAGCATTCATTCCAAATACCTCACTTCCATTAATTGAAAACTAAACTGTGGGTAAGGATCTTGATCCTAAATCCATTGAAGTCACTCTGGAATTTTTCTGTTGACTTCATTAGACTCTGCATGGGACTGGGATTCCTAAATTCTGTTCTCAAGGAACTGAAGGGAAGAGTCTCCAGACATTTCTCTGGCCCACAAACCACTTTAATGACAGAAAAATAAAAATAATCCTAAAACTTATCTATTTCCCTGTTACAGAAGGTTATTTGTATGTTGGGTGAATAAGACCATCAGCACAGAAATTTGAAATTGTGTTAGCATCTTTCTGCCAAGAACGGTATTTAAACATGGTTCTCCAGAAAAGTGGTAGCTAAAGCAGACTGATCCCCACCCGCACAGAGTCCGCTCCACACCCACACAGATCACATTGCAGGATTGGGGTCATGGTTTCAAATCTGTGTGGCCAGGGCTTTGTTTTTAAAACTTGTATTACTGATGCTTGTGAAAGTTTTGAACACTTAATGGTATGTTATAGTAAAGTTTAGAAAGCCGTTAGCATGCCATGTGCATTTAGTCTTTTTAAAACGTTCTTTTGCTGGCTACCCAAAAGGCTATTAGGGACTTGGACTGTATTAAAAATAGATGTCAAGGTGCCCCAAACCTGCATGCTAACGAGCCTTACACAAACATCTGCAGGTGAGTGTAATAGGGGACTGATTAGGTATATGGTGAAACAAGCTATTAAGCAAAATAACTGAATAAAAATAACACCCAAGTTAACTTTCCAATATATCTGAAAGCCGTAGTGTGCCTTTGGACTAATGCCTGTCAAATTCCAGTTTAAAAATGCCCTTCTGAGGTCTTCTTTGGGGGTCTCATGGCCAAACAAAACACCTGGAAACATACTTCTGTGTGTTTCTAAAACTTGACAGTGGCAGAATAAGCTTCTCTATTTGAAGTGCATTTTTACAGCTGTGAAGCGAAGACCTTGTATTCCAAGCATTAGCTTAGAGAGAATTTAGGCTGTTCATGTAAATGCTTGAAAACTGGAACTTTAAACTGTTGACACTCTTAATAAAGCCAAAAGCAAAATCCATTAGTTTTTCTCACTCCTGATGCATAGTGGTCTTATGATCATTCTCTTTATTTTGTTTTATTAAATAGTGATGTCAGAAATCTGAGTCACAAAAGGCCTTATACGGTATCTTATCCTTGAAAAGACTTGCTCTCTGCATGTCACCCTGAAACTAATTTTCAATCCTTGGCTCATCCATTAGAATTCCATCAATCTGTGCATCGTTTGGTTGAAGTATTTATGGTCAACAATATGAATACAGTTACATTATTGGAAAATTTATAGCAGTTGCTGATAGTCACACAGTGTCTTACCTTGTTTAACCTACCTCAACAAGCTGAGCGATGGGGTTCTTGCAGGAATCTCCATGGTTCAGAGTTCCACAAGATATGACCACATACCCTCGGATGAATGGCAGCTGTATGCACGACAAGCACTGCAGCAACCCAGCTGCAGCTGTGCCGTTGCAGTGTAGACGCTACAGCAATAAAAGGGGTTTTCCTGTAGCAGTAGTAAAGCCACCCCCTTGAGAGGTGTAGCATCTGTGTTGCACAGGGCCTGAACTTTTTCATAGCCCTGAGCGATGTAGCTAAGTTGACCTTAGTTTTAGTTGTAGACCCAGCAGGAGTGTTTAGGATGCAAGATCCCTTAATTTTGAGAGGTTTCAGAGTAGCAGCCATGTTAGTCTGTATTCACAAAAAGAAAAGGAGGACTTGTGGCACCTTAGAGACTAACCAATATGGTTAAACGTATGGAGTGGAAATCTATTATTGGTTAGTCTCTAAGGTGCCACAAGTACTCCTTTTCTTTTTTTAATTTTGAGAGTGACAGTTTTTAACATAGCAGTTAAAGAATAACAACATTTCTGTTGGAAAATATTTGTTCTGAACTCGCTAGACCAGCGTGTCACCTGCATTACTCCATTTTTACAACAGTGTAACTGAATCAGGCCCAAAATGTTTTCTGTTGAGGAGAACACATGGGTTTTCTTGCATCTGAAAAGTTCGACACACTCAAGCCATATTAAGGTAATTTGAGGTCCCGGAGATGCCAGGACATGGCTGGGGGACCCTTCTGGTCCCACCTGCCCTTGAATTAGCGGTAGTGATCACTCCACCCACCCACCCCCAAAAAATGATGGGGGCAACACCATGGATCCTCTTCCTCCTCCCAAGAGCTCCAGCAGGCCCCCCCTTCCAAAGGGGTGGCAGCAGGGAACTCCATTACTCGTTATGGTGGGTGGACTGAGCCCACTGCATTCTTCCCCGGTCACAAATCTAGTCCTCTGTTGATGTAGTGATGGTGGGGCCATCCAGAGCGGTAGGTCTTGGAGTTTTGCACCATTGACGTGCATGCAACAGTTCATGCTTTTCTGCAGACATCAATGCATCAGTTGCACCTGGTCATGTTTTTGAATTTCTCTTTGCAACCACACGGGCTAGAAACCTACTTTTTATTTTGATGAAAGCTGAGATTCTGATGTAATCACATGATTCAATGAGGTGGGGACCTAGGTAAGGGCCTATGTTTTCTGTGCCTGAATCCAGATCTGCCAATACTTCTGTTTTCCACAGGATGCCCTTTTAATACTGTAGTTTTTCAGTGGCTTGGCCTCACACTGATGGAAAAAAGAACAGAAGGACTTGTGGCACCTTAGAGACTAACCAATTTATTTGAGCATACGCTTTCGTGAGCTACAGCTCACAATGCATCCGATGAAGTGAGCTGTAGCTCACGAAAGCTTATGCTCAAATAAATTGGTTAGTCTCTAAGGTGCCACAAGTACTCCTTTTCTTTTTGCGAATACAGACTAACATGGCTGCTACTCTGAAACTGATGGAAAAGTTCACCTGAAGAATTGAAGATTGTTTCTTTCCAGTCGTGTTATCTTTTTAAAGCTAATAACTCGAGCAGGGAAGTGGTGGGCCTCCTATTGCTTCTAACACTATTCTGAAATGGAGTGAGGTAACATTACAAAGGGAAATTTTCTAAAAGCATTTCCAAAGCTGATGAGCACTGGAAAATGTAGATCACAGGTGGTACTTAAGGAGAGGATGAAGTGAGAGTTAGGGCTATTTATCTCTCACTGTCCTGGGCGCAAAAAACAGCATTTGAGAAACAATGACAAGGTGGAAATGTAATCAGTGGCTGAATTGGATGAAGTCCTGTTGATCAACAGGGACTCTGAAGTAGCTTGTGTAGCAGTGTCCTGAGCATTCTTAAACTTATCGGAATCAAACCATATGAAATAAGCTATTACCAGCAGGACAGTGGGGTGGGAGGAGGTATTGTTTCATATTCTCTGTGTATATATAAAGTCTGCTGCAGTTTCCACAGTATGCATCCGATGAAGTGAGCTGTAGCTCACGAAAGCTTATGCTCAAATAAATTGGTTAGTCTCTAAGGTGCCACAAGTACTCCTTTTCTTTTTGCAAATACAGACTAACATGGCTGTTACTCTGAAACCACAATAACATTGCAGTTCTCTTCAGCATTGTGAATAGCCTGATTGCTTTCTGTATGCAAAGGGATATATTATTTTAAAAAATAAGAGCTCAGAGGCCTGCTAAATGCTCTATTGCATGTTAGAGTCCATAGAGAAGTGTTTCCTTCTAGTGGGCTTTATGTGCTTAACTCCCATCATTGAGGTGAGACCATACCCTTTACTTGGACATTAAGTGGTAAGGACCTGCTTTCATATATCAAAGAGTGGACACTTTTTACTCTTTTTTTTTTTAAAAGCTGGTTATGCTTAGGGGTTTAATTATAGCTTTTTTTCAATCAGAAGTTTAACATTTCACTTTTTAATTCTTGTCTTTTTGTTGTTTTTTGCCTGTTTTAGGCTATGGAGAGCTAAATGGTAACGCAGGAGAAAGAGAAGTATCATTAAAGGGCCTGTGTGCTGATGAAACAACCAACCCATCTTCCAGGGTACCAAATGGCAGCCAGCAACTTGTAGACACTAATGTAAACCCAAAGCAGACTGTTAAGGTCAGCACCTTTGGGAAAGCTGGAATCAAACCCAAGAACTTCATTCAGAAAAACAGTATGGACAAAAAGAATGAAAAAATTTATGAGAATAAACTTAGAGAAAATCAATCCTCAGACAAACCAGAGGCAGTATCTATTCCAAATGGTGTTGTAACAAATAGTTCTGGTTATATCACTAATGGTTATGTAGGCAAAGGGGCAGATAACGATGGCAGTGGGTCTGAGAGTGGATATACCACACCTAAGAAACGGAAAGGCAGGCGTAACAGTGCCAAGGGTTGTGAGAACTTGAATCTGGTGCAGGACAAAATAATGCAACAGGAGGTCAATACCCCATCCTTAAAACAGGAACTTGAGAGTTTCAAGACTGACTATAGTGAACAAAAGGGAAACAGAGTTGACAATACTAAGCCTGTTTGGAAGTATGAAGCTGGGGCTGGAGGAGCAGGCCGTGGGAAAACTGGGGTTGGGGAGGTGCAACGAAAAAACTCTGATGCCAAACCTGGGATTAGCAGCAAAAAGTTTGATGACCGGCCCAAGGGGAAGCATGCATCAGTGGCTGCATCAAAAGAGGACTCGTGGACCCTGTTTAAACCACCCCCAGTTTTTCCAGTGGACAACAGCAGTGCTAAAATAGTTCCTAAAATAAGTTATGCAAGCAAAGTTAAAGAAAACCTCAACAAAGCAGCTCAAAACCCATCTTCTTCTCTGTCGTCGTCGTCGTCGTCTTCATCTACTGGAGAAATACAGGCCCAAATGCCGAGTCGACTGTCCCAAGTCCCCATGTCTGCTATGAAGTCTGTTACTTCTGCTAGCTTTTCAAATGGGCCCATTTTAGCAGGGACTGATGGGAATGTATATTCCCCAGGGAGCCAGCCACTGCTCACAACGGCTGCCAGTACTGTACCATCAGCCTCTCCTGAGTCAGTACACCAGGACATAAGTGCAGCTTCACCAGCCACTGAACAAAAGAAGTCTAGCCTTTTTATCTACCCTTCAAATATGCAATCTGTGCTTTTGGGCACAGCACAGGTGGATCTGCCATCTCAGACAAATCAGCAGAACCTGGGGGATATCTTCCAGAACCAGTGGGGTTTATCATTTATAAATGAGCCCAGTGCTGGGCCTGAGACTGTTCTGGGGAAATCAACGGATAATAAAATAATGGAAGTGACATTTCAAGGGGAATATCCTGCCACTTTGGTTTCACAGGGTGCTGAAATCATTCCCTCAGGAACTGAACAACCTGTGTTTCCTAAGGCTTATGAGCTGGAAAAACGGACTAGCCCTCAAATACTTAGTGGTATTATAAAGCCTGGGACTGCTAGTGAGATTGGAGTCTTGTCTTTGGAACCACATCACATAGGTGACCTGCAAATGGCAGACACCAGTAGCCAAGGTGCTTTAGTGTTCCTTTCAAAGGACTATGAACTAGAGAATCCCTTGGCTTCTCCTACGAACAATTTGTTAGCCTCCGCCAAAGATCAGAGGTACCAGAGAGGCCTAGAAAGGAAAGATAGCTGGGGTTCTTTTGACCTGAGGGCTGCTATTGTATATCACACTAAAGGTAATGGTTCAACTTGTTTCCTAATGGGGCTCTCTCTTAATTGGTTTGGGAAAATCCAATCCTGTAAAGGTTGCATCCCTTGATTTTAAGAACGGCCTTCTTGCTCCGTCTTTGATGGCCATAGCAGAATAAGAACGTTTGTTTTTAAAATACTCTAGCAGTTACTTGATTTATTCATTCAAGGTATGTTAAAGGTGCTCATTTCTCTGTTCATGTGGGTAAGTGTGTGAGATTTGGTAGAAGTAATAGTTACAGCTGTTTTACCTTTGGTGCATGTTTGTGTCAGACTCATGTACGGTAAGTAGATCTTCCAAAACTTCCTGATGTTGAAGGGGGTGAAAGCTCAGCAATGGACCCACTGGTTTACCTGGTCTGTTCCTCTTGTTTTAAGGCTGTCTGTCTCCAACAACGCTTCAGGGGTTGCTCTTAAAAAAAGAGCTAGGTGTCTGATACATGGCATGGATATTTACAGCCAGGAGCCAATAGAATAAAATGACTAAAATTACCCCTCATTCTTGTTTGGCTCAGAAGTTTCTGGATGTTCACAAGCTCTCTGCCTCTTCTTGACAGCTCTGCAGTTCAGTTAGCTAGGTGCTCTCTTGGCTTGCTGTTGCTTATCTACCTTTTGGGCAATTCCCTTTTATTTTATTTTTTGCTACCTCTTCTCACCAACACCCCCTCCCCTTCAAAAAAAAAAGGGTGCTCCAGGCAGCCTTACATGAAGTATTCCTTTCGGGGGAGAGCTGAATGATAGCTGCTCAGAAGTGGGGGACAAGATTTCTTTCATGGCCTAAGTGGAAATTTAATGCATTATGACCTATTGCAGAGTGCAAAATTACCTCTCCAAGGTCTTCACAATTCGTTCAGGTGAAGCTTAGAAATCTTGGTGGCTTTGTTGTTAAGCAACTCAAAAATTATCCCGGGTCAGTGTAATTTCTTAACCCTTTATGCTCTAGTATTCTCACTGGGAATAACAACCTAGTGTCTGTCAATTTATTTTTATCTACACTTTCAGGATTTCTTTTAGTCATGAAGCAGAGCTTTAGAATTGTGTGTTCCTTGCACCTGTTGAGTCTTGAATCTCGGCCAGCTTTTCAGAGAAAATCAGGGACATTGGGAAGTAAAGTTCCAGACAAGCCTAATCCTGCCATGTCTGGAGATTTCTGCAACAGTTGCAAACTTGGATTTTTATTTTCTTTTTGCTCAGTTTAAATTTATTTTTTAAAGAAACGAAGTAGCCATTCTGTTACCACTGTTCTTTAGATCTCTTCCCTTCTTCGGTCAGCTGGGCAAGACAGTCTCCACCTGAACAGTACTAGCTACAGTGGAGATGATGAACATTCCCCTCCCCTGTTCTATGATGGAGCTAATCATTGTCAATGGCAGAAATAAACAGTGGGAATGAAAGCACTTCTAAACTAATTGTGCAGCTCTTCCCTTTCCTTTGCCGACCATCCCCTCTGCCCACACCTGTACACACACTTTTTCTATTTTGGCCCATCCAGAGTAGTAACTCTAGTCATATTATGATTCTGGGATGTGTTTGGGGTGAGCTGGAGTTCTCTGCCCCAATGTCCTTCTCAGGTCCCTTCTTGATTTCTCAACCTGCCTTTTCCTATACCAATTTCCAGACGACATCTTGGCTTCAGCCTAGAAGATAATGGGTGGATGGCTCTTGTAATCAGTGCCATACGAATCATGTGACATGGGTTGCTGGGAGGAACCTGAGCTTGCATTTACAAGTCAGTACTCATTAGATGCCTTTCCTGGTTTGGGGAGTGGAAACCAAAGTCCAAATTAGAGTGTCTTCCCATTTTCCTGCTTCCTGGTTCATCTGTATGTTGGCATTTGTTCTGAAAGGATTCCAGTGTGATTTGGAGCATATTTTTCTGAAGTGCCATTTTATGGATCAGTGGTATGAGACATACTGCTCATCCTGACAGACAGCTGCAGAAAGTAATTACTTGTTAAAGCCATGATATTGCGATCAAATCCCGGTGGGTGACCAGGCAGAGCCCAATTGAAATTGGTGAGCTCCACACCGGTGCAAGGGTCTGTCTGCCCACATCCAGTTACAGGACACGGGCTGTATCGGTGATCTGCATGTGTGGATGAAAATACCAGCACCATTCTCTGCTTATGTTCTGTTGGCCTACAGTCAGACCAGAGCACTGATGCAAACAGCTCTAATAAAATGTCTTAACAACGTTTTAAGAACAGCAAAATAATGGTAAGTTCCCCATGATTCTGCCACAGTTTGTCTTGTGCAGTTTCCCAGCATCCCTGATAAATAGCTGCCATGTTCCTATTCAGTAACACAGAATGATTTGTCTGACTATCTCCTAGTGATGAGATGCTGAAAGCCTGGCTTTTGTTCTCGCTGTTGTAGTTTGGGGGGAGATTTGTGCAGACTGAACAGTTAGTGTGTTTGGATTTTGGGGGTTGGGGGAAGAGAGGGGGGGAATTGCTGTCTCCTCAAAAGCAAATAATCAGCCTGGCAAGAGAGAGGTGTTGATGGTTCGCTTCTCAGATCTGTCCTCCATCTTAATCTGGTGACTCTCATAGTCGAGTCTTTGCAAGCTAAAACACAGGATGGTTCTGATGATACTTTCTGTACATGTATGTTCCATCCACAAGTTGAAAGTGCTTTACAAAACGTGAGTAACACTCTCAGCTTCCCATTGAAAGATGTTGCCGTCCTTTTAGTGATGGGGCAGGGGGAGACTGAGGCACACAGCGGTACAATCACAGAGGCGGCTGGGAATAGCACTTGAGTCCTAGTCCTGTACTCTAGGCACCGGACAGTGTTGTCTTTCCGGACGGGGTTCACTTTGCTGTGCTGTCTATTGCTGGATATGGTAATTCTTGGAGTGGAATGTTTGTACTCATTCACATGTACCCAGTGTGCTTTTGCCCTCGTAAGTTTGCTGGGCACATGGGTGTCGGGCACTGGAAACATGCTAAGGGTCTGGCAGTACTTGTGCACTTTTTTTTTTTTCTTTTTTGGATGCTTTGAAAGTTAGTTTCATATGTCTTTCTCCCTGCTTTGCCTCCAGGCTTCCATTGATTTTTAAGCCCAAAAGGGACTATTATGATCACCTAGTCTGACCTCCTGCATAGCACTGGTCCTAGAATTTCAACTAATAATTTCTGTAACAAACCCATAACATCTGGGTGAGCTAAACAACCTGTCTCTTTGCTGACAACTCCTACGTCTCCTCTGTGTACTGCAGTACTGTAAAAGGAATGAACTATATGCTAAATGAGATCTTACTAGCTAAATATTGGGCCTGGTTGCTACATGGGTGGAGATTGGACGGTCATTTTGAATGGGAGTCTGAATAAACCCCAGACCTGCAGGAAGAGTGGTTGACTATGCAGGGGGCTTCACTTCCCTCGGGATCAGCACTGACCCAGGCATGGCAATGCATTAGGGGCTATTGAAGTGTCACCTCTTTGTTGAGATTAAACTGGTCTTTACCAATTCTGGTGGTGCCTTGTTTTTTAAACAAGAGTACGGTATATTTGTCCCAGCTATACGGTGGCTGAGGTAACTGCTTTCCGATTGCTTAAATGCTCCCTTTTTAAAAACTTATTTCATATCTTAAACGGTCATGTATTGTAGTCTTTGTGTTTAAAACAGCTGCCATGTTCCAGGTCAGAGGTGGCTGCATTTCAGGGATCTCTGTATATGATGAGTTGTGGTTTTTTGGGGGGTGGGGGGGATGCTATGTAGTAAGAATATTGTTAGCTAAGGGAAGAAGGATTTAGGTCTCATTACAAAATAGTGAAGACCCCAGATGAGGTGGGGAGAGAAAGTTAGTTATATCTACTGTTCTTTCCTGCCCTTGGGTTCTTCCCAGTGCTCCTGCTTGCTTCTTTCTTGGCTTCTCTGCTGCACTCCAGGAAGAAACAAGAGCGGTCTGGGAAATAGAGCACAGCAGTGTGGGCCGGCCACTAGTGGCTTTCACTGGAATTGTGAACTGGGTCACACAAAACAAGAGCTGTGAATTCAGCGTTTTGTCTTTTGCCTCTGAAAAAAGAGAACAGAGTTTTCCTTCTGTTAGGTCTCAGTTTGACACTTTTTATGTTTTTGTGGGTCCTGAATGTAAGAAAATTCTGAGTCTCCCCTCCCCCTGTTGTCTGTGTTTTTCCTGTTGATCAGGATCCATTAATTAGTAGCTAGAACCGTGGTACAGAGTTACTGAAGATCCACACACAGTTTTAGCCTTCTGCATTGTTTCCTAGACAAAACCAGAACGTAGTATAAATCCCTCCGACCAGTAAGTAGGGACACACATCAGACCACCGCGGGGAAGCTGGTATTAAAAGCCTCCCTCTCCCTAGCTTCCTTTCTAGTTTTCTGTTTTGAGCAGGATATTTACAGTTAACGTAGTAAATTGAAATAAACATCTAGCCCACAGCACTACTGAAATATGTAACCTGTTGGCCACTGGCAGGTTTTCTGGAGGGAGAGATTTTATGGAAGTTAAGTATCCATCTTTATATATGACAAATTCAGTGAGTCTTGAATCTGACTTTTGAATTTGTCATATAGAATCACATCCAGGCTTCTGTCCCCCATTAGGTTAGGCCCCTCTCGTATTGCCAGAGCCATATGTGTGGGACTTGGGAACTCCATTGAAATCCATAGGGCTCCGTGCAGGTATCTCCATATAGGTCCAATTGTAGGATTGAGGCCTTCGATAACAGGATTCCTGATTTCCTAGGTAAGTAGTAATTCCGTAATCTTGAGCTGTATGACTGGACACTGCTGGAATGCCCTGTCCCAGACATCTCCCGAGATCACCAGGAAGATGGAGCTCCTGCCTTTCAGAGCTGAGCCCTGGTCCAGTGGAATTTAAGAGCTTCATAGAGCAGGGATCTGGAGAGCCTAGGGTTTGGGAGACCTCATGGGAAGGGGTCTGGACCCATTGAATCTCATCCCTATTCTCCTGGAAGGGTTTGCTAGTGAAATCTTTCTGGGTTTGTGGGTCTCTGGGGAGAAGATGCACCGTTTCACTTGTCATTGTTCCTGAAAATCCAGCATCTTTCTCCCCCCTTACACACTTCACCGATTCTTGAAGCTTTGCAGTCTTTGAGTTGAGTTCCTGGAGCAGGAACTTACTACGTATCTTTGTTTAGAGTGTGTGTGGGGGGCTCCTCCCGCTTTTAAGGAATGGGTTATTCGATTCCTGGTTAAATTCTCCTTTGTATTTCTGGGGGTTATGGAAGCCTCCTCTAGGGAAAGGCGAGTGTGGAAATAAAAGGATCGTCGTGGAGCTGTGTCACTGCTGTAAATCCTGTGGGGAGCACAGAGACGTTGCAGCTCATCAGCTCATATTATTGTGTCTGAAAAAAGAGGGGGGCTAGGAGCATCTTAAACTTCCAGAGACCAGATGCTTCACCAGCATCAGTACATAAAAACTGATCCCAAAACAGAGAGAATGGAAAGCCGGGAAATCAGCTGCTAGATCAAAGGGACTTAGCCTACAATTCTAAACAGGCTTCTACTAATCGTTCCAAATTATACAACTTTACTTTTTCTCTGTCCTTCACCCCCTGCTTATTGTCCTGATGAATTTAAAGGGGTTTTCTGCAGAGGTCAGTTTGTTGAGCTGCCAGATATGAAGAGCCAATGAGTGAGGCACTGAGATAATCCAGAACTGTGGGGAAAACTCGAACAGGTTCATTCTAGGAAAAGCGTATTGAACAAAGAATCCAACATTAAGATTGATGGAAGTATTAAGCTCATTAGTTCTGTGTTGTAATTGGCTCTCTTGTTGCAATGGGGAGAGAAGTATTTTTCCTTCATGAAACAGTGTTTCGGCAGGTAAACAGAATGTTCAGATAGTATGGGGTGACTGCATTTCAATGTTACAGGTCAGTTAGAGGAGAGGTATTTGTTCTTATTTAGCATTTAAACCCATTCCTTATCAGAATAGTTAATTCCAGGTTTATGGCAGTCTCTCAGACTAATGTGATGATCTCATAAATTATGTTCATTCTTCAGGATTTGTCAGACTGTATGCTTTGATAATCAATGCTTCAAGATAGCCAGGAATTACAGGACACTTTGCTCTAATCGCCCACTTCCGTTCTACCTGTCCTCCTTGGGAGAAAAAGGAAGATCCACATTTGGAGGCTAAAGGCTAATCTACCCCAAGTTACATCGGCACAGCTGTCTCTCTCAGGGATGTGAAAAATCCACATCCTTGAGAGACTGTTAAGCCAATTTAACCCCTTGTTTAGAGAGTTGTGTAGGTTGACAGAAGAGTACTTTCAGGGAGGTGGCCTACTCCCGGTGACAGGAGAACCCCTCCCCTTGCTGTAGAAGGGGTGTGCACTGAAACACCGCAGCAGTGGAGACATAGCTTAAGCAAGCTGCGTTCCTTCTTACATTCTTTTCTCTTAGGGCATGTCTGTATCACAGAATTACATCAACCTACCTTATGTTGACATCCAGCCGCTGCAGTAATTAAATGGCTTTTGCTTGTCCATGCTCCACTCCATGTGTTGGCGATGTGTGTCCTCACCAGGAGCTCTTGCACTGATTGTACCATCAGTGTGAGACATTGTGGGATGGCTTCTGAAAGCCAGTGAGTCTGTGTTTGCACTGACACTATATTGACCTTGACTCTGTGCTGCTTGTGGAGGGGGAGCTAAGTCAGTGGCACGCAGCAGCTACGTTGGCGGGAGCGAAATTGTGGTGTAGTCACTTACATAGTTAGGTTGACAAAGCTACCTTGTGTCGACCAAACTCTGTAGTGAAGACCAGGCCTTTGGCAAAAAGTTGTCCGATGTTTGTAATCTTTCTCATTTAGTCCTGTATGAGTCCGTCTTCCAGTGTCGGACATGCTCAGTTGTAGTATAGCTTTCACGCTCCTGTCCAAATGAAAAGCACAGAAGCCAAGAACTTTTCCTGTTTGTTTGTTTTCTTTTCATGAAAGAGTGGTGGTGTAAGGGGTTTGAACTCCACCTCCTCCTCTTCTGATGTAACTGATTTGAATCATTACAATATTTGATAGTAACTTAATTGTTATATAGCTAGCAAGAGGGGTCATGGTTTCCAGTTGTCTTTTCCTTTCCCACCCCATTGGACAAGACTGTCCATAATGGTGATGTTCTTTAGCAGCTAAGAAATGACGGATGCACCTTGTCATTTTAAATGGGCAAGTGTAATGCCACTTTGCACTTCCGATAGATGCTTCATTTCACCTCCTAGAAGGCTGCATTGCATTGATGAATAGTGGTCACTTATGGCACCGACCTCTCTCAGGCGTTTGTGAGGCTTAGTTAATGTTGTGTAAAGCACTTTGTGTCATCTGATGAGCGCAGAGTATTGTTGTTGTTATGAGGACATGAAAATAACAGGCCTAGTAAAATTTTGTGGCTGGCTTTGTTACAAAAGGCCTAAATATTATCGAGTTCTCACTGCATGTATCGATATGCAACTTCTGGCCCACAGAGCTTGCCATATAAGCAAACAAAACACAGGTGGGGAAACAACTGTACAAATGATTGAGGTGGCATTTGGCATGTACCAGGTTAAATACATTAATTTTGTAGGTATTTTTTTTCCCCCCTTCCATGCTGCCTAATTTCCTTATTGCCTAGTTCCAGTGTTTGTGGGCCCCACTCCCATCCTTAGTAATAGTATTCTCCGTTCCTACCCACTGCCCATCCACGTCCCGCTTAGCAGTTACTAGCTTCGCTCTCGGAAAAGAATTCTTAAAGCTGATTAATTTTATTTTGCAGCATATCTGCTCCTTCCCCACAAGTAATAACAGCCACATTTCCAATATTAAGACACAAATAAACCTCCTTAAATATTTTAAGCCATACAATAAAGACCAGTTAAATGAATAACCCTGTTTCTTTTCAAGAGGACTCAAGATCTGTTATGAAATATAGTTTGCCTTCCTTACAGAAGTCACATTTTGTGTTTCTTGCTTTTGGTACCCTGCATGTGAATTTGTGTAGGAGAGACTCATTTAAAAGCACCGTCACTGTATGTCTTTGTTGGGGTTAGATAAATAGAAAATGTGCTTTCTTTTAGTGAGCATTTGTTTAAATTGGCTCCAGGATGCTTTTATAACGAAAGCTGTATGTTGAGCAAGTAGTTTGGTAATCTCTTTGGTGTTTCTGTGCATACTTTTGTGTCTCAGGCCTGGTCTGCACTAGAAAATGAAGGCATCTTAACTACATTGTTTAGAGGTGTGGAAAAAGCAACACCCCTGAGTGGCATAGGTAAGCCAACCTAACCCCCAAAATAGACAGTGCTAGGTCAACAGAAGAGTTCTTCCATCCACCCAGCTACAGCCTCTCAGGGAGATCGGTTTCGTACATAGACGGGAGGCAGTGTCTGCATGGTGCAGCTGTAGCATTTCAAGTGTAGACAAGTCCTCGTTCTCTAATATGTTTGCGGAAATGCTTCTTACTGGTTTCATGGTGATCTGAGTCAAATACCATTTCGTATGCCATGCTTCAGCAGGTCTGTGCTGTGAACCAGGAGACACTTTCTCTGGCAGTTATAATTTCACATGCTGTAACTGTCTACTCGTAAAAATCAGGACTTCAAGCTACTTGTAGAGGTTGTAATAGTTGCTGCTAAGGGGTGTTCCAGTCAGTCTAGTAAATTTTGAGTTGGGTCGTGATTTGTAAGCCTGGAAAGTGGCAAGTGACACATCTCGTTTCTGATGCAAAGTTGGGCCTCTAACTTCTGAGGCTGCATTGCAGCTGCTTCTAGGCCTCTTACAACCATATCATTCAGGCCTAATTCCCCTCTGTTGCAACAGTTCTAGTATAGTGCTAAGCCTGAAAATGAAAGCATGTCCGGAAGCTTCACTAACTGTACCGTAGTGCTGCAAAACACTCACTCTCTCTCTCTCTCTTTTGCCTTCACAGAAATGGAATCTATTTGGAATTTGCAAAAGCAAGGTAAGAATTTTAAAAAATGAAACAGTGACATGAGTAACAATGAGCTGTTACATTAAACCAAGACCACTTAAGAGCTGAGCATGGTTAAGCAGTATCCTGAGCAAAGGCAGGGAGTGGGTGAGATGTCTGGGGCTTGGCTTCTAAAGGTGCTGACCGCTGTCGGCTCCCCGTGACGCTAGCTGAAGATGTGGGTGCTCAGAAGTGGTGGCCGTGAGGACTGTAAAAGCCCCATCACGAAATGTAAAAAGACAAAAGTCCAGGCTAGGTCTGATAACTCCTGTAATTGCTGGTGTCAGACTTCACCCAAATATCAACCTTAAGCTTTCCTGGGTGTCCAGATTTCAGCTGTGAAATGAAGTTTCTTTTCACTTGTGGGGAAAACGCTAAATGAGGACTGTCACGGAGTCCCCGGGCGATGTTCTGGAACTGCTCCCTACGAAGCCAGGCAGGACTCTGGGGAAGTCTTTCTGGGAGCAGACTGTCTTCAGGACACACAGCTCACACAGCTTCCACCTTCCTGGGTCTGACCTTGGAGCATTCAGCCTCCTCTGCCCCTCTGTGCCCTTCCCACAGAGGGTCCTGCCCCCCAACTCCACAGTCAGACGGGACTCTCAGCCAGCCAGTAAAACAGGTTTATTAGACGACAGGAACGTGGTCTAAAACAGAGCTTGCAGGTGCAGAGAACAGGATCCCTCAGCCGGGTCCATTTTGGGGGGCAGTGAGCCAGACAACCACGTCTGCACTTCACTCCATGTCCCTAGCGAGCCCCCAACTTCCTCACTCTTCATCCCCTCCTTCTCTGGGCTTTGTCCCTTTCCCGAACCAGGAGGTCACCAGATTCCTTTGTTCTCCAGCCGTTTAGCTCTCACCTTGCAGGGGGGAAGGGCCCAGGCCTTCAGTTGCCAGGAGACAGAGTGTCGGCCATTTATGTACACTGGCCCTTTGCTCTGCAATATTACACCCCCTTATCCCACCCCCTAGAGACTTAAGAAATGCCATGGGGAAACTGAGGCACCCCTACAGTATTCTGAGGAAACATTAAGAACAGTCCCACTTCGTCACAAAGACCTTTGTACTTTTGCTGTATTACTGCATTGATCTAATGTTGGGAGCGAGCACTCATCTGTGTGGAGTCAGTTAGGCTCTTGAATACATTGGCTGGGGGTGCTGTTGCTGGGAGTCCACTGGAACGCTGCCCAGCTCTTTTGTATAGAGGAAGTAGATCACTGACCTGTCAGCAAAGAGGAAACTGCCTTTTAAATTGTGGCAGTTCAGGGAGAAAAAAGGAGGTTTTTTAACAATTAGTTAAGTGTTTTGCTGGTCTCCTGCTCATGAATATTTTCTGCTTCAGAACCTGAATGCAGTTTGTTTAAAGCTGAGTTTAATTTTTCTTTTCAGATCCCAAAAGGATAATCACTTATGATGAAGCCATGGAATGTCCAGATCAATGAAGGTAGCAGGACAAGACTGCCTGTTATAACCTTTCTGCAGCGTGATGCTGTTCACAGGGGACAAAAGGCTTTTATGCTCCTTCTAAATCTTCAGTGCAGCAGAGGAACCATAACTAGAATCACAGGATAATATATACAAATTATATATAGTTATTTAAAAAATGGCGACTGAAAGTAATTAGACTTCTTAAGGAATCTGAAAATTTATTTCAGCAGACTTCACACATGATTATTTAATCTCCGGTACTGAATAGGTTTTTTAGTTTTGTTTTTGTTTAAAGAGCAAATGCAAATGATTAATGAGTACAGACTCAATTCACAAGCCTGGTTCTAAAGTTCCTGCTGTCATCAACATGGGCAACAGTGACGGTTGGAGAGGCATTTCCACTTTACAAGGTTTCTGTTTCTTGTTCTGTGACTGTAGTGATACACTAATCACAGGGAAATCGGGATGTTTCACCATCCTTCATCTCCCCTTCCCCTCCTTTTTGTTTTATTTTGTTTTACTTTGAACCCTGTGCGAATGCTGGAGAAACACCTTGAAGTTTGCAGGGTTTCCTTTTTTCCAGAGAATATAATCTGCATGTCTTGCCAGGAGTAAAACAGCCCATCAGGTGCTGAGAAAATTGTCTTAAAGCATCGTTCTTCTGGGGGGAAGATTGTAATTCTACAGTTCTGGGATACACGTTGGTTTTACAGAGTTGACAAAACTCCGGTTACACTTTGGACTATTACAACTGAAGAGCTCTTTCACGAGTGTCATTTTAAAAGACAACATGCAAAACAAGCAATTGGTTTAGGCATTTAATATGGAAAAAAAAACCCTGTTCCCACACTTTTATGCCATTGTATCACTGGGAGCAAAAAAATATATATATACATAGATATATATATCTATCTATCTCCTGCTATCAACTGTAGGTGCTTCATATTTGCTCTGTCTGTCTCTTAACACTAAATGTGCTTTTTTTCCTGTTTTCACTGAAAACCTGAAGAGAAATTGTTTGTGTTCTGCTAACTTTCACCCTTCAAGTATTTTTTTCTCTTTAGAAATAAGTTTTTAAAAAAAGAAGAAGAAAAAAAAAAAAGGAAAAAGGAAAATAAGAGAAAAAACCTATGGGAATCATAACCCTTTCCCATTTGTCCCTGAAAGCAATGGGTGAGGGAATGCTGTCCCGGCCATTGGAAATATTCTTTTATATTTTAATGCAGTCTGTGTATTTCTGAGCTCTTTTGCTGCTTCTCATTATATCTCTATTAAAATATATTTTATTACAAGAGCAAAATGGGGTGGGGGGGTAGGAATGAAAATTTAAAAATCATCAAAACCAAGGACAGCTTTCCGGCAATAGCAGAGAAGGCGGAAGAGAGTGCAGGTCCAACTGTGCGATCCATACTGTGCGCTGCAGCGTGTGTGTAGCATGTTAAAAATGTGTTGGTGATGGTGGGTTTGTTTGTTTGTTTTGTTTGTTTTTAGTTTGTTTTTTAAGGTGCAAAATTCCTGGGGTCCAATGTAAGACTGATCAGTTAATCATTAGTGAAACAAAACAAGTTTTCTGGCCTGTCCAAATTCCGTACATGTACAACTCTTAAATATTCTTGTATGTTCACAGCTGAGTGCTGGCTAAAATATTTGGGCATTTAGGTTGACAGGAGTTAGCATCTGGTAAAATCAGACTGGATCCCGTGGGGCATTAGGGGAAGGAAGTAACCCCATTACTTTTGCCTACTCTTTGTGCTTAGATGTATCTACTCTTTTTAAAAAGAAAATAATTAGGTATGTAGCATGCGTGTCTCTTTTTTTTTTAATTGTTTCATGCTTTTATTGAGGTTGTTCCTGAATGAAGCTCTCAGGTTCATAGTGGGACAAAGAAACTTTAATTTTTCCTGTACCTTTTTAAGATTGTTCGCTTTCTGCCATGCTTAGTTTTAAAAGTATAACGATGGATTGCCTACTCCATTTTATGTATTAATACACTGTATATATATATGACATAATATATATATATATAGTAACAAATAACTTACTGTATCAGTCCAGGTTCAGAAACTTGCAGTTGGCCAGTTGCGGAATGATTCTATTTCACCTATAAACTGTATCACCTTTACAGGTGTTTGTAACTTTCAAATGTACAATGTGTTTACAGATGTGCCCTGCATCTAGTCCTCCCACGCTCCTATTGTTTAATTCTGTTAAGTCTCCTGACTGCTTGCCAAAAGTTGGAATTGCTGTTGGTTCCTCTGTGAAAGAGAACTGATGCATTCTTGAGCTTTAAAGTGTTGAACAAACTGGAAAATATAACTTAAAAGAGTGAGGCGAAAAATGTTTGGGTTTTTTTAAATGTTTCCGGTCAATAGCAAAGTCTCTAGTTTGTTTTACAGGCTTTAAAGTTCCGCTGTATATTTATTTGCCTTGTGTAATCACTTGCCGCCTTAAGGGCTGGATTCCATATATTTAAAAAACCCCTGTTTTGCTTGCACGGGGTATAAAGCTGTGCCCCCCAACATCTGCTTTTGCGGAACAGCAATATCTTCTAAATGGAATCTGACCCTTAGAGTTTAGAAATGTGTCTTAGTCTTGCTGAGTATTGAGGAAACTCACTTTAGCCAATCCAGTGCATCTTTCAAATAATGAAATAAGTTCTCAAAAGAAACTGAATAAAATAATCTCTAAATGTTTGTTCCCCCTGCTTTTCTCACACCACTGCCTTGCCCCTTCCTTCGGGCCGTTGGTATTTGATGCAGAAACACCTTCTACAGTTCTCTCCATTTGTGTTTTTGAGTATCTCGTCTCTTAAAATATTTCACCGTCTGCTTCCTCCACTCGAAAGCTCCATTGGTTGTACCATTGGCTTTAAGCAGTTAAGAAATTCTGTTTCTGGGAGCCCTGTAGTTCCAGCTTGCTAACAAAGGCAGTATTTCTGGGCAACAGGTTGGATACATTTTATTGCCTAGGGACAGGCAGGACCATGGAATAAACTTCCTTTGTGCTGTTTTGTAACACTTAACCCTCTCTGTGTCTGCAGTCTTTCTCCTTAAGTCCTCACACAATTCTTTACTGAGCACTTATTAAAAAAAAATCTTAAGAGTTAATCTGTTTTCTGATTATTTTTGTGTAAATTTATAAAAACAAATTCATCTGTGACTAACTCAGCCCATTCAAACAATGCTATTGTTTACTGATAGGTCTCTTGAATTTTCCTTGGACTCAGAGTATTAGTACTGTAGCATAAACCAAATACAACCTGGAAAAGGTGCCACCTTCTCCCATTCTGGGGACTGAACATGGTGTGTGTGGGGGTGGGTGAGTGGGTGCAGGGAGGTGGGACACACAGACTAGGAATTGAATGAATGTGTGTGCAAGCATTTTATTCATGTTTGGAGAACGAACTTTGTATTTATTTTGTGCCATTTGTTTTTATTACACTGAGTAAAAATAAGTTTAAAACAAAAGCCTAAAATAAGTGTAGGATTCAAAAGCGGCACTAAGAACGAAATCATGATCTATTTTTTTAATAGCAGTGAAGATACTAATTCAGGTTAAAGGCTTCTTTTAACTTTCTCTTTTGAATGTAGGCCCTATGAGTCAACCTACTCTTCTCTCCCCCTCCCTTCCATTTCCCCTACCAAGTGAAGTTTTATATTTATTTGACTATTCCTGCACAGGAGGGGGTGGGGGTGTACGTGTCCTCTTCCTTTCTCCTGACTAAAATCTGAACCCCCCCCCACCTCTCTTCTTTCTTCATCCCTCCAGTGGCAGGTTTCGTTGGGGTATTAGCTGTAATGTGTCTTGCACAAATGAAACCTGAATGTGTACCAAAATAAATACATGGCTGTTTCTCTTTGGTGGACTGAGGTGTGTTTTTGTCCACTCCAAGGAATGGCTTAACAGTTGCCCTGTGCTCCTCCCCTCCCCCCGCCCGTGATGGAGATTGCTGTCCTTTCATTGAGACAGCATTGGTCTCTCTGCTCTCCTTATTTGGTATCCCATCAGACTGACAGGGCTGCGGTTAATCTCAAGTTTTTGATTTCTATTTGATTTAAGGAAAAAAAAAAATCCCAGCTCAGTCATTTGGGGACCCTCATTATAGCTGCAGAAGCCAGTTGCCTGGCAGATCTGGCATTCACCTTTGAGAACTACCTGTGTAGTGTAGATGGCTTCTGGTTTTGGCAAGGCCAGGCAGAGTTCTTGTCACTAACCCATTGTGAACCATAAATCTGACTGTTTGCCTTCTTTAATTGCTGCAAACTTCTTTTCAATATGGAAAAGCCATTTTGGTGTTAAATTTGTAACTCTTGTATACTCAATGGCTGGGGGAGGGGACTGGAGAGAGCAGGCCATTTCAATCAAAAACAAAATCACTTTCTGCTTTGATAAAATAACTTCAGAGAGATGGAAATTGTCCTCTCTAACTTTCATAGGCAATTATTGTTTTTCTACCACTCCTTTCAAAGACCATGATTTTGATGCAAATACACCTTCCTCATAAACAGCTGCTAACAGGTGGTGGTGGTGGTAGAAACATTTCTTGATGGTAGCATGGCAGAAAGTTGTTACATGCATAATTATTGCAGGACAACTTGTACGTGGCTAATAGTGTCTCCGTGTGTTAAGGTCTTGCTCTTTCTGATAATAGCGTTTTCAAGAACTTGCTCCAGTGTCTGGTGCTTTCAGTAATCCTATCACTCGGATGGCTTTGTATGTATTTAGTATTCGTTTTCATTATCGAGGCTGTGTACAAAGGAGGAGGTGAGCGGGGTTAGGAGAGGAGAGAGCAAGGCTAAATATGATTCAAGCTGCTACAAGAGTTTTTCTGGTGCACAAGGCAAGATTCGCTTGCTGGTTGCAAGATCTTTGCTAAACCAAGTGTGACGTGGCTGAAGCAGGGAATGGTGGGTGAGTGGATAGAAATCCTGGCTTTTGGCACCATAGGGTTAATGGAAGTATGCCTACCCATGGAAAAAAGTGAAAGCAGTTGAGAACCATGAATCTGGACGGATGCAAGGGATTGGAAGATCTCCGGCTCCTCTACAGACACACTGCATTACACAGCTTCAAAAATGTGCCCAATTTGTATTACACCACCCAGGGTAAAGCTGGCTTCCTTATAGCCCGCCTAAAGTCCTCAAAGTTGTGTAACTTAGCACCATGACACGAGAGACTAGTGGATGTCTGAGGCAGCGCAGGAATGTTGTATTGCAACTCTGCAGTGCATTGCGAGTGACCTTGTGTTCGGAGTGTAACAATTCTGCAGTGAATCACTGCTAGGAGCGTTGGCTTGCTGTTGTGAAATGGAAGTCTCATTAAAGGAACAGAAGTCATAGCTTCGCATTCACTGGGGGATACGGAGTTGTATTTATCATTGACTGTTAATCAGAAAACTTCACGTGTGTCCAGGGTTCTAAAGCCATTTTGTAACATAGCAGTATCCCTTTTCTACAGCCTTATTAATGGGTTTAGTAGCTTCTTTTTTTAAAAAAAAAACCATTTCTTTCTTTCTGTGGTATGAAAATTATACACTGCGAACATATGAATGTTCAGCAAATGTCAAACTTGCAGTTTTTCTTAAAAACGGTCTGCTTCCCGCACAGTCTCCTCAGGTGCTAAATAAGGATTCCCAAAAAATGGCTACTGCTTTAGGAGGTTCTGCTTTATTCCTAAAATACATATTTTTTTGCTTAGGTGTTATAAAGATTCAGTATTTTAACAAGAATGTTTTTGTTTTAATATGTAAATAAGAATATGCCTCTTTAGTTTGGTTTTATCCCTTTTGGGTCTGTTAGTCAAATTTTCATTTATCCTTTTGAGAAGGACTTTCTTGTGACCTTGAAGACATTTCATTAAGTTTTGCATTTAGGAATGAATCTACAATTGTTCACGTCTTGGATTAATGCTACTGCTGCTATCAGTAACTCTGAAAATCAAGAATGTGATGCACTTTTTTACATGACCATATAGTTCTTCTAAGGACGATTTGACCCCCTCCTGTAACACAGCCACTAATTCTGAAGGTAACCTAGAAACTGAAATAACGGTTTGGAAGATGAGCGTAACTGATTTTGGTGCTGAACCATCTATGAGAATTACTATGCAATGCAAGCAAAAGAAAACGTAACTTCAAAGAACACTGTGTATCATCCCTCCCTCAGGCTGCTATTGGAAAGGTGGTGCAAATGCCTGAGATGGCACTTTCTCTTCCTTTTTGGCTGGAACAGGGAATGCAGCTAAAAATAACCCTAGGTCAAAGAAATCTAGCTGAAGCATATTCTGTCCGAGTTGTTATATATTCTGTTTTTTAGCCATGTCGATCTTTGGAAGGAAAATATTGATCTCTGAAAATAATCTTTTTAATGCTTAATCTCAATGTGAAATTTATGGCAAGGATTCTGCTTTCTCAAAGTTGTGAAACACGCTTAATTTTCCCTGGTGTCTTCTCCCGCTGCTCTCAGGCTGATGGGGGAGCCCAGCTGGCATCTGAGGTTAGCTGTCTTTTTCCATGTTCCACTAGTGCAGAGAGCCCTTGAGACTGGTCTCTCTGCTTTGTTTAGCTACAGAACAAAAATGTGAATGATTACAAATAAATGAAGGCATACAGGTTAGCGAGAAGGGGAGCATCTCTGGTATAATGGCACTGGCTCATTTGGCATAGAAGTACCAGAGCTATTCACCTTTGTAGTTCTCAGCCAGATCACTCACGAGCCATGCTCTCCTGTTCGACGGGAGAGCTTGCATGCTGTTAAGTGAGAGATTGTTCCTCCAGCAAATTTACTTGATCTTTCTGTGTGTAGAAAACTTTTTTTTTAAAGGGGGTAGAAATATTTTTGTAGGGTGAGGGAAGAATTGAGAGGTCTGAAATTGTATGTGATCATGCTTCTGAAACATAAGTCAAACTGCAATATGGTAGGTAAATATAGAGCAGAGTTTTCTGCCATCATTAGCTTGTTTTTTTTGTTGACTGGTGTTTGTTTTTTTTTTAATATAACGTGCCTTGCATGCCTGTTCAATTTTAAAAAAAATTCAAATGGTCAAACTCACCAGTCAGTTGTTGTGGAGCTTTGCATTGGTAATTCTGGACTTCTCACCCCCTTGTATGGCATAACGAACTCACCCTTCTGCAGTCTGGGATTGGCTATAGTTCTCAGTAACCAGCTGGATCAGCTGTCAAAATGAGGGCATAATCTTAAATTGACTCTGAATAGTGGCTGTTTTACAGGTTTGCGGGAAAACCTCAAATCCTATGATATGGCACCTTTCCTATCTGAACGTGACTCATATTTGTGTGTGTTTAAAGGAAACCTGGCTTGCTGTTCTCCCCCTATTAGCAAAAGAAGGTGGTGTAATGCTTTGTCTACAGAACTGTGGAAGGTCTGGAATCAGCTTCACTCTGGAATTCAGGTTTTCTGCAGAGGCTGAAAATTCCATTTACTGGGCTGGATTTTCCTCCTGTTTCCCCCCTCCCCCTTGAATTTTGTAAAGGAAAAAAAGAAAATGCACCTTGCTTTTAAAAAAAAAAAATGCTTGTTTGCAACCATTGACTCAGACTATTAAACTGTGCAATTATTGTTTTTTTCATTTCTGCATCTCTCTAGATTCAGTCTCCCTAAAGTGTTTTTTTTTTCTGTTTTAAGCCTCTCTGTATTTCTGCCACTGTAAATGTGAAAGCTTGCTTGCATTACTTTTTAGAAATGCATTTTGCACACTCGGGTTTCACTGAAGCTCCATGAAAAGGTTAGTCCTAAGCAGATGAATAAAGCTATGCACATGTTTTGAAAGTTTAATTTGTGTCTCATTACCAGAAGTGACTTATCTGTTCTTGTTTGCATTCCTGTGCTGTCATTGCATACGTTAGCTTTACCATCTGAGGGTGTGACATAAGATGGCAGTTTTGTGCTGTCAGTCAACTAACAGAAAACTGGTACTGCTTTTAGTAGCCTGAGGTGTGTGTTTGTTTTTAAAAGCCTAATTTAGAGATTTAAGTAAGAGGGAGAAGGGTGTGGTGTCAGTTTTCTGGGTATATCCCTTGATATCATTGAGTGACTGTGTCCTTTCTGTTGTTAAGGACGTGACTGGAGGTGTTACCTCCAGACTAGCTGAGAAGTTGCAGTGAGTGGGAAGGCTGATCAGTTTACACTCGCTGCTTTTCAATCCCATTTGAAAGGACAGCCCTGATTATGGGATGTTACCTTGACACTAGTTTAACAGAGAACCCATTTGCTTAGACAAGTGTGGGGTGGACTAATTGTAAACGGTGTAGAGGGAAAACAGCTTAAAAAACCCCATTTAGTCTTTGCCCATAGTGCAAGGCAAGAGACACGCTCAGCTGTTTTTTAATTGCCGCAGTATGCGTGCACTAAATGGGTGACATATTGGCCACGTTGAAGCTGATGGCAAAAATCCCTTTAATCTCCAGCAAGCCAAGATTTTTGCCCTGTGTCTTTACTCTTGTTTTTGCAGATGTGTGGCTGCACTAAGTTGGTTTGACTGAACCATCCTTGAAAACTTTTTCTGTGATCTAGCCCAGGCCCTTGCTGTGTAGGAGTGGCTGGATTTCATGTTAGAGACTTATCGCAAACAGCTTTCTTCCATGTGCTCCCTTAGCTGGGGCTGAAATTCGTATTATTTTACAGGAGCTTTTTCCGTACAGAACAGGGCTGCTTTTCTATCCGTCACACGTGTACTTACTGCCTTCAGTGGCTCGGGCACCAAGTGGCTTGGAGGCTCTCAACATGTTTACTTAGGAGAAAATAAAACCACAATCCCTCCTGACTATTTCAGTGTTAATGGCACTTTGAAACTCAACTGCATACTACAGACCCAGAAAGTTGGGCTCATACACATGGTCTCTCGTGGCAGAACTGCAGGAGCACAGAAGGCGGTGTCTTGCATGGATAACTGCCTGCGCTCGTATATCTGCCAATAGTTCTCATTTCTCTTCAGTTTCCTGGTATGTATTTTAAAATCACAGCAGATCCTGTGTCTTACCTGCTCAGGAGCTGAATTACCTCTTCATGTCTGAGAGGGATAGCCCCTCTCTGTTACTGGTGGGGTAGCTATGTACTACCACACACAATGTTAAAGGTAGTTGTTTTCTTGTCCCCTTCCCAATAATTTGAAATAGGCTAAAATATTGTGTACCCATTTACAGACGTAGACATTTTCCAGATTGTGGGAGGGGTGGCTAGAGCATTTAGTGTAATACGTAAATACCTGCTGTAGCTGTATCTAGTGCAGGCTGTTGCAGCCTTGTATGTTACAGAGTGGTGTCATGGAATGTAAGGATAGATACTGTCCATGAGCTGTAATGGCAGAATAGATCTTTACTGAAGATGTCGTACTCCACACTTTAAATGTTTAAAAAAGTTACCTTAATTTCATTTATTCTATATTGCACCAACTGGTCTTCAAAAGTTACCCAAATTTACCACTTTATCAGGAAGAAAACAGAAAATTATGTAGATCAAATACATTGACAGACAATAAGTAATGTAAATTGTTGAATAAAAATTTTAAAATTTGTAGGTGTCTGTATGTTTCTTTCTCATTCTCTCTCTCACAAGGGTCCTTTAAAATATTTTGGTGCTGATTACTTGAGTTTTACTCTTATGCATGATGTTATCAGGCAATGACAAAATGCAGCGTTGTACAAATGTTGAGCACACTTTATTAGAGAGAGCCCTCGGCACGAAGATAAGTGGGTCTGTGGATGTAAGCAGAGAACAGAGTATCGAGTTGTCATTACAGAGCTGCCCTGGTGGGTTAGTGCAAGTGTATGCAGCAGCTACCCGAACAATATTGATTCATAGATTCCAAGGCCAGAAGGGACCACTGTGATCATCCCATCTGCCTTCCTGTGTAGCAAAAGCCAGAGAACGTCCCCAACATAATTCCTAGAGCTTTTAGAAAAACATCCAATCTTGATTTAAAAATTGTTTTGTGATGGGGACTCCACCTTGGTAAATTGTTCCAATGGGTAACTCCTCTCACTGTTAAAAATCTTCACCTTATTTGCAGTCTGAATTTCTTGCTTCAACTTCCAGCCTTTGGATCGTGTTATACCTTTCTTTGCTAGCTTGCAGAGCCCACTGTCAAATATTTGTTCCCCATATCAGTACTTACAGACTGATCAAGTCACCCCCAAACCTTCTCTTTAAGTTAAATAGCTTGAGCTCTTTGAGTCTTGTTCAAAGGCATGTTTTCTAATCCTTTTAATCATGCTCATGGCTCCTCTCTGAATCCTCTCCAATTTATCACCATCCTTCTTGCATGGTGGACACCAGAACTGGGCAAAGTATCCCAGTAGTGGCTGCATCTGTGCCAGAGGTAAAATAACTTCTCTACTCTTACTTGCAATTTCCCCATTTATGCGTCCAAGGATCACATTAGCTCTTTCGGCCACAGCATCACACTTGGGAGGTTATGCTCAGCTGATTGTCTACCACAACAGCCTCTGCTTCCCAGGATCGAGTCCCCCATCCTGGAAGTATGGCCTGCCTTCTTTGTTCCTAGATGTGCACGTTTAGCTGTATTAAAACACACTCTCTGTGCTTGTGCCCAGTTTACAAAGTGATCCAGATCGCTCTCTGGTAATGACCTGTCCTCTTCAGTATGTACCACTCCCCTAATTTTTGTGTCAAGTTTTCTTCATGGTCCTTGATAAAATGTTAAATAGTGTAGGGCTAAGAGCCAATCCCTGCAGCATCCCACTGGGAACACGTCCCCCTGATGTGCAGTGCTGGTCCTGAGCTAGGGGGCCATGCTGGTCAGTAATGCCTGATGGCCAACTAATGCAGCACTGGTAAGAGGTTGAAGAGGCAGGTGGGCCCAGCTCCCCCTGACTTACTGTGGGTGCTGTGCTTTTTGGAGTGCAAGGGAAGGAGGACAGAGCTCTGGAGTCTATCACTTCAGGGGAAGGGTGGAGAAAAAAGTTGAACCTGTATAGCTGTAGGGCAGCAATGGGTGGATCTGCCCATCTGAGAGAACCGCTAATAATGGGACGAACATCCCATCTGCAGGTCAGTGGCCAGGAGACCATATCTGCTCCACGTGGTTTAACACAGAAGGCTTCTGGCGATAGTAAAAATCCAAGTGTGATGTAGCAATGTTGTCTCCAGTTTAACTGCAGCCCTTGTCCGCCATAAACCTATATGGAGTTGGTTTTGCAAGGAGCCAGTTGTGCTGACAACTGGCCTGCTGACAGACTAACGGCTGTAGCAGTGTGCTTGTGTGAGAAGACTGTCTTCTAATTCTGAACTCGGTGGTGTAAATCTCAAGACACTCCACTGAAAGTCAATGGACTTACCTATGTGTAAAATCATTGGAAGAAAGGAGAATTGGGCCCAATGTCTTGACTAGTTGTGATGTGAATTTGAGACGAACTAATGCAAGTTTCAGTACCCTTTGTTCTGAACACTGGAGTGACAGAATCCAAACACCCTGGTAGCATTTTCTTTCAGTGACATTTATTGGTAATTGCAGCAATTAGTACGATGAAGAAACGATGTCTCAACAGCAGTCACAGTACAAGGAAGGAATCTGTCTGTTTTGTAAGGGGAAGTGCTAGCACCATAGGGATCAGTGTGCTTTAGAAATCCGGCAAAGACGCTCTTTAAAGAGGAGAGCCTGCGAACACAAATATCTACTGCTGAACACGCCGAATAGACTGGACCTGGAAGGTCTGGGCATGTGAGCCCCACTCTCTCCAGTGCTTGTAATCTCCACCATGATGGTCGCTCTCCAAAATGTACTGGTAGCCACGGTAACCAGGATACTGGTAGCAAACCCAGCTGGAACAAACAGAAGAGTCAGAAAGCTGTTGGACTTGGAAAGAGGAGAAATCCCCATGCCTACAAATCTAGAACTGTCCTAGGTGTGTCTTGGTGAATTGCCCACCCAAACCCAGAAAGAAATAGAGCCAGGCCATCTGCCTCTAAACTGCTCCGAGAAAATGGGGAGAGGAAAAGACCCTACATGGCACTAAAGAAGAAAGTGCTCTTTTCTTGTCAAACTGGAGTTAGTTTCCCAGCTTTATGGTGGGTAAGCCTTTTGCAACCAAACATGAGTTTGTCACCATGCTCAGATGTGAACCTACATGCTGCTATGTCCAACAGGACTGTAAGTCGTGACACTTTTCTGGAGTGCGACCTGCCCGCTGGCTGCTGCAGAATTCCTGCTAGAGCTGCAGTTTTTAAGGCTTCCTCTGAGCCCTAGCCCAAGTAGAGCGGTCTTCACCTGAAAGCCCTGGGCTGCCCATGCCCACATGCTGAGGTACAGATGTGCTTGAGCAGTGCCACAGATGAAGGACTAAGGAAAGGGTAAAACTGCATTGTGCCCCGTATCCATTGTGGTCTGTAGGATGAACTCTGCATGTTCCGTTTCCACAATGGAGATGACCCGTACTTGGATAGCCTTGGCCCTGCCTCCATTGAGGAAATTTGCAAGTTGATGGAGTTAAACTGGAGTAAGCCCCTAATGCAGACGTGCTGCACTGGCAGAAGAACGGGGTGTACCTAACCCAGTACTGTACCCACGCTCTGGTCAGAACATCTCCTGCAGGTGTGCCAAGGGTGGAGCTGTGCACTCCCTCAGCGGGTCAGGGCTTTTCTCAGGCCTCTCCCTGTGGGCGGCCCTGCTGCAACTGGGAATCGTCACCCACTGCTAGAGATGTTTACTGGGTTCTACAGCCAGCCTCCTGCTCTCACACCTCTGGTGTGCTAAGCCTGCGTGTCTCACTTACGTGCCACATTGTACTTTCATGGAGCCCACTTCGTTGTTTCCCCAGCCCATGGCCTGCAGGGAGGGGTAGTCATCCGATACTTCCCACTGGCGTCCCATGAAGTTCTCCTTCTCAAAGACAGTCATCTTGGACTCCTTGTGATTCTGAGCGACAGGAATAGAGCAGACATGAGAGGGAAGCCAGTAGCATCTTTCAAACAGATTGTGTGGGGGGAAACGAACGCAGCTCCTAGTGATGGGCCCCTTGCTCCAAGGACTTGCTCTGGGATCTGACCCCCATTGACCGGCTGTCTCTCATCTATGAACCAGGGTAAGAGATCCATGTCTGAAGCAGAAGGTACGAAAACGTTGCACTAAAGGAAGGGAGGTGCAGCCATCTACGTCCCCTGCCCTATTGTTCAGGGGCTAGGATACTGCAATGATGGACAGCCAATGTTTTTGCACTTCCCTTTCCAATCACATCAGACTTTTAGCAGCCTCTAGCTGTAGCTTGCCTTACAATTCTACAAAAACAACCCAGCTAATCCTAGAACCAAGGGGGGGAAATCCTGAGTGCATCCAAAAATCCCCTCGGAGGTGCCTTGCTTGCCCCTAAGGCCTAGCCATGCTGCGCAATCACGCCAACGGTGGAGAGCAGCCAGGAGAACTGTTCAATTGAGCCTCCTTGCTTTACCCTAAGCTTACAGCCCGCCGTCATCTTGGCACTGACAGCGGTGGGGCTGCATGTGCTCCTGAGAGCTGGGCCCGTGGGCTCATCCAGAACGGCACTTCCATGTGTTGTACGTGGCGTACAGAGGACACTTTGAACGGTTGCGGACGATACCAAGCTGGGAGGGGCTGCAAGTGCTTTAGAGGACAGGATTCGAATTCAAAATGATCTGGACAGACTAGAGAAATGGTCTGAAGTAAAGAGGATGAAATTCAATAAGGACAAATGCAAAGTACCCCGCTTAGGAGGGAACAATCAGTGGAACACTTACAAAATGGGAAATGACAGCCTAGGAAGGAGTCCTGCGGGAAGGGATCTGGGGGTCATAGTGGATCACAAGCTAAATATGAGTCAACAGTGTAACACTGTTGCAAAAAAAGCAAATGTCATTCTGGGATGTATTAGCAGGAGTGTTGTAAGCAAGACACGAGAAGTAATTCTTCCACTCTACTCAGCACTGATTAGGCCTCAACTGGAGTATTGTGTCCAGTTCTGGGTGCCACATTTCAGGAAGGATGTGGACAAATTGGAGACGGTCCAGAGGAGAGCACCAAAAATGATTAAAGGTCTAGAAAACTTGATCTATGAGGGAAGATTGAAAAAATTGAGTTTGTTTAGTCTGGAGAAAAGACTGAGAGGGGACATGAGAACAGTTTTCAAGTACATAAATGGTTGTTACAAGGAGGAGGGAAAAAAATTCTTCTTCTTAACCTCTGAGGACAGGACAAGAAGCAACAGGCTTAAATTGCAGCCAGGGAGGTTTAGGTTGGACATTAGGAAAAATTTGCTAACTGTCAGGGTGGTTAAACACGAATAAATTGCCTAGGGAGGTTGTGGAATCTCCATCACGGGAGATTTTTAAGAGCAGGTTAGACAAACGCCTGTCAGGGATGGCCTAGATAATACTTCGTCCTGCCTTGAGTGCAGGACTGGACTAGATGACCTCTCAAGTCTCTTCCAGTCCTACCGTTCTACCCAGCTGGAGTGACTGACGAGTTTTTAATCAGAGTGGCTGTATTTACTAACAGCAGCTGGAGAGTGAGTGAGCAATCAGTGACTCTCCTGGCTTCCAGGCCAGGCCTCCCAGCAGCATCCATCACAGGGAAGAGTAGGCAACTGTCAGGCTGATTTGCAGCAGCAAAAGCTGGTAAAAGTTTTAGGCTACTTCATTCCAAAAAAGACATGAGCCGAGCCCTGCCCTGCCCTCTGAGCCCAAGAGGCACCTTTGTGGAGGAGTCATAACTCTGCTTCGCAGGAAGGCAGCAGGCTGCTGGGAAACGCGACGGGGTGAAGAGGCCGGGGAATCTCACTTACAGCACAGCAGATGGGGCGGAAGGACATCAGGCGCTCGGTGTGATAGGCGTTGCTCCCACTCCAGGCATCCCACCGCGGGTATTCTCCCCTTTCCAAGATAAACTGCTGCCCACAGAAGCTGGTGTGCTCATAACCGATCCAGCTGCAATGACAGAGCACAGCTCCATCTGTCCTCCTGGTGCGGCTCCGGGGCTGGAGTTGGTGCCCCAGACCCAAGCAGGGGGGGAAGCAGGCAGGCCTGCCCTGGCCAGCTGCACCATTGTCTGTGTCACTCAGGGAGAAGGGGCACAGAAAATCCCTGTGGGCTCCCTCGCTGCCAGAAGAGAGATGAGGCCAGGCATGGCCCTATCCCCTCTCCACAATCCAGGGGTCTGCCTGGCTGAAGCTGTTGCTTCTCCTGGCCTGGGTGCCCGAGGGGAATGGAGCACGCATGGCACCCTAGTGTTAGGACAGGCCCTGCTCCAATAGCCACCGTCACCTGCGCGGGAGGCTGTATGGTACTGAGCGGGGTGAGTTCATGCTAAGGGCCCTCACAGCTGCTGGGCTAGCTCAGCTGCTAGGGCCTGCCCTCTGCTAAGTGGCTGCTGCCCAGACTCATTACACATCCCTGCGTGTCGTCTTCACGCAGGCTGCAGCGTTACCCAAGACAGAGCAGGGGGAGGCTCCAGGGAATGGACTCCTAGAGCACGGGATGCTCCAGGTAGAGTTCCCACTTTCCCTGGGTTACAGGTGACCTGCACAGGGCTTGGACAGCTCCACCCTCCTTTGCTTCTCTACAAGAGCTTGAAAGGGAGATTTTCTCCAGCTGGTTTTTCACTGCGGAAATACGGGGGCTGTCACGAACTGCTGCTCCCAGGTGTTGCTGGAGGAGTCCCGAGGGTCTCCACTGCCTGTAGTGAACCCTCCACCAAAGGGCTGGGGGAGGTTTGATCTTCCAGAGAGGCGCCCTGCTCTAGCGTGTTCGTTAGGCATCGGAGTTATAGGGGACTAACACACAAGATGTTGGCTCAGCTCCTCTGCTGCTCGGGTTTCGCTCTCTTGCAGCACTGTCATTGTGCTAATTTCCCCCCTTGCCCCAACGGCAGCCATGGGCACAATTCCTAACGTCGGAACCACGCCACCCCCGCCCCGGTTCTCCCAGCCACTCACGCCTGCCTCTCTCCTCCACCACAGCCCCGCTTTGAGAGATGCTTCCCCGGTCGCCTGTTGTGTCCACAGGACACCACACCTGGCGAGTCTCTGTGTGGGGCCGGTACCCATGCTGCCCACCAGAGGGCCCGCAAAGCAGCCGGGAGGCAGCCTGGATGCGACTAGGGAAGGCTGAGAGTCTGAGCCTCTAAGACAACCCCAACCCCGCCGCGTCCCTGCACCTGTCTGCCTAGGAGAGCGAGTGACTCGCATGCCAGGTGGGATGGGGAACCTTGGTGCATTGTCAGGTTGCCCAGGGGCGGGCTGCCGCAGTCCCCTCCTGTCCTCTGTGTATTAGAATCTCTAACGTGGCTGATCCCCACCTCAGCTGGACACAGGTTTTCGAGGCGGCTTGTTGGGCACAGGGAGTGTTTGAGGGAAAACAAGCTCGCCCGAGCACACAGCGTGGTTGGAGGGCTGAGTGGCACTAGCTGTGGCCCTATGCTGCATTGGCATCCTGGTGAATGGCCCACTGGAGGAGGCAGCTGGTTGCTGCTGCCTGGCTAGCTCGTGCCTTTTGCCTTAATCCCGTTAGGGGTGGGGAAGCAGGAGAGAGAGGCTGACACTGCTAACTGCAGCGGGGTTCTCACTGCTCGGCATTAATGGGCTGGAAGTGGCAGAGAAATTGTCCCTCTGCTGTGCAGAGGATTCCCCATTTTGGTTGTGGAGAGGGGTGCCTCTCGCTCCTGGAGCCCTGAGTCTCTCCACTTTTTTTTCTGCTGTGCACCCGTCTTGTGGACCCAAGTTTCTGGGCAAAGCAATCAGGCAGGGGTCTCTTCAGAGTCCGCTGCTGCTTACCTAGCTGGTTGTATTGCAGGCATGCTGCTACCAGGCAGAGCATGTGGCCAGCGCATCCTGGTGCCTGGGCTCAGCTCTCCTGTATGGCAGCCACCGGGCCGAGCCGGTGTCATTGACTGCTGGGATCCAAAGCAGTCAAGGGCTCCAGGCCAACAGTCGCTCTGCAGGCGGGTCTGGGGTAGACTGGCTCTCCTGGGTTGAGAGAAGGGTTTAGTGCAGGGCTCACTAAGCTGGGAGGTTCCATTTGGCGCACTAGACGCAGAGCTGGACGGGGCTCTGGTGCAAATGGGGTCACGCTGTCTCTGGGGATGCTGGGAAGGGGAGATGCCTTTGGGCAGGGCCCTCTGCTCTCCACAGGCGGCTGCCTTGAGGCTGGCAGGCCTGGTTGCATAAGGAAGCTGCACTGGGTTAAGCAATTTCAAAGTGATGCGGTTCGTCTGGTGCAGAGCCCTGGGTGGGCACGAGCTGGGGCTCTCGGGGTTAGCTCAAGCTGACTGGGAACGGGATTACGCTGAATCGCACTAACCCACGCTCTAGCCGTTGACTTGGTGTGTCGTAGGTGACCAGAGTGCAGACCCTGGCTGCAGCTTCAGATCCGCTCTTAAACTGAAGTCATGGGCTTAACCCCCATCTCAGCCCAGGGTTGTGACTTTCCCATGTAGACAAGGCCTGCGACTGGCTAAGGCTGTCACGGAGGCTGGCAAGGGTTTGCCAGCAGGCTGGTAGCTGTGGCCTAGGATTTGCTCTGGATGCTTGTGGTGGGGGTGCAGCTGCTGCTTGTATATGAAGGACCTAAGGCTTCCAGCACAAAGACAGGCTCAACTGTGCAAAATCTGACGCCGTTCCTCCCTGCCCCTCGCCAGCCCCCCGTCAACTCCTTTCTCCAGAAACAAGCCTGCCCTCGGGTGAGATTGTCCCGCTGTTCACTTTAATGACCTACATTTCTGTGTTGGTGCCATCTGGGCTTTGCTCCCTCCCCCATTGGGCACAGTCGGGCACTACAGGACCCGAAATGGGACACTCGCTTTCCCCCCAGCTGGGTAAGTGGAGCCCAGGAGCCACCTGGCTCGTAGCCCCTGTGTTTTAGCAGAACGGCCAAACTACTTCTGAGGTGAGATGACAACCCGGCCCATCCGTGCTCGGTCCTCGCCTGCCAGCCCCCCAAAGCCGGGCGGGAGCCTTGTACTTACGCGCCACATTCCACCTTTAGGGAGCGGAGGTTCTCGAAGCCGCACTCAGTGACGGTGGGGCAGGCCGAGGTGAACTCCATCTTCTTTCCCTGGAAGTTTTCTTGATCGTAGGCTGTGAGCTGAAAGGAAGTCGTCCCCACATGAGTGTCACTGAAGCGGGGGAGGTAAGCTGTGCACATTAACAGTCCAGGTGAACTGGGTGCTCCTTGAACAAGAGTTAAGGTTAATGCCTCGGGGCTGCATCTGCACTCCTCGGGGCTGACCCACAGCGCCCCTGTTGTTCCAGCTATGGGGCTCTAACACCCAGCTGGGCCTTGCAGTACTCAGGTGCATGAGAGATCAGCCCAGCCGTGGACACGTTCTTTCTCACCCTCACCTACGGTGCCCTCTCCTGAACCACACAGCTGCTTGTCTCCGGCAATGAGCTCTGGACTCGGCTGGGGCATCCCCGGGAGGGGTCTGGAAGCGATCACAGGCCCGCTGAGCGCACAGAGATGCGCTGAGAGTAGGCTGCAGAGTAGACAGTCTTAGGCTGCACTTAAAACTCACACTAGTTCCACTCCAAAGTCTCCAGTGCAAAGAGGATTAGGTGGAGAAAGGAAGAGCAGGGACTTTCCTGGTGCCCTGGCCTGTTTCACAGGATCATCACCTCTCCCCAGCAGCATCTGTGGCAGCAGCTTCTTTGTCCACCCCCCAGATTTACACACCTTTTTCTCTTTTCCCTTCTCGCTCTCCCGCCCAGCAGGACAGAGCTGCTCCCCGGCTTGCCAGAATGCTGCAAATACTCTAGCCCACCCTTTTGGTGGCAGCTCCATCAGACCTCAGCTGCCTTGGCTCCAGCCACGCTTGCTCCCCTCCACCTTCGCACTCCCACCATGGGGCTGCTGCGCTTGATTGGCCCGCACCTGCCCAGCAAGTGACTTCCCAAACTGGGCCAGTGAGCATTCGCACCAGCAGGGCACATCTGGAACTCCTGCCCCTGACTTCTGCGCAACCAGAGCGGGGTGCACTTGGTGTGATCCGGCAGGGGGGCAGGAGACCTGGGCTCTGCCACTGATGGGTCACCGTGGCCCAGTCATTTCCCTTCCCTGTGGGTCACATCTAATGGGTGGGCAGTGCACACTCAGCAGGGGCCTCGAGGCCCTCTATGCTACAAGTCCTAATGCGCGGGACAGCTGGGACGTACCTTCCACGGGCCCGTGGGGCCAGGCAGAGGGTTCGTCTGAGCCATCTTCGCTGTGGGGCTGGTGCCTGGAAAAGGAGGGAAAAGCACAACTCGCGTCAGAGTGACACTGGCACAGAGCCAAGCAGGCTCCTTTGGAAAAGCTTTTCTGCACACGCTCGCTGGTGCCCACCGTCCCCTCATTCACTGGGTCACCCCTCCATTCACTACTGGCCCCATGCACTCCGCATGATCCCGGCAGAGACCGGGGGGGCAGCGCTGTTCTCAATCTGAGTGGGGGTATTCCGTGTCTGGGTATGTGGGTGGGAGAGGGAGTATTCTGTGTCTGGGTGGGTGAAGATCTCTGGGCTACGGAGCACATCTTCCTAAGTGTTTGCACAGCACCTAGTGCAATGAGGCCTCAACCCCAGCCCCAGTCGGGGCGTGGGAGCGTTACCACGCTATAGACATTAAACATTACGGGTGACCGCTCATCTCCAGGCCATGCAGCCCAGGTATAACCGAGACATCACCTCTATCTCCAGCTATGCTCTGCCGCATCCTCCAGACACGTATTCCCCGCCCCGTCCACGCACCCTCTAGAGACTTGGCTACTTTGCCCCTCAACAGCTAGCTGCGGTGAGGAAATCATTTCTACTGAAAATGGGAGAGCGTGAAGGAGGAGGCCGATTCCCAAGCTCCTGGGCGGGGTGTTAACCTGAAACCTCCCGAACTACCTTGTCAGTGTCTCTGGCTGTCACTCCATGTGTGTGACCGGAGACACTTGGCCATGGGTTGATAGGCCCAAGTTGAGAGCTGTGGTGTATGAATCTGTCTTTGCAAAGGGCTAACTCCTGGCCGTCTTGTTTCAGCACCTGTCAGCAGGCAGGAAGGAGGCTGTGTCTGCCTGTCTCTTGGAAGAGCAGAGAGAATGGAGGAGGCGATAGGAAAAGTCGAAAATTCAGCCCCAGGACTCACCTAGCTCAGCTTGCACTGCTGCTTCCTCCATGTACTCTCTGCCTGTTCCAGCGCCCCTGGTTATATAGCACCCGGCTGGCCGGGGCCCCGGGCCAGCATTTGTAGAGCAGTCAGCACTATGCTTTCTCTGATCCTTTCTGCTGATCCTCAGAGATTCCAGCAGCTCAGCCCCATGGTCTGATCCACGGTCGGCTGTTTGCATGGCTAATCTTGGTCACAAATGACTCAACAGCTTCGTTGCTCTGGTACTTTCCAGCCTGGCAGCATCATTCTCTCGAGACAAGCTTGGGGTTTTGTCTCTGGCCGCTCTCTCCCCGCCCCAACTAGGGACACCCCCCATGGTTGCTCAGAAAGGTTCTTGGCATTTCCTTTTTCAGGCCAGGGTTTGACTGGTTTCAGAGATGAGCCTCGTGGAATGGAACAAAGATTTTCCCCAACAAGGGAAGAAAGAAGAGACCAAGAGTGAAGGGGGGATGATAACCAGCCTGAAGCACCCCAGCCTGCTAGCAGCTGGTGGGAAAGGGGTGAGTCCTGCTGCCTGACCAAGCCAGAGGGCTTGTTACCCGACATGCAGGTAAACGAAGGGGAGCAGCTCTCTGGGCAGAGAAGATCGAGGGTGTGGGCTGAGTGACCCTGAGGGAGGACCCCTCTTCATTTATATTAGTACTCAGACAGCCCCCATCACCCTAGTGTCTGGGAGCCTCACCATCTTTAGTGGATCTATCCCGCAGATTACCCCATGAGGGGAATTATTCCCATGGTTCAGATGAGGAACTGAAGCCCAGAGAGGCTAAGTGACTGGCCCAAGGTCACGCAGGATTCAGTAGCAAAACCAGGAACTGAAGACTGGTCTCCCAAGCCTCAAGTCAGCACCCTGACCGTTCAGCTGTCCTTCCTCTCTAGGAGCCCCAAAGCAGGTGAAGGCATGAGAGCTGAACGTTACCTGGGTTTTGATTTCTGTGTTTGTTAACCTCCCTCCCAGTGGGCAGCCGGGGCTCCCTGGGGGTTTGCTGTCTGAGAGCAGCTTGGGAATGGCTCCAGCTGAGGGCTCCAAGACAGAGGCAGCTGCTGGACGCTGGCAGAGACAACAAAGTTCATCACCCCAGGTCCATACCATTGAGCGCAGGCCTGGTGCAGTGGGAGCGTCAGGCCACGCGCCAGGGCCCTGCTTGCTAGTTCCCCACCCCAGCTTTCCAGGGCCATCGGCTCACCGCCGCTGGTGCTGAGCAGAGGGGTCTCTCCAGGGTGTGTAACATCCTGCAGCACCGGGGGCCTCCCAGGATCTCTGCAGGCGAATGCCAAGCTGCTCAGGGTGGTGCTGAGTCGGGGGGAGGAATAGAACCTGCAGCCAGGCTCTGGGCCAGCACCTGACCTTCAGCTCACCGTGGGGGGGGAGGGGGGCGGAAGGGTGCAGGCTCCCAGAATTACCCTTGTCCTGGTGGAGACAAGGTGGGTGAGGGACCAACTTCTGGTGTGGACGGTACAGGCTTCGAGCTTCACAGAGCCCTGCTTCCCCTCTGGGGAGGGTAACCAGAGCCTCTGAGCTAAACTCCAAGCTGGGCAGATGGTTCGGCATGTGCCGGAGGAGACCCCTTCTCTTGGCGATTTGCAGAGCAGCTCGGGGGGCATTTGTGGGCTACAGGAGACCTGCTGTGTCTTAGCAGAGCCCCAGCCTGTGAGCTCTCTGGGCAGGGGCTGTCTCTTGTGTGTGTGCGGGGGGTTTGCGTAGCAAGGCCCTGCTCTGTGCCTGGGAGCCAGGGCACCGCTGTTAAATACTCCCCTGCTAGCTCTGAGTCCTGCAGAAAGCGTCTACCAGCAGCCTGGTTCCAGCCTGGACTGGTGGCCCCACACTCCATGGCCCCAATCCTGCCTGTCCCAGTGCTCTTTGGTAACCATAGTAACCGGATCTCTCTCTGTCCCATCCCTGCCCTGGGCTCATCCCAAGTGGCCTGGTGTGAGTGTGTTTCAACCCAGGCCCAGCCACTGCTGAGCCCTGCAGGCCACGAGTCCCCTGGGTTGGCAGGCTCCTTCTTTCCCCTGGCTGGACGGGCTGGGCTCCTTGTGGCCAGGGCCCTGTGCTGGGACATGCCAGGCCAGGCCCGTGTTTGCTGTGAGGCTGCCGGGGCCTGGGGCCTTCTCGCCCTGCAGTGCTCTCCAAACAAGCGAGGTCACGGCAAGCTGCCGGCTCAGCGCTTTGCTCCCCGCGGCACAATGCGGCCGCTGTGACGTCTGACTGCCCCTTTTGTTTGGCTCTAAGCAGTGAGAGGGACAAACAAAAGCGCCCCGTCAGCTCCACCTGGGCCTGGCTATTGTCCTAGCGGGGCTCTGGAGGCTGGACTTCCTCCCCTGCCCCTGCCAAGGGGCACATAGGGGCCCTGGCTCTCTGAGCTGCCGTTGCCAGGGGGCTCTGGGCTGAGGGAGGGGCCCTCACCTAGCAGGAATGTTCCTGGGGCGGGGGGAGCATACAGCTATCTTTTCAATGAGAGACTCCCCCTGGGGTGCCCCCAATGCCCCAACCCTCCCCCATAGTGTCTGCCTCTACCCCTCTAAATGTCCTCCCAGGGTGTCTGCCCCAGGACCGGCTCTAGGCACCAGCCAAGCAAGCACATGTTTGGGGTGGCACAATTCCAGGGGCGGCGTCCGGCCACCCTTTTTATTTTGCTTGGGCAGCTGCGCTCTTGGAGCTTGGGGCAGCAAAAATCCTGGAGCTGACCCTGGGCTGCCCTCAAACTCTCACCTCTCCTCAACCCCCAGTGTGGTATCTGCCCCTCAGACCTCCCCCTGCAGTGTCTCCCCTGCAGGGGCTGAGCCCCTAGAGCGCTCCCCCAAGGGACCCTGGTGCTGCTGACCCCACTCCTAGGGCCAGGAATGAATGTCTCGGATGCAGCAATATTGCGGGACAGGGGATCTCCCACAGTATTCTTGCCAGTAAGTTAAAGAAGTATGGGCTGGATGAATGGACGATAAGGTGGATAGAAAGTTGGCTAGATTGTCAGGCTCAACGGGTAGTGATCAATGGCTCCATGTCTAGTTGGCAGCCGGTATCAAGTGGAGTGCCCCAAGGATCGGTCCTGAGGCCGGTTTTGTTCAATATCTTCATTAATGATCTGGAGGATGGTGTGGATTGCACTCTCAGCAAGTTTGCAGATGACACTAAACTGGGAGGAGAGGTAGATACTCTGGAGGGTAGGAATAGGATACAGAGGGCCCTAGACAAATTAGAGGATTGGGCCAAAAGAAATCTGATGAGGTTCAACAAGGACAAGTGCAGAGTCCTGCACTTAGGACGGAAGAACCCAATGCACCGCTACAGACTAGGGACCGAATGGCTCGGCAGCAGTTCTGCAGAAAAGGACCTAGGGGTGACAGTGGACGAGAAGCTGGATATGAGTCAACAGTGTGCCCTTGTTGCCAAGAAGGCCAATGGCATTTTGGGATGTATACGTAGGGGCATTGCCAGCAGATCGAGGGACGTGACCGTTCCCCTCTATTCGACATTGGTGAGGGCCTCATCTGGAGTACTGTGTCCAGTTTTGGGCCCACACTACAAGAAGGATGTGGAAAAATTGGAAAACGTCCAGCAGAGGGCAACAAAAATCATTAGCGGACTGGAATACGTGACTTATGAGGAGAGGCTGAGGGAACTGGGATTGTTTAGTCAGCGGAAGAGAAGAATGAGGGGGGATTTGATAGCTGCTTTCAACTACCTGAAAGGGGGTTCCAAAGAGGCTGGATCTAGACTGTTCTCAGTGGTAGCTGAAGACAGAACAAGGAGAAATGGTCTCAAGTTGCAGTGGGGGTGGTTTAGGTTGGATATTAGGAAAAACTTTTTCACGAGGAGGGTGATGAAGCACTGGAATGCGTTACCTAGGGAGGTGGTGGAATCTCCTTCCTTAGAAGTTTTTAAGGTCAGGCTTGTCAAAGCCCTGGCTGGGATGATTTAGCTGGGGATTGGTCCTGCTTTGAGCATGGTTGGACTAGATGACCTCCTGAGGTCCCTTCCAACCAGAGGTGAAAGTAAGCCGGTACACCCCAGTACGGCGTACCGGTAAGAGCCAGTGTGCCGTACCAGGACCGGCTTTCCAAGAGGGCAGTTTAAAGCCCTGGGGTAGCTACGGCGGGGATTTAAAGGGCCCCGGAGCTCCAGCCGCTGCTACCCCCCTCGCCAGGGCCCTTTAAATCCCTGCCAGAGCCCTGCCGCCGCTACCCCAGGGCTCGGGCAGCAGGGCTCAGGCGGGAATTTAAAAGGCTCGGGGCTCCGGCAGCTGCTACCACAGCGAAGCCCCAGGCCCTTTAAAGCTCTGCCGGAGCCCAGAGCCCTGGGGTAGCGGTGGCAGCCGGGAGCCCCCACAGCTCCTCAGTGATTTAAAGGGCTCGGGGCTCCGCTGCGGTAGCGGCAGCTGGAGCCCTGGGCCCTTTAAATCACGCCCGGGCCCCGGGGCTCCCACCTGCCTCTGCAGCGGGTAGCTCAGGGGTGATATAAACGGCCCCGAGCTCCCAGCCGCCACTCGCGCAGCTGGAGCCCTGGCCCTTTAAATCTTGATTTAAAGGTCCCGGGAATTTAAGGCCCTGCCTCTTCCGGTTGAGGCCACACCCCTGGCTCAGGACTCCGGTGTACCGGTAAGTTCTCTCACTTACTTTCACCCCTGCTTCCAACCCTGATATTCTATGATCCCAAAATCCAGCAAGCTCTGACGCAACAGGAGACAGCTCCATGCTCTGGGTGTGTGGAGGGGAAACGGGGCAGCTTGAAGTCCCAGGTAGGGCAGAGCAGCTCTCAGTACCGCTGGGGAGGAGAACGCTGAGCAGCAGTGTGATTGCCAAGCGCCTGCCCTAAGGGCTGTGGGCTGCGAACCCTCCACCCGGGAGGGGCAGGGAAGCACCCCAGCAGGGGGAGAATCGATTAAGGTTTGTAGGAAGAAGCCAGCCTCAAAGTGGGTTATTACTCCTAGTGTCACAGGACTAGGGCTCGATGGTGACTTGGGCCACAAACCCACACAGGGGACTCGTCATGCCCACACGTGGGCGACACCGTGCACTGGGGCAAGTGGATACTGGGCACCTTTCCTGCTTACCCCGGAACAGGGAAGTGGGAAGTAAGTGGAGCCTGGGCTCTGACCCCCAAAACTCCAGCTGACACAGCTGAGCTTGCATGGGGTGTGGTTCCGCTCTCCTGGAGGGGGCTTGTCTGAGGCACCCGCCGGGCTCAGGGCTTTGTCTGAAGGCACAATTTAGCGCTCAGAAAGGCTTTTACAAACTGAGTATTACTAACCTGGAGAAAGTCTGCCCCTAATAGGTGAGGAGGGAGAGGAATCTGCTGATGAACGACTGACCCCAGAGCTGCTTGGTCTTAAACAGTCTTCAACAAGAACAATAAGGAACATGTCCGTTTCCCCAAGTGCCCGACAGACAATCACACTCTCAGTGAGTTTTAATGCCAGGAGACTTTCACCCAGCGATTCTTGCACTGAGCACAGACCCTCTGTTTGGGCTACAGCATTTCCTTCCGAACTTCCTCGGGTCGGGACTGAAGGATGTCATGTGACCGAGAACCCCCAGAACCCGCGGTGGGTTGTTAATGGTTAATTCCCCTCCCTGCTTGAAAATTAGCTCTAATTCGTTCCAGTCTGAATTTCAGCTTCCAGCCATTCGACCTTGTTCTGCTTTTTGCTGCTAGAATAAAGAGCTGCCGCCGATCAAAAATCTCTTCCCCAGGTAGGCCCTTAGAGCCCATGATCCAGTTACTTCTCAGCCTTCTCCTGGGTGAGATAAATCAACTGAACGTCTTTTAGTCTCTTGCTCTGAAGCAAGTTCCCAGATCCTGAGTCCTTCTTGTAGCAATAAACCCGTTTCTGAACCGGTTCCAATTTGTCAGCATCCTGTCTGAACAATCTCCTCCTTGCTGCCGTAGATACTTGTGTGAGATCGCTGCCCTGCTTTGGAGCTCAGAGATGCTTTTCAGAGTACGGAAGGCCCAGCGAGTCTCTGGATTTACGCCTGCTCCAGAGACCTTCTCCTCTAGTTGAGATACGCACAGTGTGCACTGAGGTAATCTCAGGCCAGACTCTGCCGTCCCTACTCATGGTAAGTAGCACCTCACTCTGCGAGTACCCTGGGGAGTAAAGCACTACTCAGTGTGAGTAACAGTGGCAGATTCTGTCCCTTTCCTAGCACCTCTGTCCCATATTTCAACCAGCAACATGGGTTCCCGTAATAACAGTCACAGGATTTGGCTCTTTAAGCTGCAACTTCGGGTGGCCTACATGTGCCAGCAGACTTGGACGAGTCCTCTGTGACACACCTAATCAGCAGCATGCTGCTGGCTCCCTTTTCATATCCGTGACGTTTGTCTGACAGCAACCTGGGAATGGGGATGAAGTGAGTGCAGAATCAGGCCCCCTGGCGTTGCCATACCGCGTCCGGCCACTGGAGGGAGCGCTAATGACAAGAAGTGAGCTGGTCCGTTGTGCCCTGGCCTCCCAGCGGACACAGGCGCCCACGTGGCCTCTGACCCTGCTGGCTGCAGAGCCTTGTCCCCTGCAAGAGCCACCCAGGCTCCCCCAGCCAGACACAGCGAGAGCGTGGGGCGGGGCGGGGGAAGAGTGGAAGCTTTCCCTGATGGTCTCATTTGGGACAGGGGTGGGAGGGGAGGCTGGTTCTCCAGCCTCGAGCCGTGAGGTGCTCAGATCCTGCAGTGCCGGGAGCTGCAGAGGGACCCAGGCTGGGCAGCTCGAGGGGGGCCTAGTCCGCCCCTGCCGGGGGACGAAGGAAAATGAAATGCTCTCTGTAAAGCTGGGCTGTGCTCCTAGAGCCGCTGGTTTATTTAGCCTTTGGAGCCAAAGTGAGAGGCTGTTAATGGGGAGCAGACCTAGAGCATCTCCCTGTGATCCTTGTGGCTCCTCGTGCTGCCCATCCATCGTCTCCACCAGCTGTCCCTTGCCTTACGCTTGGGGAAGGGGCCGTCCTTGTGCTCTGTGCTGGTCCAGCACCTAGCACCATGGGGCCTGAGCCGTGACAGGGCACCAGCACCATACAGACAGCAGGGAACAACGACGGTCTGGAACAGACAGGAAAGGCGACAGCCAACCCGGCGAGAGGCGCAGTGGTGGTCGGTGTGGCGGGCTGGGAGCTGCCATGGCACCATAACGTTTACGAGGGACACGGGCAGGAATCAGCTACCCCTGTCTCAGACCCTGTCTCCCAGTCTAACCACCTCCACGCTGGGGCTGCACCATTTACAGTTCTCCAAACCAACACAGCTGTGCCTAGGCCAGCCTGAACTCAGGTCACTGCCTCCACCATGCCCCTGCAGGAGTCATGTGCCCAGCCACAGGACCTTTTGGAGGAGCATCTGGCGGGTACAGGGCACACGCTTGTCCCTGGACCCCCACAGCCCATAGGCTGAGCCTGTGAATTCCCCGCCCACCCTGCCATGCTCTCCCCAAGCCAGCACAGCCCCAGAAGCAGCCACACCCTCTGCTGTCAGCTTGCCCTTACCCTGTGTAAATTTGCTGACCATTTGGTTGAATTTCTGGCCATTTGAGTTCACCATGGGTCGTGCCAGCTCGGTCTGGAAGAATATGGCCTGTGGGGTGTCCCACCCACCCCACAGCGTTCCCCACTTCCGAGAGGTGAGAGAGTTGCCTTTTCTGCCTGGGGAAGGGTGCTGTCTGCGAGGGTTCCCCAAAGGGCCTGTCGGACGGCTCTCCAGACCCTGCTCCTGCAAGAGGCTCTGCTAGTGCATGACTCTGGGGGACTTTCTCCTAGAAAGCTCAGCTCCCCTCCCCCTGTGCTGAAGCCTGACACGATATCCCCGCCTGAGAGGAGCCAGTCCCTTGCAAAGGCAGGTTCCCCAGGGACGGATCTAAGTTCTGTGGCGGGAGCTGAGGAGAACACTGTGATGTTGCACTCGAAATGATTTTATGAAAGTATGCTGATGAGTGTTAATATAATGTAACTAAATATGCTTCATGCAAAAGGTGTCTTGTAAGGTATCATTACAAACCTTATAATCTGCTGAGTGTGGTCACCCTGTTTGTATGAATGTATCACTCTTGTATCTGAAACTAGAAATATAAAATATAACTCTGAGGGCCTATTGTAATTATGCAAAGTGTGGGCCATTCATGGTGGTTTGGAATCTTGATGACTCCCATTAACCAGGACAATGGCTCTGTTTTACTTGTAAGCCTTCCTGTATACGTGTGTGCTGGCAAGTGGGTAATGAAATCTTACAATGACATGTGATCATGTCACCTGACCTGGAATCCATCTTTAACCTGGTGCTTTTCCACTGAGAGGGAGGGGTGGGAACCCAGAGGGACAAAGGATTTGCACCTTATGCAAAAGATATATAAGTGGGTGGAACAGAACAAGGGGAGGCAGCCATCATGAGAAATCCCCCAGCTACCACCTGAGCTGGAACAAGGGCTGCACCAGGGGAAAGGATTGTGCCCAAACTAGAAAGGTGTCTGGTCTGTGAAAGGAACTTATTGAAACATCTCTGAGGGTGAGATTGTATCTGTATTCACTTTTTATTACTGTACTAGACTTAGACTTGCGTGTTTTGTTTTATTTTGCTTGGTAATTCACTTGTTCTGTCTGTATTAAAATCCTACTTTCTGTATTTAATAAAATAAGTTTTTACTTATTAATTAACCCAAGTATGTATTAATACCTGAGGGAGCAAACAGCTGTGCATATTTCTCTAACAGTGTTGTAGAGGGCGAACAATTTATGAGTTTACCCTATATAAGCTTTATACAGGGTAAAATGGATTTATTTGGGGTTTGGACCCCATTGGGAGTTGGGCATCTGAGTGTTAAAGACAGGAACACTTCTGTAAGCTGCTTTCAGTTAAGTCTGCAGCTTTGGGGCACGGGGTTCAGACCCTGGGTCTGTGCTGGAGCAGATGGGCGTGTCTGGCTCAGCCAGAGAGGGTGCTGGAGTCCCAGGCTGGCAGGGAAAGCAGGGGCAGAAGTAGTCTCAGCACATCCGTTGGCAGCCCCAGGGGGGTTTCTGTGATCCAGCCCGTCACAAACACCTCAGAGCGGGCTGGGGTTTGCCGAAGGCTGCATGGTACTCACATAAGGATCGTGCTGTCAGATCCAGCTGGAGCCCAGGGCAACTGGCTTTTCTAGATCCTAGGGATCCCCAAAAGAAGAAACCCTTTAGCAGCACAGAATGAATTCCCTTCTGTTCTAGTCTCTATAGGTTGTCCTACCCCTGAGCACAATAGTATCTGATGTGATACTTATAAGAAGCACACGGGATCTTTATAGGGGAGAAGGCAGCACACCGCATTTATTGAGAATTCAACAGTCAGCATATGCTTTTCAATCACACACACACACACCCATGAACACAGTCCTGCCAGCTGATGTTTAGACTTACCAGTCCAGAGTCTGGATCAATCTAGCAGCCAGTCAGATTGGTTGCACAGGGGAGCAGGGCTCTGTCGTTTGCGACCCGAAGCTCCTGGAGTGTGGCAAGATGAACACAAAGTCCCATGGCCAAGCACCCTGTTCTTACAATCTTTTTTTTTTCTCTGTTGAGGTCTATGGATTTTGCTGTGTCAGTTTGTGACCGGTTAGTCCTTAATTGGTGTATCTTTTGATGTTAACATTCCAAAACACCTCTGAGAAGGTCATCCTGTCCTGGTTTCGATTTAATCAATTGTCTTGTCTTTGGGGTGCCAGCCTCCACCTCAGGGTTGTCAATCTGCCCTTCCTTCCTTATGGATGCCCGTTGATAGTTCTCTGATGTCATTAAGTTTCTTCACTCCTTCTTCCTTGAGCTATAACAATGACCTTCATACCTTATCTTTTCCTGATGCATACATTCCTCATTCACACAAAGTCTTTCACAGAGACCTTTAAGAATACAAACAGCAGTATTTTATATCAAGGGAAAAGACATTGTAAATTAAAACTTACTACATCTTATAACCAAAACAATTCACAGCGGGGCCCAGGCCTTCAACATCCCTCTAATATGCTTAACATAGACACGGTATAAGATCCTATCTCTTACTAACTAAACCTTAAAAAAAACCTAGAAGGGCCTAATTTGTGATGCATGGGCAACAGAATCTCTCATAGTTCCAGAGGGTCATTCCTTTATGCTATTCAAAAAGGGTGGCTGGCAGGATGATCAAATCATATATTAATTCTTATAGTACAAATATAAAATCCTGCTCCTACACTGAACACCATCCAGCAGCGCACTAAGCAATGCAGCTAGCATCTCTCACGTGTGGGTTGCTTTCTCGTCCACTCACCAGGGGAAGGATTGTGTGTACAGCGGAGTGGTTTGTTTTGGAAGGTTTTTTTTAACATACGCATTGCTCTGGGTTTGTGTCAGAGAAGGCCGGTGGGAGCAGGGCCCCTGGGGAGGTTTGGGGTGGCCCTGAGTTCCTGGGGGGTTGTTCCGCGGTCTGGGACCGGCCCCGCAGGACGCTCTGTTTGCTGCCCAGCTGGGCTCTGCCCCGGTGGTAGAAAGTTCCACGGGCCCGAGGGCTGGAGTTACGGGTCTCTGTGCCCAGCCCGGAGCCGTAGGCCCTTCTAGATACACTGAGCCCAGGCCGCAGAGCACCTTGAAGATCGGGTCCGAGACTCGGTATGCTATGGGAAGCCAGCACAGAGAGCTAAATTGCAGCCCCCTCTGGGGCAAAACGCAGGGGCTGCAACGGTGCACAGCCACCCCCATTCCTTACCCAAGGGCCACGGCTACTGCTCAGCTGGGAGACTGCCGCTGTTTTCAGCCAAACTGCTGCCTGCCCAGTGCGATCTGTAGGGTGACCAGACAGCAAATGTGAAAAATTGGGATGTGGGTGGGGTGTAATAGGAGCCTATATAAGAAAAAGACCCAAAAATCAGGACTGTCCCTATAAAATCGGGACATCTGGTCACCCTAGCAATCTGCCACAAACAAACTGTAACCCACCGCTAGCCTGAACGGAGACACGATGCAAGCTTGGGTTACCCCGTCCGATACCCATGGATGGAGAAATCTGGGTGCAGCCACAAGGTATGTGCCCTTCCCATTCAGGCATAACCAGCTCCCTGAATCGTACCCAGGGCCCCTGCTCTCCTGGCCAGCCCTAGCCCTGGAGGAGCTGCACCTCCAGCTGGACAGGCGGCTCCCGGCCTTCTCAGCCCCACACGTCCAAGACAAAAGGAAAGCACAAAATGTAGTGCTGACAAAGGCAGGCAGCTGTGTCACAGTCCCCTCCCCCACTGCAAGGCCTGTGTCTAATCTGCCTGTTCCATGCTGGGCCTGCTGGCCACAGCCCATCTGGAGGAGTGGCCCAGGGTGTGCTGCCGGCTCTCTGTGGCGCTGACAAGGCTCTCTGGTTATGCCCTTTAATGCTCTGCTCCCTGCTGGGCAACCGCAACGGGGCACTTGCTGCTGTAAATCAGCCTCTCCCTTTACCAGTCGGAGGGAACGCGTGAGGGCGGTGACCTGGGGAGGGAAGGCGCTGCCCTGAGAGCTAGTGTGAGGGGGGGGAATGCTGGGACTGTAAAGATGGAACTTGCCTCTCTCCTGGGGCTGCAGTTCACTGCTGGGAGCAGCTTGTCGGAGCCCATGGCCCTGGTCTCAGTAGCATTGGCAGAGCCAAGCCCTTGGTTAATATATTACACAAAATTATCTTCCTTGTCCCTCCGCTCTCCCTAGCATTCAGAGGCGGGCAGCATTGAATCAGGGCCTGTTGCTCTCCGCAACTGTGTTCAGGGGGGTGAACCAGCTGATCCATTTCTAATGAGACCTAGGCTGGACAGGAGTATTCCAAGGGCATGCAGGTCCCCTCTGAGCCCTTATGCTGGATGGACATGCACCCAGTGCCTCATTATGCTACTGCAAATTCAGGGGTGCACAACACAAGGCCCAAAGCCGCTCAAGAGCAGCAGCTTCCCATCTTTTGGGGTCACTGCCCCCGAGGGCACTTTCGTTCTGCAGTGGTGGGTGCTGCAGAAATGCCCGTGTAAGAAATGCAAGACGAGGGCTAAGCTGCACCATTCCGCGGCTGTACTCTGACTGCAACAGAGCTAGGTGGGGCAAGCGGCTGGAGCAGCCTCAGCGTCCGTGCTGGCGAGAGAACATGCAATGGAACAGGAGGTGGACAGCAGTGACAGGAGCCTAGAGGAGGGCTCCTCCATGCCTGAGGTGGCAGCGGGAAGGTGATGGCTGGTTTGTGTTTTTCATTCCCACACCTGGCTGGTCATGCTGGGCAGGAGCAACGTCCCCTGTCAGTTCACACGGCACCAGGTCAGTTCCACACTTCCCTGCAAATTGAAATTCAGGTGCAAGCACAAGTGGCAACAGCCACTCTCTGAGAGCTGGGCCCTCACCCGTCACGGACAGACGCGTGTGCAGGGGAGTGGAATTACTGTTTCCTCCAAAACCTGAAAGACAATAACCCCAAAGCAATCCCAGTCTTGTTCTCTGCAGAGGCCCCTGCCTCCCTGAGTTTGCTTGCAGTTTCTCAACCCTGCCCCAGGCGTGGGTCAGGCCTGGGGCGTCTGTTAGTCAGAGGTTATTCCTTTCGCGGCCGCCGGATGTGCAGGTAGGATAGCACCGCACTCCCACAGTTGTTACTCCTGTGATGTCAGGAAAGGCGCTGGCTCCTCACGCCCGTGCCCATCCAGGTCAATGAGCTCTGAGCTCCTTCGACGAATGGTGCAATACGGCATGCAAAGGGTTAGTGGGTGAGTGTGCAGATGCCCACGTGCAAGTGGCTTGGTCCTAGCATTTCTCTCAGTAACTCTCCCTGTTTGGCCGGTCAGGGCCTTTGGATCGTCCAGGCCGGGTAACTGGGCAGTGCGCTTCTCATTCCCACGCGGGATGTCCATGTAGCGCAGCTGGGGCGGTGCCTCCTTCGGGCGTGTGATGCACCTTCCCACTTCGCTGGTGCTCTCTAGGGTGACCAGGTAGCAAGTGTGAGAAATCAGGACACTTTTCTGGGGGGGGGGGGGGGAGGAGGAGTGTTTAGTTGTGTATATAAAAGCCCCTACTATCGGGTCACCCTAGTTGCTATCAGCAGTGACATGGCCTGTCCGGTACGCTGTCAGTCTGGCCAGTGCCCCTCACTGCAGCCTCCTCCTCCTGCCAGAGAGCAAGCCGCGCTGCCGGCATGGGGCCGGGCAGTTTGCTGTTCTGGTGGATTCTGGCACCTGACTAGCTGAACAGAAAGGCTGATCCCCACTGTACATTCATGTCTGCAAAAACTGGCCCTTTTTGTCCTCTGCAAACCACTGACAATGAATGTTTGAGGCCATTTAGTGATGTGCTTGGCCCGTTCCCCAAGCTGGCCCAGCAGAGGCAGCCTCACCTCCTGGCCAGTAAAGAGATGCGAAAGGGCCTTAGGTAAGCCGCACCTTTCAGCTTTATTTCACACTCCACTTCAGAGAAGAGACCCTTCTCGGCAAGGCACAGCCAGCCCCGCCCCTGCTCTGAAAGGGGGTCCCTCTATGTCTATCTCAGCATGGCTTTTAAGGGTTACCCCTTCACCTCACTGAATACTGAATGGGTGTTTTTTCACGTATGAGCCGCCCAAAGCTGCTTTAGTGTGCTTGGCAGCAGATAAAATCCCTGTCAGCTTTCAACTACGCATTGGGCACAGACTGCATATGAAGCTAGAGTCAATTACATCCCGACTGATCGTGCTCAGGGAGTCGGAATTAACTGCATGGCATAGATGGACATGCACAGACATTACGGGGATGAGCGTCAGGGACTGAACTGTCTGCTCACGTGAAGGCTCAGTCAGGACCCAATTGCTGTCGCAACGGCTTGAGCACAACAGGGATTTTGCCTGAATTAGCACTGCAGCCTTTGTCTCTAAATCATTGGTACCCTGCGTGATTCCTTCTGAGCATCTGAACTGCAGAAATCCAGCTCTCTCCTAGTAAACTCCCTCCTGGCAGCTCCACAATCAGTTTCCCAGTGTTCCTGCCTTGGACTTTGTCCGATCAGAGTGTATTGATTCTTCACATCTAGATGCGCTAAGCAAAGTGTGTTTCTTTGCTTTGGCCCCAACTAGGTTGGTGGTAAATTATTTCTTCCTGGATGGAACTGGCCAGAATCAGAGACCTGGGTCACTTCACAGGGCTGTATAAGAACTGGGTGAAGAGCAAAGAAAGGACAGACAAACAGATCTTAACAGTCTGAATATTTGTAATTAGCTCATCAGCACGGGATCTAGGTCCAAACATCCAGGAGTCACAGCTATTGTGAAATGTATGTAAGAATGGATTAACTGGTATTGCCATTGGAACACGTTTGTGATAATGCTACCATCATAGAGCCCGTTTCACCTCATGTTAGACGGATCCTGGCAGAACCCTCAAGGTCCTGTGTTCTCCTGCATTAGCTCACGGATACCTCAGGGACGGATGGCGCACCAGGGACATGAATGAGTTGCTTACTGGCTTTGTGAACGTGTTGGTTTTCCACATCCTGCTCTGTATTCTCTTCACTGGTTCCCCACAGGCTTCCCCACGGGCCACCAGGCAGCTCTGGGTCAGCCGTTTATGGCAGCCCAGCACCACGCCCCTGCCAGTGGGAAGAAGTACCTGAGGACGCTTCTCATTTCCTGAAGCCTCCTGGTCAATGTGGTGGGAGTTGCTGGCGATGGCGCCAATGGTCCCAATTTACCTGCAACGTCAGCTATGGCACTTTCATGCTTGCACCCCCCTGTGGTTCTGCCTCGGTCTCCACCCCACCCGCTCTCTACCCCGTGTGCTCTATCAGATCGCCACAGACAAGAGGGAGGGAGTCCGTGTCCTTGAGCTTCCACGAAGTCTGGCGGCCAGTGAGCAATTGCAGGGGAAGTGCGACCTTGGTCAAGGACCTAATGACTGGTCTAAAGCAGCACCCAAGAATCAGGAATCAGTGATGCGAAAACTCACCAGGATGACAGTTCAAGGCTCAGCTCATCTTTCAGATTGGGCCTTGGTCATGTATATTGCCCATATGGCTGTGCGGTCCTGCATGCAGTGAGGATTCTGGGTGGGGCAGCATTACCTCTTTGGGTTTGATGTCTCACCTTTTCCAGTGGGAGACTTATCCCTGCTCAGCCAGGACAGACTGCTTTATCTTACCATTTCCATCAACTGCGTTCTCGGAGTTGGCTTGGCTGTTCCTTTGAACCCTGACCGAGTTGCATTACTGGGCCGCTCTTGGCTTTTGTATCCTCTTGTCAACTTACTCCACCTGCTCTGAGCTTACAAGACAGGAGGCTAGGAATGCAGACCAGAGCCCCTTCTCCTCCCGCTGATGGGCTCCATCTTGCAGGCCTCCCTGACACTGCCTCAGGAGAGAACTCTCTTCAAACCACAGTCTCCTTCAGAAACGATCCCAGTGACGCTTCCCCGAAGAAAAGCCCGATGTCAAATGCAAGCCTGGAAACGGAGCTAGAACACTCTGGCTTTAGAACATACCATGATCTGTGGATTTATTGGCCTGTGGTTACATTGGCAATGGCCACTGCAAACACACAATAGAAATACAGACAGATACAAACACAACAGACTTGGGTAACAGCTACGCTACAGAACTAATTGCTACACACACCATAAGGGCCATTTAAATGACTGTTTTAACCAGATGCTAGGTGGCCAAAACCCTCGGGCTGCCTTTACCTAGACGCTCCTGTCTCAGAGGTGTGCAGTTAACAGTCTTGATCACTCACTGATAAAACCCAGAGTCCCATTTCAAACTCTGCCCCTAAATTCAGTTCCTGGAGTTCTCCAGCTACGTTGACTTTGCAGAACAGGCTTGCTGTCAGGAGCAGAGGTCTGTGCTGCTTCGGGTAGCGGGATTTTAAATCCCATGGAAGGCAGTGGGACCTGGGCCTCTACCTCCCTTATGCTCCTTTGGAAAGCCCAGCCCCGGCCCTTAGGTTTCTGCAGCTATTTCCAGTTTGCATTGCCCTACATCTCCAGGGCATTTCTGACCATGGCAGTACTGTATCAGCCCCTGAAGGTGCGCAGCTGCACCCGATAAGCTGCTTCACCTACATGGGAGATGTCCTGGTTGCAGGGCTAGCTGCTCCGCCGTCCCTTCTCTGGGGCACCCCCCAAGTATCAGGCCGTGTGTCTTTACCTATCCTAGGGTAGGATTCCACAATTCTCCACTCCCAGCCTAGGTGCTGGGCGACAGAACCCTGGGCATCCACCACGCTTACCTGGAGGCCCGGCTGAGTTCTGGTTCTTCCCTTCAGGAGTCTGTGCCCAGTGGAGTACTGTGACCAGGGTGGATAAAAATCAATGTTTTTTTTTTTTAAATAAAAAAAATTGGATTTTTTAAATTTAGATCAGATTTTTTTGATAAAATGCTTTTTGAGGAAAAAACCTATCTAAAGATAGTTTTAATTAAGATACATTATAGCTCAAAGACATCTCATCCTGGAAGAGGGGTTATAAATTCTAATTCTATAGTATGAGACAATATATTCATGTAATGTTTAAGAAAAGTTTTGTAAAGGAGTTCCAATAGTTCATGGATTAGGGACCCAATCTTATGGGGTTCCAGGGGCTTCTGTATAGATTATTTAGGTTAATCTTTCTATCTACCCACTGGGACTCAGTGCTCAGTCTAGAAGATACCATCAGAGATGCTTAGTTTTGCAGTTCTCAGACTGTGGATTTGTGTCTCCAGAGATAACATGCTTGTTAACAGCAAAAATGATATTAAATAAATAAATGAATAATATATAGAGGTGAGAAATAACAGATCTCAACTCTATTGTCCCTCTGCAAATTTGTGTACACAGAGTCAATCCCTTACCTCCGTCTAAAAGTGCAAAGTTTCAAAAAGTCCAGTGAATAGAAGATTGTTGGGGGCGGAATAGATCTGGACAAGGAGAAAAAGTCTGGAGATAAATGTGAGAAGGGAGGGACAGGCAGTAGAAACAAAAGTGAAACTGTTTGGGAAGCACATTCCAGAAGTCTGGAGATCCTTCTGAGTGTAGCCTTCATTGATTTGAGATCTACCATACATTCTCTCAGTAAAAGGGAAAATCTATAATGGCAGCAGGCCACAAAAGAGACCCAGTTTGGAAATAAGAACCATTCAAGAAATGTTTCAGAGTAACAGCCGTGTTAGTCTGTATTCGCAAAAAGAAAAGGAGTACTTGTGGCACCTTAGAGACTAACCAATTTATTTGAGCATGAGCTTTCGTGAGCTACAGCTCACTTCATGAAGTGAGCTGTAGCTCACGAAAGCTCATGCTCAAATAAATTGGTTAGTCTCATTCAAGAAATGTATGTTTGCTAATGATGTTTTAAAGAAAGTCACATCAGTGAACTGGTGGAAGTCACTTAAGCACTTGGCTTCAGAGACTGTTGAAGTGATAATCTCACTTTTAACAGCAGTAACTTCTTCTGCCAGTGTAGAAAGAATATTTTCTTCCTTTGGACTAATTCATTCCAAATTGAGAAATTGTTTGGGACCTGAAAAGCAGGAAAGCTTGTTTTTCTTTTCCAGATTATGACCAAACAGGAAAATGAAGGTGAAGATGACTGAGTTAGCTGCAGAAGCCAATATGTTAAGTTTCTGATGTTGACCAGGCTGACACAGTCGATTTTAATTTGTTGTTGTTTTTTTTTAAATATTTCATGTAACTATTTTAGTTAAAAACAATTTTAACAAAAACAAACCTGATTTTAAAAAAACTTGAATGTTTAAATTCAAAAATCCATATGCTTGTTTTGTTAAAATATTATATGTTTGCTGTTGAAGAAAAATATCCAGAATACTTAACGTTGTTTTAGTTAAATAAAAGAATTTAAATGTCTGTCTGGTGATGTTCTCCTCCTAATATAGCATGGCAAGAAAATCTTCCAAATATTAATGATTAACCTGTTGAATTGGAGATAGTTCACCTCCCAATGACTTCATAAATATCTGCTTTGGTAAATGAAATAACCAAACAATCATTCATTTTCTGATATAGCTGTAAAATTAATCTGAAAAGTTTTCAAAATAAATCACTTAAAAATGTATAGTGTGTACCTTCTAAAAATGAAACCTACATCTCTCTCTCGGAGTTGTGAAGAATATGTATTAAGGTTATAACAACCAACAAGAAAGCACTTTTATGTAGAAATCCATGATTAAATCGAGTCTTCCTGACTAGTGATTTAAATCATGATTTAAATCAATTTGATTTAAATCAAATCCACCCCCGCCCCTCAATGGCCTTCATAGCCAAAGGGCTACTTATTTCAACCAAAGGAACAGATCATAAAAAAAAAAAAAAAAAACCCAAAAAAACAAACTGTCTACACCAGGTTGGTCTTACCAAAAGGCTTCCCACCTCTGACAGTAACCCAGGCAGGGGTGTCTTCAGACACCCGCTGTGGGTGCTTGTGTCTCAGCCAGACTCCCCCACCCTTGCGAGTTGTCCTTTTTGAGCTGCTATCGTCCTCTTATCATAGAATCATAGAATCATAGAATCTCAGGGTTGGAAGGGACCCCAGAAGGTCATCTAGTCCAACCCCCTGCTCGAAGCAGGACCAATTCCCAGTTAAATCATCCCAGCCAGGGCTTTGTCAAGCCGGACCTTAAAAACCTCTAAGGAAGGAGATTCTACCACCTCCCTAGGTAACGCATTCCAGTGTTTCACCACCCTCATAGTGAAAAAGTTTTTCCTAATATCCAATCTAAACCTCCCCCACTGCAACTTGAGACCATTACTCCTCGTTCTGTCATCTGCTACCATTGAAAACAGTCTAGAGTCTAGAGCTCTTGCTCGCTCGTCCTTGTTCCCGGGCTGCGGGAGATACCCAAGCTCAGCAAGAGATGGAGTCAGAGTCCTCAGAGCCAATGGCTCTGCCATTGTCCCTTAACAACCCTCAGGTGTTTGCTGAGAGGTGGCTGCCTTATCTTGAGCTAGTCTTTCACTTCCTGCTGGCTTTTCCTTACAACCCTCTCGGAGCCTGACCCCATATATTCACACCATGCCCATCCCAATGTCCAGTATCTGTACATCACTACAGAGACACTCCGTATCCATCAAAGGAGCCTGGGCATGTTTCATTTGTTCTAAGATCAGACTGGTTTTACTATGCTGTGCAATTCTAGCCAGATGGACCTGGGTGTGTTTTACACAGAGCTCAATGGCCCCAGCCCTGCACTGCAGCCACCTCTGGGGAAGACCACAGCAGCTCTTTATGACAGGACTTAAAAAATAAATACTGTCTAGCTGAAACTACAAATGATTGTATTTGTTACCGTACCTGTCGTCTGCATGAGGGTTTCTGTGCGGCCCATCCCTGTCGTATCTGAGCACATTAGGGGAATTATTTTCATGAGCCCCCAAGAGGCAGGGAAATGCTGTTATCCTCAGAAATGAGAACTGAAAGCCAGAGAAATGAAGTGAGTTGCCCCGTGTCAAGGCTGTGGGACAGCTGGAAAGTGCACCCTGATCTCCTGGGCTCCGTGGCGGGCCCTGAATCCCAAGGACGATCTGCATGGCCCCCTTCTCACCTTCTGTTTGTCAAGATCACTTATGGCATTTTCTTTTCAATTAGATTCTCCACTTCCAGTGGCAGAGTTTGTGTGCACATGCGCGTGTGTGTTTGTACTGGCAGTGTGACTGTCCATGTCTCCGTGTGTCATGCTGGCCAGTAAGGGGCTGTGTGTTGCTATATGGTGTGTGTGTGTGTGCAGATTTCCAGTGTACGTGAGAGTGCATGTAAGGATGGCTGGAGAGTGAGTTTGCAAGACCAGTGTGTGTGTGTAAGGCTGGCTGATGTGAATGTGTAAGGATGGCCTCTGTGTGTGTCAGGCAGGTTAGTGGGAGTCTGTGATGTCTAAGGCTAGTTGGTGCCTCTGTGTGTATGAGTGTGTAAGGCTGGCTGGTGTCTTGTGTGTGTGTCCGTAAGGCTGGCCAGTGTGTGTGTAAGACTGGACAGTGTGGATGGGTGTCCAAGATTTGTGGGTGTAGAAGGCTGGCCAGCAGAGGTGCAAGGGTGACTGATGGGTGTGCAAGGCTGGGAGACTGTGCACACAAAGTTGGCTGGTGGGGCTGGGTATGTAAGGGTGGGCGGTGGTGTTGGATGTTGAAAGGATATGCGTGTGTTTGAAAGGCAAGCTGGTGGAGATGCAAGGGTGGGTATGCAATGGGTGTACAAGGGTGGGTGTGCAATGCTGTGGGTGGAGGAGTGGATGTGCAAGGCTAGCCGATGGGCTGGGTGAAAAAGGCTGGAGGCAGAGCAGCTGTGCAAAGCTGAGTGTGCAAGGCTGGCAGCTGGGCATGTGTGCAAGGATGTGTGGGGTGGATATGTAAGATATAGCATACAAGGCTGCAGAAGGAGGTACAGGGGTTGTGGGGTGGGTATGCACAAGGCTGGGTGTTCAAGGCAGAATGTGTAAGGGTGTGCGGTGGGTGTGCAAGGCAGAGTGAACAAGGCTGTGGGGGTGCATGGCTGGGTGTGAGTGTGCAAAGCTGTGAGGAGTGCAGAGCTGGGGGCAGGTGTGCAAGGCAGAGAGTACAATGCAGGGCTGTGGGGGGCTGGGTGTGCACAGCTGTGGGTGTGCATGGCTGTGGGGGGTGCAGGGCTGGGTGTGGGGGATAGGTGTCACGGCTGTGGGGATGCAGGGCTGGGTGTGCAGGGCTGTGGGGGTGGGGGCTGGGTGTGCAAGGCTTTGGGTGCACGGCTGTGGGTGTGAGAGCAGGGCTGTGGGGGCGCACGGCTGTGGGAGTGCAGGGGTGGGGGTGCTGGATGGGTGTGTGGGGCTGGGTGTGCAGGGCTGTGGGGGTGCAAGGCTGGGTGTGGGGGATGGGTGTGCACGGCTGGGGTGGGGGTGCAGGGCTGTGGGGGGGCTGGGCTAGGGGCGCTGGGGGTTCAGGGCTGTAGGGGTGGGGGCTGGGTGTGGGGGATGGGTGTGCACGGCTGTGTGGGGTGCAGGGCTGTAGAGAGGCTGGGCTGGGGGCACTGGGGGTGCAGGGCTGTGGGGGGGCTGGGCTGTGGGGGCGCTGGGTGTGCAGGGCTGTAGGGGTGCAAGGCTGGGGGGGTGCTGGGTTGCTGGGGGGCTGGGTGTGCAGGGCTGTAGAGGTGCAGGGTTGGGGGTGGAGGTGGGGGGTGCCGGGCTGGGTGTTCAGGGCTGGGGGGGGTGCTGGGTTGGGGGTTCAGGGCTGTGGGGAGGCGGGGCTGGGGGGGTGTCGGGCTGGGGGGCGGGGCTGGGTGTGCAGGGCTGTGGGGTGCGGGGCTGGGGGGTGCCGGGTGGTGGGGCTGGGGGGGGGGGCTGGGTGTTCAGGGCTGGGGGGGGTGCAGGGCTGTGGGGAGGCGGGGGGTGCTGGGTTGAGGGTGCGGGGCTGGGGGATGCCGGGTTGGGGGTTCAGGCCTGTGGGGAGGCGGGGCTGTGGGGGTGCCGGGTTGGGGGGCGGGGCTGGGTGTTCAGGGCTGGGGGGGTGCCAGGCTGTGGGGAGGGGGTGCCGGGCTGTGGGGTGCCGGGTTGGGGGCGGGGCTGGGGGGGGCGGGGTGTTCAGGGCTGTGGGGGGTGCCGGGCTGTGAGGAGGCGGGGCTGGGGGGGTGCCGGGTTGGGGGTTCGGGGCTGGGGGGGGCGCTGGGTGTTCAGGGCTGGGCGGGGCGCCGGGCTGGGGGCGGGGCTGGGGTGGTGCCGGGTTGGGGGGCGGGGCTGGGGGGTTCAGGGCTGTGGGGGGCGCTGGGTGTTCAGGGCTGGGGGGGGCTGAGGGGGCGCCGGGCTGGGGGCGGGGCTGGGGGTTCAGGGCTGGGGGGGTGCCGGGTTCAGGGCTGGGCGGGGCGCCGGGCTGGGGGCGGGGCTGAGGGGGTGCCGGTTTGGGGGGCGGGGCTGGGGGTTCAGGGCTGGGCGGGGCGCCGGGTTGGGGGGGTGCCGGGTTGGGGCTGGGGGTTCAGGGGGGGGCGGGGCGCCGGGCTGAGGGGGTGCCGGTTTGGGGGGCGGGGCTGGGGGTTCAGGGCTGGGCGGGGCGCCGGGCGGGGCGCCGGGCTGGGGGGGGGTGCCGGGCTGGGGGCGGGGCTGAGGGGGTGCCGGGTTGGGGGGCGGGGCTGGGCGGGGCGCCGGGTTGGGGGCGGGGCTGGGGGGGGTGCCGGGTTGGGGGGGGTGCCGCGCTGGGGGCGGGGCTGGTGCCGCGCGCTGGGCCAGGCCAGGCCGCTCCCCTCCCCCGCCGCGTGCCGGCTCCGGGGCCGATCCGGGCTGGGCCCCGCTCCCCGCCCCGGGCCCGTCTCGGCCGCGCGCCGCGAGCTCCTGCGGCCGGTGAGTGCGGGCGGGCGGCGGCGCCGGGCGGGGAGGCCGGAAGACGCGGCGCCAGGTACCGGGAGAGGCGGACCGGCCCCGGGCCCCGCCGACATGGGGGCCGCTGTCCCCCCCCGTGTGTCAGTGTCACCCGCCCGCTGTTGTGTCTGCGGTGGGGGGTAGGGGTGTGTGTGTGAGACCCCTCCCCCCCCGTGTGTGTGTGTGAGACCCCTCCCCCCCCGTGTGTGTGTGTGAGACCCCTCCCCCCCCGTGTGTGAGGACCCCCCCCGTCTGTGTGTGTGTGTGAGAGACCCCCCCCGTGTGTGTGAGCGCGGTGTGTGGGGGATGGGGGGCACGCCCTGGTTTCGCGGTCCCTGGTGGGGCAGCCCCCCGATTCTGGGTGGGGGCGGAGGCGGGCCCCGGCAGGGTGGGCGTCGGGGGGGCTGGGCACGGCCGTGGGGGGGCTGGGCCGGCTGCCTGGGCCCTGGGCGGCCCCGACCGCAGCGGGGGAGCAGCCTGCCCGCCCCGCCGCCTCGGAAGGGCCGCAGCTGCCTGGCACCTGGTCCCCTTCTCTCCCCTGGGCAGAGCAGCGGCGGGTGGAGACGGAGGGAGCTGCGGCTTTGCTACACTCAAGCAAGATGCGGAGGGCTAATTGGGCTAATCCTGGGGAATACTTGGTAGCCTGGGACGGGAAACGCAGACCTCTTCCAGCTGCCCTGTGCTGCTGTTACTGCTAGTCCTTTGCCTGCTGCTTGCCTCACCGTTTCCGAGGTAGGGGAAACCCTCCTGCGTAATGAAAAATTTCACACCAGTGCAGGGCTTCCTTCGTTCCTCCCTCTGGCCCTGGCAGGGCTGGGTCGCATCGCGCTGGCTCGTAGGGCTGGTCTCATTTCTGCAGTAGAAGCGGCACTGAGAGTGTGGTAGCCCGTGAGAACGGCGGTGGGCTTGCCGAGGCTGGGTAAGGGGAGACCTGTTCAGTTGCCTGTAGCCCTTGGGCTGCAGGGCTGCGACTTTTGGCCTAATAGCTCGAAAGCAGCCAAAAGAATCACTGGGGGTGGCTGAGGTTTGATCTGCCTGCCTCCTGCCCGGGGGGTTATTGTAAATTAAGTTGCTTAGGGAGAAATATATAGAATAGCAAATGTCTGCTGAGGGGTTCAGAAACTCTGTGGTTTCAGGCAATTTGTGCAGGAACTAAACTTAGGACAATGACATAAAACAATACTTGCATGCAACCAGTACTTTGGGGAAGGTAGTGGCTGTTTTTTTTTTGGGGGGGTGGGGGTGGACCTCAGAATTCCCTCTATCAGATGGAACTAAGGAGCTCCAAGTCTAGGGGGTGCTTTTAAAAAAAATTTACAGGCAGTTTTCTTAGCCATAGCTAGCCATGGATCTGTACAATCTAACTTCGGAAATAGCTGTTTGATTCCAGCCAGAGAATCATCTGATCTGTAACAACACATGAAAGATTTCAGAGTAACAGCCGTGTTAGTCTGTATTCGCAAAAAGAAAAGGAGTATTTGTGGCACCTTAGAGACTAACCAATTTATACAGTATGCATCCGATGAAGTGAGCTGTAGCTCACGAAAGCTCATGCTCAAATAAATTGGTTAGTCTCTAAGGTGCCACAAGTACTCCTTTTCTTTTAACACATGAAAGGTAATTTCTGTCTTTGTAGGGTCTAATTCAAACAAAGCCTTGAACTTTGAACAATAATGAACTCCTCGCTTTACTGTTGTTTGCCATGTTGATTCTGTTTGCTGTGGCAGAAAAGAGCTGCATTTGCTCACCCCTGAAGCTTAAGGTGTCAGAAATGTATCCTAGGTGCAGACCTTGCATCCTGGCAACTGGCAAGTAGGGTCTGAATCACAGCTCCTCTTGTGGGAGAACTGAAACCTTAGTGTGGCGAATGGGTGACTTCCTTGTAACCTCTAACCTGCATTTTCCCCAGCATTTCCAGGTTGTACTGTGCCAGATGCTGTTGAATAATTGCTCTCAATTTCTCTCCCACCCGAAACCTAACCCTGTGCTGAATAATTTCTCTGCAATGTACATTTTGTAATTAGTATCTAATCTTGGTTTGTAGCCGCCTTTATTACAAAACTGCCCTTGTTTGTGCTGAAGCAGGTATTGCAAGCAAGACCTGGGTGTAGCGGACAGGGTTATGGCCTTGTGTGGGGCTCGCAGGGGAGGGTGGAATGCAGATGTGCAAATACTATGGAAATCCTTCCAGACGGTGTCACCAGTTCAGAGAGTGACACTTCAGACTGTCTACAGTTGTGCTTGTTTGTGTTTAGCCTTCTTAGCCAGAGCTGGGGAGTGTTTATCCTTTCCGGTGTTGGGTGCCCGAGAGGATGCACAGAAATAGCACCGCATAAGGGTAAGGAGAAGAAGGAAGAGCAGGTCATCAACTTGGGACCGCCAGTTGCCGAAGGGGAAAATGTGTTTGGCGTCTGCCATATCTTCACTTCCTTCAATGACACTTACCCATGTAAATGATCTCTCTGGCAAGGAAACCGTCTGCCGAGTGGCTGGTGGTATTCAGGTGAAGGCTGACAGACGAGTCTTCGCCCTCTGCTGCTATGTTGGCAGCCCAGGATGTTGCCCAGCAGTGCAGGGAGCTGGGCATCACTGCCCTTCACATCAAGCTGCGAGCTACAGGTGGAAATAGGACCAAGACTCCTGGACCTGGTGCCCAGTCAGCCCTCGGAGCTCTCGCTCGTTCTGGAATGAAGATTGGGCACATTGAGGATGTCACCCCCATCCCCTCTGACAGCACTTGCAGAAAGAGTGGTCGCCGGAGTCGTCGTCTGCAAACTGTGGTTGGCTTTTGTTTCATCATTAAATCTCTCTCTCAAAAAAAAAACAACAAAACCCAGCAGCCAAAAGGAACAGATGAATCAGCTGGGCTGTTTCCTTCACTGCCCCCATGTTGTCTGCTGGAGGGTGAGCTCACTGCAGGGCCATGGCCATTGCAAAATACATCAAAACCTGCCTCAGAGAAGGGCAGCTCCTTTTGTGTGGGACTTGGATGGAAAGGAATCTGTCTCATCCGGATGCGTCTTTGCATATGCATAAGGTTAGGCAGAGACTAAGTTACTCCTTGAGATTTGCTAAGGATGCTGGGAAATAGTGCTTTGTAATTAATCTTCCTTATTATAGGGAAACGCTAAAGTCTGATTTCCTCAGATTAGTCAATGAACCCTACTGCTCGTAATGATTGGATCTCGAGTGCTCTCAACCCATCCTTTACACTGGTGCAAGTAATGCAAAGTCCCATCTAAATGGGCAGTATAACCTCTTGCTGACTTTGGTCTTCTGTCTGCACTGCTCATGGAAACAGCATTAGCACCATACTATTAGAAATCCTAGTCAGCATGGGTCCACACAAATTGATTTTAAAACTGATTAAGTTAAATCTGTGCAAACCCCTGTGTAGACACTTCAATTTTGGTTTCAAAGTGACTTATTTCTATTTAGCGAAAAACCTGATCCTAATCCTCTTCCGCTAAATTGATATAAATCAGGTTTATGTTTTTTTAAGAGAGATTCCGAGCAGCCTTTTGCTTTGGTTTAACAAAATCAGCGTCACACCTCTTGTTAAACCAGTGCTGCTTTGCTTAGATGAGCCCTTAGCATGGTTTGCTAAAGAGGTGCTACAACAACTTCCCAGGACAGGCTAGGCAGGGCCTGAAAGATAGCTTTCCTGTGTGCCAAAATGTCTGTATAATCAGAGCAGATAGGGTCATCTCATTAAATGCACAATGCAATCAGTGTCCAGAACAGAGGGCTTGAACCGTTATGTAACTGAGCCAGAAAGAAAGAGTCTAGCAACAAATGGGTGCTCCAAGGTCCTTTTGTTACCACTGTATTGAACAAGAATGTACTTCGTTTGAGAGGAGTTGTCTAGAGAGTCTCAGTTTAGGTGCTTCCTCCAGAAGGTCTAAAGGCTTTCTGATTTTTCAGTGTTAAGCAGCAGTTTGTCATTTTCATGATTTTATCCAGAATACAAAGGTGGGAGGGGGGACTGGGTGGGTTGGGGATGGTTTATATTGGAGAGTTTCACCTCTGGGCGCCATCCCATCGGACAGCTGTTCAGTAGTCCTTGTGAAACAAGTTGGTGGGTCTCATTTTATTTCATAGAGAAACAGGTGCCCACGTCACAAAATCTGCTACTGTGGTTGGTGCTTGTATTAATGGTCTGGGTGGCCAGATCAAGGACTGATGGGTGGTCCCTGCGGGGTGGGGCTGAGGCAGTGGTGCCCAGGGAAGCTCAGTCTGCTGTTGGCCTTGCTCTGTGGAGAGAGAAGATTCCATCTCTGGGCTTGCCAATGCAGCACTGAATTCACTTTTGTTTGGGGCACCCCTGGGGAGAAAGAGCCAGCCCGAAGTATGGGCCAGGAGCAAATGTCAATACTGAGATGTAAAGGTACTCAGGGCTGTAGGGGAGATGTGTCAAAGAATGGGTCTCCTGCCACAAAGGGTGAATGCAGCCCCACCCAGGACACTGGAGTGCGAACGTGGGGAAGGGAGCGGCTAGGATACGGTGCAGGTTTGGGAGTGTTTAATGAGTGCTCTGGAGGAATTTTTGTTAATTGGGCAGCCGAGGGTGGAGAGCGAACAGTGGAGTTGGTGAGTGGGAGGGAGTGATGCTTGGGCGGAGGGTGAGGCAGGAGCTGGGTAGTGCTGAGCTGGGCCGTGCAGACACGGTTGCCATATTTTATTTAGTCTGGCAACTTGCACGAGGGAGAAGTGGCTGAGTATTTTAACTCTGTGTATAGATACGCCCCCCCCCCCCCCAATCCTGTGTTGCAGTGGGCTGGGACCAGGACTTCTGGAGTCTGCTCTTTGCTGTGCTCTGATTCCAGGGAGCTTGGGCAAATTGTGCATCAATCTCTCTCTCTGTAACATGGGCACTCTGGTACCTTGGATAAGGTGCTTTGAGACTGGAGCGTGAGCATGCTGTGTGTGAAGTGTCGCTGTGTTCTTCCGCTCCGTCCCTGCCCCATGGAGAGTCTGTCCTTTCTGAATAGCCCACCCTCCCCCCGGTAAGGCCTCTGGCCTGCCATCTCTGCTCCTCCCCTCTCCTCCTTGGCTAACTCTACCAATCACCCCCGAAGTATGCAGTTGTTCTGAACACACCTAGGGCCAGATAAGCTCCATGTGACACAAGAGCGAGTCCGTGAGAGGCGCACTTGGAGCTCAGAGCGTGTAATTCGGCAGCAAGGGATCATTTCTCTCCTGGTGACCTGGGCTTTGCACTGGTGGGGTAGAGCGCATGAGACCCATGAAAATCGGCTCTGCAGGGGATCTCTGCTCTGTAGCAGGGGCATTGGGCGAGAGCCTGCCTTTCAAGGTATCGTCCTGTCTCTACGCCCGTATGAAGGGTGTTCTTCAGCCGGACTGCACAAGCAGCTGGTGACACAATTTTCCTTTGGAGTGATGTGTCTTCCTCCTCAGCTAAGCGCCCAACAGCCTTTGGTGTTTCTAGCAGACGGTAGCGGTGGCATGGCTATAACAGCCAGGGATGTTTGCTTAGAACCGGCGCCCACAGACCTGGCTCCACCAGGGGCCCTGTTGTCAGCTTTGGGTGCAGCCCTCTGGCTTCTGGCGTTTTTATCCAAAGGAACAAATTGCTGTTGCTCTCCTCTTCCTCCCAGAGGTGCACCAGGGCCCAGCATGGTATCAGAAGGGTCCGGTGCATAGTGGGACTTGTAGTCCTGTGGGCTCCCCCTCCACATGACAGAGGAGGGTGCCATTGGGCTGCATTGTCTCCCTGGGTTGCCTTTTGGCCAGGCTGCCTAAGTGCTGTGTGCCATCCCTCTGCATTCTTGTTGCTGTCTGTGGGATCCAGCTAAGGAACCTGGCTGGCTCTCCAGGCCCCTGGTGCCCAGCACCATGCATTGCTGCTGCCCTTGTGTGAATGAATAATGGAGTGGTCTTTAAGTTGGGAGCATGTAGCTTGTGCTGTTAATTGGCAGTGCTGGCTGATTAGCCATGCAAATTGTAACACCTTCCCGTCTGCTGGGGGAAACACAAAGACTGGGCTGGAGTGCGCACGCACGCGGGTGGGGGGAAGGAGGGGAAAAGGAGAGGGTTGTGTCTCTTCCGGCAAAGAGCGTCCTGCGGAGGCCTTGCCTGTCTCAAACACCCCAGCTGTAACTGACTCCCTGGGTAAAGGCCTTGCTGGGTAGTGGCTGAGGGGGATGGCTGGCTGCTTTAGGAAGGAGGTTCTTTTGCCCTCCGAGGGACTCGGAGAGGGTGGGTGAGTGAGTCACACTGCGGTGTGATGATAGCAGTGGTATCTTGATCACTGTCTGTGGCCCATAGGAGCTGGTGACGATGGTCCCAGGCTGGGATCCCATCTTTCCTTCTCATTTTCTGTTCTGCTTGTGTGACTCTGCCTGGTGCAAGGGAAGCAGTCCTGACCCACGGCAGAGTGCTGAATGACCCTTGTGCCGAGATCCGACGTCCTACTGGTGCCTTCCTGGCAAGAATGGGGTTCGAACCTTTCAAAATACCAGAGGACGTAGGGCCACATGGGTGGAGAACATAAGGCACTTCAGGAGCAGAGTGAGGGCCAGCATGCTTGACCATGTGCCTGGTTTATTGCAGTTCACTCCCTCTGTGTTCTTGCCAGACCCCTCAAATCCCTGATGTCTCAGGTGGCACATTCATCCAGGTGTGTTGGCTTTGACTGTTGGTTGTGCAGGAAACTCCCAGCTTCCAACCCTCCCACATAGAAATGCAGGCTCTGAGGATGGCATGGTTCCCGGAGGCGGATTATGGGGCTAATGATAGTAGTTGTGTGAGATCTGTGGCTGAGACACTCAGTGTCTTAGCATTGCAATTGCTTCCTGGTGGTTTGAGCTGAGATCTCCATTGCTCTGATTCACTTGGAATCTGGCTCTCTGTGGAAGAAACCTCTTTGCTTTCCCTGGCATCACCTCTCCTGTCCTTCCTTCCCACTGATGTGGATCTGAGGCACTGGGAATGCTGGGAGCAGAACTGGTCCTGAGAAAATGTGCTGGAGCCTCTGCAATCCCCTCTCCAGTTGGCAGCCGTTTAGTGTGATCATGCCCGTTGGCTAGTATCTCTGTTCTGTGTGAGCCTCACCATCCCCGCTCCTGGATGCATCCCTTCTAAAGCGGCGGGGAGCACCTCTGCTATGTAAGGCTAATCTGATAGTGATGATATTCTATTTTCCTTGCTTGTCGGCTAGTAACCTCCCAGCCCCGCTGGGGGCTGGGACCCTTCTGGGCTGGAACAGTAACTACAGTGCTCTAGTGGGTTTTGCCGTTGTGCTGTGCGCTGTCCCCATGCTGTGTGTGGTATAGCTCCATCATTGTGCTGGGTACTTTGCAGGCAAATATGAAGGGAGGGCCTGCTCTGACAGATGAGCTGTAGCTGGAGAGTGGGGTGGGAGACTGCAAAGAGCTGGGTGATCACATGGGGGAAGTTCAGCATCTCATTAGCTCCCTGTGGCTTTGTGAGAGTGGAGGCCCAGAGCCCCTAGGGCAGAGCAGTGTCTTTACTTCTGACGGACTGGGAGCCTGAAAGTCCTTGAGTTTCACGCCCTACGCAAGGAAGGGCCGAGACCTCCAAGTGCCTGGAGAGGCTGTGCCTTCTGTCAGGGTCCCAGTCTGTCTGTCCTGCCTGAGTTTTACTGTCACTGTGCTGGCCCTGGCTGCTTCCCCCATTCCGTTCCTGGCTGCTCAGCCGGAGGGCTCCTCTTGAAAGGCATCTGCTCGGTCTAAGGAAGAATGCAGGGCAGGGTCAGCGGCTCAGGTCAGTTGCTGCAGTATTCAGGACTTGAAGCCAAGAAGGAAGGAGTTGAGGCGGGGGGCAGGGGGAGGACTTGCTCGGTTCCCTCTTTGGGGAGAGAAAGCAGGGAGTGTCCTACAGCTGAGTACAGGCTTCCTGGGCTGTGGCTGGCTGTGGGGAATGGAAGCAAAGCAGGCAAGCGACTGCTATGTGGTGTGTGCATCTGGTAACATGGAGGACTTAGAGAAAGAGTCTGAGCTCTCCACTGTTGCGTTTCAGATGAGCTACATATGGGCCACAAGGCATTGGCGTGCTGGGTGAGAGGGACACAGGTCGGAGTCAGCTCTGTCACTGACCCAGCTCTGTTCCCAGCTCTGCCACTGACCTGCTGCCTGGGCATGTCACTTCTTTCTCCTGTGCCGCAGCTTCTTCCTCTGGAAAGTGGGGCAGGTAATGCAGCCCTGCCACACAGGGACCACAGGGTGTGTCTACACTGCAGATAGACACCTGTGGCTGGCCTGTACCACTGACGGGCTGGGGCCAAGGGGCTGTTTGTTTGCCATGTAGACATTCAGGTGGGACTGCAGCGAGAGCTCTGGGACTCTCCCACCTCGCGGGGTCCTAGAGCCCGGGGTCCTAGAGCCCAGGCTCCAGCCTGAGCCTGAATGTGTACACCGCAGTGAAACCACCCTCAGTCTGCATCCCTTTCCCTGAGTCAGCTGGCATGGGCCAGCTGTGGGTGTCTAATTGCAGTGTAGACATACCTGGTGAGGATTAGTTAGTTACTGAAGATGGAAAGTGATAGCACAGGAACATGGGAATTGCCACAGTGGGTTGGATTAGTGATCCACCTACCCCAGTGGCCAGTACCAGATGTCTTGAAAGCCCACAGTGGATAGTTCTGGAATAACTTGCCCCTGGGGCATTTCCTCTTGACCCCATGACTTAGCAGTGATTCATGCCCAGAAGCAGGAGGATAACGGTTTCTCCTCTCTCACATAGAGGTGCTCAGTGTGAGTTAGGGTAGATTGAGGCTTTAGTGTGGGATGTTTCCAAATGTGTCAAAGTTTATGAACATTGATAAATGAAAGGTATCCATGGACCAATGGCAAGACAAGGTAGGGGAGGGAATAGCTTTTTTTGGACCAACTTCTATTGAGAGAGAAGGGACCACCTCAAATGAGGAATCCCCTCAAGCTCCACATGCTGGAAGAATGCATACCTCAATGAACTAATGTCATTGAGGCTTTCAATAAAGAGCCGGCATGGCCAGAAGAGCCAAGAAAAGACACATGCTCTTCAGATTGTGCTGTGAACAATCTCAAGTGTCAGTTCTCCCTCCTTGGCCTGCGTGTTCCTGCCCAGGCTGGGTGTGTGGCCTGGGCAGGCGGCTTAGTCATGCTCTTCGGGAGGGTTACAGGAGATTGCAGTGCCTGGCTGGGGCCTTGCTGACGTTTGGGGCTCTGCTGCTTAAATTTTCATTCATTTCTTAGCCAGAGGCTTTGCCCCCGCTGGCTGTGTGCTCAGGGCCACATTGTGTAACCAGTGGCCCCTTGCTTGGACTCCTGTGTTCTCTGCCCATCTTACCCTTGGGGTGGAATAAAAACTGGAGTTTGTGAGCTGCCCCTGGTATGTCTAGCCAGGTGCAATGTGCCAATGCTGCACAAGCCTGGCTCGGAGCCCAAAGGTGCCTGAGGAGATGGGGAAGGAGGGAGGTCTCGTGGGTCCCTTTGGAACTGCTGGGAGCTTTGCTCTGACATGGGGCCTTGTTCAGTCTGGAGCAAACAGATGCATCTCCCATATGGTCTGGGTGATGGAAATGGAGGGTAAGTGATGTGTAGATGAGGGTTCAGAGCTGTGTGGCTGCTAAGGGAGTGTAATAAGGGGGCGGGGTGGTGGCGGTTCAATAAAGCGTGCAGGGGGCAGGCAGGTCTGCTTATTCTCACACCCTCCAGATTGTTGTTTCTCCTGCGCTAGCCCTTTAGTGTGTAATCTGCACTCATTCTGCAGCTCTGCTGACTGGCCAATCACACTGCTGCTTACGTCACTCCGGTATGTGCCATGTGTGCACAGCTGAGAGCCATGCTGGCAGCTCCCTGGGTGCCCCAGGGCTGCACCTAGTTATCATGAAACAGAGCAAATTGCAGCCACTTTCATCATGAGAGCAGAGGTGCGGCTGGCGTAGGTGACTGGTTCCAGCGTGCCTTGCTGGCTCTCCCCCCAGGATGCAGAAGTAGGAGAGGAACAGTCGTGTGTGGTACACATGTGCGGAGTTGCTGTTGGGGTGTCAAATCGAGCACAGAGCAGTACCCTTACATTATCCCCCCGCTGCACAGACCGAGGGCAGGCGCTGCAGTAGGAGGCTGATGAAGGCTCCAACGTTGTGGCAGTTGGCAGGATGCTGGGGCAGGTGAACACAGTGGTGAAGCCAAGCTGTGTTTTTTGACCTTGTACCCCCTCAACATGTGACAGGAGTTCTTGTGGGTCTTTGCCATGCTGCATGTGCTGTGGGCGCGTGTCCCGGGCTCCTTGTGTCTGTCTGTGTGGGCTTGTGGCTGGCCCGCATTGGGAGGTGACATGTTTCACCAGCTCCTTCCCTGGCAGCACTTGGTGGCAGAGCCTGGAGTCCGGAGCTCACTGTCGACAAGCTGCTTCTCTTTCTCTTGCCTCGTCCTGGCTTTGCCAGCTGGGAATCCAGATTCCCCTCACCCATGAGCTCTGTACTCGCTAGGCCGAAGGGTCTGTTAAAGGGTGAGGCTTCAAAGGAAAAGCACTTTGTACATGGATAGTTGGTCCTTGAGGTAGGGACCGTGTCGTCTCATTTGTCTGTTCAGCAGGGAGCATGCCATTGCTGTGCCTAAATAAGAGCCACGCAGGCTGGAATTGCTCTTGGGGCTTGTCTACATTTGAACGGTCATTTGGATTAAGGGAGGGTGTTAATTTAAAATGCAATAGGTATTGCTGAATAAATCCATGTGTGGACAAGCCCTTACTCTATTGCTGGTTTCAGGAGTCAGAGGAAAGGTGCTCAGTACTTAAATAAAAGGAAGGCAGTGTTCGTCTAGAGTGAGATTCAGGACTCCTGGCTTCCATTTCAGCTTTGTTGCTTTGGGCAACTCCCGTCTCCGCTCTGTGCCTCAGAGTCCCCATCTGTGAAATGGGTCTAACAATTCCTGCCCACTGGAAAGCAGTGAAGATTAATGGTAGCAGCTAGTAGGAGGCATGGAAGGCACTCTGGAGGGACAGACTGCTGGTCCTCTACAGTGTTGCCCCAGCATTGATTGACATCCCGGGGCCTCCTGATGTCTCTATTCTGTTTGGCAAGCGCTGGGTTTTGGTTTTGTTTGTTAGCTGTGCCTTGAAATGGGCTGAAATCATCCTGCTCTTTGTCCTGCCTCGTGCGTGCGCTCTCCTTGGCGTTATTACGGCTTAGTGCGCAGCCAGTATTTACCTAACAGCTGCTGTACAGCCAGAAGAGGGAGCTTAGGAACCCAGCACAATGGCGTGTGGGCACGCACATGCACGCGCTACGTAAATTGCTTCTGTGTCTCAGAGCTTACGAACTGAGGGCTCTGAAAGCAGATATTTACAATCTGGAGTATTCTCCCATCAGATACATTGTGTTAAGGGTAATTTCTTTAACTGCGTGACTTCCTGCTACATTTACATATCGTTGTCGTTCTGGATCTCTCCATTTTTTTCCATACAGCTGTTAGATTTTGTCTTGTTTTTAGTGGAGTTTGGAGTGTAATTGGCCAGAATCTGTGTGTGCAATACTGAGGAGGAAAGAATTGTCTTGAGAGAGCCATATCTCTTACCTGACAGCGAAGGGTGTGATCACAGGATACGGTTTTGTGACACCACAGAGCGTGCACCTCTGGTGTTGTCTGGACTTCCTTTTGGCTCTGGGCATGTATAATGTCTCAGACCTGTCGGCCCACTGATTTTGGATGTATGCTATTATCAGGGTGTTGACCGGGGTATTGGCTAAAACCCCCATAAAGGGGGAGGAGAAATGTCCCTCTCTAGATGAGTAAAGCAGCAATTCTTGCAATTCCTCTTTGGCCGTGTCTGGGGCAGCCCTGGAGAAGGCAGCTGGAGCAGTAGCCCTGGCAGGGGCTTTTGTTTCTTGCTGGGACTGATTGGCTAAGGAGTGAGCCAGGATGTTCATGTGTCTGTAACGTCTTTGCAGCAGGCTGGGTACCTCCCCCAGAGTCAGGGAGATGCAGCTGAATGAAAGAGTGACTGTTCCTAGAGGTCGCCTGGCAGCATCACGGGTTTTCTGCGTTGCAGAGGCTAATTTTAGACGCTTATCACTGTCTCAGAGGGACGTGAGTTTCCAGGATCCTGTTTATTATAATAATAATTATTAATAATAATCATTTAAAAATTACTAATAAGGGCTATGTCTTCCATGCTCCCTGCAGGAAGCGTCCCTTCCCCCAAGCAGGGACAGCTAGCTGCTGCTGTTAGCCCAGGTCCCCTTTCTTCTGGGTCACTGACAGGGGAGGGGCCTCAGCGCTCAGGGGTTTTGTGACAGAGGGAAAGAGGCACAGCTGCTTTTTGCAAGGCCCAGGACAGAAGCCTAGGGCAGGGCTTTCCCCTGTCCTAACAAGGCCTCTGTTTATTTTAACCAGGGGCTTTTTGAGTGAGAAAGCAAGACACTCTTACAGCTACAGCAAAGCAAGAATGGGCTGTATGCATCCCGTATCAGGGAGGGACTCTCTGTGCGGGCTTAAACTCTGCAAGTAAAATCAGCCCTCTGAAAAGCAATTCCTCCTTTTACTTGGCGGGCCCTGCATTCCCCTGCAGCTAATGGCCTGCCCTGCCTAAGGCACAGCAGGGGATGGATGCATGGGAAATTCTCCTGTAGAGGTTAGTGGTGCTCTCCAGTGCAGGGGAGCAGTGGAGGAAGTTCAGGTCTTGACAGGTGGGGGGATTGGGGCAGAAGAAGGGGATTTTATTTCAAAACGTGCCCATGTGACCTGAGTGGATCTGGAATTGTCTTTGGAAGAAGCTTTTCCGTCTGCCTTTGACATCAACCTTATTCTGCCTGTGGTGCACCGTGCTGGGCTCTTCCAGCACTGTTACCTTTGAGCTAGAGGGGAGGGCAGAAAAGCTTGTACACAGGAGCCCTGTGTTAACCCTGTCCTGATGTTCTCTCTCTGGCAGAGGGTCATTTGCTGTGTTCAGGCATCCTAGAGGAGTGTGGGTTGGCTGCATGCAAAGCTCTGCTGGACACCTGCATCCTCTCCTTATTGGGAAGAGTCTTTAGTGCTGTTGAAAGCTGCTGGATTGACAGCCCGAGAGATGAGCTTTTCTGCCTCCCCCCTGCCTGTGCACAGGGGCAGGGAGACGGGGGGTGGTGTGTGGGGATGCTGTTACAGCCAGTTGTTGCTGGGGTGAGAGGGGAGTTTGGTCCCAGTGGCTCATTTGTTCCTTGGCGTCTTGGTTGGGGTTGTTAATCGGGGCCTGAGTCCAATGGAGATGTAGATGCTCGCTGCCTCCCAGGGTCAGGTTATAGGGAGCAAATGTTGTATCTTGTGACATGGGCCCTTGTCCATTTGCGGCTGTCTGGGAGCCACCCCTCACGGGGCATAGCCCATGGAACGCTTATGGTAGCTCTCTTAATGCCAGGCCAGGCTGGGCTGGGAACCAGCCTCCTAGGATTGAGGTGTTTGGAATCCCATCCCTAGACCTTTGGCTTTCCCTGACGTGTCTATCTCAAACGCAACAGGGAAAGGTGGGCTGCCCCGTGCCCTTGACCCATGTGCGCAGCTCCTGTTGCCATCAGAGGAGCTGCGAGCTAGATAGCCTGTTTGTGTCCTCGGGGGCAGCGGGCAGTGTGAGCCGGAGAGCAGCAGTGTGTGGGTTTGGGGGGCTGGGCCATAGGTCCAGGCTGGGGAGTTGGGAGGTGCCAGTTGTGTGATCTCTGCTGGCTAACGAGATGTTTTGTTTTTGTTCTTTGCCTGTGCAGCAGCAGACCCAGCAGAAAGGCAGCAGGATCCGGAGCTGTAGAGCGGCTGCTGCGAGCCCTCAGTGGCCTCCTGTGCTTTGGAGCGTGGGTGCCTCCCGCGAGCCTTCCAACATGTTCAACTTGAAGAAAAAGGACAAAGACAAAGATGGGTCGAGGAAGGACAAGAAGGAAAAGAAGGAGAAAAAGGAGCGGATGTCGGCTGCCGAGCTCAAGAGCCTGGAGGAGATGAGCCTCCGCAGGGGCTTCTTCAACCTCAGCCGCACCTCCAAGAGAGAGTCCAAGACCCGGCTGGAGATCTCCAACCCCATTCCCATCAAGGTGGCCAGCGGCTCAGACCTGCACCTCACGGACATAGACTCAGACAGCAACCGGGGCAGCGTGATCCTGGACTCGGGCCATCTGAGCACAGCCAGCTCCAGCGATGACCTCAAGGTGGATGACGCCAACTTCAAGGGCTCAGTCCTGCAGCGGGCGGCCAAGTTCGGCTCCCTGGCCAAGCAGAACTCCCAAATGATTGTCAAGAGGTTCTCCTTCTCTCAGAAGAGCCGGGACGAGAGTGCCTCGGAGACCTCCACGCCCTCCGAGCACTCTGCAGCCCCTTCCCCGCAGGTGGAGGTGCGCATGCTGGAGACTCAGCTCAGCAAGCAGGGAGCACCCAGGGGCCACCTGAGGGCCCCCTCCTCATCAGCGCTGCGAGCGAGGGTGCCTGAGGTGGTCAGCAAGAGGTTTCCTGCTGAACTGAGGCTGCCCGTGGTGGTGCCGCCCCAGCCCCCTGTTCCCCGGGAACTGGAGCTGCAGAGGCGTAACACTGGTGACTTTGGATTCTCTCTGCGTCGCACGACCATGCTGGACCGGGCCCCTGACGGGCAGGTGTACAGACGGGTGGTACACTTTGCGGAGCCTGGTGCTGGCACCAAGGACCTGGCACTGGGGTTGGTGCCGGGGGACCGGCTGGTGGAAATCAACGGCCGGAATGTGGAGAACAAATCTCGAGACGAGATAGTGGAGATGATCCGGCAGTCAGGGGAGACTGTGCGGCTGAAAGTGCAGCCCATCCTGGAGCTGAGCGAGCTGAGCCGCTGCTGGCTGAGGAGCAGCGAGGGGCTGCGCAGAGCGGCCTTCGATGTGAGTAACCACCGTTGCTGTCAGTCTCTTTGGTTCGTTCGGTGCTAACCAGCCCTGGGTGTCGCCAGCTCTGCTCCCCTGGCAGCTCTGCGAGTTGGGGGATAGCACACATGGGCACTGGTTTGGTGCAGCTTGTGTGTGACTAGGGAGGGGGCAGTGCCCAAAGCTCTCCCCATCTGAAAGGAATAGGGAGTGAGGAGCAGGAGATTCCGGGAGATGGTATTCACATGTGGCCCCCAGCATGGCTCTGGTTTGACAATTTAAAGTAATAGCAGCTTAAAAGGTTTCTTCTGGTGTTGCTGGAGATTTTTGGGGAGGGGGTGTGTGTGTGTGTGTGTGTTTCGACCAGTCACTCCTCCCTTCACAGGTTTGGGGGGTGCCCCTGGAAAAGAGAAGCTGGAGTAGCTATTGGTGGGAAAGAGCCTTCTGGACCTGGCATGTCTGCTAGAGCCTCGTGCGGGCATTTCTTTTATCATACTGAAGATAGCTGCTGTGATCAGCTGTGTGTTACACAGACTTCGGTGCCCTGCACTCCTGGCAAGTTGTCACAGCAGCCTGCAGTGTCTGCCTGGGCTCCTCGGGGGTAGATCCCTATATAGACACCTGTTCTTGGTGCTCCTTATGCCTGCATTATAAATGTAGCATCCTGGATTGCTCCTGGGGCCTGATTCAGGCCTGTGGAGTGAGCCAGCTGCTTAACTGTATGTGGATTGTGGGGAAATAAAACCTCAGGGTTTGTACCCAATTTCTCTGTGGTGAAACGTGTAGTCTCTTAGCTCATATACACTGATGTGCTTGTCACTGCTCCATATGCAGAGAGCCAGAGGAGGGGAACTGGAGAATGTGGGCAGAGGTTCCCTCAGTTAAAGACTGTTCTTCATTCCCATAGCCCAGTAGGACCCAGACTTCGATCCATTGCAGTAACTGAGATCTGGGTCTCTTGATCTATTTAAACGCTCTTCTTCCCTCTGGGGAGTTATTACATGTTGAAGTCAGGGGTCTTGGAAATACCTTGCCTGTGGTGTGAAGGACTGTGAGGATATAATGTGCTGGTCAGAGTGAGAGCAGAGCCACCCTGGCTACAGTTGTTCGCTCTTGCTACCTGCCAGGGCCCTAGCCAGGTTTCACTCATTGTGTGGGCAGAGTTGTGTCCTATTTAACATTGCACCTCTGGTGGACTGTGACCAGCTGACACACCGTTCAACAGGACAGTCCTTGTCTACACTGAGTGCTAAGCCATGTTTGACATTGCCAGGGCAGGTGTGTACTGAAATGAGATTTTCTAGTGTAAACATGCCCTTAAGAAAAGTTGTGTCCTTCTAGCACAACCCTGGCCCGCTCACGGGGGGCAGCACCTCTTTGTCATGGGCAAGCAAAATATCCCTAGTTTTTTCCCTATAATCACAGTTGTGAAGTGGGGGCCAACAGATGTTTTGTTTCTGGAGAACCGTACATTTTCCTGGTAGCTCTGCACGGCTCCAGTAGGACTGTGTGTTGCAGGAAGCGGTCTTGGAAAGCCCAGCTTTGTCATGCCTTTGAGTCCCTCGGACAAGGGAGTGGATTGCTGTACGTACCAGATAACTAAATGTGTTGCTGCTGTTTAAAAGAAAGTGAAACTATTGCTCAGTTGTCCATATGCTAAATACCGACCGACTCTCATCCATGTGTATAAAGAGCAGGGATGTAAATACTGTTTACAAAGTTAACCATTGAAATGATTCAAAATCTGTTGTTTAAGCGGTTAACCAATTAAGCGGCTGGGGCCGATCCTGCTGGTGTGGCTGGGGCTGGGGTCGGCAGGCCGACCTGGGGTTAACGGTTAAGGCAGGTTAACCGGTAAGACTATCGCTTACCGGTTAACCTTTTCCATCCCTAATAAAGGGGAGTAAAAGCTTATGGCATGCTCCTATTGTTTGGTTGATAGAAGATGCCACCATGCAAAGGGTTAATTTTGCCACAACATTCTGTGCTGCTTCCAAAGGGGCTGTGCTCTGTGGATGGTTCACTAATTCCTGCTGCTGATGACCCTGGAGAGCTGAGAGCCTCCTGGGTAATTAGCCCTGGAAAACAGGATAAGCTATTTAAAGGGACATGATCTAGTGGTTTAAGTCCAGCATGTAGCTTTGTGTAAATAAATTAAATCAAATCCTGGCATTTTCCTGTTTACAGTGTAATGAAAATAGCGATCTTGGTTTGGATTTAACCCTTCCCCCTGCCAGTTTATTGGCATTGCTGGGCTGGGCTGTGGTGTGAGAACCTGTGTGTGAAACTGACTTGAACAAAAGTGAAGCTGACTAGTTTATTTGTATTGTTCCCAGGGAGAGACAGGTATAAAGAAAACAAACAGCATCCCTGGTGGAAAGCTAAATGAGGGTTGGGGTTCAACAACCCAGGAAGGTGCTAGCAGTGTGGGGCAGGGCTGGTTTTGCTCAGCAGAATCCCTTCCCAGGGTCTGGCTTTGCTCTGACCAGATGAGCCGTGGAGTGGAGTGGAATGGAATGAGGCCAGTGGGACAGGGAGGTTCTAATGAGTTTCCAGAAGCCGGGTTGGAGGAGATACACAGCAAACTGAAGCGCGTCTGCTGCTGCAGAGAGCTGGGGAGTCTGGCAGGTGCCGAGGTTTTGGAGTGTCTGGCGCCTGGCTCAGAGTCTGTGTTCTGCAGCTGTGAACCATATGTGTGTGTGGTGGCTCCATGTCTAGATCCTCTCCTGTAGTTTCAGTGGGGAATGTTTCTGCATAGAGTAGCCTGATCCCAGAGGGAACTGAGCTTTGCTGCTCACCGCCAGAGGCATCCCCTAGTACCACCTTGCAAAAAGGCTACTTTACCTTAGCCACGTTGAGCCTCCCTGTGTATCTGAGTTTCTCCCGACAGGAGGCATCTCCCAAGGGGGGATTATTGAAGTAGGGCCATGTGTATACCACGGGGTGGGACAAGTGTGTTTAATAAATCGCAGTGCGTAGTTTGTGAAGTACCAAGTGCGCTGTGGTGCTGTGTAGACAGTAATGTAATGGCTCGGTGGCCCGTATCCTGCTTGCTAGTACAGTAGCTACACTCCAAATTGGCTTGTTGACTAACTGAGCATCTCGTTCTGACAGGGTCATTTTAAGTTTGGACAAACCCCCCCAAACTGTGAGGACCCTGAAGAGTTAAGCCTGCCTCTGACATGGAGAGATGCACTTGCATTTTACCTCCAGCTGCCTGTACAAGAATACCCTTTATGTCTAAAAAGAATAAAAGATTGGCCTTGTTTCAGGCTTCTTCCAAAGGGACGCATATTGTGAAGCATGCAGCCAGCAGTGGAGGATCAGCTGTTAAACGACCTGCCAGATGTTTATGGTGCAGAAACCAGTAGGAAGTCCTAAGGAAGTGTGCAGCATAATAGAAACTGACAAAATCTAAGAAGTCTCTTTCAGTGGAGAGTGCGTTCAAGGAAGCTCTCCAAGTAAAAGACAAATGGCTATATTTGCCTGGTACCAAGTTAGAGTGGGGAGGAAAGGCAGCCGGTCTCTGGGCCATGCATGCACTTCTCAGCACCTGACCCTCAGCTCATGTGGAAGTGGTCTGGGTTCCCAGTGTTACTCTTGTCTTGGTGGTTTTCAGACCAGCTTGGGGGGGATCTGGGCTGCAGGAGACCTGCTGTGTCTTGTCATAATTCCAGACTGGGAGATCTCTGTAATGCAAATCATCCTCATAGCAAATAGTAGCAAAGGGCCTTGCCTTTCGTTTTGCACTGGTGTTCTGGGCATCGGGGTGGGCCAAGGTTTTGCTGGGGTCTTTGCCTTGCCAGGGGAATATAGTGGCTACAGGATCCAAAGGGCGAGCCAAAGGTCTGTGTGCAGAGTGTGATATTAGGAGGTACAGGCAGTGCCTTCAGTGCAGAATGACAGCTTATGGGCTTACCCCGGTGGAGACTCATGTGTGACCTGGCAGGAAGGCTCCAGGGATGTGCTTGCTGTCGTTTGTTCCGCAGGGCTTGTCTCTGCCCATACAGAACAGGAGGAGTTAGACAGGTGCAGACCCTTTTATTAGTTTAAACCTGTTGTGGTGCATTAGCTTGCAACCATTATAAACCAGGTTTAAATTGGAATGTCCACACACAGAATTGCACCAGTTAAGCTAAATCTGTTCAGAATCACCCCTTAGTTAAATGAGAACAGGCATCAGCAAGGTAAGCTGGGCCTCGTAAGAGATGGCAGCAGGAAAGCTCTGGGAGCATGTACCGTGTACACACTTGTGGTGCCTGTTGCTTTGATTGGGTAAGCCCTACAGTAAGCGTAGCTTTTTGGTACTTAGCTCTGGAATAATTAACAACCAACTGACCCCCCCCCTCCATTCCCTCCTTTTTCAGAAATGGAGATATTCCTTCCCACAAGCGATAAACTAACTGCCAGGCAGCCCTTCGCACAGTCAGCACAATGGGACACTCGTGCAAGTATCAGCTGCCTGGGCCAGGCACATTCTGTGCAACAACTTGGCAGATGTCTGTGTTTTGAATCAGAACTTGCTCCCGCCCCCCAGCTTGGTTTCTTCTGCTTCATCCTACAGCAGAGCTTAGATAATGTTTGTGACCAGAGAGCCTGCTGCAGTGGACATGAATGAAATGCCATCTCTTTGCTGCAGGATCAAGTAGGCTGAGAAGAGGAGATGGGAAGGAGCAAGGCCCTGGTTTAACACACACAGCTTTGCTTAGCAAATGGATCCAGCCAGACCCTCTGGCATTCAGGTGGATGGATTTATGCTTTGTCTGAGAGCTTTAACAGTGTACTTCATGGCTGACATACAAGCAAAGAGAAGACCTCCACCTGGGGCCTAGGAGGCATTGCAGAAGTTGGTGCCGTAAGCTACAGCCTATGTGGGCTGCCCCAGGAAGTGGGAGTCAGCACAAGGGCTAACTACTACTCAGATCCTACTTCAGGCTTCAGAGCAGGGCTAGCAAGGCCCTGTGGAGCGTAGGTGTTTTGCTGGTCCTGTGCATAGAGGGGTGAATTCCACCCTAAGTGATGACTGAGCTTGGACCTCATTGCTTGTATTTGCTGGTTGTGCTGTAGCGCATGTTGTGTTGTTTGGCAGGTATTTGCTGAATGTGATGCTTGCAGAAGCCTCCTGGTCATCCCGCGGAGACCAGCCCAGGCACTCAGACTGATTTTACGAGAGTTGTGCTGAATTGGAAAATAAAGAGAAACTCGGGTACTTTCAGAGCAGCTGGAGCTGCAGTTGTTGAGAAGCCAGTAGCCTGTATCCCCACGTGCCTGCAGTTTCCCTGACGCTGGTGAAGGCTCCATGCTTTGAGTCTAGCTTCCTTTCCCTCCTCTCCCGTGGCACCTGTATATTTGGGCTGCTGATGGTTGCCGACACTTTCCCCTGCCCCGCCAGCTGTCTCTCTCGGTATGTTGACCTCTTCTCAAAATCATAAGAAAACTGATTGGAAGCTTTCAAATTGTTGTAGCCAGAGGTGCATGTTTGATTATGAAAGAGGCAAGGTCAGGATGGGTGATGATGCTGATGTAGTGTGTGTCTTGGGGAGCAGGTTGCTGAGCTGTGCATAGCTGCCTTCTGTGCTGATGACACTTTGCTGGTGATCTCCTGAGAGGAGGGCTTGTAGGGTAGATGAGCAGATTTGACCTATTCATTGCTGGCAGGAGCAGTCCCGGCTCTTCTGTATGCTGCTGTGGCTTGTCTGTGTCATGGAGCATTCTGAATCTGAATGCACAACACCTGCTGCAGGTGGAAAGTGGCTGTTTTGTATCCAGCTCTGAAAGGGCAAAATTTTAGTGGCAGCCACGAGATCACCGAGATTTTCATGGGAGCATAGAGTCTATCGAGCTGTCTCCAACTCTGGGAGGGCCTCCAGCAGCTCTGTAAGTGGCCAGTGCATTAGGGCTTTGTGTCTGACAGTGTGGGTTCTAATACCGAGGTAGCTAGTCATTCTCCAGAGCCAGCCCTGAATCCCAGTTATTCCTTTTCTGTGTCAAAATGTCTCCATCTCCTCTTGAAGAGGTTGGGATGGGAGCCAGCTTTAGAGGCTCTTGCTGTCTCTGTTACACTGTTCTTCCCACTTCCTTTGCCTTTTGCTCCAAGTCATGGACCTAGCCTGCTAAAGATGTGTAGAGATTTGTGGTTGCTGAGAGAAATTGGCCAGCAATAGAGCTCTGAACTGAGCTCACATGGCATGAGCATCCTGATGGAGCTTTCCAATAAAAGGTTAAAAAGCAAATGCTGAAAATGTAAGTTCAGAATATAACATACAGTTTGATGAGACCCTTTGTCTGCTCGCCGTGTGAGTGCCTTTCCCATGGGCATCCTTGTTTAAGCTAGGCTGGAGACCAGGAGCTCCATTGCCAAAATGCTGCAGTTATCTGTCCCTTTCTGTAAGTGCCTAGCTGAGGGCAGCTCCCTGCAGTGTTATGTATTCCCACCTTGGCAATGGCTTTAAGCAGTTTGGTCTGGTTTATACTGCCCACCCAAACCCTGTCTGCAGCCTGCTGAACTGGAACTGAGATAAAAACCAGGTGCAAACGTCAAGCTTTCAAATGAAATTAAAAGTGTGGAAAGGCCCTTAAAGTACCCTCTTGATTTGGCAGGCCTGAAATTTGAATTACTTTTTTCCTTATGTATTTGCAACGCTGAAACAATTCTTTCAAATTCTTCAAACCAAACGTTTCCACTTTCCATTTATCTTTACAATCAATCAGTAAAGTAATGCCGGCACCCCTTGCTCACCAGTGTGACGACAATGTAACACAGCCGCGTGATCAGCCTTACAAGAACAAAGAATCACCATCCAACTTCCTGGAGGGCTAGCGAAAGAGAAGAGAATAAGCCCCTGTTGTCTCCAAATGACGTGGGAGGAATGGGGTAGAACTGAGCAGAAGTATACGGAGGACACAAGACTGTTTCACAGTGTCTCTGTCTTCCCAGCGAAGGGCCATCTCTTGACTTTCACTGAACAGAGCACTGAGATGTGTCCTTGGGCAACCTGCCCTGTGTTGGCCGGGGTGATGAACTAATAGTTTTCTTTCCATCTCTGTGTGGTATTGATTCCATAACAGCAGGAGGCGGATCTTGTGTGTGAACTGTAGTGTAGTGGTTACTGGGCTGAACATAGCTAGTTGGAAGACTGGGGTGCATTGTGTATCGAGACCTTTTAATCCTCAACTGTTGTCAATACTTAGCTCGTTCGTTACAGCACTTCACATCCCTAGATCACACAGCTCTTTCCAGAGGAAGCTGTGCTGTTATCCCGATTTACAGACAGGGAAACTGAGGCGCAGACTTGCCCAAGGTCTCGCAACCAGTCAGTGGCAAAGCTGAGAACAGAGCTAAGGAGTCCTGGTGTTACCAGCTTGTGCTGCCTCTTTGACATACCTGCATCTCATGTGCTTTCCTTTAGCCCTAGAGCTGCCAGAGATCTGACTGGCTGGTTGGATCATGTGTGTGGCACACCACTCTGCTGATTGAGCAGTGACCCTCGAGGGAGAACAGCCTGTTGTTGGCATCACTAGTCTCTGAAGAGTGTCCTGTTCCTGTCTTGGCAAACCCTTTCCCCATGACCAGTGCCAAGAAAGGGTGAAATAACTTGGAGGCTTCACCAAATTCCTGGGCTGGTGGTTTGCTGTCAGGATGTTTGTTCCTAGGTAGTGTGGTTACACTGTTAACATTTCAGCTGCCGCTCGCTCAGGGCATGGCTGGTATGCCTTGGGGTCTGAAATGACTCTTCTGCCTCAGGCCCGTGAAGGGCGGGGGGAGAGACCAAGCCAGAGGGTTAGTCCAGTGTTAATAAGAACGTAGGTTTAGGTAGCTCTTTGAATATCACAGGAGCCCAAAGCCCCTTGCTGCTCTGAATGGCAGGGCTGAAGTGCATACTGAACATCCAGTCGATTGAATGTAACCCTGAACCCAGGGATGCCACCCAAAGCTGCGGAGGAACCAGGAGAGAGCAGGTGCACGGGCCAGAAGTCTCTTGCAACATTGGTAACTCTGAACAAAATGTTATGGCTGGTCTTTCAAAAGTTAACTACTGAACACTGACTTAATACAGCTTTGAAACTTTACGTAAGCGCGGCCATACTGGGTCAGACCAAAGGTCCATCTAGTCCAGTATCCTGTCTTCCGACAGTGGCCAGTGCCAGGTGCCCCAGAGGGAATGAACAGAACAGGGAATCATCCAGTGATCCATCCCCTGTCGCTCATTCCCAGCTTCTGCCAGAAGCTAGGAACACCATCCCTGCCCATCCTGGCGAATAGCCATTGATGGACCTATCCTCTATGAACTTACCTAGTTCTTTTTTGAACCCTGTTATAGTCTTGGCCTTCAAACGTCCTCTGGCAAAGAGTTCCATGGGTTGACTGTGTGTTTTGTGAAGAAATGCTTCCTTTTGTTTGTTTTAAACCTGCTGCCTTTTAATTTCATTTGGTGACCCCTAGTTCTTGTGTTATGAGAAGGAGTAAATAACACTTCCTTATTTACTTTCTCCACACCAGTCATGATTTCATAGACCTCTATCATATCTCCCCTTAGTCATCTCTCTTCCAAGCTGAAAAGTCCCAGTTTTATTAATCTCGCCTCATATGCCAGCCGTTTCATACTCCTAATAATTTTTGATGCCCTTTTCTGAACCTTTTCCAATTCCAATATATCTGTTTTGAAATGGGACGATCACATCTGCATTTAGTATTGAAGATGTGGGTGTCCCATGGATTTATACAGAGGCGATAGGATATTTTCTGTCTTATGATCTATCCCTTTCTGAAGGATTCCCATCATTTTGTTCACTTTTTGGACGGCTGCTGCACTGTGAGTGGATGTTTTCAGAGAACTATCCACAGTGACTCCAAGATCTCTTTCTTGAGTGGAACCAGCTAATTTAGACCCTATCATTTTATGTGTATAATTAGGATTATGTTTTCCATTGTGCATTACTTTGCATTTATCAACATTGAATTTAATCTGCCGTTTTGTTGCCTAGTTATCCAGTTTTGTGAGATCCTTTTTGTAGCTCTTCGCAGTTTGCTTGGGACTTAACTATCTTGAGTAGTTTGTATCATCTGCAAATTTTGTCATCTCACTGCTTACCCCTTTTTCCAGATAATTTATGAATATGTTGACTAGGACTGGTCCCAGTACAAACCCCTGGGGGACACCACTATTTACCTTTCTCCATTCTGAAAACTGATCATTTATTCCTACCCTTTGTTTCCAATCTTTTAACCAGTTACCAATCCATGAGAGGATCTTCCCTGTTATCCCATGACAGTTTACTTTGCTTACGAGCTTTTGGTGAGGGATCTTGGCAAAGGCTTTCTGAAAATCTAAGTACTCCATATCTACTGGGTCCCCCTTGTCCGCATGCTTGTTGATCCCCTCAAAGAATTCTAGTAGAATGGTGAAGTATGATTTTCCTTTTACAAAAACCATGTTGATTCTTCCCCAACAAATTATGTTTATGTATGTGTCTGATAATTTTGTTCTTGACTATAGTTTCAACCAGTTTGCCTGGTACTGATGTCAGGCCTACTGGCCTGTAATTGCCGGGATCACCTCTGGAGCCTTTTTTAAAACTTGGCGTCACATTAGCTATCCTCCAGTCATGTGGTACAGAAGCTGATTTAAATGATAGGTTACGAACTACAGTTAGTCGTTCTGCAAATTCACATGTGAGTTCCTTCAGAACTCTTGGGTGAGTGCCATCTGGTCCTGGTGACTTATTACTGTTTAGTTTATCAATTTGTTCCAAAACCTCCTCTAATGACACCTCAAATCTGGGACAGTTCCCCAGATTTGTCACCTAAAAAGAGTGGCTCAGGTTTGGGAATCTCCCTCACATCCTCAGCTGCGAAGGCTGATGCAAAGAATTCATTTAGTTTCTCCGCAATGGCCTTATCGTTCTTGAGTGCTCCTTTAGGATCTCGATCGTCCAGTGGCCCCATTGGTTGTTTAGCAGGCTTCCTGCTTCTAATGTACTTTCAAATGTTTTTTGCTATTATTTTTTGAGTCTTTGGCTAGCTGTTCTTCAAATTCTTTTTTGGCCTTCCTAATTATATTTGTATACTTGATTTGCCAGACTTTATGCTCCTTTCTGTTTTTCTTTACTATGCAGAAGAAAAATGCTGCTTTTAACCATCATAATTTAAATGAAACAAGCACAGAAACAGTTTCCTTACCTTGTCAAATCTTTTTTTAAACTTTCCCTTTATTTACCTTTAGCACAGTACTGTACTATATTTGCTTTTATTTTTGTCTCTTCTGCTGCCTGATTGCGTACTTGTGGTTCCAAATTGGGTGTGTGGTTGACTGGTCAGTTCGTAACTCTGGTGTTTTGATAACTCTTTGCTGCTGTTTCTATTGAGAGTGAAGGTAGCCTTAGGTCTGAGGTTTTCATACCCTTTGGAGTGTGTCCTTGCCTCCGGAGGGGGCGGAAGCCCTTGTTTTGTGCAGGTTAGAATACAGTGTCACAGCTGCTGTTTTTAACTGGCTTTTTTGGCTGGGTCTGAGCAGACCTGTAATGGGCTGGGATCTCTTCCTGCCCGGCTGAGAGAGGAGAGCTAGGAATCCGTGGCTGGGGCCCCAAATAAACCCTTGGAATGGATCTCGTCGGCTCTTCGGCTGAGGAAGCTGAGATGGCGGAGGTGACCGCTCACTGTGGGAGAGCTCCATGGATGTCCTTCGGGCAGCGAGGGTCCCAGGGCACCTATGTGCTTGTGTGACGAAGTGGGACTGTTCTTAATTTTTCCTCTGACTAGTGTGGGGGTGCCTCAGCTTCCCCTAGGCAGTTCTTAAGGATCTAGGGGGTGGGATAAGGGTGTATGATCCTTGCAGAGCCCTAGAGGGCAGGTGTGTGCAGGGGTCTGGACACAGAGAATGGCCGACACCCTGTTTCCTGGCAACTGATGGCCTGGGCCCTTCCCCCCTGTAAGGTGAGAGCTAAAGGGTTGGAGAACAAAGGAATCCGGTGACGACCTGGCCCGGGAAAGGAACAAAGCCCAGAGGAGGAGGGACTGGAGAGAGTTTCAGTTTGGGGCTGGCTGGGACATGGAGTGAAGGGCAGACGTGGTGGTTTGGCTCACTGCCCCCCAAAATGGACCCAGCTGAGGGGTCCTGTTCTCTGCACCTACAAGCTCTGTTTTAGACCATGTTTCTGTCGTCTAATAAACCTTCTGTTTTACTGGCTGGCTGAGAGTCCCGTCTGACTGCGGAGTTGGGGGGCAGGACCCTCTGGCTTCCCCAGGATCCCGCCTGGGCGGACTCGCTGTGGGAAGCGCATGGAGGGGCAGAGGATGCTGAATGCTCCGAGGTCAGACCCACGAAGGTGGAAGCTGGGTGAGCTTTGTGTCCTGAAGACAGGCTGCTCACAGGAAGGTGACTGCCCCAGAGTCCTGACTGGCTTCATGGGGAGCAGTTCCAGGGACTCCGTGACAGCTTGGACACCTGATTGCACCCAGTCATCAGGAGCGTGAAGCACCTCACCAGAGAGCTCCTGGAGCAGGGGCCCAGCTCTGCACTCTCAAGGGACTGGAAGGCATGTCCAAGAAGTTCTCGACCTCTGACTGGGAGAGCCAATGCCATGTAGAAACTGGAGAGCAACGGGAGAGTCTCTGGGGCGATGGGCTTTGCCTGGAGTAATGGAGAGAACTAGTGGTGTAGGGAGCCCTGGCTGGGGCGGGGGAGCATGCTGCGGATTTGATACTCTGGGCCTGGAAGTGGGAGGAGAGAGGTGGAGTTTCAGAGCTCCAGCTGTGCCGTAGCTTCCATGTGCGTGAAAGTGCTTTGGGGGACCCCGTTCCCAATGCCTGCTGCTTGTGCTGGGGGTTTCACTGCCAGGATAGAGCGAGACAGAGGGCTGAGGGAATCTCTCTCGTTGGCCCAGCTTCTGCTGGTGTACGAGCCGAGCCTTCCAGCTACACAGAGCTCTTCTGCGGGGCTGGGAAATGTGCCCGGAGTGTCGCTACTAATGCGAAACGATTTGTTCCCCCTTGTATTTAGCTGTGGCACTCCGAGCACATTTCCCAGCCCTGCAGAAGAGCTCTGTGTGTAGCTCGAAAGCTTGTCTCTCTCACCAGCAGATGCTGGTCCAGTGAAAGATATTACCTCCTCTACCCCTGCTTCTTGTAAGAGGGACAGCAGAGGCAGGGGTTGCCCTGGAAGAGGGGATTATGTCTTCCTCATCACCCCACCAGCTCAGAATGTTTCACCCAGATGGAGTGATGGATTCCCCCCCCCCCATGCCCCGCAGTGAGATGGGCACTGGGGTTCAGCTCTGAACTATGCTTGGCTGTTCAGGACTGCCTGCCGGGTCTCCCAGGAATAGATAAACTGCCAAAGCAAACAGACTGAGCATATTGCATTCCCTCAATGGTGGGCAAGTGTAGCCCAGGGTTTGGATGACCCTGTGCTTGGAATGCTTACCCGATGTTGGTTACAGACTTCCATGTTTGGTGGGTCCCGCTGACTGCTATGGACCTGTCCTGGATAAGGCCAGCCTTCAGCGTTAAAGGCTGAGAGGAGAACAAGGAGGAATCCATCGGCCCCAGTGTTAGTTGGGGGGGAGCTTTATGTTTCCCTTGGAAGGCCCTGCTGGGTCTATTATTCTGTTCCTTGTTTTTTCTCCAGAAAGCGGAAATCTCTCCCTTTTCTAGAGGGAGGAAGCCGCAGGCAGTCTGCAGTGGCAGTCCTGATGTATTTTCCTAAATACAGGGGTGTGTGGCAGTCAGTTTAGGACACTCCCACGTCTCCTAGGTAAAAAAAGTGCATGGCCTAGGGGAGTGAGTCGCTGTCTTGGGATGGTGGCGATGTTCTGGAGGAAGAGGAGGTGGAATTCAGTGACTGTGTGTGAGGAGTGAAGGGGAGAGCAGAGTCGGAGAGGAGGCGCTGGCAGGATGATGGCACTCCCAGCTGGGATGAGGAATTGGGGGTTTGGGTATTGTCAGGTGCGTGGAACTGAACAGTGGGCAGAGCTCAGGGGTGGGTGGGAGCTGTCAGTGCAGGGCTGGGAGTTGGAGCTGTGAGAGTGGAGGAGGCTTAGCACTGAGTCCTGAGGGACCTGGCAGCAGGGGTTTGGGGCTTCCTTCACTCTGTGGGCTCTTCTGAGTGCACGCAGCAACAGAATGTCTTCAGCACACGGAGCATTGTCTCTGCCTTCGGGAGACAGCTTGTTAGCAGCAGGGTTGTTTGTTGATGCCACTTTCCCTGTGACACACACAATCTGCACATGAAAGCGCAGGACAGCTGAAAGATGCCATGCGTGAGGCAGGGAGTGGGTTCCCTAACGGTGGAAATATCCACATGCAGTGAGCTCTGGGGGCTGCCAAACACTTCTGCAGAGAAAACCTGACGCTAATGAATTATGGCCTAGTTAGTTACCAAAGCATGCACCCCGATCCATTCACTAATGCTCACAAGGCACAGAGACCCTCACGCAGGGGGTGCCATACAAGTGCAAGGCTTAGCAGTATGGTTACCCATAGACTAGCTCAATAAGAGAGGCAGGGTGGCCCAGTGGTTAGGGTGCTGGCCTGGGACTTGGGAATTCTGGGTTCAGTTCCCTCCTCCCTAGGTGACCTTGGGCAAGTCTGTCTCTTCCTCTCTGTGCCTCAGTTCCCCATGTGGGGTTAATAGCACTCCCTTACTCAGGGGGTGCTGGGAGGATAGATGGGCGCTATGTAAGAATAGACAAGATATATACAAGCCTGTGCTAATTATTGGCTTTCTATAGCTAGGGGTACAGAATTGCTGAGTTTGATGGCACAAAAGGAAGAGGAGGGAACAGCTGAGAGCATCGCTATCTGCCTGCTGTGTTCTGCTCCACAAGAGCAGTGTCCCACGCCCTCCCTCCTGCTCATCCTGCTTGCTTGCACAGGGGGTTGGAGAGTGGAAGCAGATGCACCACTCCTGTCCTCTGCCGTGCTCCAGACATTGGGGGGTTCCATGTGGGACTTGCCATGCCTGGATGTAGCCTTGAGGGGAGTTGCGGTAAAGAGGCTCCTTTAAATGTGGGTGCTGAGGGGTTTCTGGCCTAAAGAAGACGTTGCATAGACAGTGCTGTGAATGTTATAATCCTCTGTAAGCCAAAGTCATTGGGATCAAGAGCAGGTGACTCCCAGAGCAGTACATGGTCACGGGTTCCTGCATGAGAGCTGTGTGGTGAGGCTGTGCCTGCACTAGGTGTGGTGGCAGCTATGACACCTTACAGGGATGAAGCCGTTGGGGTGGGGAGGTTGGATTACCTTCTCGCACTAAGGAACCCTGCTCTGTCTTTGCCGCTTTGGAGAAAGACAACACCATGCTGGGAAGAGGATTTTGCCTCCCGCATGGAGAGCTAGTGGATCTTGTGAAATCAGGGTGAAGCCCTGATCACCAAACGCTGCTGGCTTGTTGCATTCCCTCCTGGGGCAGGGACGGCTCTGTGACGCTCCTGGGAGAAGCCCCGGAGCGCCGCTCATGTCTGAATGCTCGGCAGGAGCTGTTTAAGGTGCAGACCTGCTGCAGAGAGGCCCGTGCTCTCCCCAAGGCCCTGCTAAGCTGCATGGAATGTTTCTGTTCTTAATTTAAATAAAAATGATCCATTTTTTGGAAACAGGAAATTATATACATATTTTGGCCATTGCTTGAGAAACCTCCCTGCTTTGCACTGGGGAAGCGTGCCTCTGTGTGTGGAGCAGAATACCACGGCCTTTCCAGCCCCTCAGTTACAATGCTGTTGAAGGGTTATGGTTAACTTGTGGTGCCTTGCATTCATGGCAGCAGCTGGTCAGTTGTGTGGTGTCTGAGAGGTGAGCTGCATAGGGTTGATCCTGGGCACCTCGCCCTGCTCTCTGAGCATACATGGCTGTGTGGCCAGCCCCACCTGGAGCCCGCTTCTTTTTGGTATGAAGTCTTATGTTTCTTCTGGGAAGGGACATGTTGGAAGAGAAAATATTTTACAGACCCTAACAATTGTTCCCTCAGATGCTTGTGGTTTCTGAGAGATGCCATAATACCAGGCAGGGCCTGCCCCCCCATGGCCGTATTGGGTGTGTTCATTTCATGCTGTAAATCGAGGCCCCCCCAGCGCTGAGGCTGCCTCCTTTGGGAAAGGCCCCGGGGACGGGAGCTTGCACCCCAGTGCTGTTGCAGGTTGCTCCTGAGGTTTCCTAGCTCTGTAAAGCGGGGTGTCGCTCAGGTTGAGCACGGTACCAATGGCTCTTCTAGTCCAGCTGAGCCGTAGAGCTGCCAATGCCTGGCACCTAGGGCTCAAAGGGATGAGGTGGGACTTTGAACGTTTGGGGTATCTGCCACGGCTCAGCTACGGTCCCACCTGACCCTTCTCCCTGGCCACAAACGGAGTCTTCAGAGGGTTGTGAAAGCTGGGCAACTGTCTTGTTGTGATGAGCTGGATTCAACCTCTTTACGGACTGGGTTCACACCTCATTGAAATGGACACATGAACACGCCCTTCACTGAACATAGTTGTGAGGCGCTTGAGGGGCCACAGGGGACATGTCTACACAGCACCGGGGTGACGGGCTTGACTAGCAGGGGCTGCACTCGTGCTCTGAAATGGCTGTGGAGACAGCACTCTGAAGTTGTGGCTTAGGCAAGAGCTGGGGCTCAGAACCCCCTGGGCAGCTGGAAAGTTCAGCGTCAGACTCCGGAGAAACCCGGGGCGGGGCTTTTGGGTTGAGGCACAGGTTGAACAGAGCACTCTTGGTGCTGTGTCCTGCTGTTTGACCTTCTCTACAGAGAGATGGGACTTTGTACCTTCCTTGTAAATAAGGAAAACTGTCTCTGAGTAATACCTGATGACCACCAAATCCTGCTCGCAGCTGGAAGTGCCCCTGAGCCCCAGACTCTGACTTGCTGCTTGGGTCAGAAAGGGGGTCGTTAATTGTGTTTCACTCACGTTTCCAGGCAGCAGAAGGGTTCAGTGTCCCCAGGAGGCCCCTCTGCAGGGGAGCAGGAGCCCCTTACCCCTCCCATGGGAGCCTGTTCCTAGGGACAGCCAGCCTGGTGTAGGGACTTGAGCAGTTCAGAGAGGCATCTGCTCTCTGGGGGTTATAGGGGAGCACACAGGCTCTGTGGCAACCTCCCCCTCCTCCCCGCCTGCTAGTCTTTTGCCTTCCGATTTATTCTAAAACGTCACGTTGTGGAAGAATACCCGCACCTCTACCTCCAGCAGAGGAGCTGCCTCGTCCAGCAGGCCCTCAGGCAGCTGGCATCACAGGTGCCAAGAGAGGAGGCATCGCAGGGGTAGGGTTGCAATTCACCCAGCCCCAGGGAGGGCAGCCTGGGGCAGAAGGAAGCTGGAAATTGAATTTAGTTTAAATCTTCCTCCTTGCTGTGTTTATCTTTCTCTCTGCCTTCCTAAAGGCCCCTCCCTGGGGTGGGGGAGAGAGCAAGAGGCAGTTCCTTCCCTTGCCCCTCCTGCCATGAGAAGGGAGTTTAGTCTTGGGTGCCCATTCATTTGCTGCCTTTTCAGAGGAGGCTTCCAGTGGGGAGGCTAGTTAGTGCCGACTGTGGTATTTTGTGCTGTCTCTGTTGGGAACTGGACTGAGAACCCACATGTTGAACAGCCACCCTGGGGAGCAACTTCCCGTCGCTGCTGAGCTGTGGCTAGAGGTGCCCAGCTGTGCTGTCCCTGTGTCCTCTATGCCGTCTGTGTCACGTGGATGGTGCAGGGAGTGATTGGCAGCATCCAGAGCTGCTTTCTAGATTTGTCTCAAACTCTTTGTGCTGGGCTGATTTGTCAGCCTGATTTCTGGGGCAGCTGTGTTTACAGTGCTAATGAGAGCAGCTGAAATCAGAGCGACTGGAGGCAGAGCAGGGCATATGTCTGTGTCGCTGGAAGGAACGTGCAGTGCCATTGTGGGAGATGCCCTTTTGGGTGCTGCAATGCAGTGCACCAGGGCCTCTGAGCAGAGAGCCCCCTCATGCCCAAAGTTCACACCTGGCCTCTTCTACCAGGCTGGCTCTGCTCCAAGTTTGTATTTGCAAAAAGAACAGGAGGACTTGTGGCACCTTAGAGACTAACAAATTGATTTGAGCATAAGCTTTCGTGAGCTACAGCTCACTTCTTCGGATACAGACTAACACGGCTGCTACTCTGAAGTTTGTATTTGTTTATTTACCGTTTAAATGCTTCTGGTAAGTAGCAGGTATACACAGTTCTCTTCTTTCAGAGTAACAGCCGTGTTAGTCTGTATTCGCAAAAAGAAAAGGAGTACTTGTGGCACCTTAGAGACTAACCAATTTATTTGAGCATGAGCTTTCGTGAGCTACAGCTCACTTCATCAGATGCATACCGTGGAAACTGCAGCAGACTTTATATATACACAGAGAATATGAAACAATACCTCCTCCCACCCCACTGTCCTGCTGGTAATAGCTTATCTAAAGTAATCGTCAGGTTAGGCCATTTCCAGCACAAATCCAGGTTTTCTCACCCTCCACCCCCCCACACAAATTCACTCTCCTGCTGGTGATAGCCCATCCAAAGTGACAACTCTGTACACAATGTGCATGATAATGAAGTTAGGCCATTTCCTGCACAAATCCAGGTTCTCTCACTCCCTCACCCCCCTCCAAAAACCCACCCCCATACACACACAGACTCTCTCTCCTGCTGGTAATAGCTCGTCCAAACTGACCACTCTCCAAGTTTAAATCCAAGTTAAACCAGAACATCTGGGGGGGGGGGTAGGAAAAAACAAGAGGAAATAGGCTACCTTGCATAATGACTTAGCCACTCCCAGTCTCTATTTAAGCCTAAATTAATAGTATCCAATTTGCAAATGAATTCCAATTCAGCAGTTTCTCGCTGGAGTCTGGATTTGAAGTTTTTTTGTTTTAAGATAGCGACCTTCATGTCTGTGATTGCGTGACCAGAGAGATTGAAGCATTCTCCGACTGGTTTATGAATGTTATAATTCTTGACATCTGATTTGTGTCCATTTATTCTTTTACGTAGAGACTGTCCAGTTTGACCAATGTACATGGCAGAGGGGCATTGCTGGCACATGATGGCATAAATCACATTGGTGGATGTGCAGGTGAACGAGCCTCTGATAGTGTGGCTGATGTTATTAGGCCCTGTGATGGTGTCCCCTGAATAGATATGTGGGCACAATTGGCAACGGGCTTTGTTGCAAGGATAAGTTCCTGGGTTAGTGGTTCTGTTGTGTGGTATGTGGTTGTTGGTGAGTATTTGCTTCAGGTTGCGGGGCTGTCTGTAGGCAAGGACTGGCCTGTCTCCCAAGATTTGTGAGAGTGTTGGGTCATCCTTTAGGATAGGTTGTAGATCCTTAATAATGCGTTGGAGGGGTTTTAGACAGTTCTCTTCTGGCAGGGGCAGAAATATTCCAGAGACCCCCCCCCAGCACTTCAGAGGGACAACAGATATTCAGTGGTTGCACCAGCAGAGCCCTGCGTGCCCCCACGCATTGCTATCTCTGGAGTCATCTCTCGCTGCACCCTCAGACATGCCCATGGCGCTTGTGCTCTGCTCAGAGATCAGATCAGCCATCTCCCACTCCAGAAGAAGATTTCTGGGAGTCCCTCTTTTCCTACCTTCGTGGGGTGCACTGCTGAGATTTCCTGTCTCTGGACAGTGAAACGTATCATTGTAGGGTCTGGCTGTGCATTAGCTGGCCAAAGGTGCCGAGTTGTGGCTCAGTTATTCTCTCCTTGGGAGCCCACTGACTTCCCTGTCTTCCCGGTGTCAAACGCTGGCCCACCGGCACCACATCTCAGCATTAGGCGGGAATGTCTGGTCTGATGTGGCTTGTTGAATGCACAACCCCAGAGCCCGAGGCTGTTAGGAGCTAAAAGAAGGGCTGGGGGAGGGGGTTTTTCTGATTACGGTTCTCGCTGCAGACCCCACTTGTAGCCCTTGGCTTGGCCTGTATTGCTCTGTTGAAATAGAGGTTGCAGGAGACACAGGAAATACTCTGGATTTTTCCCTGGCTCCGATTATCCTGAAGACACTTTTTGGGTTTTTTTGTGTTTCTCCAAGAAAAGTTTCTAATTTCTCTCCCTGTTCAGCCACCATTTGAGCTGCCTGGATCCCACGCTGCTGGGTGTAGGGCAGGGGAACCTCGCTGCAGATAGCAGCGAAGGAAGGGGTAGGTGGTGGAGTGACTGCTCCGGTATGTTTTAGGAGCAGCAGGTGAGGAGTGATGGGAGGAGGGGCCTCGTCCTGATGATAACTGAGCAGGGCTAAACGTGGGTCTCCAGAGGAGAGGGGAAAGTCGTGCTCTGTCCCTCCAGGTCAGCTCTTGGGAGCCAGGACAGGATTGTCCCTCCCTGCCCTGGTCATCCCAGCTCTGCCTAGCTGGAAGTGTCCCAAGCCATGGGGTAAGGCCAGAGCCTCCCTTAGGCAAATGGTTCTCATAGCTTCTGAGAGGGTCTGCAATGGGTTTTGGATTCCCCCCGTCCCATGTAAGGGAGCAGGCTGGTGGGATGGAGTGGTCCATGCCATTCAGGGCTCTGGGGCAATGATATCCTATAGGCCAGTGACTCATTCCCTAGCCTGCTTCAGGCTGGCCCAGCAGCACCATCCGCCTCCCAGTAAGCTCTGTGTGCTCCAGCTCCCTAGTGAAACAGAGCCACTTCAAAGCCCCAGCTCCCTGCCTAGGCCATGGCTCCTGTGTGCTCCTTGTGACGAAGTGGGACTGTTCTTAATGTTTCCTTGGAATACTGTAGGGGTGCCTCAGTTTCCCCTAGGCAGTTCTTAAGTCTCTATGGGGTGGGATAAGGGGGTGTAATTGTTGCAGAGCAAAGGGCCAGTGTACATAAATGGCTGACACTCTGTCTCCTGGCAACTGATGGCTGGGCCCTTCCTACCTGCAAGGTGAGAGCTAAAGGGTTGGAGAATAAAAGAATCAGTTGACCACCTGGCCCGGGAAAGGGACAAAGCCCAGAAGAGGAGGGGCTGGAGAGAGTTTCAGTTTGGGGCTGGCTGGGACATGGAGTGAAGTGCAGACATGGTTGTCTGGCTCACTGCCCCCCAAAATGGACCCAGCTGAGGGGTCCTGTTCTCTGTACCTACAAGCTCTGTGTTAGACCTTGTTCCTGTCGTCTAATAAACCTTCTGTTTTACTGGCTGGCTGAGAGTCCCGTCTGACTGCAAAGTTGAGGGGCAGGACCCTCTGGCTTCCCCAGGAGCCCGCCTGGGTGGACTCGCTGTGGGAAGCGCACGGAGGGGCAGAGGATGCTGAATGCTCCGAGGTCAGACCCAGGAAGGTGTGAGCTGTGTGTCCTGCAGACAGTCTGCTCCCAGAGAGGAGGCTCCCCCAGAGTCCTGCCTGATTTCGTAGGGAGCAGTTCCAGAGCATCGCCCGGTGTCACGGAGTCCCCGGGCGATGCTCTGGAACTGCTCCATATGAAGCCAGGCAGGACTCTGGGGAAGTCTCCTTTCTGTGAAAAGAAAAGGAGTACTTGTGGCACCTTAGAGACTAACCAATTTATTTGAGCATGAGCTTTCGTGAGCTACAGCTGTGAGCAGCCTGTCTGCAGGACACACAGCTCACACCTTCCTGGGTCTGACCTTGGAGCATTCAGCGTCCTCTGCCCCTCCGTGCACTTCCCACAGCCAGTCCGCCCAGGCAGGCTCCTGGGGAAGCCAGAGGGTCCTGCACCCCAACTGCGCAGTCAGACGGGACTCTCAGTGAGCCAGACAACCATGTCTGCCCTTCACTCCACGTCTCCAGCCAGCCCCAAACTGAAACTCTCTCCAGCCCCTCCTCCTCTGGGCTTTGTCCCTTTCCCGGGCCAGGAGGTCACCGGATTCCTTTGTTCTCCAACCCTTTAGCTCTCACCTTACAGGGGGGAAGGACCCAGGCCATCAGTTGCCAGGAAACAGGGTGTCGGCCATTCTCTGTGTCCAGACCCCTGCACACACCTGCTCTCTAGGGCTCTGCAAGGATCATACACCCTTACCCCACCCCCTAGATCCTTAAGAACTGCCTAGGGGAAACTGAGGCACCCCCACACTATTCAGAGGAACCATTAAGAACAGTCCCACTTCGTCACACCTGGGGACTCCGTGACACTCCTATGCCCCACCCAGGAGTGACTAGACTTGTGATAGGTCTTGGGCGTTGGTGGGGCTGGGGTCAGGGCTGGAACCCTCTGGGCTGGGGGCTTTGGGGTGAGGGGTGGCAGGGTGGTGCTGAGGAAGGGTAGGGAGCTGTCTCCAGCTGCTGGGCGAGGGTGGTCTCTGCTGCAGCAGCTCCATATGGCTCTGAGGAGGAATGAGAGGAATCTGCTGGTGGAGCAGAAATCCTGGTTGTGAGCAGCCAGGGGCCCAAGGGAGAGGCTGAGCTGCGGAGAGTGGCATTCCGGAGCACAGAACCAGAGCAGCGGGCGGGTGGGGAGGCTCCAGTCTCTTTGCAGCCCTCTGCTTGTTCCTGACGCCCAGCCAGGTTAGAGCCACAACCCTCTGTGGCTAACCCGCCATGACTCGCTGCGTGGGCAGGCTGGGCTGTTGGCCTTCTGAGCCCTGGCAGGGAGGAGAGGTGCCAAAGGCTTGTCCGGTGTGTATGCTGGGCTCCTGTATAGCACCCGGGAGGAGGTAAAAGCCTCCCTATCCCGCTGCATCTCTCTTTGCGTCACAGCTGGGAACGGGGCTGCCCTGCCCTGCCCTGCTTGGTTTCTCTCTTCCCCAGACTGTCCCCCTACTCTGCTGCACTCCAGCACTCTTACCATTGTACACGTCTCCTTCCCAGCTGCCCTCCACCTAAACCTTGCAGGCGTCCCTTAAACCCCGGCAGGCCCCTCTGCTGCTCCTGTGTCCCCACAGCAGTGAGGGTTGCTCCTATCCTTGTGACACTCCATCTGCGTGGGATTCGCTCCCCTGTGCCCACACTGTCCTTCTGAGCATCCTCAGGCCCCTGCCCCACTGCTTCCCCTCCCCACTCTGCCGGGGCACCAGGGAAGAGTCCGGAACCAGCGTGTGGTCCCTAGTGTTGAGGAGAGAGTGCTTCCGCTGCCCGGGCGTGTGCGTCTCCTGTTGCAGCATCTGCAGCATGCTGACTGGCTGTTGCTCTTGGGAATGAATTGCCTCGTATTTGTAGCGAGGACACTGGGTGTGGAGCTCCCTCTGCCTGATGCACTCCCTGGCTTGGAAGCAACGTGTCTCTGCCATGCCTGCGGGGGAGGAGATTGATCCAGCCATGCTTTGCTTGGCCTGCTCTGTGCTTTGTCACTAGTGGATCGAAGCCCATGTCGTGGTGCCGTTTCTCTAGATCCTTGGATCTGTAATGCAGGGCCACGCGCAGTTAGCTGCACCAACATAGCAGGGGCCCCAGGGCTGCTCGTTTACAACGAATGGAGGAAAATGCAGCCGGCCTCACCTGCCCGAAGGGAGTGTGGCACCAGGGAGAGTCCAAATGCCAGCATGCACTATGCCCAGGCTGCTTGGCGCAAGCTGAGATCCACCGTCACCCTGACCACACCGTGCGAGCCGCTTTTTGCCTCCCACCCTCCGGAGTGTGAAAGAACAGAATGCTTTAATGGGGAGAGCTGAAGCTTTGTTTGGGAATGCTGTGGATTTGGCCCTCTGCAGGGCCCCGAGTGGAGTGATGAGACCTGAGTGAGGGGGATGGATCCCGTGCGAGACTCCCTGGAGCTCTGTTTCTGCAGTGCAGAGTTCAGGTGACAGTTTCATCCTGCTCCAATAGGTCAGTCCCATCTGATGAGGGACACCGGGGGCCGCTTTTCCGGGGCCTCTTCCTGCCCTCGGTGCTGCACGGCCCTGGAGACGCTGGGTGATCAGTCGAGGAACCCTTAAATTGCAGAGCAAACCTCCTCCACGGCCCCACAATAAAGTGGCTGCACCTGGAGTCCGCCCGGCTGTGTGGGAAGCCCTGGTGGATCATGGCAGGGGAAGGCAGTGTGCATCTGGAGTCGGGCAGGGGGGTCCTGCTGTGGGGCTAGAGAGCTGTTGTCCACACCTTTGGCCTGCGAGCTAAACCTCTGAAAAACAGAGGGTCCCAGCAGCTGCCATCCGAAAAACTTCCTGCTTTCTGTCAGCCTGGCCACGGGCCCGTTGAGTTGCCCAGAGCAGGCTGTGGTGTTCTGTGTGGCAGAGACCCCCCGGCAAGAGAACTCCCCATCTTTGGGCTGGGCAGTCATTGTCTGTGAACTGGTCTGCTTGCTGCAGAGGGGGTAAACTGTCTCCCTGCAATAGCTGGTGGGATCCCCCAGTGACTGAGCATGGGGAGGATAGACCCACCTCCAGTCTCCTGTGTTCCAGCGGGAGATCAGGGCTCATGGCCTGCAGCCCAGGGCGTGTCTGAGCTCAGCAGAGTCACCAGTGTCATCCGTGCAGATGGGATTGGCACGCCAGTCTCAGCTCAGTCTCCCTGCCCCGACTCCCATCGCCCTAGGCACCTCCTGGCTGCAGCCGCCGCCACATTCCTGAGCTGTGCGTCACTTTCCAGCGTTCAGGCCTTGTGAGTCTTTGCTGCCCCATGCTCTGTGGGCTATAGGGTTTGGACTGCCCTGCTCTCTGGCTGCTCAGTCCTGGCCTTTCTCCTCCCCTTGTCAGAGGGAGGTATAGCCGCAGGCTGGGACATGGAAATGTTTATGTGCAAAAATTCCTGTGCATTGAACGTATCCTGGCTAGCCTAGGGCTCCCCAATGGACACGAAGTGGCCTTGACCTTTCTGCTAATAACTCATCTCAACGTGTGTCCTCCCAGCCCTTTCCGATCTGGGAAACTTCTCCTGCCCTGCCCTAGATTCCCACCACCACCTGCCCATGTTGTGGTCGCTCTCCCTCCAGCCAAGGAGGCTTGGACCTGGCTTATTCCAGTGCACTGCCTGGGGGTAGGTGTGAGAGATGGTCTGGGGGGCTAGGAGTAGGGAGCCCTAACAGCTGTCAGGCCTGCTGGGCTTCTGGCTGTGACCTTCCCCAGAGCTCAGGGGAGTTCAGATCTGGGGCTGGGTCATGTTTCTCTCTGCCTAGGTCAGAGCCCAGCCTTCACTGCCCTACCGCCTGGCATGGTGGTCACAGTGAAGAGGAAGAGGACACGGGAGGGAATGTTTGTAGCCAGGAGCCCCAGATTTGGGCATCGTCCCATTGCTTGGGCCAGGCCGCTGTTGCACACAGGTCAAGGAGGGTGTCTTTCTCACCAGCTTGGAACAAACTCTCCTGCTGAGCAGAGTACAGGCAAAGGCCGATCTTTGGAAGGCTCTGGCAAATCCTAGTATTAATGTTGGTCAGCAAATGGCAGAGGGCTGGTTTCAGGGTATTCTCCTCCACAGTCGTCTGTGGTTACCCATAATTTGTCCCTTGGGGATGCTGGTCAGCAGCCAACCAGCTGCAGAGATAAATCCTGAGGCAGTTAGGAGAATATGAAACGTCTTTGCACTCTTGGGCCACTGGCTCTGGGAATGTTATGGCCAGCGTCATTGGCTGGAAAATGACCTAAAGACCTAGGCAAGGGACGAGTTGTGGGGATGAACTGCAGCAGTCAAGCTGATCCCAGGGCCCTGTGCTCCAGTGGTAGTCAGATGTCCTCTGATCTGGGGCCATAAACCCTTTCTTGCTCCTTAAGGGAATTTGACATCACTCAGATGATGAATCTTTGCCAAAGACCCTCAGAAATTGACTAGGGTATTCTCCAGTCCTGGCGCTTCACACTGCCGCATGGACCATGTCTCCACAGTTCACTGCTGTAGTAAAATGTCTCATCCTCTAAGGAGGGCAGCAGCCAAGGGTGGGGCAAAACAGGACAGTGTCCTCATAGGGCTGATGAAATCTTGGAACTGCACAGCTCCAAACATTGAAGTTGTCTTCCCCCAGTCCACTGAACTCCAGGACAAGACCCTGCACAGAGCTTGAGCCTGTCTTGTTTCCTTCCATCACAGTTCTGCTGGAGCTTGGTCCAGTGAGTACTCCCAGCCCAGTGACTGGCCAGACCTTCCCAGGGAACTTGGCTATGCCAAGAAAATGGCTGAGGCAATTACTTCCTTGTGGGCATGGATAGATGGCAGGCATGCTTTCTGTAGCATGGGTCTACGTGCTTTGGTGTCCAGTCCTACCCAGGCACAGATGTGCTTGGGGTAGGGAAGGGAAAGGGGGAATTGCTTGTATTGCAGATGAAGAATTGCCAGACTGGGCTGGTAGGAAGTGCCAATGATGATGTCCAAGGAAGGAACTGCTTCATCTTGCTTTTAGGTCCCTGTTCTGCTTCTTTTGAGCCGTGGCTGGCTGAGGGAGCCAGGCAGGGAGCTTCCTGAATTTCTGGGGAACAGACAGGTGGAGGCTGCTGAGGTCTCAGGATGAAAAACGATCAAGTAAGAGAGCGATACCTGGGGTAACAAGGAGCTTTGGGCTCTAGATCACGGGCTAGACTGTTCTCAGGGCCGCTGTGGCTAAAAGCCATCACTACCAGGCAGCTCCTTGGGGGGGCTAAGTGGAATGAGTTTGGGGATTTCAGCCCAATGGGACAGTTATCCACATAGGAAACCCTGTTCCCCTGGCAAGGTGTGGTGGTGTGCATGTGTCCGAGTGAATTCCAGGGGCTGGGAAGCGGCCTGTCCCCTCCCTCCGCCCCTGCTCGTGACCTGCCGTGTTTTTCCGTCTGTAGCGGCACCTTTGGGACACAGCATAGTGCAAGCAGGAGAATGCAGCACTGTGGTTGCAGGTGCTTGGTCAGGGCTGCTTGGCTCTGTCAGAACCCAGTCTGATGCGTGCTGCTGCCAAAGTAATCCCAGGAGGCAGCCTGGGGAATCACGGCTCTCCTGCTGGGGTTGTTCTGCAATACAGCTGGCCCCTCGCAGGGCTGCGCGGGCAGGCAGGTAGTTGGATTGACAGGGCAGCTTTTTTTCCCTATTGGGCTGCAGGTGTTCCTGGTTTATCTCCCTCTCCAGGGGGGAGAGTCTCATGAACCTGCTGCCCCAGAGCCCTGGGGCTCCTTCCTGTTTCCCTTTATTTCAGGGAATCTGGCCACGGGAGAGGCACCAGAACAGGGCCTTGCTCTGAGTTCCGTCCTGTGTGTGGGAGCTGATTCCTCTGGTGTGACGAAGTGGGACTGTTCTTAATGTTTCCTCTGAATAGTGTGGGGGTGCCTCAGTTTCCCCTAGGCAGTTCTTAAGTATCTAGGGGGTGGGGTAAGGGTGTATAATCATTGCAGAGCCCTAGAGGGCAGATGTGTGCAGGGGTCTGGACACAGAGAATGGCCAACAAACACTCTGTTTCCTGGCCACTGATGGCCTGGGCCCTTCCCCCCTGCAAGGTGAGAGCTAAAGGATTGGAGAACAAAGGAATCCGGTGACCACCCGGCCCTGGAAAGGGACAAAGCCCAGAGGAGGAGGGGCTGGAGGGAGTTTTAGTTTGGGGCTGGCTGGAGACATGGAGTGAAGGGCAGACGTGGTTGTCTGGCTCACTGCCCCCCAAAATGGACCCAGCTGAGGGGTCCTGTTCTCTGCACCTACAAACTCTGTGTTAGACCACGTTCCTGTCGTCTAATAAACCTCTGTTTTACTGGCTGGCTGAGAGTCCCGTCTGATTGCGGAGTTGGGGGGCAGGACCCTCTGGCTTCCCCAGGAGCCTGCCTGGGCGGACTCGCTGTGGGAAGCGCACGGAGGGGCAGAGGACGCTGAATGCTCCGAGGTCAGACCCAGGAAGGTGGAAGCTGTGTGAGCTGTGTGTCCTGCAGACAGGCTGCTCCCAGAAAGGAGACTTCCCCAGAGTCCTGCCTGGCTTCATGGGAGCAGTTCCAGAGCATCGCCCGGGGACGCCGTGACAGCACTCAGCAGCGCTGCCATGGCCAGGAAGCTTTGGGGGGGGAAATGAGCAGGTGGCTTAGTGCCAGCTGAAGGGCTAGTGTCTGCTCTCCAGCTCGAGGGATCGCTCTGAGCTGTCTCCTCCCCACTCTTGGTGTATCGGTGTGGACTGCAGCTCACCACTGCTGCGGGGCAGCTGCTCCTTTCTCGCCTGTTCTTTGTGATGCTGAAGTGAACTCCGTGCAGATCCCCCGTCGGGCTCCTGGGCCCGCTGTATTTATCGAGCTCTGGGCACACCTCTTGCACTGGTAGAGTGCAAAGCATTGTCGTGGGGGATGGAGAAGGCATGGGTATTGCTCTGAAACTCTCAGCCCTGTCGTTTCACCTCAGCCTGGTGCCCGTGGATCCTCGCCATGGGAAGCCAGTGTGTCCTGGTGAGCCGGGATCTCCCCAGGGCTGCACACTGCCTGCCTGGAAACAGGTCTAACTGGGTGCCAGCTTCTTCTGTCTCCTGGCATCTGAGCGAGCTGGTTCCTTCCCTGGGGAAACAACTGCAATGCTGCGGTCATTGCTGCCAACTGCAGCTGGCCTGTTAACTCCTAGGCTTCCAGTTCCCCTGATGCCATGCTGCAGAGTTCCGTAGAACCAGCCAAACAGAGGCAGGCTGCATGTGTGGGGCTGGGAGGTGACATACGCACCCTTCTGAAACACTCCTTTTGGGGGCTCCAGGCTGCCTCAGATTGAGAAGCCAAAACCCGACTGCAATGTCTTCCAGCCAGCCTCCCGAGCCGGAGCCTGACTCCACTGCTGGCCATTGCATGGGGGGCCTGGAAGGGGGAGGGCAGGCAGCTCCCTCTGCCATTCCCAGGGAGATGGGCTCTGCCTTTGCAGCTGTCCTGGGCCTGCCCTTGCCCCTTGACAGACCTCCCCTCTGTGAGTGTCTTATTTTTATGGCAGGTATTGAACTTATTACTGTGCCGGAGGCAAGCAGGTCCCTCGTGTTGCACTTGGGCCATGCTGGCTGCAGGGGGGCAGGAACCTGCAGTGTGCTGCCTGAGGGTGTGCGTGAGAGGGGGACTCTCCCCAGGCCCAGCGCAAAGGCAGGTCTCAGCAGCAGGAGTCCAGCGAGAATCCTTGGAGCCTCCATGGGCCCTGCAGAGCTGGGCTGGGCAGTTTGGGATTCTGGCGGCCCATCCTCACCTGGGGGTTGTGCAACACGCCCAAGGGCATTGCTGCCTGTGGGCTGAGAGTTTGCCCAGGGCTACACCATCTCTTGGCCTGTGCCATTCGTGTGCTGTGGTTTGTCCTGTCCCCCTTCTGGCAAACGTTGGAGCAAGTGGGAGGAACCCCCTGATCTCATTCATCTTCCCAGGGCTGTATTCCCATCTGTTGCCATGGACATGGTTGTACGTTCACTACTGAGCTTTGCAGCAAAAGCTGCTTTACTGTCAACTTGGCTGGTGTGGTTGGGGAGCAAGCCAGCGAGAATGCCCCGGTTTTGCGGGCCCAGCTCTGGGCTGCAGGCATATTTCTGAACTTGGGGAGTGGGAGCCCCCAGTCCCCGAGGGGCCCTTCCCTCTGAGGGCTGGAGGGGATGCTGCTAAGGCACCATGGACCTGCCCTGATGCTCACTTCTCTGCTTTTCCCCTCTAGGATTGGGGGGGCCAACTGTAACTCCTGGGGTTCTGCAGCATGGCCCGTCTTGCCCTCCCCTCTGCTGCTGAGACGTAAGGATCCCAGCATGACCCTGCGGCCTTGGGGGAGTGCAGGGGAATGTGAGGAGGGTTAAGCAAATGGAGGTGCCTGGTGGGAGAATGCAGCACCATGCCCCTCCTTCACCCTGTTGGTCTCTCTCTGTCCGAGCACCCCAGCGCTGCTCTGGGTTCTGCACTCCAGCCACCCTGATGCCTGGGGCTGGGGGAGTGCTGGCTGCCTGTGGAACATGCAACTGTCTCGCTGCTTGGTAGACAGGCGGGTTAACCCAGCTACTGCTAATTAGCACTTATTAGGAACAAATGACAATGGAGGCCTGCTGGCTGCGGCAGGGGTGTGTAACTCTGGCCTGGGACACAGGGCAATTCAGTATAGGGCGATTAACTCATGGTTTGCTCTCCTAGCCAGATCCCTCTTCTCACAGGCTTTCTTGTTTCGGGTGTCACGGCCTCAGGCGTTGCGGGCTGCGGGTCTTCATGGACTGGTCCTCTCCCCCCCGCCCCCGGATGTTATACAGAGCTCAGGGCCAAGCTCAGGGCTCACTGAGGGCAGGACTGCAGAGGGGATACCCTTTCAGAGGCTCTGTGTAATCTGGGGGCATGCCAGCAAATATGGGGCATTGGCAAAGCTGGGTGGGGGCCCAGGACTAGAATGAGGGTGCTGCAGGATTGGGAATGGCCATGGGGATATTGGTGTCTCCTAGAGACAGCCTGATGTGCCTCCTGGGGCAGACAGGAGCGTTCTCTGGGTATTTCCTGATGGCCTCCTGGTTTCTGTAGTGAGAACATGCTGATACACGACTTTTCCTCCTGGAGGATCCTGGAGCCCTCTACAAGCTCGGCGTCTGGCCCTGTGTCCTGGGGGTCCTCTGTCCCACTTGGCTGGAATGGGAGTTTCGGCTAAGCGGGCTCTGCAGTGCTGCATCAGCTGCTGACAGCAGCCACCTCTGAAAGCGAAATGCAGGAGATGTTTAACACTGAGCGTTACAGGGCAGCTCCGAGCAGGAAGTGAAGCTGCAGCATGGTGGGATACAATCGCTCCGACTGGGGTTTGGCCAGAGTGCTGGGGGCTGGCACCCCTGTGGGGAAAGGGCCATGGGGTCGTTAGTGACTGAGCTGTCAGGACCTTGCTTTTCTGTGTCAGCACCAGGGCTCAGCTGCGCAGTTCAGCCCAGTGGTTTTGCTTTCGCACCAACCTGTGCCCACCCCCACCCTGTCTCCCTGAGGGAAGTGCTCCAGAGCCAGGCTCATGCTCCGCAAGTCACCCGGATGCCTCTGCTTCTCCAGGAGTGGGTGGTGCCCTCGCCACGGCAAATCCGCGAGCCCTGCACAGACCTGTCCCGGCTAGCGAAGGGTGCACGCGCAGAGCGCAGCCAGCTGGGAGCGGGAGGCCTGCGCCATCTGCTGGGCACGGTGCGTTTTGGAAGGCTAAGGCAGACTTAAAAAGTCAGGGATTGTTTCTGTGCCTTCGCGTGTGCTGCCCTCCGCGTGCTGGCTGTGCTCACGGGGATACTCGCACCCTTGGGAGCTGCTGCACCACGTTACTCCCCCCAAGCCGGATAGATGAGTGCTGCCACCTTCTCTCCCACGCTGGGGACCCTGTGATCCTGGCCCCCTCTCCTTGGCAGGTCCCAAACACCATGGGCTTATTGGACTCTCGCCAGGTGCCTGTTGGCGAGGAGAGGGTCCTGTCCTACCCCCTAGCACTGAGGTGTGGGGTCCTCTTAGCATAATTCTTCCAGTTTGCTACCAGCCCCCTGAGGAGAGCAGAACAGAGATGCTCTGGTTGGCTTCTCCCCCTGGATACTGCCTGCTCATGCTGTTTCATTGTGCTCAGGCCATAAATACAAACCAGGCCATTCCGCCATAGTTTCCATGGCTGGTTCCTGTGCTCTTGGGATTGGATTCAGGGGGGACAAGAGTTAACGTCCCCCTGTTCTCTCCCACCCTGTGTAAATATTTCACTGCACATGTAAGATGTCAGGGCACTGTTTCTATTCCTATGAGGCTTTGTCAAATGTTTTACCAATGCAGACCAAATGTTGGGCCTGAAATGGGTTTCTCTCTGTCAGGTCCTACATATGGACCCCTCCAGATTTAGGCTGGAATATGTACGGGCATCCATTTGGGGAAGGCAGCCAGAGAGCCGCAGACCCTGTGATCTGGCTGGATCTAGAAGCCTTGCTTGCAGGTACCCCAGTGAGCCAGGCTCGGGGACACCAGTGTTTGGTACCTCGAGACCCAGGAGTATGTGTGAATCCATAAGGTAATGCCATAGTGTGAAAGACACTGGCCTTGCATGCTGGACTTTCTTCCTTAGTGTGTCTCTCTGGTGGTGACGCTCGCACAGGCTCTGGTCACTGCCCCCTAGGCTGAGCAGTTAGAGGACCCCGTGGTTAAAATCTAGCTCTGTCACTGGCAGAGCTGCAGCCAGGGGAAGCTTTTTAAGATGGAACCCAGCGTGGCTGCTTGGAGCAGACTCTTCCCCTGAGGCTGGAGCAGACTCTTCCCCTGAGGCTGGAGCAGACTCTTCCCCTGAGGCTGGAGCAGACACACAGAGGGTAATCCCTTCCCTGAGTCGCTGGCTGCCCCTGCTCTCCAGGAACTCTGGCTGCCAGCAGAGCAAGCAGCCACCTGGGGAGCATGGCTGCATTTCTGCTGCTCCCCTTGCCCTGTTTCCTGCCTGCTGCCCGGAGTGGTTATTTGTGCTCCATGTACACTCCCTATCGCCCAGGCGTTAGTCAGCCAGTGTGGGGCCAGGCTCCTCCCTTTGCTGCTTGTGGAAGAGCTGCAGTTACTTCTTCCGTCTAGCACCCTCCCATGACACAGGCCTGGAGCAGGGTGCAGCGCTGGAATGGGAAGAGCATGTGGAAACCAGTGGGGCTGTCCCCCCCGAGCCATAGAGGTCTCAGCTCAGGAGGGCTCTGGCCCCTCTCGTGTGGGGGTTATCTTTCCCGTGTTCATGCAGGCTTTCCTGTAACACGAGCCTGTGTCCCAAGGCTCCCTGGCCACAGCTGCTGTTCTGCAGGGCCAGGTGCAGTGCCCCGTCCTGTTTCCCCTGGGTAGCTGGCAGTGTGGCGGGTGAGGTGCTCGTGGCAGCCGTGCTCCCCTTGGAGGAGGGTTTCCTTCCGCAGAGCTGCGTTAGCAGCCCGGCTGCCAGACGCCCACATCGCTTCCTCTCCCTGCAGCGAGGCCCTTACCCCGGTGGTGCAGCTCTTCCCATGTGTGCATGCAAAGGCCAGGCAAAGGCGAGTGGGGAGCGGGGGTGGGGGCTGGCGACAGGGAGCAGGGCAGGCTTGCGCTCTGCCTTGCATTCTTTGGCTATTTTTAGGGTGGCCATATCAGGCCAGCTGTCCCTGTGCCTCTGGCTGCAGCGCTGGGGAACTGACACTTGGCTTACCTATCGCCTTACACTAGCTCTCTTCGCAGCGGACGCCCTGCCCGGCTGCCTGCTTGGCCCTCTCCTCTCAGGCGCTGCCAGGGCCCCAGCCCCACCTCGCTGGTAAGGTAGAAGGTTCTCCAGGTAAGGGCTCTTTCCCCTCACATGAGTGCCTAGAATGGGCCCAGAGCTCAGAGGTGGAGCACGCTTGGCTCTCAGGGTGCCCGGCGGGGCCAGCAGGCCACCATTTTAAGGCTGGCCTATTTTTAGATGCTGCCCAGGGTGTATTGGAGACGTGCTGATGTTTCCCAGTCATTTGCCCTGCCGTGGCTCAGTCTAACGGGCATCCAGGCTTTGCAGGTGCCCTTGGGGAAGTCCGCAACATGTGGGCGAGGTGTGATTTCCCTTGTGGCCTGCTGAGAGTGGGGCCAGCTCCTGCCTGCTACGTGGCGAGTGTGGTCCCCGGAGGAGAGCCCTGGTTAACCGTCCTGGGGACTCTAGATGTTAGCAAGTCTGTGTTAGAGAACCCTGCACGGTGTGTTTGTTAACGCTGGCACCTTAGCAAACCCTTTGGAGCTGGGAGGGCTGCTGGGGCAGCCTCTTGGGTGCTTCCCAGTGGCATTGCAGTGCGGGTGGGAAGGTATGGTCCATTGAGCTTGCTCAGCCTTGGCACTGGCCTGCATTGTATGGAGCGGGTAGCCGGAGATTTCTGCTTCCAGGCCCTGCCCTTGAGATGTGCTGGCTGGCAGATTTATTTCTCTAAGCCCCTTTATTTGTCAGCGGTGCTGCTCTGGAGCAGCTTTCCAGGGCCAGAAAGGGCTCTAGTGCAGGCAGGTGTGGGGAGGAGTCAGACCCCTGGAATGTGCGCAGTTAAAAGGGCTATCTCCTAATTCCTGGGCTGCGAGGATGCAGGCTGAGCCAGACTCTGCTGCTCCTCTGGACAGGGCCTGTGATGGCAATGACTTGGGCTGCCTTGGTACCGCCAGTGCGTGAGGCTGCATTGGCTGGGAGATGAGTACAACTGCTCCCACAGCAGGGATTTCCCTGGCTTGGGGCGTTGCTGTGTGCCCACCACCGTGGTGTCTGGGTGCCGGTGAGTTGGTTCCTGGGCGTCACTGAATTCCCCTCTGGATCTGCAGCGTTGGCTTAAGCTAGGGGTAAGCAGTTCTTTTGTCAAGGGCCAAATTTCTTGGTCAAGGTCCAGACTCCAGAGAAAATAATAAGAAATAATAATAATAAAAGTAAATAAAACGATTTTGCAGCCCGTTCAAAAGTGTCTGGAGGTCTGGCTTTGGCCCCCGGTCCACCTACTGATGACCCTAGCTTAAATCTTTGCTTGGGAAAGGACCAGCCTGGAGCCTTTTCCGCCCCCGTCAGGAGCAGTCTGGTGCCTGTGTGATCAGTCTCGTTACCGAGCAGACCCATGGAGAACCGTTCGCTTGCTGTGTCCGGGGGAGCTAACCAGAGCAGTCTGAGCACTGACCCTGCCGATAGAATTCTGGCAAAGCAAAGTGGGACAGAATAAATAACGAAGTATAAATAACAGGAGAGGTAGGAGAACCGGAGACCAATCGAACGCAGGAGGATAAAAAGCAGCTTAGAGCAGCCAGTTTTCTGTGGAACAAGCTCTGGCATTGTAGAAAGCCTGTCAGCATCTCTGTGGCTTACGCTTTTGTTACCAAGGCGGGTGCATTAGCCGGGACCCCAGCCACACGTGCAGTGTAGGCTGTGCTGAGGGGCAGCAGCAGTACCTGCCTGCACGTAGCCCTGCCGCTGTGGGGCTGTGTGGGAATTGCTGCTGGCCAGGCCAAGGCTGTGGAGTGGTGCTGCCCAGCACCTTGCAGCACTGGCAGAAGGCTCACGGCAGCCACGTGCCAACCAGGAGCCGGGCCGCAGCCTGCTGGCGTCACCGTCGCCCGCTGTGTCCCTTTCCTCCCTGCTGTCTGGGGTCGGTTGAGTAGTGAAGCTGGCGCATGCTGGTCTTGTGTGAGAGGGAGACCCCCTGGAGAAGTCAGTACTTGGCTGGGGCTGGCTCTGGGGAGAGGCTCTCCTCTGACATGGGGCTGGCCTCATACGGGGACTGTCTGACGGAGCCGGAAGCAGGAAACCAGACAGATGCCTCTGCCTCCAAATTTGTGGTCAGAGTTTCGACAAGTGTATCGAGTTCAAATTCCTGGGAGGGGAGGGGAGGGGAGGCAGCAGCTCACTTCCCCAAAGGGATTCCCTCCCACAGCCTGATCTGAGCCCTGCGTACAAGGGTCTGGGCGGATCCTGCCTGGCACTGCCCTCATACAGTTGTTGCCCAGGGGCTGGGCGGTCCCCAAGCCACTCATTGCCCTGTTTGGGCTCACCGAAATGCCAGTGAGTGGTGGTTGGCAGCCAGCAACACTGACATGCAGTCAGCATCTCAGGATAAATGGTGAGTGCCATGGTAGGGGCCGGCTGGGGAAGGGAGGGATGCCCAGTGGGACGAGGTCACTCCTCCTCAGAGTTTGCTAGCTCATGCCACAGGCTGGCTCACAGGGCTGCGGGGCATCTGTCATAGCTAGTCACCAGTCCAGATCCAGCAGTGACCAAAGGATATCGTCATCTGATGTCAGCTGCCCCCGGTGGGTCCCTTAGTGGGCCAAGTGCCCATGTCACCAAAGTGTCCAGGCAAGCTCATTGTAATGACCCCTTGTAGCTCTTCTCGGTAGAGGGGTGGGCAGGGACTGGTCCCCTCACTCCAGAGACTTTGCTGCAGGGCTGAGGCATGCTGGGGTGGGGTGGGGTGGGGGGAGCTTGTCCTGCTGCTGTGCCTGTTTTCTGGCTGCACATCTCCAGAGCCGTCTGGCAGCCTCCCCAGTGCTATGTTCCCCTGGAGCGGGGAACCTGCTGGGCTTGCTGGGGAGGTGCAGAGCAGCCTGAGGCAGGGCCGGGGGGGCCGTTGTTACTGTGGGGCCGTTCCGTTCACCCCGGCTGAGAATGAGCGAGAGTGCCTGTGAAATGCACTTTCCATGGGGATTTCAGTGTCAGCCCCGGCCCTGGAGAGCTTCGGCTGGGAACGGCTCCTCCTGCAGGGATCTGGGGCAGGGTGGCATTTGGGTTTCAATGTATTTAAACCTCCCTCCCTGCCCACTCCCTGTTGAGCCCCCAAGTCACTCACAGACTCGCAGGGCGAGAGCCCTGTTCTGTTTCTTTGGGTCACAGTGGCCAGAGCGCAGCTCAGACAGGATCCTGTGGGGCTCACTGGATTTGTTGGGGGGTGCGATCTCCAGGACCTTCCTGTCTGCCTGCCCTTCCATGTCATGGGCAGGAGGGCGACTGTGTATCTCACAAGGGGTGCTGGAGGCAAAGCTGTTCTCTGAATCCACCGGGGGTAGCCAAGTGTAGCACACTCCTGGGGGATGGGGCGAAGGCATCACTGCCCAGCAGCATGCCCTCTGCTCTGCCTAGCGCTCTCTCTCTCTCTTGAGTGGCATGAGGCCTGAGGAGAGGGTATGGAACGACCAGAAAGCTTAATAAATCTGCTTGGTTTCTGTTTTTAAAAGTGGGGTGTGGGTCCCTGGGGGCCTGAGTGCAGGAGCTGGGAGCTCTGGCAGCTCAGCCAAAGGGATGGGTGGGTGATGAAATCCATTCTCCAGGGCAGGCTTGGGGCACTGGCGTTAAACAGGAGTTAACAGAGAGAGCAAACCCTTCAGAGGGGTAAACCTTTGAAAGTCCCTTTCCCTCGTGGTGGCTGGAGTGTCCCCCTTTCGTCTCGCTAGCTCTGCACTTCTCCCAGGCTAGACGAGATTGGAACGCCTAAGGGACAAGCCAGCACCTCGCCCGTCCCCCAGGCCTCCCAGAGAGCTGATTTCTGTAACGCCTGGCTCTAGCTGACTGGTCCCGTGATGATGGGCATCCAAGGACAGTTAGTGCCAATGGAGGCTGTGGCAGTTGCCAGGAGGCCACTGTTTTCGGCTCACCAGGTTTCTGCTGGTGGAGAACTGCGGAGCTGTCACTTGTGCGCTCCCGCCATCCTGGGCTCCAGGCCTCGCTCGGCGCTCTAACAATTCCACCACCTGTAAGTCCTTGCGCATCCCTGCTGGAGCCCAGCACCTCCCATATCTTCATCCGTCAGGCAGGCTGGCTGAGCCTTTCAGGCTTCCATCCGCACCTGCAGTGCAGGTTGTGACGCAGCAGGGCGGGGGCGTTTCACTGGGGATGGGAGACCTGAGAGCCTGTCACCTGAGCCAGGAGGGGGACGGGGAGGTAACACCTCTGCTCTGCCCGGGAAGGTGGACAAAGGCTGCAGGAGAGAGCCTGCTGGGGGGGTTTAGTTTCAGTTTGGTGCTAGGTGGTGGAACACAGGGAACCCCAGAGCTGCGGTCTAAGCTCCCTGCCCCCCCAGAAGGACTTGACTGAGGGGTCCTGGTTGTACCCACAAGCTCTGTTTTAGACTGTGTTCCTATTGTCCAATAAACCTTCCATTTTACTGGCTGGCTGAGAGTCTCAGTGAATCCCTGGGAGAGGGGTGCAGGCCCCGGACTCCCCCACACTCTGTGACAATTGGTGGCAGAGGTGGGATCTACTGCACCCCGTGAACGGCGCTTCCTGCAGTAAGTGACTGGGGAACAGTAAAACGAAGGGGGATTGACGGGGACCAGGCATGCTGAAGATTCAGAGAGACGGTTAACCCCTGGGAGTGCGTGACCAGAGAGAAGGACTTTCGCAGTAACAGGGTCCCCCGGGGGGATTGCAGCGAGCGGTCCCAGGGGCGGAGGAGTCTGCAGCTCGACCCTGGCAAAGAGGTGGTGACCTCAAGGACTGGCACCCTCGGGGTTCTTCCTGGAAACCGTGGAAAGCTGCCCAGCCTGCGAGTGGCCAGCAGGGAGATGTACGCTAAACGCCTTAAGAGTGACCTGGTGGAGCTGTGCAAGCAGAGGGGGCTGTGCAATGGGAGGTCCACCAAGGAACAGCTGATTGCCCAGCTGGAGGAGAGGGATCGCTTGGATGACCCGATCCCTGTCCCTGAGAGAAGCTGCCCGGCGGACGCAGCATGGGCCCTGGGGCCTGACCGGGCTGGGAGGGGTCAGACTGCCCCCGAGGACATCCCAAGACCCTTCCTACCTAGGCCTGGGGGAGGGGTTAGGGGAAGCCCAGCGAATACCGAGGGCACCCTGACCCTGGCAGCCAGCAGGGGATTCTCCCAGAAGAGCTCCCCATCCCTGGAGCGGAGGCGGCTGGAATGGGAGAGGGAGATGAAAATGAGGGAGCTGGAGGATCCTGAAAAGCAGTGTCAGCATGAGGAGAAGGAGAAGCAACGTCCTCATGAACTGGAGCTGGCCAGGCTGAGGAGCAGTGGGGCCCCGGCTGCGGTGAGTGAGGGGGAACCCAAGACTGCAAGGAGCTTTCATAAGTGCTTCCTGGCCCAGCGGAAGGAGGGGGAGGACATAGATAGCTTCCTGACGGCCTTTGAGAATGCCTGCAAGATACACAGGGTTGACCCTGCAGACAGGCTCCAGTTTCTCACCCCCTTACTGGACCCCAAAGCCGTGGAGGTGTACAGCCGAATGACAGGGGCGGAGGCAGGGGACTACGAACTGTTCAAACAGGCCCTGCTCCGTGAGTTTGGGCTGACCCCCGAGATGTACCGAAGAAGGTTCCGGAGTCGGCGTAAAACGCCTGAGGTCACCTACCTACAACTGGTCAACCGGATGCAGGGATATGCCCGCAAGTGGACAGCTGGGGCCCGAGCTAAAGAGGACCTGCTTGACCTAATCGTACTGGAGCAACTGTATGAACAGTGCCCTTCCGACCTGAGGCTGTGGCTGGTGGACAAAAAGCTAGAGAACCCCCAGCATGCAGGGCAGCTGGCCGACGAGTTTGTGAACAGTCGGACAGGGGGTAACAGGGAGGAGTCCCAAAAGAACAGCCCCCCCCCCCCAATGCAGAGTCACCATGGGACCTCCCAGCGGGGAAATAGGGAGAACCCCCTCCCAAGGGGAACGCCTGGCGTCAGGACCATCCGATCCGCTCGAGGGGACCAACGTGATCTGAGCTGCTATCACTGTGGCCAGAGAGGCCACGTACGGACCCAGTGCCCCAGGCTCAGGGACAGACTGAGCAGACCCAACCTACCCAGGGTTAACTGGGTAGGGACCCAGCTGGACGAGGGGCAGACGACCCAGGAAAGGGGGGCTACCAGTTTACCACCTGCCCCGGAGGGAAGAATACCCCAGGCCAGCTCCGCCAGAGGGCTGGAGGCTCTGGACTCAGGGTGCTCGGTTTACAGGGTGGGCGCGGGGCTGTCCCTCCGGAGAGAGTGCCTTGCTCCCCTGGAGGTGGATGGGAGGAAGGTCAATGGATACTGGGATATGGGCGCGGAGGTGACGCTGGCCCGGCCCGAGGTGGTGGCCCCAGATCGGGTGGTGCCCAACACCTACCTGACCCTGACGGGGGTGGGTGGGACCCCATTCAAGGTGCTCGTGGCAAGGGTACACCTGAAATGGGGGGCAAGGAGGGCCCCAAGGATGTGGGGGTGCACCACCATTTGCCCACTGAGGTTTTGATGGGGGGGACCTAAATCGCCAAGCAAGCCCCAGACCGCCCTGGTTGTGACCCATAGCCAGAGCCGGCAAGGGGCACTGCGTCCCAACCTTGGGGTGGGTACCACACCGGAGGCGCAGGACCCTACCCTGGTGGGGAGGGAGCGCCAAGAGGCATGGCTCAGAGAGGTTGTGTCCTCAGACCCGGCCAATGAGAGGGAAGCGGTCCCCATCCCTTCCCCAGCCGCTGGGTTCCAGGCCGAGTTGCAGAAAGATCCCTCCTTGCAGAAGCTCAGGGACCTGGCCGACCTCAGTGTGGTACGGACCAGGAGGAGAGGTTGCCAGGAGAGGTTCCTGTGGGAGAAGGGTTTCCTGTACCGAGAATGGGCTCCCACAAGGGAAGTAGAGTCCTGTGGGATCAGGAGGCAGCTGGTCGTCCCCCAGAAGTATCGCCGCAAGCTCCTGTACCTGGCCCATGACATCCCCCTCTCAGGGCACCAGGGAATCCGGCGCACCCGGCAGAGGTTGCTACAGAACTTTTACTGGCCTGGGGTCTTTACCACTGTCCGGCAGTATGGCCGATCCTGTGATCCCTGTCAGAGGGTGGGGAAGGCCCGGGACAAGGGGAAAGTGCCTTTGAGACCTTTGCCCATCATAGAGGAACCTTTCCAGAAGGTGACCATGGACATAGTGGGACCTCTGAGCAAGACGACCCGGTAGGGGAAGAAATACATTCTGGTGGTGGTAGATTTTGCCACCCGCTACCCCGAGGCAGTGCCCTTAGCTTCCATTGAAGCAGACACCGTGGCAGATGCGCTCCTGACCATTTTCAGCTGCGTGGGGTTCCCCAAGGAAGTCTTGACAGACCAAGGGTCCAACTTCATGTCGGCCCTGCTCTGGTGCTTGTGGGAGAAATGTGGGGTCCGGCACAACTGGGCCTCAGCTTATCACCCCCAGTCCAATGGGCTGGTGGAGAGGTTCAATGGGACCCTAAAGATAATGCTGAAAACCTTTATGAACTAGCACCCGCAGGATTGGAACAAGTACTTACCTCACCTGCTGTTCGCGTACAGGGAGGTGCCCCAGGAGTCTACTGGATTTTCGCCTTTCGAACTGTTATATGGAAGGAGGGTGAGGGGCCCCCTGGACATGATGAGAGACGAGTGGGAGGGGAAGGCCACTCCCAAAGGAGAGTCAGTGGTGGAGTATGTCCTGACCTTCCGAGAGAGACTGGCTGAACTCATGGGCCTGGCCAGGGAGAATCTGGCCAGAGCCCAGAAGAAGCAGAAGGTCTGGTATGACCTCAGGGCGCGGGCCCATGCCTACACCACCGGGGATCAGGTGATGGTTCTCATCCCTGTGAGAAAGAACAAACTACAGGCCGCCTGGGAGGGCCCTTTCAAGGTTGTCAAGCAGCTCAATGAGGTAAACTATGTGGTGGTGCTGTCTAACCGGGCGCACCACCGCCGGGTGTACCATGTGAATATGATGAAGCCATACTATGCCAGGGGGAATGTGGTGTTGGCCGTGTGTGGACATTGGGAGGAACAGGGAGATGACCCTTTAGTAGATCTATTCCCTGGGACCAGAGCTGGTTCATCCCTGGAAACAATTCCCCTCTTGGATCAGCTAACCCCTGCCCAGCAAGCTGAGGTCAGGGGGGTGCTGCATCTGTACCGACAGTTGTTTTCCAACCAGCCTGGACGCACTAATCTGACTGTCCACCGGGTGCAGACAGTGTCGCACCCGCCGATAAGATGCTCCCCCTTCCGAGTCACAGGGAAAACTGCTCAGGACTTGGAAAGAGAGGTCAGGGACATGCTGGCTTTGGGGGTGATCTAGCCATCTGCCAGCCCTTGGGCCTCGCCAGTGGTGCTGGTCCCCAAAAAGGACGGGTCGGTCCGGTTCTGTGTGGACTATCGGAAGCTCAATGCCATCACTGTATCTGATGCCTACCCCGTGCCCAGGCCTGATGAGCTCCTAGACAAATTGGGAGGAGCTCGATACCTTACCACCATGGACCTTACAAAGGGCTACTGGCAAGTGCCGCTGGATGCAGATGCCCGGCTGAAATCGGCCTTTATCACCCCTCTGGGGCTCTACGAGTTCCTGACTCTGCCTTTCGGCCTCAAGGGAGCGCCGGCCACCTTCCAGCGCCTGGTGGATCAGCTACTGAGGGGGATGGAGAGTTTTGCCGTGGCGTATATTGATGACATCTGTGTCTTTAGCCAGACCTGGGAGGACCACGTGTCCCAGGTTAGACAAGTGCTGGACCGACTCTAGGGGGCTGGGCTGACAGTAAAAGCGGAGAAGTGCAAGGTGGGGATGGCTGAAGTATCTTACCTGGGCCATCGGGTGGGGAGCGGCCGCCTAAAGCCGGAACCAGCTAAGGTGGAGGTGGTCAGAGACTGGCCCGCTCCCCACACCAAAAAGCAGGTCCAAGCCTTTATTGGGTTGGCAGGATACTATCGAAGGTTTGTGCCCCGCTTTAGCGTCATAGCCACCCCCATCACCGAGCTATGCAAGAAGGGGAAGCCAGACAAGGTGGTCTGGACCGAGCAGTGCCAGGAGGCTTTCCGGGCACTGAAGGAGGCTCTGGTCAGTGGCCCAGTTCTGGTAAACCCAGACTTTGACAAACCCTTTATGGTGTTCACTGACGCCTCAGACACGGGACTGGGGGCGGTATTAATGCAGGAGGATGAAAAGGGGGAGAGACGCCCCATCGTGTACCTGAGCAAGAAGCTGCTACCCCGGGAGCAACACTACGCGGCCATCGAGAAGGAGTGCCTGGCCATGGTGTGGGCCCTCAAGAAACTAGAGCCCTATGTCTTCGGGCAGCACGTCACCGTGTACACCGATCACTCTCCCCTGACCTGGCTGCACCAGATGAAAGGAGCCAACGCCAATCTCCTGAGGTGGAGCCTGCTCCTGCAGGAGTATGACATGGACGTGGTCCATGTGAAGGGAAGTGCCAACCTGATAGCGGATGCGCTGTCCCAAAGAGGGGGCCCCGAACTTCCCCAGGTCACTGGTCAGAGTGACCCCGCTCAGTTCAGTCTCGAAGCGGGGAGAGATGTGACGTGGCAGGGAGGGGGGACTGTTGACTTGGGAATGTGGCAGGGGCGTTTCACTGGGGATGGGAGACCTGAGAGCCTATCACCTGAGCCAGGAGGGAGACGGGGAGGTAACACCTCTGCCCGGGAAGGTGGACAAAGGCTGCAGGAGAGAGCCTGCTGGGGGGGTTTAGTTTCAGTTTGGTGCTGGGTGGTGGAACGCAGGGAACCCCAGGGCTAGGGTCTAAGCTCCCTGCCCCCCCAGAAGGACTTGACTGAGGGGGTCTTGGTTGTACCCACAAGCTCTGTTTTAGACTGTGTTCCTATTGTCCAATAAACCTTCCATTTTACTGGCTGGCTGAGAGTCACAGTGAATCCCAGGAAGAGGGGTGCAGGCCCCAGACTCCCCCACACTCCGTGTGTGACGAAGTGGGACTGTTCTTAATGTTTCCTCTGAATATTGTGGGGGTGCCTCAGTTTCCCCTAGGCAGTTCTTAAGTATCTAGGTGGTGGGGTAAGGGTGTATGATCATTGCAGAGCCCTAGAGGGCAGGTGTGTGCAGGGGTCTGGACACAGAGAATGGCCAACACCCTGTTTCCTGGCAACTGATGCTCCCCCCCTCCCCCCCCACAAGGTGAAAGCTGAAGGGTTGGAGAACAAGGGAATCAGGTGACCACCTGGCCCAGGAAAGGGACAAAGCCCAGAGGAGGAGGGGCTGGAGGGAGTTTCAGTTTGGGGCTGGCTGGGACATGGAGTGAAGGGCAGACGTGGTTGTCTAGCTCACTGCCCCCCAAAATGGACCCGGCTGAGGGGTCCTGTTCTCTGCACCTATAAGCTCTGGTTTAGACCATGTTCCTGTCATCTAATAAACTTCTGTTTTACTGGCTGGCTGAGAGTCCTGTCTGTCTGTGGAGTTGGGGTGCAGGACCCTCTGGCTTCCCCAGGAGCCCTGCCTGAGCGGACTCACTGGGGGAAGCACACGGAGGGGCAGAGGATGCTGAATGCTCCGAGGTCAGACCCAGGGAGGTGGAAGCAGTGTGAGCTGTGTGTCCTGCAGACAGGCTGCTCTCAGAAAGGAGACTTCCCCAGAGTCCTGCCTGGCTTCATGGGAGCAGTTCCAGAGCATCGCCCAGGGACTCCGTGACACAGGTGTAATTGGACCCATGGGGCAAAATGCTGGCATTAGCTTACTCCATTGTTGATTTCCGTGCTTGTGGTTTGAATGGAGAGATGGTTCCTTGTCAGGACAGGTGTAGCTCCTGGGGGTGCCTAGTGCCACACAGCATGGCTGCATGTTATCAGCTGTGTGCTCGTACTGTGGGGGAAATCAGTGAGAGTGACCCTGTGTGTGTGTGTGTATTCGCTCCATTGTGTTGCTTGGTATTGTACATCCAGGGCTGTGAGCTCTCTGGGGCAAGCGTAGCCCTGTGCACACTTCAGGTGCCACATGTTAGTGATAAAAAGGAAAGGGTGTAGTTCAGCTAGGATGCTTGTTTCCTCTCCAGGCGCTGGAGAAGCCAGACTTTCTTGAGCTGCTGGACTCTGGGCTGAGTTGCATCCTCGGGAATTTGCCTTACCGCTGTGTAGCCAGCGTAAATGCTGCGCTCTCTATTTTACACAGCGCAATTTCTCCTCTTTGCCAAAGGCCAGAGCTGTATGTAAGAGTTGGCAGGCTGCGCGCCTCTCCCCTCAATCCATGACCAATCAGGAGGGGAAGCAGTGACCCTGCCCTAGTCCTGGAGGGCGTAATGGGGGCACTTGGTATAGATCTGCCTTGTGTTTATGTTTTACTTAGAGTTGCTGCTTAAATCCCAGTAAGTCCTCGGGGTAGATGCGTGTGAGTGCCGGGGTTCCTGCTGGAACGTGGAGCGATACCAGCCGCTGAGCCCTGATGACTGGGCTTGTCTTGTGCTGCTGTTCTCCTGGAAAGCTGGTGCTGAAAACATCAAGGGCAGGAGCAGCTTTTGGCTAATTAACAGGTTTTCTTCTGTTTTCCTATCTCCCAATCGAGTCTTTGCTGCGAGTTGCTGTCTGGAGACATGGCTGAGGTTTGGTTCTCTGACTGGCTGTTCTCCCCGTGTGAGAGCGTTCAGTCCGGCTCTGTTCTCGTGCCTTCGTCTTGTAACATCCCTCATTTTACAGAATTTGTTGTTTTAAATTTCCCTGGAGAGCTTCCCCCTTTCCCTGTCTTACTCCCGTATGCACCCCAGGCATGGCCCAGCACCCCTGCTGAATGGCCATGTGCCTGGCCCATCATTCCTCTCTAGGAAGAAGCAAGATCATCGCTTGAATGTAAGTTTCACCTCTCCCCTCTCTTCCTCCCAGTCAGGGCAGCTGTCCCGGTTCCAGCTCCCTGTGACGTCGCCATGGCCTTCTCTTCACGGTTTGCATTCTGGGAACAAAAGGGAAGTCTCGCTTGTGTTTGCCGCCCCTGCCATGCTCAGCCTTTGTGCAGTTTGTGTGCCCAGCAGACAGCATGTTACCAGGAAGCTGCTCCTAGTTTGCCCAGTTTGGGGAACGTTCGGGATGAGGAGTCCCCCCTTGCTCGCAGTGGGGGCGGGGCGGGGCGGGCACAGCAACGCAGCATGCATGTCCGGCCCTTGTTTGCAAAAGCTGTTTGAAAGTTTCTGCCTGGTGCAATGTGCTGCTCACCTTGGGTGCAATTCCCCCAGTGCAGCGGGCCAGCACAAGGCCTGACATGGGATTTCAGGGATGTCCTCTGCACAGGGGCCAAATTCCCCCCTTGTGAACTGAGCAAACTGGGAGCTGCCCCCCCATCATTAACATCTGCCTGGTAAATAACCCGTGTTAAGCAGCACTAACATCTGGGCTCCTGGTCCAGCTGTGCTACAAGAACATTACTGTAACCTTGGCTTTGGGGTCTGTGCAGGGAGGCAAAGAGGAGAGCCCACAGCTGCTGTGCGGTCGTTCACTCTTGCAAATGAAGTGGCTTTGATGCTCTGGAGTGACATGTGCAGGAGCAATGCCCAAGCCAGCAGGAGCCGTTGTTGGGGTAGCGGGGGCTGAGCTGTACTCTCAAGTGCCAGCAGTAACCCAAGCTGGTGAGGAAGGATTCCCATCTGTGCACTGACCTCAGCTTGTGAGACTTCTTTTGTACCATGAGTCAAGCTGAATCTAAATGCAGTTGCTGAGCTCCAGGGTGGGGATCTCCTTGGGGTGTTGTTTAAATGCTTTGGAGAAGCTTCCCAAGGTGTAGTCATAGCTCCTGATCCGGAAAGCACCGGTCTCTGGGGGCCCGAGTGCAGTGTGGGAGCCATGGCTTCGCTGGCTGAGAGGCTGGGTGCCCTGGAAGCAGAGAAATGGTGAGGCACTGAAGCCTGTTACATCCTGAAACCCAAGTTTTACAGTAGCTGTGTATGGGGGGGCTGAGTTCCCCCTTGTACCATGGCATTGGGGGACTACCCCAAGGAGAGGTTACTAATGCATGGCCTGAGTGGGTGAATTACTAATGCCGCCAGTGGCCCGCTTGTGACTGACAGTTTTCACAGAAGATGTTCCTAACCACATTTACTTCTAACCGTTGCCATTTGCTTCATGGGGGGGTGGGGGAGAGACTGTACTTCCCTCAGCTAAAGCTGGGGGACAGCAGTCAGCTGTGAATGCTGCTCAACAGGGATGGGAATAGCTGAAATCCCACTTCCTGGGGATGCATTCAGCCAGGGCACAGGGGTTAGGTAGGCTTCAAGGAGAAACAGCTGAATGCAGGGACTATTGACTCTGTAACTCTCATACTGTATTTCATGTGAAGGTTTCTCCCACTGCTTTCTGTTCTAATGGCCTCTCTTAGGGTCTGATCCTAGAACCAGTGAAGTCCATGGGAGTTGCTCCATGGTTTTCAGTGAACTTTGGATCAGGCCCGTAATTGGGTTCCCAGTTAAGATGGCGTATCTTGGGCGATGGCTTGCCCTGACTAGAGATCAGCTAGTGACTGGGGAGTTTCTGTGCTTCCTGCTGCCGGGGACCCCTTGTTGCTAACGCAGCGCAGGGCACAACCACACAGGCCAAGGAAAATCTCTTCCCTATTAGTCTGTCATCCGTTGTAGAGAGGCCTTTTCAGAGCACTGCCAGGTTTAAAGAAGCCCTGGTCACCGCTTGCTTTCCCTGGAATTTTCCAGGGTGGGCGAAGGCGTGCGCTTGTATTCACCAGCGCTTCCTAAAAGGCCGGCTGCTGGAGAGATTAGCTGATGACGTTTAACATGCAGTCTGTTGTCTGATGTGGTACGAGCAGGGGCACCTCATGAGAAGCCAGGTCACTTTCCTTATCTGAGCACTTGGCTTTTCATTTGTTACTCAGTTTAGCTCAGTTGTCAGAGCTAAACTGAGTAACAAGCAGAAAGATAGAAACCCTCCTGGGGAGGGGAAACGGGGCTTTAGTTGCCAGCCAGGTCACCAACTGCAAATTCAGTCCCTCCTGTTTGACGGAGCTTAGCTGCTGTGAGCTATGGAGCATGTTGGCATGTAGCTGACCTAGGGCAGCTGAGCCTCCTAGGCGGAGTGGCGTTACAAAGCCATGCAGGAGGAGTGTTTCAGTGTCATCTCTGCTTTCTCCCCCTCAGCAGGCTTGGTGAGGTTTTTGATTTTGAAATAATTGGGAAACATTTTTTGCATTCGTTTCCAATGCTTGTGAATGTAAGGGAAGCCATAAGCTTTACTGTGTACTGAATGCACCTTCAGGGTCCCTGGCTTTGCCGTGGCCTATGCCTCATACTTCAGAGGAAGGCACAAAAGTTCCCCCATAACACACTCCATTGTCTAATGGTGTCCCTTGGGTGGCTGTTGTTTCCTAAGCCCCACAAGCAACCCCTATTTGCTCTGAAGCATGAGTATCAGTCGTCCTTGTAACTTTCTTCATGCTAATATATCTGCTAATGCTACTCTTGGTTTCATAACTCTTGTCATCTTTGAACCTTACTAAGCTGTTTGCCCCAGCGTCCTGCAGTGGTGAGTTCCGGAGGTCCTGCTTCTGCTTGAACTCTTGTGGTCGCAACAGTGAATTGCACAAGAATGGGAGCAGCCTAAGCCGAAGTCTCTGGAAGCAGCCGCACCACCCCCCAGCTCTGATCTCAGCCACGCTCGTGTGCTCAAAGTGCTAGATGAAAGTGTGTGTGAGAGAGAGTCTGGAAGTCCCTTTGAGAGTTCTGGCTGAAATGTGCCCCTCTTCTCTGTTTATCCCCCAGGTTAAGGATGAGGACAAACTTTTATCTGTGAAAAGAACTGGGAAAGAGGATGGGGCAGTAAGTGTGGGATCGGGGGGCTAGCTTTGAGTGTTGCATCCTACTTGTGCTAACTCACAGGCCCAGACAACCTCCTCTGAGACCCAAAGGCCATTGACGGCAGGTACCGGGCCAACTCTGCTTAACAGGCAGTTTGCGCTTCGGGCTGGTACTAGCACTGCTGGCATCAAAGAGGTGGCCCCAGGGTGGCGTGCTGCTTCTGGCTCTGGGACGTTACCCACCCAAGGTGGTGAGCCTCTGGTTCAGCAAAGCTGCTGCTGCTGTTTTTCCTTTCAGAGGGCGCGATTCCTCCAGTGAGGAGGAAGCTGCTGTTCCCAGGCCCAGTGGGCTGGTGTGACAAAGTGGGACTGTTCTTAATGGTTCCTCTGAATAGTGTGGGGGTGCCTCAGTTTCCTCTGTGCAGTTCTTAAGTATCTAGGGGGTGGGGTAAGGGTGTATGATCCTTGCAGAGCCCTAGAGGGCAGGTATGTGCAGGGGTCTGGACACAGAGAATGGCCGACACCCTGTTTCCTGGCAACTGATGAGATGGTGAGAGCTAAAGGGTTGGAGAACAAAGGAATCCGGTGACCTCCTGGCCCGGGAAAGGGACAAAGCCCAGAGGAGGAGGCTGGAAGGAGTTTCAGTTTGGGGCTGGCTGAGACATGGAGTGAAGGGCAGACGTGGTTGTCTGGTTCACTGCCCCCCAAAATGGACCCAGCTGAGGGGTCCTGTTCTCTGCACCTATAAGCTCTGTTTTAGACCATGTTCCTGTCGTCTAATAAACCTTCTGTTTTACTGGCTGGCTGAGAGTCCCGTCTGACTGTGGAGTTGGGGGGCAGGACCCTCTGGCTTCCTCAGGAGCCCTGCCTGGGCGGACTCGCTGTGGGAAGCGCACGGAGGGGCAGAGGAGGCTGAATGCTCCGAGGCCAGACCCAGGAAGGTGGAAGCTGTGTGAGCTGTGTGTCCTGCAGACAGGCTGCTCCCAGAAAGGAGACTTCCCCAGAGTCCTGCCTGGCTTCGTAGGGAGCAGTTCCAGAGCATCGCCCGGATACTCCAGAGCTGGGTGCAGCTCCCTCTGGGGGCAGCTTTTCACAACCCTGGGTAGGTCAGAGAGGCTCTGCAGTGGTTCTGGGGTGAATCCCATGTGGTGGTGCCCAGGCTGCCCTGCCACGTGCTGCTCTGAGCCATCGGGCCAGCCTGCACCCCTCACCTAGTGCCTTGCTTATTGGGGGTCAGGGAGTGTGATTCTGTGGCTGCGGCTGGTTACCTCGGAGACAGGATGGAAGTAGAACGGGATTTGATTGGCTGAGCATGAGATGCAGGCAGAAGTGGTCGCTGAGCAGGTTGTCGTGTCATTCTGCCTGTAGGATGCTGACCCCCAGGGCCTGGGGGCAGATCTCTCTGTGCTAATGAGGGTGGAGCTGAAGAAGGGGGCATCAGCTGACTTGAGGGGATGGCTGGTTGTTGCACTAAGGCTCAGAAGCGTGGTTCACCTCCCAGCAGGGTTGCTCTGTGCTCCTCGCCAGGCTTATCCGTGGAGTGGTGGCAAGTTATTGGGATGGTCTTTCACATGCACCCTTGAGAGCCCGGGCTTGCTCTGCTGTGCAGGGCTAGTAAAGGTCCTGGGACATGCTCCGTCAGTGTCCTTCTGCTGCCTCCTGTCCCCACACCAAACTTTCTTTTCTTTCCTCTGTTGTTGTGGGCACGAGCTGCCTGGCTCCTCCGCAGAGATGGCTGAATTCCAGAGGTGGATCAAGTGATTCCTGTATATTGGTGGTTAGCAAAACTGTGTGGGACCCCTCCGGAGGAAAGAAATGACAAACAGTGCTGGTAAAGCGGTAATCTTACCAAAGTCCCAGCTTGTCTTGCTGGGACTGTATTGCTATAAAAGTGACTTTACAGAAAGATCCATACAGCATCATCACTAATCTGCATGACTGACAGATTGGGCTGGGTGCAGCCTCCTCTCCTCCAGTCCCATGTCCAGAGAGCCATCCTGCTGTTCAGACACAGCGCAGGCTGCGACAGTGGACCTGTGGGGATGCTGCCCTCTGACACCCAGCCGTGTCACCTCTCACTTCAGTGGCGTTAATCAGCGAACGTCTCAATTGATGCGGTATCAGCAGGCACGTCTCTGGCGCTGGGAACGTTGATCCCATGTGGGCTGCTGCCGGCTGACCCTTTGGGAGCTCCTCTGCGTGCTTGCTCTTCCCCAGCTGACAAGACGGCTGGCTTGCAGCCACTCGGCACAGACCGGCCACCCGATCGCCGCCGGGTCCAGGGGCCGTGGGACACGTCTTGCCTTTCCAGGGGATCCCTGTTCCATGCCAGGGAGGAGTTTGCCCATAAGGTATTTGCAGTCATGGTCCATCCAGCTCAGCCAGAAGCAAATGCCACAGCATTTCCCATGGGCGCGAAGCTGAGCTGGCTTTCTTGGGAGCTGCTCTCCAGAGCAGCACGGTGCACAAGAGAGGAGCAGGGGTCCGTCACCTGCCTCACTTTACCTGTCATAAGCCATGTTCCCTCTGAATGCCTTCTGCTGTGGGCCTCTGTCCTGCCTGCCGGGGCTTGGGGCAGTGCCCTGTGTGGTGGGGAGTGAAGTGCACAGTGGACACCCCCGGAGAGGCTGGTTTTGTGAGTGCTTTGCCTTGCCGGTCAACTTGCTGCAGAGTGTTTCTCAAGGCAGGTTGTGCTGCAGTGCAGTGTGTTAAGGAGGCTAGATTGCAAGTCTAACGTATTTATCTCTGCTTCAGATCTCACCGGTGTGCGACCCTCTCTGGCTAGGAGCGGTGACACATACGGTGGGGCTGGGACTGATCCAGTCTCTTTAACCTGGATTTTGTCACCACCTGCTGTGCAAGGTTAACCCGTTGGGGGCTTGGCTGCTCACTCAGACAGGTGCTCTGCTGCCTGCTGGTCTCTTTCCACCTTCAGCACATCTCCTCTTTCCTGGGTTGGCTTTAATGGAGCGTTGGGGGATGGGATTGTCTGGGGGTCGATAAAAGGTTCTCGTGTGGTTTGCATGAGGAATAACGTCATACACGATGGTAAATGAGCAGGGAAGGAAATTCCAAGGCGTGCCCTGTTAGTGGGGCACCGATTTGCAGGGAGAATTGCTGAGTGTGTGAACATGCTGCAGAACCCCGGCTGCTGTTCCAAACCTGTTGGCCAGGTAGATCATCTCTCCCCCCCCTCACCCCCCCCCCACCCCTTTGAAGAGAAAGCTAAATGGAGAGTGCAGCTTCCTGGACAAGGCTGGAGAGGCTTTTCTGAGCCCTCAGCTTTGAGCGGTGGGGCATTACTGGCAGCAGTTAGGGAAAAGAAAGCTGCAGTGGGGTGGTGAGATGCTGCCCCGCATGGTAGCAGCCCAGACGCAGACTCTAGCTGGCTTTGTTCCTACCTCTCCGGAGTATCAGCCGCTGGCTGGAGACCTAGAGATCAAACGGGCTGGCCGATCAGGGGCAGCGCGGGCAGCGCCATACTGGGGGATCCATTTCGCTGTCACCAGTAACATGCTCCATTAGTGTAAATCATTCACAGGGAGAAAAGCCCAGAGCTGAGTGACAGACAAAGGTCTTGGCAGGTGCGTATGAGAGACAGGTGAGGGGCGTGGACAGGACGAGCTGTGTCACCAAATGAGCTGCATACAGAGACGGGACTAGGGCAGCAGCCTGAGACACCCAGTGGGATCTGAATTGGCCCAGGATCTATGACACACTGCTGCTTGCGTCTCTCCCAGCCTGGATCATGCTGGGTGTGGGAGGATGGGTTAGAGCCACTCGTGCCTGGCAGGATGGGAAGAGCAGACCTCTGGGCCTGGGCCTGGGGGTGTTTCTCAGTAATTTGGTGTTTCTGCTGCAGGCACCACTAACGACGGGGTGCAGAGCTGACGCCACAGGACGTGGCTCCAGGATTTAGTTCAAAGCCCTTTGTTTATCTATCTTGTCAAGGAATTGGCAGCTCCCAGGCTTCTTATCCACCTGCTTCTCTGCAGACTGTTGGGGCAGGGTGGAACCCACCTCTGCCACCTCCTTCACCATGCAAAGTCTCAGCGGAGGCCTTGAATTAATTATGTTCAGCTCAAATGTCCACTTCTTGGGCTGGTCCCGCTGGAGTCTAGCAGCAGCGTAAACCTCTGAGAGGAGTCCCACAACCAGTGCAGGACTTGTGTGTGCACCCTGCATGCTGACGTGGTGGAGACAGGAGCCGCAGCCATCTGTACCTGGGGCTTTGAGCAGCTGAGCCCAGAGTGGGGGAGCTCTGCCGGTCTAGGCACAGGTGGGAGGTGTTGTCTCTTCCAGTTATAGTGCAGGGAGAGGTTTCTCCCCCACCCCCCACCGGACTGGCCCTTGCAGGAGGTGGGGACCAACTGTCCTCCATCCCCTGTGCTGCGGGTGCCCCTCTCCCCAGTTGCACGGAGGTGGAGTTTGGACCTGCAAGTTCAGGTGTCCCCCAGCATTGTGGTGGTAGACACTCCAGCAGGTAGGGTCGCACACTGACATCATCGTCTCCTGCCTGGACCTGGAGCTGTAGTGAAACTTTCTGGGAGTGTTTCCGTTAGCCCTGGTGCTAGAGCTCAAAGCAGTAGTGCATGAAGAGAGCCATCCACCATGGCTCCTTTTCCAAACCCGTCTTTGCGGAGCGCCCTGCAGAGCAGTGGCTGGTCTGGACTCCGTGAGGGGTGCAGCTTTGTTACCGGTGCTCTTCGTAAGCCGTGTCACGTGGCGAGGTCTCAGAACGAGCTTGTCCTGGCCTGGGAAACCTGTGAACACTAAACAAAGCATCTGTAGCTCCATGGCCCGGTCCTGTGCCCATTGCAGCCATGGCAGAACTGGTGCTGATGGCAGTGGGCGCAGGATGGAGCCCAGAACACTCTTCTCCTGTGTCTGTGTCACTTGTGATGTGGATCCACTGACGGGGTTGGCAGGGGAGGCTGGAGCTGGGTTAGCTGCTGAAGGGAGGTTTCTGTGTGTCCTCTCTCCCGCTCTGTGTGCGTGTGTGCATGTGGGTGTGGGTGTGGTGGTAAGGGGATGTCCTCCTGTAATGTGGTCATGTATTTGTAACTGTAGTCAGAAAATCCAAATGCAGGGGAAGACGAGCCACCCGCTCCCCGAAGCCCAGAGCCTCCAGAGAGAGTGAAGAGCCCAGAGCCTCTGCTCAACGGCGATAACCAGCCTCACTCCCACACACCTGCCCAGACCATGAACGGCCTGGAAGGATCCAGGCCTGGCTCACTGGCCCAGCCTGAGCCGCTGGGAGAGGAGAGCCAGGGCTTGTCCAGGAAGAGAGTGGTGAGGGTGGTACGGAAGGTGGTGCGCAAAGTCCTGCCTGGCGAGGCCTCTGGCAGCACCAAGGAGCTGGGGAGGGACGTGAAGTCTCCTGAGCCAGCTTCGCCAGCCAAGAAGGAAGAGAAGGCGCCACCGAGGGTGGTGTGTCCGCCTCCATTGCCTGCGTCCTCCCCAAAGTCGGAGCCCAAGGAGCCTGGCCCAAAGGATGAGATCTCGGTGGGTCTGAGAAGCCTGATGTCCCGAGGCAAAACCAAACAGCACAGGCCTCGCCTCAGGCCAGTGGAGAAGCAGGAGGAGGAGAAACCTCCTGAGCCGAAGACACCCCCAGTGGGGAAGGAACCCGAGAAGCCTGGCTCCCCATCTCCTGCAGAGGAGGAAGGGCCAGTAGCCACCCCAGACCCCAAAACAAAACAAGAGCAGATGGTGGAGCCAACACACGTGGCACCTCAGAAAGCAGCTGCTCCGGGGCAAGCCAAGGTACACATGAGTGTGTGCAGTCTAGACCGGTGATGCATGGCACCGGTGTGTGGTCTGGGCCTGTCACTCCTAACACTGCCTGTGAGTGCTGCGGAGCTGAGCGTGGTGTCCATGACAGCACACATCCAGGCTCTGATCATACGCTTTGTGCCTAGCTGAAGAAGTGCATGGCTTTTCCTCGCAGGAGTGCTAGGACGGGCCACTTGGAGCCGTCTGGTGACGGTGCATGGCGTGAGCTGCTCACCGTAACTTACTGTGCGTTCCCAGCCCCGTGCCGGTGCTGCTCCTCCTGGGTCAGTGCTGCTGGACCTGTTCCAACACATAGGCTTGCTCCTGTTAGCCTGCGGGCCAGGGCTGGAGGAGGAGACCTGCGGCTGCTCAGCAATGGGAGCCCCTTTGGCTGCTGGGCAGGTCATAGGGTCCAGCAGCAGTCAGCGGTGATCTTCCCCTCCCAGCTCTGTTTGGTAGCGAGTCTTGGGGTTGTGTTTTAGGGACAGAGCTCAATCCTTCGTTGCCAAGCAGCCTGCTCAGGGCGCTGCATTAGTGGGGGCTCGCAGAGCAGGCTCCCACGTTGGATGCAGGCTTCCTCTGGGCAGGACGCTGGTGCCCCAGCTGCTCCAAACCAGGGATAGTTAGTATTTCCCCTTTGCTCTGAGCAGCACACCCCTGCCACCCACAGGGCTTCCTGGGAACCTCTTGCAGATGCTGTTCATTTCTCAAGGTCTGGGAGTCGGTTCCTCAGTCCCTCTCAGAGCCATCATCACCACTCCCAGAGTGACAGGAGGGGGCGCTGCAGAACCAGGTGCTGCTTCCTGCCCAAGGTGTTGAGGCCTTTGCCCTGTTGTTCGTGCCGCCATGAGCCCTCAGCCCCAGGAACCTGACCTGTGTCTCCTGCATGCCAGCCCAGCGTCCTAACCACATGCCCCTTCCTGGCCCTTTGAGGCTAGCCCGGTGTGGTGTGAAACGTTCATTAGTCTGCAGGCCTGATGTGTGCTGTGCAGCGTATGTGGGGCCGGGCGTTGTGGGGTGGAACCTCGCTTGGTCTCCTTACCGGGATTCCTAAGGACAAACCCAAGTCAATCAGCTTCCCTGTCTCTGTCTGACCCGGCTCGCTCCACGGAGAAACCCCAGCCAGCAGAGAAGCAGCTGCCTCCCCCAGGAGCCACAGAGGGATCCCCCCAGCAGGTGAGCTGCTGGGTTGGGGAGCTGGGGACAGGGGAGGTCGGTGGCCGTGAAAGCCCCGTGACCATCATTGAGCAGTGTCACTGAGACGGTAGCTGGCTAAGCTCTTAGTTGAGGAGTACAGAACTGTGCCCCAGTGTGACTCGGCTGGGTGGCGCAGAGTGTGCCAGCCTGGCGGTGGCCGTGCCAGGGCGGGGAGGGCTGGACGTGTATCCACTGGGCGTAGGTTTAAAAGGGCACTCGACTGACTCCAGTGGCAGCTGGGGATGGGGGCGGCAAGGGACTGTGGTCAGTGGGGAATCAAACCCTCCTTGTGAATGGCTGAGAAGTAGCCTGCTCCTGGGAGTGCTCCGCTATCAGCTGGGTGCTGCTGGTTTTCCCGGGGCACACTCTTGTTGGGGGGATGCCATCCCTTGCTCCGTACGATCCGAGTCTCTCCCCCCCACCCCCACCCCTCCAGTAACTAGAGTGTTCCTGGGACAGTTGCTTTGGTGAAACATGGCCAGAGAGCCAAGATCTTTGGCTGGCAGCTCTTGTGCCTGGCAGCTCTTGTGCCTGGCTCCAGCCTCTGCCCCGGAGGGCAGGTGTGCCGGGCCCCGGCCTGCCTGGTCAGGCTCTGCGGAAGCGTCGCTGCTTGCGAGCGCAGTCCCTTGGCTCTGGTATTGCTGCCCTCGAGCACGCGCAGACTCTGTGGGAACCTGCAGAAGCCTTTGCTATGCAGCTGTTAAATGGAGCCCTGAGCGCCATGGGCCTTGGCCTGGGAGCTGCTAGCCTGGTTCAAGTCTGACTTGCTACAGGAACCAGTGGAGACGGCGGTATTAAAGAACCCCCTCCCCAAACCCCTCTCCCCCACATACCCACTCACCCTCCTCCTCGGGGCCTGAGCTTTTGGGTGCTGGTTCTCCGGGTGTGACTGGCCGTACCCTGCCCCCACGGGCCCCTCGGGCTGGGTGAACGCTGCTGAGGGAGGGAGCTGTGTTCTCTATTTTGGGAGCGCTGGATCAGCCCCCTCCCTTCCTCCTTGCCCTTAGTGGCTGCCAAGCACAGCAGCAAACCCACGCCTCTTCTAGTGGGGGGCCAGTCCAGCGTCCCCTCTGCTCAGCCCGCAGGTTGGATCCCCACGCAGGGACTCAGGGCCGTGGAGCCCTTGGTAGTGAAGAGGAGCCCTGCTGACCCCCGGGCCGCGTGGTGAGCGTGAGAGCTCAGCAGGGCTAACCCCAGCTCATTCGTGGTGTTGGTGGAGCGCGTTGCAAGCTCTGACCCCTCGGTGCCCTGTGCGGGTGGGCGGGCGGGCCAGTGCGCCATATCCGGACAGATGGCGAGGCCTTTGCCATGGGAGCTGTGAGTGCTGTGCGCCTACCTTCATCCCCCTTGGGAGTCCTGGCTGCAGGCTCTGCCACGGCTCTTCCCAGAGGAAGAAGGCCTGGAGAAAGGGCTTTGGGGGGCAGTTCCTGCTTGGAGCTGAGACCTCCCTGAGGGAGCCTTGTCCCAGCCCTGTCCCTGCAGCATGCAGGGCATGCAAACTCCCATGCTGTTCAGCAGCAGGCGACTGAGGGGGCAAACGCACACTCCCTCTGCATTTGTCACCAGCTCTGAGGGCCCCAGGAGGCCAGCTTCCTCCCGCTCCCCTGCTCCTGGAGAGTTGCCCTGCAGAGGCTAAGCCCTGCCTTTGTCAAAGAACCCCAGTAGTTTGCCAGCAGGTGGTTCCCCAGCTGCCTTCTTTGCTCAGGACAGTGAGTGGCACGGAGGGTGACACTAATGCTGGTTTGACCTTTAGGCTGTAGCCGGCCCCAGTGCCCAGCTGACCCCAGTGGAGGAAGCTCACAGAAGGCTGGAGAGGATCTTCATGGCTTCTGTAAATCAGGGAGTTATTCCTACATACCTGTGTACACGCACCTGCTCAGGTCTCCCAGCCCGCGTGCTATGGCTTCCCCGCTGCTTCTGCCCCGTGTGTGTGAGCCGCTCTGACTCTGAGTGCCTCCGTGGGCAGGCTGGTGTGTGGGAGGGCACCGGTGTGCCCCCAGTGTGTGTGTAGGTCTGGGGGCTGTGCTCCCATGGCTCCCTTTGCTTTTCCGTGTGCCTGGGAGCTGCCGGAAGGCACCTCAGACCTCTCCTTGGCATTTGGGAGCCATCAGGAGCTTCTAAGCCCTGTGGTTGCGGGCACTGCTGCTGTACCTCTTCTGCGAGAAGCCTCGTGTCACCGAGTCCCCGGGCGATGCTCTGGAACTGCTCCCTACGAAGCCAGCAGGACTCTGGGGAAGTCTCCTCTCTGTGAGCAGCCTGTCTGCAGGACACACAGCTTACACGGCTTCCACCTTCCTGGGTCTGATCTCGGAGCATTCAGCCTCCTCTGCCCCTCTGTGCGCTTCCCACAGCGGGGGAAGCCAGAGGGTCCTGCACCCCAACTTCACAGTCAGACGGGACTCTGAGCCTGCCAGTAAAACAGAAGGTTTATTAGACGACAGGAACATGGTCTAACACAGAGCTTGTAGGTACAGACAACAGGACTCCTCAGCTGGGTCCATTTTCGGGGGCAGAGAGCCAGACAACCACGTCTGCACTGCACTTCACTCCAGAGGGGAAGGGCCGAGGCCATCAGTTGCCAGGAGACAGAGTGCCGGTCATTTATGTACACTGGCCCTTTGCTCTTCAACAATTACACCCCATTATTCCACCCCCTAGAGACTTAAGAAATGCCAAGGGGAAACTGAGGCACCCCTACAGTATTCAGAGGAAACATTAAGAACAGTCCCACTTCGTCTCACCTCGGCTCTCAGATTTAGAGACACAGAGTGTCATGTGCTGGAACTCCCTGGTTTGATCAGATCCCTCCCTTGCCCCCCACACCTGGCTGCAGAGGTCACAGGATTCTCTTCCACAAAAACCATTTTCCCTGCTGTTTAAAATATGTATCAGCACCAGTTACCCTGCAATAACAAGTCCAGGGGTGCACAGCCCAGGGGTTAAGGGGTGCTTGTCTAGCAGGCAGGGTAGGAGCTGTGTGTGCTCTGTTCTCTGAGGACACCCCTCTTCTATCCCTTACCAGTATTACTGCCCATAGGAGGATGTGTGCAGGGGCCTGCGCTTCTCTTTCATCCTGGCACGGCATGCAGGAGAGGCCCCCGTATGCTTCCTGTGCTTTCTCTCCAATGCCTCAGCTGCCTGCTGTGAACTAACTGCTGCACCTGTGGTGGGTGGGGCAAGTGTCCCAGAGCGCAGCAGGGGATGTCCCGACAGGGTGTGACGAAGCGGGACTGTTCTTAATGTTTTCTCTGAATAGTGTGGGGGTGCCTCAGTTTCCTTTAAGTATCTAGGTAGTGGGATAAGGGTGTATGATCGTTGCAGAGCCCTAGAGGGCAGGTGTGTGCAGGGGTCTGGACACAGAGGATGGCCGACACCCTGTTTCCTGGCAACTGATGGCCTGGGCCCTTCCCCCCTGCAAGGTGAGAGCTAAAGGGTTGGAGAACAAAGGAATCAGGTGACCTCCTGGCCCGGGAAAGGGACAAAGCCCAGAGGAGGAGGGGCTGGAGAGAGTTTCAGTTTGGGGCTGGCTGAGACATGGAGTGAAGTGCAGATGTGGTTGTCTGGCTCACTGCCCCCCAGAATGGACCCAGCTGAGGGGTCCTGTTCTCTGCACCTACAAGCTCTGTTTTAGACCATGTTCCTGTCATCTAATAAACCTTCTGTTTTACTGGCTGGCTGAGAGTCACGTCTGGCTGCGGAGTTGGGGTGCAGGACCCTCTGGCTTCCCCAGGACCCCGCCTGGGCGGACTGGCTGTGGGAAGCGCACGGAGGGGCAGAGGAGGCTGGAGGCTCCGAGGCCAGACCCAGGAAGGTGGAGCCGGGGGAGCTGTGTGTCCTGCAGACAGGCTGCTCCCAGAAAGGAGACTTCCCCAGAGTCCTGCCTGGCTTCGTAGGGAGCAGTTCCAGAGCATCGCCCGGGGACTCCATGACACATGGGTCCTGGGCCACTGGACCCTCTCCTCTGTCTCCCTGGGGTGGGAGTTACCTGAGCATCGGGGAGAGGCCGTGGGCAGGCGGACTCACTCCACACATGGAAGAGTAACGCTGGGGTGAGGCTGCTGGCGCTCTGAGTCTGGAGGAGGAAGTGTGCCACCCCTCCGGTGCCCAAGGGGCAGCCCATGCCTGTTGCCCCCAATGGACTGCTGGCCCCTCTGCTGCTGGAGGGTGAGTGAGCATTGCACGCTGGGTCCGGGAGCCGGGCGGCACTCCCTGAGGAGGATGACAGCGGCTGTAGTTACTCACTTCGGTTTACTCCAGGCTGGCCGTTGGGCTGCTGGCAAGCAAGCAGCGCAGCCCGCGGGTGCATCCCAGAGTCAGTAAGGTCCGCAGTCAGTCGAGTGTTAAACTTGTTCCTGTTGGTACTGGCCCTGGTGAGCAGCCCTCCGTGGAAAGGCCAATGCCGCCAGCTTTCTGTGAGCTCCCTGGGGCTCCGGCTTGGGGCGGGCATGGTCAGCACCAGGAATGGTTCCATTAGTAGCAGGGTCATTGATTACCAGTGGGGTGGCCTGCTTCCTCCACCCTCCTCCAGGAGAGAGCTTTGGGCCGCCGAGCAGCGAGGCTGGTGGCTGGCTGGAGTCAGAGGTGGGCTAGCTTTGTTGGGTCCACTCTGCAGCACTGGCTCTTGGAAATCCAACCTGGCCTGCAGTAGGGGAAGGCTCAGACAGCTGTCAGGCCACGGATTTCACCCTGCAGGATGGGGGTTTTAAAGGGCCGGGGCAGGGTTGCTCTGTGATGCAGGCTGCAGTCCCTGAGGTCAGACCCAGCCCAGCGTCACATCCTTGTTGTACCAGGCGATTAGCAGTTAGGCCAAGGGGTTTTGTCATCAGGAAGCAGAGCTGGCAGCTGCGACTTCTGCTCTGGCTTGGAGGCCAGGCTCCGTTGAGACACAGCCGTGCAGTTCCTTTGTGTACGCCGAAGCCTGTGCGAGGTACCGGGCAGAAGCTGGCTGGCTCTGAGAGTGGCCTTGCTGGGAGAGTGAATGCCCCACTGGCCTGACAAGGGTGGTGGTTGTCCCCGAGCCATGGGGAAGCAGTTGGTTTGAGCAGCGCATGGTTGGATGTTGATGTGGGGTTTTGGCCCGGGCAGTCGCACACCTGCTCTGTTTGGGGTCACTGGCTGGGATGAGTTTCCTTCGATTCTTTGCTTATCTCACCCTCTTTCTTCTCCTTTTTCCCCTTCTTGCCTTGCTGCCGTTAGCTGGAGCCTGTGGCCCCCCCGTCAGCACAGAGTCAGGTACTGTACCCCTGCCCACAGGAGCTCTCCGCTTCCACCGGTGACCTTCCACCGTCGTCTGTCTGCCTCTGGGCTGGTGTCTGTGCACGCGCCTCGTGCTGGAGTGTAAGGCTTTCTTCACCTCTCCCGTCTCCAGCCTGCCCCGTCTGGGTCTCTGTCCCGCTCGTTCCTGCCATTGTGCGAGACTAGACCTGCTCCGGGGCCATTCTGGAGTAGTCCCAAGTCACCCCCCTGTGGGCAGGGTCTCGTGTGTCACTAATGAGCCGTATTTCCTCTGGCCTTGAGACTTTCCTCCTCGTAGCCAGGGAAGCGTGTGTGGGGCGAAGAACAGGTCGCCTAGCTCCCAGCAGTGGGAGGCTGCATACGACGGGGCGGGGAACAGGCCGCCCAACTCCCAGCAGTGGGAGGCTGCGTTGGCCAGTGCCGCTGACCGCTGGCTTCCCCAAGCTTCTAGAGCAGCTGGTGTGGGGCTCCCTCAGACCAGTGGCTCCGGGGCTTCCTGGCTGCAGACTGACTTGTTCACCTCTGTGCAGGACTTGCCTTGGGGTTGGAGTTATTCCCTCCCTTCCCACTGGGAAAGCGGGAGGTGGGAGCTCTGCACCGGGATGGTGCCCGTGAGCTTGCGGAGTGCAGTCCTGGTGCTGTCTGGCGGCAGAGGACAGACGTGCAGATCAGTGCGGCATGGGGCCAGTCTCAGGCAAGAGGACCGTGAGCGGCTGTTAACTCTGTCCCAGCAGAAGGCTGCGTTCGGGCAGCAGTCAGGTCCTTGCCTGCTAACAGTGAGTGGGATGAAGGACACCGCACCCTTGCCGGCTGTCCGTCCCCATGTCACAGAGCGCTTCTCCAAGGGGGTCAGAATCACCAGCACAGCTTGGAGCTGGCCCAGGTCACTCAGCGAATCAGTGGCCGAGCTGACAAGAGAACCCAGGAGTCCTGACTCCCAGCCGTAGGCCCTGTGTACTGAGTAGGCTGCCTCTCGAATGTACTGGTGCCACCACTTGGCCTGCTCCTTGTACCAACCTGGGGCTGCAAACGCCCAAAGGGGAAGGGCCAGGCTGAGCAGCAGACTGCTATGGGCAGTAAACTCCCCCAGACCTCCAGTGGGGACGTGCGCTCTTGTGTCCCGAAGGCTGCAAACGCCTGAGTGTGGATGAGGTTCCCAAGCCAGGGCTGGTCTGATGAACCCAGTGGCCTGCTGTAGACGGGGCGAGGGAGGGCAGGATCTGTTCCTGGGCCAGGCTTGGGCCAGGCTGGCAGGTAAATGGGCACTCGAGAGCCTCTTGGCTTAGGTGCAGTCTCTGTCTCCACCTGCTGGCCAGCAGTGAAGCCTGCATCACCCAGCCCCAGTGGGCTCTGCTCTGTGCAGTCACCTGGGGACGGGCGGGGTCCGCAGCTCTCAGGGCGCTGGGCTGTGCATGTCCTGGCCGTGTCAGCCACCACGCTGGACTCTCCCTGAAGTTCGCTCCCGGACATGTGCGCAGCTGCGTTTGGGGAGCAAGAAACTGTGCATTGCTGAGGGGTCCCGTTCACCCTTCTGAGTAGGGGGTGAGGGTTCCTCCGTGTGCTGGAGAACATGTCTATTTTCTCGCTTCCTCCCCAATGCCCGACGTCTGGGTAGCCTGCCTGTTAGCCTAGGTGGGACCCTCCTTCCCACTGGCTCCTCGTTTTCCCAGCTTCTTGGATTGGATAGCTGGGGGGCACGGCAAGGCGGGAGGAGGGGTCCCTCCCCTCCCAGGCCAGAGGGGTATTGCCCCCAGGTCTCCCGTGTAGTGGGGCAGAGCACTGAGGTCAAGGCCCAGGCCTGGGAGACAGCATTCCAGGACTGCCGCTTACTCCTTGGGTGAGTGTGGGCAGGTCAGTGGCCTCTCTTCAGAGGCCCAGCTCTGCAAAGCGCTTGGGGGGCAGGCTGGGAAATGCAGGGCACTGTAGTTAATTGTGACCCTCAGAGCAGCCCAGGAGCAGGAGAGCTGTGGGTGGGGGCTGCAGGACACAGGGCACTGCCGCCCTGCCCACAGCCCTACCCTGAGTGCAGCGTGGGCACCGGAAACTCTCCTTCAGGAGCAGCCGCCCCTCCTGCGGCGTGGCAGGGGGCGCTTGGGGGCAGTGCTGACAGCGTGCTGAAGGGTCGGGAGAGACGCGGAGCCACTGGCCCCCCTTTGCATGGTTGGCAGGTTTTGTCCCATTCACCTCCATTCGCTTTCCATAGCGGCTTTCCCTGCTCTTTGCGCCTTCCCCTGGGGGGAGAGGACGTTAACCCTTTACACCTTGCTTCCCCATCGGCCTCAATAGGGACAGGCGGACGATGCCCCAGCAGCCATGTTTGGCCCAGCCTCCACTGCATCCCTGCCTCAGGTCTGGCTGCTTGACCACATTAACATTTTCGCGAGTATCTGTGAATTTGCTTGATGCTTTGGGGGGGCGGGGCGGGGGGACGACTGCCTTGTTTGTTTGCTGGAGTGTTGCTCTCCCTCTTTCTGTTTGCATGAGGCCTTTGCCCTGCATGTTTGCTGAGTTCATTGGTGGGACAAGGTCTTAGCCAGGACAGCTGGAAAAGCCCCCTGGGCCCATCCAATCTACTCTCCACAGGCCAGCCTGGGGCTGCTCCCTGAAGGACCATGGCCTTGTCCAGTGACTCCAGGGTTGGGGCCTGCCCTCGGGATGACTCCTCCACCCAGCAGAGCCTGCTGTTGGGCAGCTTTGTCAAATATCCTGACCCCTGGTTCTCCCCTGTGGCCCATGCTCAACAGTCCCAGTGAGGCCGGCAGTTCTGTCCTGCGAGCTCCAAGGAGCCGTGCCTGTTTGCAGAACTGAACTCTGCTGCGTTTTCCGGCTGTATATGTGGGGCCCTGTTTGCACGGGTGTGGGAGTGTTGCTCGGTGAGACTCCGTGTGTCGTTCGTGTTGTCCCAGTTGGCAGAGTTGCCACGTTGTGCTCTCCGTGCCCTGTGCAGGGTGTGGGGGCTGTGTACATTGCTCACTTGGCTTGGAGCTTTAGGGGTGTCCCTTCTCTGCACTTTCCCTGTGTCCACGTGGCCTGGGTTCATTCTGCCCTGCAGGATGCACTGTGTTCCCCGCTGCCCTGCTCTGCTCTTTCTTTCTGCTGTGAGGGGGTCGCATGCTCAGCTTGTCCCAGCTGCACCGGGGCAAGTGACTTGGTCATGTTGGTCCAAGACCCGATGTGAGGCTGGCTCGAGTAGAGTGGCCGCTCTGAGAGCTTGTGTCGCGCAGATCACGCTGCCTGTTAGTGATGCAGGGGCGCTGCCATGCTCCCTTTGATGGCTAGAGCCAGGCTCTGTCGCGTGGAACAGCAGGGACCAGCTTTCCCACTGCAGAGCTCCGTGGGTCTGAGCTCTTCCCTGGGCAGGAGCTCTGGCACAGGGCTGGGTTTGCTCACTCCAGCCCCAGTGACTCGCTGTCCTGGGAATCGGGGGGTGCCTAGGCAGGGAGAGGGGAGGGCAGCAGGTGAAAGGTGCTGGAGTGTCTGATGGCCTGGGCTGGTCCGGTCCAGTCCCCCCAGCCTGTGCCGTGACCTCTTCCCCTTTCTCCTCGTACTGGCAGGCGAAGACGGAGGAGCAGATCGCGGCTGAGGAGGCCTGGTATGAGACAGACAAGGTGTGGCTGGTCCACAAGGATGGCTTCTCCTTGGGTGAGTTCAGGGGGTGGGTGTTGTCCTTCACCTTCTGTGGGGGGCTCTGCCCCTGGCTTCCTCAGGGCAGTGCCATGCAGTGGGACTAGACCACGGTTCTGCTCACAGCCCTCCCTGCTTCTCCCCAGGGCATTGCTCAGAGCTATAGCCTGGCTCTGACCTGCCAGGCGACAGGCAGAAGAAAAGAGGCCCTAGAAGGCATCACTAGTGTGCCCTTGCATCGCGAGAGCAGGGTGCCTTCTCCTGAGCCTCCACGCCCATGCCAGGGCTCAGGGAGGCAAGTGGTAAAGGAGCAGCGGCTCCCTGTCCGCTGTCTGGAAGAAGTGGGGCCTGGTGTGGGGGAGCAGCCTGGCCTCAGTGCCAGAGCTCCACCGCTAGGTGTCAGCATGTCCCTGGGCACGGGAAGGGATGGAGGGAGGGACGGGAGGGGGTCGGTGCCAGAACCTGCCCATGCCATGGCCTGTTTGTTCCCTTCGCAGCGAGCCAGCTGCGGGCAGATGAAGCGATCCTCCTGCCCGAAGGGAAGGTGAAGGTGAAACTGGACCACGATGGGGCCGTGCTGGAAGTGGACGAGGATGACGTGGAGAAGGTGGGAGCCCTGGGCCCTGGCTCTGGCTGGTGGGGCGGGGCAGGGGCAGGGGACCGCGGGGTGGGCAGGAGGGGAAGGTGAGAAGTGGCTCTGTGCCTGCGGTGGCAGGGGCTGTGTGGGGTAGGGGCTGGGATTCCCTGCCTGATGCTGCCTGTCCTCCCTCTGTTGTCCCCAGGCGAACCCGCCGTCCTGTGACCGGGTGGAGGACCTGGCGAACCTCGTCTATCTCAATGAATCCAGCGTGCTACACACCGTGCGCCAACGCTACGGCGGTAACCTGATCCACACCTACGCGGGGCCCACCATGCTGGTCGTCAACCCGCTCAGCTCCCCCTCCATGTACTCTGAGAAGGTAACGCTGCCCCGGGCCTGGCTGCACGAGCCCTTCTCACAGCTTCTGCACTCCGTCCCCGCGGGTCCCCTGCAATGGAACCGCTCCGCCTGCAGCAGGCAAGGAGAGTGGCTGGGGGACCGAGCCCAGGGCTGGAGCCAGGAAGTGCCGTGTTCCCAGCTCTGTGACAGTGCCCTGGGCAACGCCAGCCTCCCCCACTTGCCTGTCTGTAGTGGCGAGGGTAGTGCTGCCCTGCCTCCTGGGCGCTGCAGGGTTTGCCACCCAGGCGGGTGGTGCTCAGCGTCAATGGGCACGGTGGACAGCCCCTGGGCTCTCGTTGTGGGTCTGTGCACCTGGTACGGGGGCCAGGGCAGACTCTCCTGCAGGTGTGGGGGGTACGTACAGCCCCAAGCGCAGTTATTGGCTGTGTTCTCTCCTGGCTGCATAGCCCGTGTTGAGGAGAGGTCCTGCTGGACTTGTGGCCGGACAGTGCCAGCAGGTGGGCACGCTGTCCCATCCGTCTCCCAGCACGTTGGGTAAGGCCTGCTGCTCCTGCCCTCGGGCGCTCCTCAGGCCGGCACGTGAGCTGGGGGCCCCGCCGAGGGGGAGTGGCCTGGCCCCGCCCCGTGCTGCGCTAGGTCGCCCAGCCGCCTGCGCTCTCCCCAGGTGATGCACATGTTCAAAGGGTGCCGCAGGGAAGACATGTCTCCGCACATCTACGCTGTGGCCCAGGCCGCCTACCGCACCATGCTGATGAGCCGCCAGGACCAGTCGGTCGTCCTGCTGGGGAGCAGTGGCAGCGGCAAGACTACGTGTTGCCAGCACCTGATCCAGTACCTGGCCACCACAGCCGGCAGCACGGGGAAGGTCTTCTCAGGTGAGTGCCCAGCGGCGCTGGCTGGGCCGCAGCCATAGGAGAGCGCTGACCCGCCGAGGTCGGCTCCACGCGGCGCCCCTACAGCCTGGCTGGGCCCTTCGCTGCTCTCGCCTGGGCGGGTTCTTAGCAGCTGTCTGGACCCCATCGGCACTGCTCGTGGGCACTGGAGGGGACACGGAGGGCTCCCTGCAGCACTGCGGGCTCCCGCCAGCCCCACGGTGCTTGGGGGATGCTCTCTGGGTCCCCGGCCACGGGCGCGGGTGCACAGCTCGGACCAAGGGCACCTGCTCCCTCTGGGGTGGCGCTGGGGTCGCTGGGTGCTGAGGCTGCCCTGCGGCTGCCCTTTCTGTCCTGCACCGTGGGCGCCTGCTCTGGAACTAACGCGGCCCTCTGGGCCCGGGGCTGGCCGGGCACACGCCCTCTCGCTTGTGTCCCCGCAGTGGAGAAGTGGCAGGCGATCTGCACCATCCTGGAGGCTTTTGGCAATAGCAGCAGCAGTGTGAATGGCAACGCCACTCGCTTCTCCCAGATCGTCTCGCTGGACTTCGATCAGGCTGGCCAGGTGGCCTCAGCCTCCATACAGGTGAGAGGGGGCTGTGGGGAAGAACGCACAGGGGATCTCTAGACTTACTCAGGGGGTGTGCTGAGTGTACAGCTGGAGGGGCCTGAATGGCGCTGGGCAGTGACCGCAGAACAGGGACCTGGCACCTAGCTCAGAGTTTGGGGCTGTCCCTGGCACGTGACTCCTAACAGGACCTGTGGCCTGTCCCACCGGCCCCATTGTGGCTGGCCCAAATGGGGAGCTGTCTTTGGCAGTCTCAGCAGGAAGGCAGGGACCCAGTGGGGCCTGGAGACTGAACTCCCCTCCTTCCCGATCAGAGCTGAAGCTGCCCCCTGCTGGTCTCAGTGTGGGGCTAGACGGGCGCTGGCAGGCTGCCTGCCTGGGCTGTCTCTTGAAAGCGGAGCTGTGTGTTCACAACCATGCGCAGCAGCTGCACGGCTGGTAGATCCACTCCGTGATGGTTGGCCTCGTTTGCTGGAGCTCATCTTCCTTCACATCTGGAGCATTGCACAGCGAGGTGGCAAGGCCCGTCGCAGATGGCCTTGATTTCCTTTCCTCGTGGAATTAGTCTCCAGTAACGAGGTGTCTCTCTCCCTTCCCCCACTCCTAAAAGCTGGCACCAGCGTGGGTAAGGAGTGTGCAGCCATTGACGTTCGGCCAAGTCCCTCTGTACGCCCGTGTAATGAGAGCTGCAAATCAGCTGTGCGGAGATAGGTTCAGGGAGGCTGCGGAGGCTTTGAAGAGTCTGCCACTTTACCAGTGTTTGTATTGACATAATTAGCTGCCGCCCAATGAGAGCGATCCCTGGCCTGGGCTAGATGGGCCAGGAGTGTTGCAGCATCACCCTGGGCAAGGGGCAGGGCAGTTGCTGGCGGGCAGGCAGGAATAGCTCAGCCCCCCTCCACGCAGCCCCCAGGGAAAGCTTGGCACCCGGCGTGTGACTGGGATTTTACCTCCCACTGAGGCAGCTGGAAGGCCCCTGCTAGAGACAGGCTGGGAGTAATGGGGATAACACTGAAGAGCCGTGGGCCCTGTTGTGCTAGGCAAGCGCGGACACGGGTAGCCCGAAGATGGTCCCTGCCCCAGAGTGCTGCCTGCCCACAAGTCAGAAAATGCAAAGCTGGGGGCTAAGGGCAGGCGGGGAGGGGCCAGCAGAGCCAGGTGCACTGGGCCGCGGGTTGCAGCAGGCCCAGCTCAGGTGAGCAGAGCCGGTCCTGTGCACTGGTGCTGCGTGGCAGGTGGGCGGCTGGTAGTGACCTCTGAGACATGCAGTCAGGCAGCGTGCCGCAGCCCCGCCCCAAATGTCTCCATTCTGGTCCCCAGACCATGCTGCTGGAGAAGCTCAGGGTCACCAAGCGGCCGGCCAACGAGGCCACCTTCAATGTCTTCTACTACCTCCTGGCTGGCATGGACAATGCCCTCAGGTGAGCGCTGCATCACCTGCCCCCATCACTGCCTCTCGCCTTTTCCTGGCAATGGGGTCCATTGCACCCAGCCGTGGTGACGGTCTGAAAGCTGGCGGATCGCTAAGCTCTGCTCCAGCCATTCCCCTGCCAAGAATCGCTTCGCTCACGGCTGAGAGCCAACCACAGCCCGTTGGGTACAGTGCTGCAAGCCCATGGGTCTCTCTGTGAGGTCATGGAGGTGGCAGGGGCCAGAGAGGGGCCTGCAGTGCAGCTGGCATGGTGTGGCCTGGCTGCCGCATCAGGCACACAGCGACCTGAGTCTGCATAGCCTGCAGGGGTCAGAGAGAGAGACCAGGGTCCCAGAAGCTGCCTCAGTGCCCTGTGGCAGGGAATCTTATTCCAGAGAACAGAGCTTGGTCTGTTGAGATCAGCCTGCATGTCTGAGCTGACTCGGGCCTCGGGGGAGCCTGGCCCTGGTGTGGGGCCTGTCAGCATAGGCCAGCCCTGCGTGGTGCTGTAACGCTGTGTTTTATCCCTGCAGAACCGAGCTTCACTTCAGCCACTTAGCAGAGACCAACGTGTTTGGGATTGTGCCACTGTCCAAGGTGACTCAGGGCAGAGCCGGGCGGGGCTGGTGTTATGAGAGTGTGGTCCTCCTTGGCCTCTTCCTGCATGGGCAGGGCCCACCTCCCCAGGCCTGACCCAGCATGGGCTGGGCCCCGTGGGCCCGGCTGAGCAGGAGGGCCCTCGGATGAAAGTCCAAAGCCGACAGTCACTGTGGAGCTGCTGTTAGAACAGGCAGAGACCAGGGGGCTGGGGCGGTCCATTGCGGGCTGCTGCTGCCTGCCAGCTCCCAGGGAGCACGCTGCGTGGGAGCGACGCAGCACAGTGACGGTGAATCCTCCGCCTTTCCCAGAGAGATGGACTCTCCGTCGGCTGGGGTCCATCTGTTTACTCTTCTGCTCTCTACCGGAGCCCCAGGATTATCCTCTGATGGAGATTTTTAATTAAAAGCTTAACTAAAGCCTTCCTTGCCCGTGCCCAATGCTCCGCTCTGTCCTTCATGGGGACAGTGTGAGCTCTGCGGGGATGTCTGCTTTGCGCTGGCCCAGGTGCTCTCTGGGGCACGGTGGGTGGCCCGGGCCCATGCAGACCTGGTCTTGGGCTGAGGGGAGCTGGGTGGGGCGGGAGCTCAGGCACGGAGCGGGTGGCTGTTTGCCAGCAGTGAGAAAAGCCCCTTGTTCTCCAGCCGGAAGAAAAGCAAAAGGCAGCCCAGCAGTTCAGCAAGTTGCAGGCTGCCATGAAAGCGGTGGGCATCTCCAGCGATGAGCAGAAGGCGTTCTGGCTCGTCTTGGGGGCCATTTATCATCTCGGGGCCGCAGGAGCCACCAAAGGTAATGAACTGTTCGGAACGTCGCCGGGCAAGGTTTGCCGGTCTGAGCGGCCTGCAGGGTGGCAGCCTTTCCATGCACTGTTGTCTCCCGAGAGGCCACTGAGCTGCCTGTCCCCACAGGGCGGGTCAGTGCCCATGGGAGGTTCTCTCAGAAATACTCCTGGGGGCTAGTGAACCCTGAGTAGGGCTTCCCTTTTTCCCCCTTGGCAGCCCTGGGTGCTCTGAGACCTGGTGACTCCTGGCTGCACCCGGTGGGTCAGGTGCCTGCTGCTGGGCAGGCTTTCTGAGAGACCAGGATCATCCCCAGTGCTTGACCCAACCAGCTTTCATCCACTGTCATTCGCAAGGGAAATCACCAGCTCCCCATTGACCTCAGGGCCTTGTGCAGGGCTGTCCACACAGTGTGGGCAGGAGGGGACATGGCACAGCCCTAGTGTTCCCCAGCTTCCTCTCTCCCCCACAGGATGGGAGGGAGCTGGGCAGCCCCAGCATGGGCATGCTGCTGGTGGTGCTGGGTTGCTGCAAGAGAGACACGTGGGGTGGGGCTGAGTCGAAGCAGAGCAGTTCTGAGGCAGTGGGCTGGGAAGATATTTGGGTTTCCAGCCCTTGGCTCGGGGAAAGCCTTGGTGGCCACAGGGGTGATCGCTACTAAGCCACGTCCCCTCCCTGGAGAAGGTCTTGGCTGCTTCCCTGGGCAGGCGGCTGACGTGTGCATGAGGACGGCCTTCTTGTTCTCTCGTTCCTGGACTAAGAACTCTCACAGGGTCCTTTGCAGGAGGAGTTGGCAGTTGCCTCTGGTCTCTCCTGGGGTTGTGGGTTCTGCTCCGTGCCCTGTGCTGGTGGCATCAGGGCAGGGGCTGCACTCTGAGCGGAGGTGGAAACATGGATCCCAATCCCGCTGCGTTGTGTCCCGCACAGGCCTTAGTTCTGAGGAGCCCCCTCCAGGCTGGCGGAGCAGCATGCTGTGGTCGTAGGCCTGGTGTATCATGTCTGTCCTGAGTCGGGCATGCGGCAGGGTCTCTGGGCCAGGTCTGTGTCTCGGCACTGGCTGGGAGAGTGCCTAGGGAGGCTATTGGCAAGGCAGAGCCCCAGGTGGACTTGGTGCAAGTGCAGGGCCATGAGTGCTTGGTGTGAAGAGAGACCAGGCTGGTGGGTTTGCCCTGCAGTGATTTGGGAGATCACAGCGCTCCCTCTGAGCTGGGCTTCCCCCGGGTCTTTGGCCATGTCAGATATCAGGAGAGCTGGAATAGCTTCCAGGGCTTGGGTTGCTCTGTGGCACCCATCTCTCTGAGGCCATGCCCTGTCTCCCCGGAGTTCTGGGGAAGTCTGGCTGCCTGCACTCTCGCCCCATCCCCCTGGCAGTGTCAGAGGGCAGTGGGTCATGCTGGTGTCTGCTCCCCACTGGTGCGCTGGGATTTCCCTTTTGAGATGGGCGTCCCAGAGGTTCCTGCTGCGACTACTAGGGCTTGGATTTTACAGCCCAGGGAGCGCCGCGGGGGAAGGCCACTCAGACTTTTGCATCATGGGGGCTGTTTTGCAGTGGGGGGCGGCCAGCGAAGGTGATTTCATAACATCCCAAAGCTGGAGGGGACCTGGGGCAAGGTGGTTTCTGTAGCTAAGCTGCAGGCTGGTTTCAGTGGGGCCGCCAGGGGACAGCATGGCACCGGTGGCGAGGGAGGGGGCTGGAGTGGAGTCAGGGTCTGCGTGGGAGCAGCCTCCGTCGCTGTGTGCTGCAGACCCTGCTCGGCTGGTGCCATGCTCAGGGGGTGTGGAGGTGATTTTTATCGGTGCCTTGTCTCACAAAACGGACAGAGGCCCTGCTGGAGAGGGAGAGAAGGACCCACGTTATGGTGTCCCCACCAACCCGCATGGCATGACTGCCTCTGCCAGCTGGCCCCTTGGCTGGCAGCCCTGAGGCTGGAGCACAGCCCCTCAGTACACAGGCTGGCCCTCAATGCAGACCCAGCCTTGCCCCCGCTCTCTGCGGCTGCCCTGGAGCTGGGGTTAGACACGCTGCCCTCTGCGGAAGGCACAGGTCTGCGTTCCAGCAGCTCCATGGGCAATTGCTTGGGGGAGGGGCTGTCTTTGATCCACGTTGGGCGGGGCTGGGTGGAAAGGACCCAGGGTGGATCCAGAGAAGCCCAGGGCTTCCCGAGCTGTGGGGCCCCCAAAGCAGGCCAGGCCTGCTGAGCGCATCTGTCTGGCTGTACTGTTGATGAGAGGCTCGCAGCACGGCGGCCTTTGCTGACTTATGCCTGACGAGTCTGTATGGGGCCCCAGTGCCCCCTTGCATGGGGCTGTGTGGGTCCAAACCTGCAACAAGATGGGGCTGGCGAGGGGAGCCAGAAGATTGGCATGGGGGGCAGAGGGGCGAGTGGAAAGATGGGGGCCGGACCTTGGGTTGGGGGCTGCTGTGTGGCTGCCTGGCTCCGAGGAGGGGTCCCGGCCGGGGTGGTGTGTCCGTGTCTGTCTGTCTGTGCCAGCCTGCATCGGCTTGCCACGCTTGCCCCCAGGGGATGGCCCAGTGCGGGCGTTCGCTGGCAGCAGCTCTCAGTGGTGCCATTCTAACCCCCTGGTTTTGTTTGCATGGTGCATGCCGTCCCTTGGCAACGCAGACACCGATGAAGGTAAAGCTCCTTTCTCTCTGCTTCCCCATGCTGTGTTCCACGTGTTACCCATTAACTTGCCCTCCCTGTGTGTCCCCGGCTCCTCGCCTGGTGCCAGGCGTCCCCGCGTTTCCCCTCCCCACAGGGCGGCCGGGGGCGTTGGGGTTTGGGCATTCCTACGTTTCCCCCTCCCCATGGGGCGGCTGGGGGCGTTGGGGTTCAGTCGTCCCCGCATTCCCCCCCCGGGCGGCTGGGGGCGTTGGGGTTCGGGCGTCCCCACCGTTCCCCCCTCCCCAGGGCAGCCGGGGGTGTCGGTTGGAGGGAGACCTGCAGCGAGAGCTCTGCCTGGTGCAGTTTGGCTCCTCCTGCTGCTCCAGGAGGCGCCCTCAGGCCCAGCCCAGCCGGGATCCAGGGCAGCTCCCTGATGCGCAGGGGAGGGACGTGCACTGCGTTGCCCCTCACTGAAGCAGGCTCATCCCCGCGCCGAGGTGGATCCTCAGTCCCAGGCGGGCTCTGTCTGGAGCCCTGGCTTTGGTGTGCTGCTGAGTGGCCGCTCTGCAGCTGGGCTGGGAGTACGGGAGCCTTTCTGTTATCCCAGCTCGGCGGCAGGCCTCAGCCATCGGCCTCAGCCATGGCGCACCAGTCTCCCCTCCTCAAACTCCTGAGTCCGTGTTCCTTACGGCCCAGTCTGCCCTGCTCCGCACCGAGCTCTTCGAGCTGCACCAGGCTGGGCAGTGGGGTTGGCTGCGCCGAGCCCTGACGCTGCCACGTCCCCTCCCTAGCCACTCCTAGCTGCTGCTTTGTCTTGCACTGAATCTCTTTCCCCGGCATTGCTGTTCTTTGAGAACGCCTGCCACTGGCCTCAGGCCTGGGTTGGGATGCCCCTGACACTAGACAGCCCTGGTCCCCTCGAAGACCCACAGCCCCTTGGGGAACTGGCTGCATTCCCAGCACTAAGACTCTCTCCCTACCTGCTAGCTGGGAGGAAGCAGTTTGCTCGGCACGAGTGGGCCCAGAAGGCTGCTTACCTGCTGGGCTGCAGCCTGGAAGAGCTGTCTTCATCTATCTTCAAGCACCAGCCCAAAGGGAGCCTGCAGCGATCCACGTCCTTCCGCCAGGGGCCTGAGGAAGCTGGCTTGGGAGATGGCTCAGGTACTGGGTTGCTGCTGCACGTGGGGTGCAGGTAGTGTCAGCCGATAGCATCAAGCAAGGCGATGGCGCTTCCTACAGGTGCACGGAGCCTGGCTGTCCTCCCCCGACCATCTGCCTTCCTTTGCAGCTGACGCCCTCCTGGGTCTGTAACTAGCCAAGTGGGAGAGGAAGCATGAGCCAGTGGTCAGGACACTGCCCCGGGGTTTGAGAGACCTGGATTTGCTCAACTCCCTGCTCCACCACAGACTGCCTGAACGACCTTGGGCATGTCACTTTGCCTCACTGGATTCTGTTCCCTATGAACACGTAGGATTGTGAGGCACCTCAAACAGCGTAATTCCTCTGGACCCCATCATCTCCTTGTCACGAATCTCTGAACGGCATTGAGCTGGGCCCATCGTCTGAGCACCTCACAGTCCTCGGTGCCTGTTGCCGCCCAGCCCACGGGAGACACAGGGCAGGGCTGTTCCCCTGGTACCGAGGGAGGCCACCGCTCAGGGAGGCTGTGACTTGCCTCAGGCCATGCAGCGAGTCTCTGGCAGAGCAGGGATCGGGCCCCATCCCCTGAGTTCCAGGCTAGCGCCCTAAGCACTGAGCTGCCCTTCCTCTGTGTGCCTGGCATTCTGGGGGTGCCGGCTGTTACCGGGGTCACTTTTTGGAAGCATGTTGCTTTTGGGGTGCAAGGAGGGTGGCGATGTGGGAGCTGCGGCCCAGACTGCCTGGCTGTGCTCACTGGACATGCTGGAAGCTGGGTTTCCCCTTCTCCCCCAGCCCAGCATGGAGCCGCCCAACACGAATGCAGGATGGTCTGAGCCCAGAAAACAGCTGAGGGCCCCAAATCCCACCCCCTTTTCTGACGGGCCCCTGTCCTACCCCAGGCTCCTCCTCCAAAGCAGCCACTGCTTGCCACCCGCTTCCCAGCATCTCCTGCGGAGGTCCTCATGGGATCCAGACCCTCGCGGGTCACCACCCTCTTTTGACAGGCAGGGACAGAGGCCTACAGAGAGTGTCAGCCAGGGCGTCGATGTAGCCCTGTGCTGTAGTGACTAGACCATCCTGCCTCCCCGTGGGAATGCACTGCCTGGGTTCACACTTGACGTGCAGCCATTCCCAGGGCCCCCCACGCTGTCGACCTTGCTCCCTTGGAGCCTGAGCCACTGGATCAGCTCCCCGAGCCTGTCCTGGCACACGGGGGGCGCCCTGGCCGCATGTTCGCTGGGGGAGGGTGCAGTTGCCTTCACTCTGGAACCATTTCTTCCCCCCAGGCTCCAGGCTGACAGCTCTGGACTGCTTGGAAGGCCTGGCCTCTGGCTTGTATTCAGAGCTCTTCACGCTGCTCATCTCGCTGCTGAACAGGTACACGCCTAGGCCAAGCCAAGCACCCAGCCCCCGGCTGGCTCGGAGTGGAGTGGGGGTGTGTAGGCAGGAGTCTCGTTTCCCCTTGATCTCCCGGGAGAGCTGCCCGTGCTCCAGCACGTTTCGTCTCCCCTTTGGGGAAGGGACCTCGTCTGGCACGCTCTCCTAGCCCGGCCCCTGCAGCCATCTTGCTGTGTGCTCCGGGGCCACGAGCAAGGCCCAGGCAGGGCTCTGATGCGTCGCGTAAGGACAGCAGAGAGCGCTACCCTAGGGCAGCTGGGTGCCGGGCAAGGGGCCCTGCTGCCCAGGTGTAATGGCTGGGGGCAAGTGGTTCACCTCACGTGTGTAGCTGGGGCATTCTGGGGTGTTGGTCTTCCTCTGGAGCTGCAGGCATTGCTCCCAACGAGGCACAGGACCAGGCTGGATGGATTGGGAGCAGCTGGCAGGCAGGGGCCCATTGGTCTGATCCCATGCCCTGCATGGAGCCCTGTGTGCCCTAGCCCCTCTCTTCCCCCCCTTGTCTAGGGCGCTCAAGTCCAGCCAGCACTCCCTGTGCTCCATGATGCTTGTGGACACCCCAGGCTTCCAGAACCCCGAGCTGACAAACCAGAGCCGCGGGGCCAGCTTTGAGGAGCTGTGCCATAACTACGCCCAGGAGCGGCTGCAGATGCTGTTCCACGAGCGCACCTTCTCTCAAGAGCTGGAGAGATACAAGGAGGTATTGCCTGCGGGATCCGTCTCGGCCCATGGCAGAGACCTGCTCCCCAGCTGGAGCAGACACGCAGGAGCCCAGCGAGGGACTGGAGAGCCCCCCCTGCTGTGTAGGAGCCTGCGGGCGCTGCCCTTGCCCGGGGCATGGCAGCTCTAGGCTGTACAGGGTGTGTGGAAGGGGCCGTGGAGGCTGTTTCCTTAGCTAGTTGTGTTGCTGACTCTTCTCTGCTCTAGCATCTACTAGACTCCAGCTGATTTCTAACCCTGTAGGTGGCTCGGGCAGTCACGCCTAGACAGGACTCCGCTAATCCGTAGCTCCGAATCTGGTGCTTCTTGAAGCAGGGGTTTCCCCGGGAACAGGCCATTTGCCATTGGCCTTGCCCTGGGCCCTGGTGGCTTTGCTAGCAGCCCTGTACATTGCAGTCACCCCGGCAGCGATGGAGGGGTGGCTCCTGGCAAACTCCCCAGGGTGGGCGGGGAGCTGTGTGCACCAGCCATGTGGGGCCCGCTGCAGGGGCTAACTGGGCCCAGACTCCTTTGCTCACAGCTGGGCGAGTTCTCAATGCCTGCTGCTGCGCTGCCTGTGTGCACGGCCCAGCTCACTCTGAACTCCCAGGCCGGGGGGGGGGGCGGGGGGGCTCTGAGAGTGAGACCCTGGTGCAAATCCAGCCCAGGATGGTCATTGCTCCTGGCCCTGGCGCTGGGGCTCAGCCCAGCTCCTTGGGGATGTCCGTGATCCAGGAACCACCCTTTGGTGACGACTCCAGGATTGGTGAGGCCCCAGGGGCCGAGTTCCCCCCATCTGTTGGAGATGGCTCCCCGAGGACGCTTTGCCCAGTGCCCCCCATCCTCACTTCACTGGGGACCATGGGCCCTCTTCCAGCCCCCTCCAAACACCCCAGCGGCAGCTGTTCTGGGGGACTGTGACCCAGCCTCGGGAGCTCCCGCTCTTTGCCTCCTGCACTGCCCAGGGGCCAACGCCCTTCACACCTGGCACACTGCGTGGGGACGGGAGGCCGAGCTGCCTGGTTATTGCTCTGCCATCTCTGTCGGGGGACAAGGCAGCACTTCCCAGGCGTGAATACAGCCCAGCCCCGGTCCCCCCGGCTCACCCCTGAATGGTGCACGCTGGCCAGGGCCGTGACCCCACTCCCCTGCCCTAGGGACTCCCCTTCCTGAGCTGAGAGCCATGGGGAGCAGCCTGGGGTGGTGGGCTGACCGTACCCTTCCCCTGTGCACCGGGAGGGAGGCTGGGGCTCTCCAGGGAAACCCCTGTGGTCTAATGTCCTGTAGATCCTATTCAGACTAATGTACTGACTGACCCTCTCTGGGTCCCGTAACTGTGATCTTTAGTCACACAGGCACTAACCCTTCGCCTGTCCGTCCTCTCTAGGAAAGCATAGAGCTTGCATTAGATGACCTAGAGCCCAGTACATCTGGCTCTGTAGCTGCTGTAGACCAAGCCTCACACCAAGCACTGGTAAGCACACATCGGGTTTAATGGCAAGAATTTCTCTCCCCTCTCCCCTGCCTGTGTCTAAAGCTCTTCTCCAGGCCCACAGCACCTTCTGCTCCCTGAGTCAGCAGCTTTGCGGGGCTGTCTAAGCAGTGACCAGGGAGTTGCACTTTGCTCTGGGCCACACTCTCGTACCCTGATCATGACAGGGCGGGGCAGGGAAACCTGGGGGGTTTTCTTGTATGCAGACAGGGCAAGGGGAGGCTCCATGGCTCCAAGCTCCCCTCGAAAGCAGGGTGTTTCCCTGTTCCTAGCTACACCCAGTAGAAACCCACCCAGTCACCAGTGCCCAGAAGCCTGCAGCAGGTTCTGCTGCCTTTGCTTTGCGTCCTCTGTCCCCAGGCAGATGCCCTCCTGGGGTTACATTCATGGGGAGATGCCAGGTTAACTCCCATGGTCAAATGCCAAGCAAGCTGGGATTGCAGCCAAGCTGGGAGCTGCTCTGTAGCAGCAGCCCTCATCCAGCTGGTTACCTGGCGCTAACATAGAGAGGCTTCTGGCGCTGGGTGGGGAGGCTGCTGGTAGCGGGGGCTTGCTCTGATCTGCTCAGGGTGGCGTTGATCTGCCCACTTGCTGGCAGGGCCAGTTCAGGGGAAAGCAGTTAGTCAGAGCTGTCGGGGAGGTGACCCTCCCCATGCAGGGGCAGGAGGGCTCAGTGGGAGGCACGGTCTTGTCTCTTCCCCTCCTTGGAGGAACAGCCGTCTCTTCCCAGTCTGACCTTACCACCACGCTCCTCTTCTCTGGGGTGGGCCATGGCCTCTCCATCAGCTCGTGGGCCGGCGTTTCTCCACTCGTCTCCAGGTTCACGTACAGCTTTGCAGACCGCCCAGCTCTCGGGTGGGAGAACTGCTTTCATTTCCCCTGTTGGTTCCCTGCATCCTGCTGGTGGCTCTGTGGGGTGGGCAGCTGAGGGTCACCTTGAGGGAAGCTCTCTGCTGGGGCTGTCTGGGGGGGAAGAGAGGTGATCACAGCCCCCCTTTCTTTGCTTTCTGCTGCGTTTCCATATGCCAGACTCCAGACCTCACAGCCCCTTTCTCAGCCACGTTCCCCCCATGCACTCTGTGCCCGAGGCTGGGAACAGCCCTGCTTCCCCTGGAGCCTGGCCACCCGTGTGACGGTGCTGCTTGTAGGAGCCAGCTGAGGTCGCTCATCAGGGTGAACTGCAAACAGAACGGGGCAAAACCCCACATGCTGGTGGATATTCCAACACTTAAATTTACCCAGCCAGCCCAAACCAGCTTCTATAGCACCTCCCTGGGTACTCAGACGTCCAAACAATGCAGTTCTCTTAAAATGCCCAGCCTCAGGCCTCCCTCCAGACACACCTGTCAAGCATAGGATGATAAATTCTGAAGATCTTATTTCATCATATAAAAGAAAAGGTTCTCCAGACCCCAAAGGACCAAGCCCCAGACCTAGGTCAAATAATAACTCAGATCTTACCCCAAATACACACTTATAGTAAATTCTTACTAACTAAACTAAAATTTATTAAAAAAGAAAAGAGAGAGTGTTGGTTAAAAGATCAATATACAGACAGACTTGAATTCAATTCTTGAGATCCAGGTACATAGCAGAGATGAGTTGCCAAAAGTCCTTTTAGAAATAGTCCATAGGTTATAGTCCAATGTCCGTATTCAGGTTGACTCCAGTGAGTGACTGGGGATCTCAATCCTTGTGGCTTAAGGTTTCCCCCTCTTGAAACCCAAAGCAGATCGGAGATGAAGAAGGATCGTGTCCCAAGGTTTTTATACATTTCCAGTAGCCTTTTGGCCTGAGAAAACAATAGGTTTAACTTTCCTTCTCCTAAACATCCTGGCAATTAGCACAGGGTAATTTATCCGTTAAGCAGTTCAGATACAGGTTACCACAACCTTCGAAGAGATATATAGACAATAACACTATTTCACTCGTCTTCCTAAATGTTAATATTCCTTTTTTGATCTTTGCGTCAAAGCTATAGCCATAGCCAAGACTTGCTTGCTTACATCACAAGACCTGAACAAACATCTCCCCTTCTACCTCTAACAAGGCAGACTTGCATTTCAAAGCTCTATTCATTTACATCTCTTCCTAACCAGTCTCTAAAGTTCGGCCATGGGTCAGGTCAGTCTGTGAGTTAATTAACTCTTTCTGGCCCTGTCACCCTTCAGTGAGATACTATATTACACTCATAACGTCACAACCCACCTGACCACATTTGCTGCCGAGCTGGGGGTTGCCATAGGGCAGCAGCACGGGTGGCTTTGCTCGGTGCTGAGGAGGGCGATCGTGCCGGGCAGATGGCTCAAGGCGGCGGGAGGGGGGTGAGATTTGGACGGTGGGGCCGTGTCGCCAGTAATTACCTCTCCCGTTAACGCCTTGGCCAATAAAGAAGCAGGAGAACAGCAGGCTTGCTGCCACTTCCCCTGGCGATGAAGAGGCTGCGTTAAGCACCGATCCATTGCTGTGGTTTATTGAACTTTCGGAATCAGACCAACACTGCCAGGGCCCTTCTCCTCCCCACTAGCGGTGATTACGGCAGGGGGCGGCCCTGCCCTGAACACCCAGGCAGTGCCGGAGAGTGCGGCTGAGTGCCGCAAAGCACATCTCCCCCTGCCTTGGGCAGGGGCGCAGAGAACCTGTAGCCTGGGGGGCTCTGGAAGCTCCCTAGGAAACCGGCACCATTGCCAGGGGCTGGTTGCTGGGTGCGGGAGGCACATGGGGGCCTGCTCTCCTGACTGCGTAGGGTCACTGCCCCCAGCACTGAAAGGCAGCTGTCTTGGACTCAGGGCTGAGCAGCACTTGAACAGCACAGGCTGGAAAGCAAAGGGTCCTGTGGCCCATTGGAGCATCAGGGAGCTTAGGGAGGCCCAGTGTCATTTCCGGCTCTAAGAGCTTCCCCTGGAGAAAAGGCCCAGCAGGGCTTCAATGGGCAGGACCAGGGCTTGGCATCCGTGGGAAGGAGCAGTGTGCCTGGGGCATGTTGGCAGGATGGGAGCGACAGGCTTGCCAAGGGGAACGAAGGCATCCAGGCTGATCCTCAGGGTGGCAGTGACAGGGGAACCTTACTGTGTAGCCTGGCTTGCGGTGCAGGGGGCGGCAGGGCAGTCGGCTGCATTAGCAGCCCTGCCCACCAGCCCAGAGGGCACTTAGGGAAACGACTCTCCCTGCACAGAGATCTTGCCACAGGCTCGATAGAAAATGACATAAAGTGTTAAAGGAGTGAAATGAATGCAGGCACAGGGCAGTGAGCCTCCCGTGGGGTGCATGCCATTGAGTAACACTAAGCCCACGGGACCCGAGTGCCCCCTGCCTGCAGGGCAGGAATTGCCTTGCTGGAGTAACCTGAATGGCTTCACCTTGTGCCCAGGCCCATGCGTGCAGGGTCACTGAGATGAGGCTGACCCATGGAGCAGGAGACGGCTCGGATTGATGGAGGCAGGGAGGGCCTCGGTCCCTCGCCCTGCTACCTGGCGAGAAGCCAGGGGAGCAGCCAGCGGCAGAATGGGAGAGCGTGGGCCTGAGATGTGGTGGGTGCGTCTCTCTGAGCTCTGCTTGGTGGTTTTGTCTGTCTCTGGATGTGGAGTACGTCGGTGGCTGAGTGCGAACACTCCTGGCTGACGTGTGTTTTACTGGCTCGGGTATTAAGTATTGATTCTTTCTCTGCAAAGAATCTATTCAGTGTTACTCAGAGCGAGGCGTTGCCGCTTGCTCTGACTGGTCCCGGGGAATGTGTCCCAGACTCCCGTAGGGCTAGGACAGGTACATAGCCACCCTCGGCACCTCTCTCCCTCTCCGGGGGGCTCTTGGCCCAGCGATGCTGCCAGTCCCCACGTGTCCGGCAGGTGGGGAGCAGACACAGTTCGGGTGATGTGTGCGGTTGGGACCGTCTCTGCAGGTGTGCTCCTTGGCCCGCACGGATGAGGCCCGTGGGCTCCTGTGGCTGCTGGAGGAGGAGGCTTTGCAGCCTGCAGGGAATGAGGACACGCTGCTGGAACGGCTCTTCGCCTACTACGGGCCCCAGGAGGGAGATAAGAAAGGTACGGGGGGAGGCCAGCCCTCCCCTCTGCAGGCCTAGCCAGGCCATCTGCACTCTTCCCCCGCCCCCCGCTCCTGGCTCTCTCCGAAGTGAGGCTTCCAGTCCAGTTGTTTCCTTTGCACAGGAAACATACAATGCGTGTGGCCTGTGTGTGCCAGGAGCCCCACAGGCTCAGGGGTGGGGCCATGCACCCCTCCAGGGGCAGGTGGGGCATCTGGGCAGGAGATGGGGGAGGGGAGGCTCCTGTCCTGTGCGTAGGGCTGCTCTCCAGCTCTGGCAGCTCTGCCCAGTGGGGAGTTCTGTGCTGTTCACCCCAGGCTCGTGCTGCAGGGCCAGCAATAGCCAACTGGGTGTACGGGCTTGGGCTGGAGACCCGGGGAGGTGCCCAGAGCCCAAGCAGACATGTCTGTGCCCCTCAGCATGAGCCCAAATCAGTTGACCTGGGCTCTGGGACTTGCTGGCGCAGTTCTATGTGGTGTCGACGTCGCCTCGGTTTCCTTGTGTGTGAGCTTTGCCAGGGCTCTTGTGCTAAGTTCCCTGTAAGCTGTGTGGCCATGCAGGCACTCAGGGAACCCACCTGGGGACCTGCCAGGGGAGGGGTGCTATTCCCCTAGCCCCCACCTAGCCCAGCCCCCAACCTGCTGCGGCCATGGCGCCCCTCCCCTGGCCCCAACTCAGTCTGTGGCCTGGACCTGCTGGGGCAGCCTGGATCTAGGTGCGGCCGGAGTAGGCCTCCCCCGGCCCAGACCTGTGGGGCTGGGAGAGGGGTGCCTTTCCTGCAGCCCAAGCCCCAGAGATCCCACGGCCGGGAGAGGAATCTCTCCCCCCCAAGCCCAAGTGCTGCTGCAGGGAGGGAGTGCAGGGGGGAGTCCTCTTTCCTCGCCATAGCCCTGGAGCAACCCCCTGCACCTCAAACCCCTCACCCCCGGCTCCACCCCAGAGCCCTCACCCCCTGCATCCAACCCTCTGTCCCAGCCCTGAGCCCCCTCCCACACGCCGAACCCCTTGGCCCCACCTCCACCACAAGAATTTTGTTATGTGCACCGATATGTAGGTGATGTGTCACGCAACATTCATTCCGTGCACAGGTGGGACAGATCCGAGGGAGCACTGCTCTTGTACCTCGGTGGCCCAGGGCAGGGATTCCCTCTTGGTGCCTGGCCTGCGGGGGACCGGTTCATTGATGGGGTTTCTGTCCCTACAGGTCACAGCCCGATACTGCGCAGCGACAAGCCCCACCACTTCTTCCTGGGTCACAGCTACGGCACCAACTGGGTGGAGTACGACGTCACAGGCTGGCTGCATTATGTCCGGCAGAACCCAGCCTCTCAGCACGCTGCAGCTATCCTGCAGGACTCTCAGAAGTAAGCAGCGGCTGAGCAGTAAGAGGCTCTTGCTGGGCTCAGGGCCTGGGGTGGGCAGGCACAAGACATGTCCCCCAGGGTGGGGAGGCTGGCGTGGCTCCTCTGCCGGGGTGGATCACGCTCATCAAAAGGCAAAATTGTTATTTCCAGTCCCCCAGGAGCAGCTGCTGAGCAGGGGGCAGCTGGGTAGTCACTGTGCTCTTAAGGGGAGAAGCAGCCTCTTTCTTTTGAGCAACACGGTTGCAGTGGCTGGGTGACCTCTCAGGCCCCATTCCACCATTCTGCCCCCCTGGCTGGGTCACGCTGCAGGCAGCGGGCTGTAGGCTGCGTGTTCATGGCCTCTCGCCACAGACTGTGTGGTGTGACAGTGGGCTGTGGTCCTGGGCCACGCTGGTCTCTACAACGCTAGTTTAAAGGGCCCCAGGAGGCTCTCTGGAAAGTTGAGTCTTGGTTTTGCTGCAAACCTGTGAATTCCGCATCTCCGCCTCCGGGCTGGTGACCCGTGTGTTCCCATCCCCGCCAGGCATCCATGGCCCAGTGCCGCGCTGCTCACCTCGGGGTCTGTGGAGCTGAGCCAGCAGCGAGAGCAGTGATCTGATCGTGCCCGGGACGGTTAGGGGAAGAGATAGCATGCCTGGGCCGTCTCTCCCCTGGGAGGGGTGCGCAGTGCTGCTGGGGCCGAAGCCTCTGCTTCCAGCCCTGTCTGGCGTCTGGACTGCGGAGGGATTTCTCGGCATCGCCAGCGCTGGGTTAGGAGGTGCTCTCCTAACCCTTCTGCCAGTGCCTGAGGCAGACTGCGTGCAGGCACTTTCCGCACGAAAGTGGCAGTCGCCATGTTTCAATCTCCCGGAGCTGCCCTGCTGGGCTTCGTCAGCCTCCCTTCCGTGCACCCGTGCAGGTGTGTCTGCTGGCTTTGTGCCTCTCCCGCTGCGGGTGCTGCTGCCTGCCCCCCGAGTGCTTGGCGGGACTCCAGTCGCGCAGTTCTGCTCCCGTGCGTCCCCGGCTCTCCGCTCAGCTGGGGGACGGGACTGTGGGTTCTAACGTATGCTCTCTCGGCCGACCCAGAGACAAACAGGAGGTCGTGCACTGAAACGCACATTCCTGCACTCCCCAGAGCAGGTGAGACCCTGGCGCTGAGTCCTGTGCGGTGCCCGGTAATGGCCACCCTCAGCCTGCTGTAGCTGGATTTGTATCATTTCCCTGGGCCGTGGCAGGGAAGGGCGTGGGGCGGCTGGTCACCTTCTCTCTCTGCTGGCAGGAAAATCATCAGCAGCCTGTTTATGGGCCGGGCAGGTACGGCCATGGTGCTGTCGGGGTCCATCGCCGGCTTGGAAGGCGGGTCTCAGCTGGCCCTGCGCAGGGCTACCAGCATGCGCAAGACCTTCACCACGGGGGTGGCAGCGGTGAAGAAGAAGTCGCTGTGCATTCAGATCAAGCTGCAAGTGGTGAGTGGGTGAGCTGCAGCCTGAGCATGGCAGAGCCAGCTCCAATGACCCCTCCCTGCTCCCAGGGGCCAGGGCCCCGGTCTCCCACAGGTGGGCAACAGCCAGGGATGGAGCTAGGAGCCCGCGGGAATCCCTGCGCCCAGCCGTTTGCTCTAAGCACTGGCCCACGCCGTCTCTCAGCTGCCCTGCTGCTTTATATTGGCACTGCAGGTCACACTGTCCCTTGTGCGGGCACGCTGCTTTGCGCGGGTCCCAGGCATTGCTCATGGGCCTGGCTGCAGGAGGCAATGCTGAAGTTACCTGCCCAAATAGCCAGGCAGCGGGTGCCCATCTCCCCACTTCTCCTGCTGGCAGGGCTCCCCTGGTCCCCCTGCCCTCACTGCACAGCTGTGCCCGAGAGCCCTGGAGGGGTGGTGTTCCCCTCTGCCATCTGGTCTATCTACATTCACTGGGAGAGCCTCTCTTCCGTGCCCCAGTAACCGTGGCAGCAGGTACCGGGGTCCCTGCGGGAGCTGCCACTACCCCCGGTGCCAGGCTGGAACCAGCATCTGCCGTTGGTGCTGCGTGCGCAGCCCCAGTGCGGAGACGTGGGAGGGGGGCAGATCTGACCTGGGTGCAGCTCTCTGTGCTGGGGCAGCCTCCCACGGCCCAGGCCAAGCTGCTGGGTAACGCCACCGGTGGGGTTAGAGTGACCCCCCAGCCCGACGGCACCAGCTGCAGGGGCTCTGCCTTCCCCAGACAAAGCTGCAGAATCATGGCTGATCCTAGAGGCAGTTTCTCCTTCTGGCCCTTTTGCCCCAAGGTCACTCACCCCAGTTTCTGCCACCTTGGGTGAAGGCCGTGCCCAAGCCCCCTGGCACGCCCAGGCTGAGCCATCCTCTCCCTGCCCCAGGATGCTCTGATTGACACCATCAAGAAGTCGAAGGTCCACTTTGTGCACTGCCTCCTGCCCAAAGCGGAGGGCTGGAGCGGGGACCCCAAGGGGCTGGCGGCCCGGCGGATCAGCAGCAGTGAGCTGGACCTGCACGGGGAGCACTGTGAGGCGGGGCTCATGCAGCTCGACGTGCCCCTGCTGAGGGCCCAGATCAGGGGCTCCCGGCTCCTCGACGCACTGCGCATGTACCGGCAAGGTTTGTGCCGTCTTCTGGGGTGGTGGGCTGGCTGAGCTGTTCCCCGCGGGTCCAGGGCTGTTCTTCCAGAGCAAAGGGGTGCAGTTCCTTGCTGTGCAGGCAGCCCCATCATCCAGATCCAAACAAGCCTGCTGGACTTCACAGCGGTATGCATGGGAGGGCCAGAGAAACGAGAGGGACCCTGTGCCTGTGGGGTGCAGAGAGGGGCCCAGGGACTGGTCCTTCATCACTGCAGGTAATGGGTACTGGCATGTGGCACTGCCCATTGCTGCATTCAGTGCAGCTCTGCCAGGGCGGGCGCTGCCCTCAGGGACCAGGGAAGCCAGATGGGAATTTTCTGAGCTGTGGACGATGAAGAGGAGGCAAATCCCTTAACTGGATTCCAGGGTAAATACTGGGGCATTCCCTTCCTCCCCACAGGAAGGAGGCAAGTGACACTCACCCTGCTTGTAAGCCAGGCACCCAATGGAGAGAGGTGGGGCCCAGCTCACATCACAGCAGGGGGCCAGCTAATGCCAGGGGGCAGCCTTGGCAAAGGCGCTAAGAACTGAGCTGGCTCCTGGAGAACAAGCTCCCTTCTTATCTCTGGAGAAGCAGATCATGCTCCCGGTTCTGGGCTCTGAGCTGGCCCTCTGTCGTGGAGTCCCCGGGCGATGCTCTGGAACTGCTCCCTACGAAGCCAGTCAGGACTCTGGGGAAGTCTCCTTTCTGTGAGCAGCCTGTCTGCAGGACACACAGCTCACCCAGCTTCCACCTTCCTGGGTCTGGCCTCAGAGCATTCAGCTTCCTCTGCCCCTCCGTGCGCTTCCCACAGCCAGTCCGCCCAGGCGGGGTCCTGGGGAAGCCAGAGGGTCCTGCCCCCCAGCTTCACAGTCAGACCTGACTCTCAGCCAGCCAGTAAAACAGAGGTTTATTAGACGACAGGAACATGGTCTAACACAGAGCTTGTAGGTGCAGAGAACAGGACCCCTCAGCTGGGTCCATTTTGGGGAGCAGTGAGCCAGACAACCACGTCTGCACTTCACTCCATGTCCCAGCCAGCCCCAAACGAAAACTCTCTCCAGCCCCTCCTCCTCTGGGCTTTGTCCCTTTCCCCAGACCAGGAGGTCACCTGATTCCTTTGTTCTCCAACCCTTTAGCTCTCACCTTGCAGGGGGGAAGGGCCCAGGCCATCCGTTGCCAGGAAACAGGGTGTCGGCCATTCTCTGTGTCCAGACCCCTGCACACACCTGCCCTCTAGGGCTCTGCAAGGATCATACACCCTTACCCCACCACCTAGAGACTTAAGAACTGCCTAGGGGAAACTGAGGCACCCCCACACTATTCAGAGGAAACATTAAGAACAGTCCCGCGTCGTCACACCCTCGTCAGCCGGGCGGCTGTGACCTCCCACGAGAGCAACCTTCCGGGAGAACAGCCCACCGGCCCTGTGCCGCAGACAGGCCTGGGGGGCTGAGCCTCGCTCCCGGAGAGCTTGGGCTACAGACCAGTGCCTGCTTCTGCCTCCCAAACCAAACAACCCTGCGGGAGAGCTTGAGAGAACTCTGGGCTGTGTGGGAGGTGCTCCGAGGTCCCGGTGCTGGGCCCTCTAGGCGGGATTGAGTGGTCAGCAGAGGAGAGCGTGTGAGCCAGTGCTGCTCCCCCGGCTGTGCCTGCTCTGTGGGGAGAGGCCTTCACTCTCCAGGGCTCTCAGCCCCTTTCCCTGATTGAGAAACGGGACACAGCTGGTCAGTGCTGACTGCAGGTCGGCTGCTCCTTGCTCGGCAGGGGAGAGAATGAGATGCCCTCCATTTATCAGTACGGACATCCTGCCCTGGAGCCGGTGTTTATTATTTCAAAACCAGATCACTGCTCTGAACCAAAATCAATGTGGCTCGCACAGCCCGGGATCGATTGCCCACGGCCGCCTGGGCTGGGATAGGCTCAGCCCCCATCCATAGCACCGATGATGAACTAAGAAGTGAAGCATCAACTCTGCTATCTTTGCATATAAATGTAATTGCAGTCTAGGTACAGTCCACAGCAGGGTCTGTTCATAAGATCCCCGGTCACTTGATTCAGTTACACATGCTCGCCTCAGCCCTGTCCCCAAGTCAGGCGTTCGGCTGGCTTCTCTCCGGAGCTGGCAGAAAGCCAGGCCACGTCAAAGCACGTTTGAGAAACAGCCAGGCTCTGTTTATGGCAGCTGTTGGGGGGTAGCATGGTTGGATGGTGCACTGCCCCTGCCGAGAGCTTGGGCGTGGACGCCTTCACCGGCATGCTGTCCGAGGTGCCAGTGCTCTCCACAGCGGTAACGCCCTGGGTGCCAAGCCAGCCCTCCCGCAGCTCTGCCGCTAGGCTGGGCTCTGTCCGTGGACTCAGGAGAGAGGGGCCTCCCACCCCAGTGCCGGCCCTGCCTCGCCTTGCGGGATTTGCACCAGCTGATGGAGACGCTGCGTCTCCAGGTGCTCACCTGCCCTCTCGCCCCAGGGCTGCAATGGGGCCCCTCACCCTCCGCAATGGCAAGGAATTGCCTGAGCGGCTCTGTCTGAAACAGCTGCTGGGCCCCCCTCCAGAGGTGGCTGCACTTCAGTGGCTGTGTGTGGTTTAGCTCTCCGTTCCCCTCCCTTCCGCAGGGAACGAGCCCTTTGGGCCACATCACGCCTGCTGCCTATGCCTGGCGCCCTCCAGGCTGGGCTCTTCCCTGGCACTGGGGGTGCGGCAGAGTGCTCCCAGCACCCGCTGCAGCCGTGTGGCTGGGCCTTGGCTGGCGGGAGCTTGACTGCAGCAGAGGGCTGGGTGAGAGGTGCAGCTTGGAGAGGCAGTGTGTGGATGTCCTGGGTGGCTGGCCCTGCGCACTGGGCATGGCGGGTGGGTGGATGCAAGTGTCAGGGAGGTCTCTGTGTCTCCAGCGTCCTGCGCACGGTGCTGCCAGACGGTCCCTGCACTCCGAGGCCTGGGGAGGGGCAATCCCAGAGCCTCTGGAGGGCGAGGCCACGCATTAGGCCGGCAGGCAGGCTCTTCCCTGGGGCTTTATAGCCCAGCTGGGTCCCCACCGTGCTTTGTGGCAGCGGGGCATGGGAACTGCTTCCCCTACCCCCTTCTGCTCCACCTTCAGGGGCTCCAGGTGGGGCTGTTCACCCTCCTGGGCTGGTGCTGGGTGAGGCAGCTGCACCTGGTGCTGGCCTGAAAGCAGCCCTGTGCACACCACCGCCACCCAGCTCCTTCCTGCAGGCTCCTGAGTCTCTGCCCTCCCGCGCCAGAGGCCAAGACACATGCCCGCTCTCCTGTGCTCTACCCCAGGCTACCCGGATCACATGGTCTTCTCGGAGTTCCGGCGGCGCTTTGACGTTCTGGCCCCTCACCTGACCAAGAAACACGGGCGGAATTACATCGTCACGGACGAGAAACGGGTGCGTGTTGGAGCCGGGCAGGCCACGAGAGCTGCCCCTGTATGTCGCGTGATGGCGGTGCCCAGATCATGGTGCCAGGGGCTGCGCGTACACTGGTCGCGCCTGCCCTGAAGAGCTCAGGACGGGGAATGGAGACTGAGATTGGCAGTGACTTGCCCAAAGGCAGAGCTGGGCATAGAGCCCAGCTCTCCTGAGTGCCAGGCCAGTGCTCTCGGCCCAGGCCACGCTGCCCCCGGAAGAGCCCGTGCTAGAGAATGGTGAGAGGAGTGCCCGCGGGGGCTAGTGTAGCCAAGGCTCTGGATACTGGCCCCTTCCCTTCAGCTGAGAAGGGGAGCCTGCTGCAGCTGACCCTCCTCTTTTGAAGACCGTCTGTGCCTGGCGCGTGCCCCTGCTCCTCTGTTCCCGGCAGGTGTCGTGTCGTGGCTCCCCAAAGCCCCACTCCCACGGCCCCTGCGCTAGGTGCTGGATGGGGACGTGGGAAGTGCCGGAGCCCCACAAGGCGTTGTCAGTGGAGAGAGTCTGTGTACAGTGCTGCAGTCGAGGCTGGAGAGGGACAGGTCATGCAGCGAGTGGTGTGGCCTGGGGGCTTATAGGGGTGGGTGGCAGATTCCAGAGGTTCCCGCTGCTGAGAGACCAGGCAGGGACTTGTACCCAGCATGGCTTTGCTGTGGCTGGGAGCACAGTGCGTTTCACAGAGTGGGGAGCTGGCGCTTCCGCACTGGGCATTTGTGCTGGTCGAGCTCTGCAGCAGAGAGGACTGATCCCACGTGCTGGGTTTTGCTGAGGGCTCCCGTTGGCCTGAGCCTAGCCCTGCAGCTGGCAAAGACCTTCTGTGCTCGCAGTGGGGTCTAGCTGGCGGCATTGCTAACGCCCGGCCATGTGAAGGCTCTAGCCTGTGATGGGAATGCAGGACGAAGCCACGTGAAGCACCTGGTCTGGACCCTAGTGAGGGCTGTGTTTCCTGGTTCACCACTAAGCACTGGAAGAGTGTTGAACACACCTGGCGGCCTGCCAGGACTGTGTAGGCAGGTCACAGAAGGGGGGACCGGCATATCCCAGTGGGGCAGGCAGGTGGCCCCTCTCCAGCCCTTGCCTACCATCTAGTGTGTCTCATGACCAGGCTGGCTGGCAGCTGGGCACTGGCTGCGTGGGCAGCGGAGAAGCTGAGCTATGCACTGAGTGCAGTGTGGGAAGGGGGCTGGGAGGCCAGGCAGCTCCAGGAGACAAAGGCTCCCTTGGCTAGCCGTGACCTCCTCTTCCTTCCCCTAGACGAGCATGTGGGACCTGGGGCGGGGACGGTGCTCGCTGCACCTCGGAGCTGGCAGCACGTGCCTGCCTGGGGAGCGATGGGGAGCAAGCAGCTCTCCCTGGAGACAGTTTGTGTGGCTGGGAGTGCAAGAGGGAGTCCCCTGAGTGCAGAGGGCACGTGCCGTGGTGCGGGGGATAGGGGCATGTCAGCACTCTGCTGCCCGCTGGGTTCGGTGCCCCTTTGCTCTCAGCGGGGCTCGTTAGCAGTGCGGAACTCTAGCTCAGCTGGGAAGTGTTTGTCGTGTCTGCGAGTACAGCCGTGTATTCCTGCCACACCTCCCTGCAGCTGAGTCGTCCCCCCCCCCCCTTTTTCCTGCAGGCTGTGGAGGAACTCCTGGAATCGCTGGACCTCGAGAAGAGCAGTTACCACATGGGCCTGAGCCGGGTAAGCCTCCCAGCGTTCCTGCCGTTCCCAGCCAGCCGCTCGGGGGCCCGTCCCAAGCTCTGCGCAGCCCCTCGCCCTAGCGGGCTGGCAGGCTCGGCACCCCAGCGCTGCCCCTCGGGGAGGTGAAGCCAGTCACAAACGCGCTGTATGGGGCACCTCTTGGTGCCCACACCATGCTCGCTGGGGCCCCTGGCCATGGTGCGTGCTGGGGGATCGCAGCAGAGCAGGGCCAGGCTGACAGCACATTCCCAGCTGACTGGGCCGAGTCCCCGTGGGCGCACTGCTCCCTCTGCAGAGCCTCGCCTGGGCAGGCCAGCTCACTGCCCCACTGCACCTCCTCCTGGCCACTCAGCCCAGGCTGCTTCCCAGAACCTCATGTGGCAACGGGGCCGTTGTGCACCTTGCTGGGGACACAGGCTGCAGCCATGAGGCGTCCATGTCTCTCACCCATGTCCTGTCGGTGGTTCCCAGCATAGGGCTGGGATTGTGGGGAGGGCTGCTTGGCACTGCTTGTCCACACCCCCCACACACTCTGGAAGTGGCACCAGGGGAGCATGAGTTGGGTTGCAGTGTATTGAGAGCAGCAGAGGATCTCTGCTTGGCCCTGGGGGCGTGGGGTGCTGCTCGCTGGTGCCCCCAGCTCTGAGTGGCTGAGCAGTGGGATGGGGGGGGCCATGAAGCAGCCATCTGGCCCCAGAGCCAAGTTATGCAAGATCTCAGGCCCCAGCATTCACAGCGGCAGCTCAAACAACTGCGAGCCCCCCTGCAGCATAGCTTCCCACTCCCTGCCCTGCCCAAGCTGCTACTCTGAGTCCCTGGTACTCGGAGGCCTGGGTCCTGCTCCCCAGACCCATAAGGTCAGTGCCACCCTGACCACGAACCACCCCGGCAGGCGGGGGAAGCAGGGGATTCTTGGGTACAAGCTCTGCCTGCCTTCCCCTTTGCTCTGGGCCCAGCCTGGGGCAGACGAAGCCCTGTGGGAGCGTGGCCTGTCTGCAGTGGGTCAGGTGGGCTGAGCTGTACAGCGTGGGAAGGGGGCCAGGAGGCCAGGCAGCTTCAGGAGACAAAGGCTCTTTCTGGGTGTCGGGTTTGCGGGCCAGGCTAGGCTTCCCCACACTGGATGCTGGGACAGGAGGGGCCGTGTCTGCACGTCCCGCCCGCAGAATTCCAGTGGGCTGAAGGAATAAAAACTGGACGAGCTCTGCCCGGCCCCAGTACCCACCCAGGCCCCCACTACCACCGGCCGGTAGCACCACAGGGGCAGCCTTGCCAGGGATGGGGCCATAGAGCCAGCAGCCGCGGTGTGTCTCCCCTGCTCAGGAGCAGGGGATGCTGGAGGGCCGAGTGCCAGGACCACCTACTATTGAGGCCTGCTCCATGGCACTGACTGCAAGGGGCGACTGGCACGTCACGCTGCGGGGGGCCTCCGTCCGGGATTGGCACCTCTCCCTGGGCTGGCGAGGCACAGCAGCCCTGAAGGGCCAGCTCGTCTCCTGGCAGAGGCCAGACCGCTCTGTGCCACATGGCTCATGTGAGAAGACAGCCGGGGCCTCGGAGAGCATGGGGGTGGAAGTGAACGTGTCATGTTCTCCCAGCCCAGCACCAGAGACCCCCCACCCCGGATCTGCACACGGGGCATCGCAGCCATTGCTGTCGGACAGATGCGTTCACTCTGCAGTGACTCCTCTGGCTTATTGTTACCTAGGGGTGTCTGGGGCTGGAGCCGGGGCCCCCCAGAGTAAGGAGGTGGTGGGAGACGCTGTGCTGGAGCGAGGGCAGAGGCGAGCCGACTGCACCGCCTCTGGCCCAGCCTGGTAGACCAGTCTTCTGCGCGGCCCCTGGGGCGGGTTATCGCCCCATCTGCTCCCCAGCCGTCCGTCTCCCCAGCCGTCTGTCCGTCCGTCCCCCAGTCAGTCTGCTCCCTAGCCGTCCATCCCCCCATTCTGTCTGGTCCAAAGCACACAGGTCCCAATCAGCTCCAGTTGTGGCATTTGCACCCACCTTGTGTAAGGGTTGTGTCCGTTAGTCACAGCTCATCTCCAGGGCGCGGTCCCAGCAGGAGAGGGGCTGGGGTGGTCTGGCTGCACATTGTGCCCCGGCACGGCGGGCAGTGCTGTAGCCCAGGGCAGTGGCAGAGGCTGCCTGAAGGCAGCAAGCTGGCATGGGAGCTGTTCTGTCCGTGAGGCCAGCCAAGTGGGTGTGAGACTATTTGGGGTCACTCCTATAGCTCTGTCTCCCGGCCCCCTGCTTGGCTCCGGCAGTGGGGGCAGCTCAGAGCAGTCTCGTCTCGGGGAGGCAAGCCTGCGGGAGCAGCGTTGCACAGAGCTGCCGTTGCTTGGGGAGCTCCAGGCAAGGAGAGGCAGAGATGCTGGGGGGTCGGAGGGAGCTGCCTGTCTCCAGTGCAGCCTCTGGCCTCATGCCAGGATGTCACCGTGGCGGCTCTGCCTGGTGCTGCCAGCTGCACGGATCCCCTCTGACCAACAGTGCAGGGTGCGGCCGTGCTCCGGCTCCCCACCCACACACCGGCCCCTCTGTGCACGAGTGGGCCAGGCTGGCTCGCAGAGTGGCCGATGCCGGGTGCCTGTGAGGATGGGGGCATTGAGCTTTCTGCAGTGTCCGGGGCGGGGCCCCCTGTCTGCCCCCCGGGGCTCTGCTCACCTGCTCTCCTCCCCCGCAGGCGTTTTTCCGGGCAGGGACCCTGGCCAAGCTTGAGGAGCAGCGAGACGAGCAAACGAGCAAGAACATTGCACTCTTCCAGGCTGCGTGCAGGGGCTTCCTGGCACGCCAGCACTTCAAGAAGAGAAAGGTATTCAGCAGGGCAGCCCCCCTGCCGCGCCCGCCCCCGGTCCCCTTCCCGTTTACATACCACCCCGGCAGCTGCATGACTTCACCTAAAATGGGCAGCTCTGCCTCGAGCGCCGCCCCCTCCGAGCTGGGCTTCCCCTGGGGGGGTCCTGCCTGCCTGCGTCCTGCAGGGCACCCAGCACGGAGGAGACAGAGCTGCTCCTGCTCTCCCCTGCTTTTCGGTGAGGTCCCAGCGTGCCGGCAGCCGCCCCCTCTTGAGGAGCTGGGCAGGAGGGCTGCGTGGGGGCTGGGGAGGGGGAGGTATCTCCCACTGGCTTCTGTGCACTCCAGGCTGCAGCCTGCCTCGTCTTGTTGCTGGAGCCGGGGAGCCAACGTTATGGGTACATAGGCACTGCCCGCAAGTTGGCACTCCCTGCACCACAAGGGGGCTGTGTGCGGCTCCGCGGGGCAGGGGCTCTTCCATTAAGATAAGTAGCTGTGTCAGCTCTTACTTGTGTTGTTGAAGAGTCCATAAAGCAGAGCTTGTGCGGGTGTCAGCAGGATTAGCGTTGATGGCTGCGTGGGAGCTTGGATTCATCCAGCAGTAAAGAAAGCAGGTGCAGTTGTTCTAGGGAGGGTGACAGGAGCGGCTATGCAGGCAGACGGGGGCTCTGCTCCACCAGGCCCCTGGCAGGCAATGCCTCCCCACTGACCCAGGCCTCCATGTTCTCCACATGGGATTGCCTCTTGGCAAAGCCAGGCGCTGGGCTCCCCCGGGTGGAGTCACTCAGTGCAGGGAAGGCAGCTCTGGCCCAGGGTAGGGCTGCCCTGACCCTGGCTGCTTTCCCCAGATCCAGGAGCTGGCTATCCGCTGTGTGCAGAAGAACATCAAGAAGAACAAGGGGGTGAAGGACTGGCCCTGGTGGAAGCTCTTCACCACCGTGCGGCCCCTTGTCGAGGTGCAGCTGACAGAGGAGCAGATCCGGGGCAAAGACGTGCGTAGGATCTCAGCCGTAGCCGCTCCGGGGACGGGAGTCGCTCCGGGCTGTCTGAAGGGGAGTGCAAATGGGAAACTGGCCTTGCCCCCTCCTCAGGAGGGTTTTCCAGCCGGCTCATGGCAGTGCTGCTGCTGGGCTGGGAAGCATGCAGGGAACCCCCTCCACAAATGGACTTTGGGGCGAGTTCCCGCCTGCTCTGGGGGTCACACAGGGCTCAGACTGGGTCACCTTCTGTCCTGGGCTCTGCACGGCAATGTGAGGAGCCATGGTACGTGTGCACGCTCAGGGGGAGGCGTGCAAGGACGGGGTGCCGGGCATCTCTCACCCAGCCTGATTCCAGTGAAGGAGCAAATACCTGGCTAATTTCTGGATCGGCTTGTCGATAGCATTGCGAGAGGCTGTGTTTGCATGGGCCCGATTGCCAGGCGTGGCAAATGGAGCTAAAGCTCTGTGCCGAGAGGCTGCTGCACTGTGTGGGGGCGGCTGGCAGCCTGGCCCTTCCCCTCTGCTGGAGAACTGCGGCTCAGTGCCTGGGAAGGAAACCTCCCCTGGCAGCCGTCGAAGGGCAGGAGGCCAACCTAGAGTGTGCCAGGCTGTCATCTGCCTCCTCCTTGCCCTCCCCGACTGCCCCCAGCCCTGGGCCTGGCTGGCGGCGCTGCCGGCCGAGCCAGAGCCCCCTGCGCTGGGGTGCCCCTGGCCTCAGTGGCAGAAGGGATGGGCGACGTCTACGTGGGTGTGTGATGCTGACCGGGCGGCCTGAGCCTCCCGCAGCCCGTTCGGGTTACTGGCATCAAGGGGTCAGTCTACCGGTAGCCGAGAGCCCTTCTCGCCTGTCTCTGGCTGCGGCTGGAGCGCGGCGGAGCTGCTGGGCCCAGCCGTGCCGCTCCCTCTGCCTCAGATCAGCCTCCTGCACAGGGAGGTGGGGGGGTGCCCCTTTGCCATCTGCAGGCCGCTGGGCTGGGCCGGGCCGGGATCAGCTCCTGGGACCCTCCCATGGGCCCGTTAGGTGCTGAGCCCGGAGCCCTTCCCAGCTGCGGCCTTGTCACCATGGCTGCATGCTGGATTCTGTGAGGTGGCAGTGGAGGAGAGCGGGGAGACGTGGGGTGGGGGGAAGATGCACTCCAGAGATGGGTTTGAAAGTGACATCCTGTCGTAGACCAGGCTGCGGGAAAGGCCATGCAGAGTGCTCAGCACAGAGAGCCCCAGCCCCCTGCGTGCCCCTCCCAGCCCTGCTGGCGTGGGGGGCCAGCAGCACTGTGGGGCTGAGACCCCCAAACTGGCATCAGTTACTAACAGCTCAGTTCCTGCTGCCTGGAGGGGCCCTGCTGTCCCAGCCCTGGGCTCCCCCAGCCCTGGTGTGGTGATGCCCCCCCTCATTGCCGTCTTTGTTCCAGGAGGAGATCCAGCAGTTGAAGGGCAAGCTCGAGAAGGTGGAGAAAGAGCGCAGCGAGCTGCGGCTAGGCAGCGACCGGCTGGAGAGCAGGGTATGTCAGGCTGGGCATGTGGGCGCCGTGCCAGCTGCCTTCCCAGGCTTGCTGTGTGGTCTGGCGGGTACAGGGGAGAGGGGTGGGTCCCTTTCCTGGTCCCTGTGGAGGCCCCATTGCCAGGCCCCGCCTTGCTGCGATCCCTGGGCACTGCCCCTTCCCCCCGCCCCGGCCATGGCGCCCTCTCAGCCTCGCACTGCGGATCCCCAGGTGGCAGAGCTCACGGCCGAGCTGACGGACGAGCGGCACACGGGGGAGTCGGCCTCCCAGCTGCTGGATGCGGAGACGGCCGAGCGGCTGCGGGCGGAGAAGGAGATGAAGGATCTGCAGGTGAGGGGGGCTGGCTGCCGGCGCACTCCACCGTTGCCTCTGAGCTCTGCTCCGAGAGCAGCCTCCTTTCGCAGGGGCTGTGGGAGCCTGGAGCAGGACACCCAGCCGCACACCAGCAATGGGTCCTGCTCCCCCCAGGTCTGGCAATGCCCCCTATGCCTACACACCAGCCACCTCTTCCCCCAGCCCTGGGCTCCCCCCCCCCCCCCTCCCCAGGTCTGGCAATGCCCCCTATGCCTACACACCAGCCACCTCTTCCCCCAGCCCTGGGCTCCCCGCCCCCAGGTCTGGCAATGCCCCCTATGCCTACACACCAGCCACCTCTTCCCCCAGCCCTGGCTCCCCGCCCCCAGGTCTGGCAATGCCCCCTATGCCTACACACCAGCCACCTCTTCCCCCAGCCCTGGGCTCCCTGCCCCCCCCGCAGGTCTGGCAATGCCCCCTGTCCTACCCACAAACGCCCAGCTCCCCCACCAGGTCCGGTGATGCCCCCTGTGCCTATGCAGAAACTCCTGCTCTGCCCCTCGACGCCGACCTGGGCCTTGTCCCCCCAGGGGCCGGGTGCCCCGTTCTGCCCCTTGGCACCGACCTGGGCCTTGTTTCCCCCTCCCAGGCCAAGTACGAGGTGCTGAAGAAGCAGATGGATTCCATGGAAATGGAGGTGATGGAGGCGCGGCTCATCCGGGCGGCCGAGCTCAATGGGGAGCTCGACGACGATGACTCAGGTGCTGGCCTGCCCCAGGCAGCCCCCCAAAACCCCCTCTCACTCCCTGCCCTCTGCTCCTCCTCCATCTCCACACACGGGGGCACATCACCCGTCTCACTCTGCGCCCTGGGCAGGTGACTTGCCCGATCCATGCCTCTGTTTCCCCACCTACATACAGGGCATCGTGGTTACTGATCAGTGGGGTCACCCCCTGCTCCCGGGGCGTGTGGGGGGCTCTCACCATCCGCCTTCAGCACATATGGCAGCAGCGAGACCCCCGCTTCCCCTGGCCTGTTCCATGCGCTCCGCAAGCCCAGTCCGGGGTCTGCTCAGGAGAGATCCTCAGCCTGGGGCTCTGGTTCCCTCCCGCAGGCGGCGAGTGGCGGCTGAAGTACGAGCGAGCCGTCCGCGAGGTGGATTTCACCAAGAAGCGCGTACAGCAGGAGTTTGAGGACAAGCTGGAGGTGGAGCAGCAGAGCAAGAGGCAGCAGGAGAGAAGGGTAAGTGAGGCTGGCCCTGTCGGGGGACCCCCCCCCCCCGCACGCGTACCGGTGACCCCCCCTCCTTCCCACCGGTGCCATCTCCTCCCCCCCAGCGCCAGTGACCCTCCCCCCCCCACATACATACACACAGGCACGGGTGACCCCCACCGGGGACTGACGCCAGGCGCCCGGTTATTTAGCCTCCCGGTGGCCGACGTGGCGGCGTGCGCTGCCCTTACTGTTAACGCAGGGTGCGCGTCTTGCTGAGCCGGCGGTTCCCAGCAGGCCCTGCCCTGTGTGAGCCGAGGGGCGCCTGTCGTCTCCACGTGCTGTGCGGCCCGGGGCCCTGGCAGGCTGGCAGCGGGGGTGCCCGGGCTGCACGCCGCAGAGCGTCTCCTTCGCGGGGTCCTCGGAACTCAGCCTCTCTGCGCCCGCACTGCTGGCTCCGTGAAGCCCCGTGCAGCTGTCTGCTCCCCTCCCAGGCAAACCCGGGAAGGGCTCACCCCAAGGGCTCTGTGGCTGAGTCGGGAGGTGGAGCGGAGGCGATGGGATGCCCGGTCCCCCCCCGGCAGAGCCCTAAGCCTTGCCTGTTGCACCCACCCGCAGCTGGCGGATCTTCAGGCTGACAAGGAGGAGTGCCAGCGAGCCCTGCACCAGCTGAAGAAGAAATGTCAGCGCCTGACGGCAGAGCTGCAGGACACCAAGCTGCACCTGGAGGGGCACCAGGGGCGCAGCCACGAGCTGGAAAAGAAGCAGCGAAGGTGAGGAGCGTGCTGGGCACTCCTCCCTGCCACGGCGTCCCCGGGCGATGCTCCGGGACTGCTCCCCACGGAGCCAGGCAGGACTCTGGGGCAGTCGCCTTCCGGTGAGCAGCCTGTCTGCAGGACACACAGCTCACCCGGCTTCCACCTTCCTGGGTGTGACCTCGGAGCATTCAGCGTCCTCCGCCCATCCGTGCGCTTCCCACAGCCAGTCCGCCCAGGCAGGCTCCTGTGGGAGCCAGAGGGTCCTGCCCCCCAACTCCACAGTCAGACGGGACTCTCAGCCAGCCAGTAGAACAGAGGTTTATTAGACAACAGGAACATGGTCTAACACAGAGCTTGTAGGTGCAGAGAACAGGACCCCTCAGCTGGGTCCATTTTGGGGGGCAGTGAGCCAGACAACCACGTCTGCCCTTCACTCCATGTCCCAGCCAGCCCCAAACTGAAACTCTCTCCAGCCCCTCCTCCTCTGGGCTTTGTCCCTTTCCCGGGCCAGGAGGTCACCGGATTCTTTTATTCTCCAACCCTTTAGCTCTCACCTTACAGGGGGGAAGGGCCCAGGCCATCAGTGGCCAGGAAACAGGGTGTTGGCCATTCTCTGTGTCCAGACTCCTGCACACACCTGCCCTCTAGGGCTCCGCAGTGATTATACACCCTTACCCCACCACCTAGATACTTAAGAACTGCCTAGGGGAAACTGAGGCACCCCCACACTATTCAGAGGAAATATTAAGAACAGTCCCACTTCGTCACACTCCCTCTCCTGGGGACTCCCACCCTGGGCCCAGCTGGAGAGCACACTGCCGGGGCTGGTTGAATGTGCCATGCTGCCAGGCCAGTCCCACTCCCGGCCGGGCCAGCCTCGGAGGCAGAGCCAGCAGGTGGGCGTGAGGAAGCCCAGTGGCCTCTGGCGAGAGAGCCCCGGGTTCAGTTCCTGGCTCAGCCATGGACTCGCCTTGTGTCTTTGGAGTGACCTTTTCTGAAGGGCCTGAGGGACTTAGGAGCCTAGGTCCGTTTTCACCCTTGGGCTCCTGCAGGAACGTCTACCGGGGAGCTGGGGGCGCTTCCCAGTCTGAGCGGCCATACCCACGCTAGCTCCGATGGAACGAGCGCACTCCAGGCGGCCAGGTGGGCTCACCACCCCGGGCACATCCCCGGGCGGCCACACCGCTGGATCAGAGCAAGCGTGTGTACGTCTGCCCAAGCGGGGAATCGCCTGCAGCTCTAGTGTAGACGTACCCTGAGTCCCTGCGCCGCTTTTGAAACAGTTCCCCTAACAGTACTGCAGAGATGGGGGCCCAGCAATGAGAAACCAGTAATCTTCCGTCTTCTCCCAGCGTCATGCCGCCTCTAGCCAGTCAGAGCAGGAGCTGTGCCCAGGGAGTGATGTGCCCACTGCCTCGGCTCCCCTGCCCCACTGGGGATCTGCTGCCTGGGGTGGCCAGGATCAGCACCTGGACGTAGGGGGAGGGCAGTTAGAGAGAGCGTTGCCATGTCCGGGGGAGGGGCTGCCGCCCCGAGTATGTGCCTGCCAGAGACGCTAGGCGCGCGCTCAGCAGCAACCCCTCCTGCTGCTCGCCCAGAGGTAGCGCGGGGTCATCTTCTCGAGCTGGGAATCACTCCCAGAGTACACGCACCCTGCAGAGGCATTTCCCTTCTTTCCTGGACCCATGCATCAAGCCAGGCCCCTGTCCTGCTCCACGGGGCATCCGCTGTCACCCAGGGCTCTCCTGGCTGTCTGGTGCGGGCCGGCTCCTTGCACAGCTCCAGGAATCTGCGTTGCCAGCGGGCTAGGCAGTGACAGGACAGAGCTGAGCAGGAAGGAGGGCTGGGGCGGGAAGTGACGCTGCACCTGCCTCCCACGCTGAGCAGCCTCAGGCTGTCCTGGCTCTGTCCTGGCTGCATTAGCACCATGGCCTTTTTCCAGGAGGAAGGTGCTTAGCTACTGTGTCCTGGTGCTCCCCAGGGCTTCGGTGCCGGCCGGGAATCTCCTGGGGGGTCCCGGCTGGGGGGTGGGGAAAGATGCATGCCCTTTTGGGCAGGAGCCAGGTACACCACCTCAGCAGGAGCTATAGCCCCTGCCGGTCTCGGCTTCGTCCCGCCCGGATGCTGCCTCGGGCAGTGACTGGGCAGACAGCAGCATCATGGCAGAGTGCAGGGGGAGGGCGCTCCGGCACGGAGCGGGTTTGGTGCCTGAGCTGAGCTGGCGTGCGGACAGCTGACGGCCTGGCCGTGGGTGTCTCAGGTTTGACAGCGAGCTCGCTCAGGCTCACGAAGAAGCCCAGCGAGAGAAGCTGCTGCGGGAGAAGCTGAGTCGGGAGAAGGACATGCTCATCACAGAGGTCTTCGGCCTCAAGCAGCAGCTGCAGGTGAGCAGAACGGCCAGCCCATTCCCCTGCCCCTCGCTGGCAGGGCTGCGGCCGGGCGGCTCGGTGAGGCCGGCTCAACAGGCGCTCCCTGCTCTCTCTTCCAGGACAGAGACTCTGACATCATGAGCTTCACCCAGAAGGTGGAAGCCCTGGAGGCCGAGCTCCAAGACGTCTCCTCCCAGGAGTCCAAGGATGAGGCCTCCCTGGCCAAGGTGAAGAAGCAGCTGCGGGACTTAGAGGCGAAGGTCAAGGACCAGGAGGAGGAGCTGGATGAGCAGGCTGGGACCATCCAGCTGCTGGAGCAGGTGCGGAGGGGGCAGGGTCTGGAGTGAGACACCTGGCTGAGACCTCGGGGGGGTGTGGGGGTGCAGGGTGATCGACTGGATTCGATCCTGCCTCGATGCAGGGATCAGAGTGCGGCTCCCACCCCGAGCAGGCGGCAGGTGTCCCAGGCTGGCAGGCTGAGCCTGGGCTGGTTTCTGGGTGTGCCGGTTTCATGTGGGTTTGTCGTGCTGGCTGCCTCCCGCCCAGGGCTCACGTGGCTCTGGCCAGCCGGCTTGCTAGGTAACCCTGCGTTCAGTGTGGGTGGGGCGCTCTCCCTCTGCTGCAGCAACCCCCTCCAGGGGACTAGAGCATGGGGCTACCAGCTGGTGTGTGGGGCCAGGCCTGCCCTGGGGGCTCGGAGAGACAGTAACGCTGCCTTCCCATCACGGAACAGTGGCCTGCAAGGACCGCCGAGATGCTGGCTGGCAGAGCAGCAGCGTGGGCATTGGACTGGTGGCACTGTGAGCGTCATTGCTGTGAAAAGCCCCGGCAATGGGCAGGGAGCGGGGGGCCCTGTCTCTGGCGCTGAGCCCCGGCAATGGGCAGGGAGCGGGGGGCCCTGTCTCTGGCGCTGAGCCCCGGCAATGGGCAGGGAGCGGGGGCCCCTGTCTCTAGCGCCGAGCCCTAGCAATGGGCAGGGAGCGGGGGGCCCCTGTCTCTAGCACCGAGCCCTAGCAATGGGCAGGGAGCGGGGGGCCCCCGTCTCTAGCACAGAGCCCTAGCAATGGGCAGGGAGCAGGGGACCTCCTGTCTCTGGCACCAAGCACCAGCGATCGGGAGGGAGCGGGGGGGGGGGGGGGCCTCCTGTCTCTGGTGCCAAGCACCGGCGATCGGCAGGGAGTGTTTGTCACTTCGGCTCCCCAACACAAGGGTGCCCCTGTCCCTGCGCTCCCTGGCAGCTCTTAGCCGGGGTAACACAGGACCTCTCCCTGGGTGCAGGCCGATTGCTCTATGCCGTGCTGGCCGAGGGGGCGTCTATGTTACCGGGGCAGACAGCTCCTGTCTAGTGTGCAGGGCGGTGGAGACTGAGGGTTACAGGTCCGACAAGCCTTGGGCTGGCCCTATCCGTGGGCTGCCCCTGAGGGCTAGTGGCCATGCTCTGGCCCACGCTCGCTCTGCCTGGCTGCATTCAGGCTCAGCGGGATGGAAGTGGTCAGCAGAGGGCCGCTCTGCCAGGAGTGGCGTGGCCAGGCCCCTGGCGTCGGGCTGACCAGGGCTGCTTTCCGCCCGCAGGCCAAGCTGCGTCTGGAGATGGAGATGGAACGCCTGCGGCAGACCCACTCCAAGGAGGTGGAGAGCCGCGACGAGGAGGTGGAGGAGATCAGGCAGTCGTGCCAGAAGAAGGTAGGGCCGGAGCGTCGCTCTGCCCTCGCTGCTGGGCAGGGGCACGAGGGTGTTTGGCCAGTGGAGAGACAGCTGCCTCCCTGCTGCCTGCCACCCACGTACCTCAGGCCTGCTGTGCCTGGCAGAGGGCCCCTGTCCCAGGTACAGCGGCCCTGGTGCCTGCCGGGCTGGCCCGTGTTCTCTGTCGGATGGAGCGGGGGCCAGCCCCCTCGGGACACACAGGGTGTGGGGCACACACAGCCCCTGGCTGCTCGTGACCTGGTGCTGAATGCTGCCATGAGAAAACACTGGGCACCGACTGCCAGGCAGTGTCAGGGGCTGCACCAAGCGGCGTAGGGCTCAGCAAGGCAGGGGTGCAGTGCTCCTTGCTCGGAGGAGCTGCCATGTCTGGTCGTGATCTCCCTGCCACACTAGGCTGGGGGCCGGGCGAGCCAGTTCATCCTGGCCATGCTGTTGTCAGCTGGGACGCAGTGCGAACCGCTCGGCGGGGGGCTTGCTGCTCTCTGAGACACTGGGCTAGAGGGGTGCGGGTGGGGCAGGATGCTGAGTGCCCAGCTGCTGTCCATGGCACCAGCTTCTGGAGCAGCCACCTGCAGGGTATGGGTAGGGTCTCAGGAGAGTGGGGGTGGGCTGAGTTTGGAGAAAAGCGGGGGCTCTTTCCTAGAGATGAATCCCCTCTCTCCTGTTCCACTCCCCATGATATCCCTGGCCTGCTGCATCGTGTCCCCCCCCAGGCCCCGAAGACCCAGTGCTGTGGGCCTGGCAGTAGGGCCCTGTGATGTGATTGGCGGGTTGTGTTACTCTGGCTCCCCACGCAGATCTTAGCTGGCAGCTGGCTCGGCCCTGGCCTGATGAGTTTAACCAGTCGCTCTCCTGGCCTGACGAGTTTAACCAGTCGCTCTCCCCGTCTGCTCACTCTGCCTGCATTAGCTGGGTCAGGCAGTGCACTGCTCCTCTCAAATCATGGCACAGGGACCCGGGGCGGTCTGGAGCCAGCATCTCCCCACTTCCCCAGAAGGCTGGGGATGGGGTAACCCCGGTGCCCCTCAATCTGGATTCGTAGCCCCCACTGTGCCAGTCCTAGGGTCTCTCTTGCGCAGGGACAGTCAGTATCACCAAATTGCCTCATGGATCATGTCTGCAGGAGCTAAGAGACGGGCTTGGGGGCCTAACTGGGACTGGGACCCAGGGTCGTCGAGTGGCCCCCCAGCCGGGAGGTGACTGGCTAGTGCAGGTTAGGGTCCTTCCTGTGCTCGCTGCCCTGCCCCCGTCCCGCGCACTGCTCGCCCAGCCCCGCCTGTCCCTCCCCAGCCTGCTTGCCCGGCCCCCCGTCCTGCTAACCCAGCCCCCCATGTCCAGCACACCGCTCTCCCAGCCACACTGGCCCGAGCGTGCCTCATGGAAACCCTCTTGCTCTTGTGTCTGGGGTGCCGGGCGCAGCTGAAGCAGATGGAAGTGCAGCTGGAGGAGGAGTACGAGGATAAGCAGAAGGTGCTGAGAGAGAAACGGGAGCTGGAGAGCAAGCTGTCTGCGGCTAGTGACCAGGTACCGCCCGGGCAAGAGACCCCGGCTGGGGGGTGCAGCGTGGAGCTGGGTCTCCCAGGGGTTAATGGCCAGGATTGAACCCAGGTAGATCTGAAAGTCTCTCCTCCCGGGGGGCACTGCTGGAAGGAGGAGGTTTGGCCCGGGTTGAAGCCAGCATGGCAGAGTGGGGCGTGGGCACCCCTGGCTGGCTAGTTCCTAAACCACAGCGGGCCCAGCTGCCCGTGCCCCAGGAGCACTCCTCTGGCCTGCCGCTGTCTGGGGTGGAGCGGGCTCTGGGGACCAGACTGGTCCTTGGCCAGGAGGTCAGAGACTGAGGTTGGCCGCAGCGAGCAGCTGCCTCCGCGGAGGGAGCATGCGCCCGATGGTGCAGGGCGAAGGGCCGTGCTAGAGCGGAGCAGAGGGAGTGCGGTGCCCACTCTGTGCCCGGGGGTCACTGTCCCCTGCAGGAGCTGAGCCCTGGCGCTGGGGGTTCTGCCCATCGCGGGTGTGGTGCTCAGGTTCTAGAGGGAGCCAGTGCCCGTTGCTGAGGGGGCGGGGGACTGCTCTGGGATGGAGAGTGTAGGGCGGGCGTGCCCTCAAGCCCCTGCATGGCCTCCCCATGCCCAGGTGAGCCAGCGGGATTTTGAGACGGAGAAGCGTCTGCGCAAGGATCTGAAGAGAACCAAGGCGCTGCTGGCGGATGCCCAGATCATGCTGGATCACCTGAAAAACAACGCGCCCAGTAAGAGGGAGATCGCTCAGCTCAGAAATCAGGTGTGCACTGCTCTGTGCCTGGCCCGGCCTTGTCCTCCCTGTCTCCCGAGGGGGGTTCCCAGCCCTCGTCACTCAGCTGATCTGAGCTAGGGAGAGCTGGGGGAGGTCAGGGCTGGCCCTTGTGGGGGGTTCCTGTGCTCTAGGCTGCCGTCCCCCCTCTTCCCTGCTCCCCACGGCGTGTGCTGACCGTGCCTGCCGCTCCTGAAGTGGCTCCTTGGCGTCACCAGTGCTGCTGCCTCCTGGACAGGCAAGGCTACCGCGGCCGCCATTCCCTGCCCCTCCCAACAGAAACCCCCGGGGCTGCCCCCAGGCTGCTGCGTGCGTCGCCCATGCCGTGACCCATGCCCGGTGCTGACAGTCCCCGTGTCGGGCTCTCTCTGCAGTTGGAGGAGTCTGAATTCACCTGCGCAGCGGCAGTCAAGGCCCGCAAGTCCATGGAGGTGGAAATTGAGGATCTTCACCTGCAGATCGACGACATCTCCAAAGCCAAGGCAGCCGTGAGTGCCTGAGCCGGTTCCCTGCCCGTGTGGCTCCGCTCCCCCGTGGCCTGCGAGGAGCCGGTTCCCTGCCCAGCAGGCTTGTTCAGGCTGCTCCGAGCCCCATGGATCATGGCCAACATAGAGCCTTATGGTTATGGCAGGCAAAGGGGGCCTGGCCCTGCCCTCGGGCCCCAGCTTCCTGTGGGCATGAGCATCTCGAGCTAATTCCTCCGAGCTCTCATCATCGATCTTGCTTGCGCAGGGGAAAGACCCCAAGCCCACCCCCGAGAGCCAGTCCGTCCCTGGCCTGCATCCAGCCCAGTCTTGGCGGTCTGGTGCGCTGGAAGGTCCATTATTGTCCTGGGCTCTGGCCTCCCCAGGCAGAACCCGTCTGGTGCCCAGCTACGGCAGGATGGAGGGGCACAGAGGTGCCTGCTGCTGGTGCCGGGTGGGTGGGGGGAGCCTTGGGGGCAGTGGTTGGGGGGCAGCAGTGTACATGGGACTGGCCAGCCTCACCTCTCCCCCGTCTCCCCCCCAGCTGGAGGAGCAGCTGAGCCGGCTGCAGCGGGAAAAGAACGAGGTGCAGAGCCGCCTGGAGGAGGACCAGGAGGACATGAACGAACTGATGAAGAAGCACAAAGCATCAGTGGCCCAGGTGATGCCACCTGTGCCCAGCTCCACCAGTCCTGTGTGCTGCTGGCGCACCCCCTCACGGCACCCTGAGCATGCCCCCCAGCCCAGCCCCTGGGCGCCCCGTCCACACCATGCCAGCCCAGCCTGGCACCACAGACTCTCGTAGGCACCTCTCTGTGGAGGCTGGAAGTGAGGTGAGACACCTAGCGGCTTCACCCTGCTCTGTCGTCTCAGCTGAGCTCTGGCCAACCCTGGCATCCCAGCTGGAGAGCAGGCCTGGCACCCAAAGGGCACTGCTGGATTCCCCTGCTGTGAGCCCGCCCGGGGGCTGTCCCGGAGGCTGGCAAGTCCCACTGCCTGCCCTAGGGGCGCTGCACCCGTGGCCCTGGGGCTGGCAGAGGGCAGCTGGCCTGGCTCTGGATTCTGATCAGCCCAGACACTCTCTGCCCACAGGCCTCCCGGGATCTGGCCCAGATAAACGACCTCCAGTCCCAGCTGGAAGACGCCAATAAAGAGAAGCAGGAGCTGCAGGAGAAGGTAGCAGGGTGGTCCTGGGTCATCATTGTGCTGGGGGGGAGCACACCCAGAGTATGGCCTTTGGGTTTGGGAGGGGCTGGGCCCCTGCGCTGCAATCTGGGACGCGAGCAACATGAGTCCAGCCGTTGGCGGAGACCCATGTGCCGCTCCAGGTCCACAGCCAGGCTGGTTTAGCCTGATCCTCTCTGTGAGGGCCAAACAGGGGAAATCGCTGGCCCCTAGCTGCCCACGCTACATGTGTGAGTCTGGAGAGCCTGGCAGACCCCAGCAGCAAGTGTGGGGACAGCCACCCTGCCTGCAGAGAGCCCCTATCTCCCTCGGCAATGGCCCCAGCCTGGCTCCCCAGCAGGGTAGCGCTGCCCAAAGGCCCCAGCACCTGCCGCTCTCCCAGGGAAGAGGCCGTTTGGGCAAACAGGCGCATGGCCTGCAGTGCCCGCCCCCACCCCCGTCACCAGGGGGCTGGAGAGAAGGGAGCACCCGGCTGCTGAGGGTGCTGATTCAAGGCACTGCGCCGACCCCCAGGGGCTGGGTCTGTCTGCAGCTGAGCCGGATGTGCTGGCCCGCCTGGCTCTTCTCCCGAACCAGGATGGGGCCAAGCCTTGGTTTTCTTTTGGTGTGACCTGAGCTGCTGCCTGTCCTCTCCCCAGCTACAAGGGCTGCAGAGCCAGCTGGAGTTCCTCGAGCAGTCCATGGTGGACAAGTCTCTAGTCAGCCGGCAGGAAGCAAAGATCCGGGAGCTGGAGACGCGGTTAGAGTTCGAGAGGACCCAAGTCAAACGCCTGGAGGTATCACAGAATCATAAAATATCAGGGTTGGAAGGGACCTTGGGAGGTCATCTAGTCCAACCCGCTGCTCAAAGTGGGACCAATCCCCAAATAAATCATCCCAACCAGGGCTTTGTCAAGCCTGACCTTAAAAACCTGTCAGGAAGGAGATTCCACCACCTCCCTAGGTAACGCATTCCAGTGCTTCACCACCCTCCTAGTGAAAAAGTTTTTCCTAATATCCAACCTAAGCCTCCCCCACTGCAACTTGAGACCATTGCTCCTTGTCCTGTCCTCTTCTACCACTGAGAATAGTCTAGAACCATCCTCTTTGGAACCCCCTTTCAGGTAGTTGAAAGCAGCTATCAAATCCCCCCTCATTCTTCTCTTCTGCAGACTAAACAATCCCAGTTCTCTCAGCCTCTCCTCATAAGTCATGTGCCCCAGCCCCCTAATCATTTTTGTTGCTCTCCGCTGAATGCTTTCCAATTTTTCCACATCCTCCTTGTAGTGTGGGGCCCAAAACTGGACACAGTACTCCAGATGAGGCCTCACCAATGTCGAACAGAGGGGAACGATCACGTCCCTCAATCTGCTGGCAATGCCCCTAGTTATACAGCCCAAAATGCCGTTAGCCTTCTTGGCAACAAGGGCACACTGTTGACTCTCATCCAGCTTCTCATCCACTGTCACCCCTAGGTCCTTTTCTGCAGAACTGCTGCCGAGCCATTCGGTCCTTAGTCTGTAGCGGTGCATGGGATTCTTCCATCCTAAGTACAGGACTCTGCACTTGTCCTTGTTGAACCTCATCAGATTTCTTTTGGCCCAATCCTCTAATTTGTCTAGGGCCCTCTGTATCCTATCCCTACTCTCCAGCGTATCTACCACTCCTCCCAGTTTAGTGTCATCTGCAAACTTGCTGAGGGTGCAATCCACACCATCCTCCAGATCATTAATGAAGATATTGAACAAAACCGGCCCCAGGACCGACCCCTGGGGCACTCCACTTGATACCGGCTGCCAACTGGACATGGAGCCATTGATCACCACCCATTGAGCCCGACAATCTAGCCAGCTTTCTGTCCACCTTATCGTCCATTCATCCAGCCCATACTTCTTTAATGTAGGGAGCTCCAGATGGCGCCCTGGCCCCGCAGGTCGCGCTGTTGGGGGAGGAGGGGAGCCGGAGCTCCTCTGAGCCAACTCCACTGCTGGCCCCGCATGGTGGGGAGCAGGGCAGCCCCATCAGTGCAGCGGGCTCCTCAACGAGCATGTCTGCCAGTGGCCCCTGGCCTGGCCTGCACGCTGGCTGAGAGCTCCCTGGGCATCTGGTGATCTGAGCGCCACCCCTCGTTTCCAGCCCAGCACAGCTGGGCACGAGCTCCAGTGGAGGACTGTTCATCAAGGGAGGTTGGCAGCTGCTGCTCCAGTCATTCTGTGGGACTGGCTGTGAGTGGGGCCAGGCAGGGGAGCCCACAGCGGCCTCTCGGCTAGTCTGTGCCAGCGCTGTGCGAAGCCTGGACCGAAGGGCGCCCCTGTCCCAGAGCAGATGCTGCGGGTTTGGGCAGGGTTGATGGTGCCACTGGGGGAGGCTGAGGGCTCCTGGTGCAGCGTTAACGCCGCCTGGAGTGGCCCGTGCAGAGCTCTGGACTGGGGACACTGGCTAGGCAGCTCTCCGGGCCTTCCGCTGCCCACGGCCTGTTACCTGGACCGGGCTTGATTCTTCCTGTGTCAGCATCCTGCTGCGCCCTGTCCCCTGATGCCCCCAGCTCCACGCCTGCCTGGGCCGGTTATCCGCGGGCACTGATAACAATCATTGGCCGTCCAGCTGGTGCGTGGCAAAGTGCTGCTCTTGACTTAGTGAAATTATAGACTCTGCTGCTCCCGCTCAGCGCAGCCTGCTTTATATTCTGCGTTCGCAGCCCCTCTCTGCCGCGAGAGGCGAGGCGCTCAGCTCTCCCTCTCCGTATTGCCCTTCCCCTCTTGCTGGCGGGGCCATAAATATGCAGCGGATGGCTCAGCTGCCGGGAAGGATCGAGTCTATTTTTTCTCGGCGTTACAGGCTGTAATTACTTCACACAAAGTTAAATCTATTTTTCCAATTCGCCAAAGCCCCGCAATTGTTCTGCCCCCTCCCTCGCCCAGGGGAAGCAGCTCCTCCATTCTCCCCCCGCCCCAGCCCCTCATGTAAATGCATGGCGCTGGGTTCGTTTGTTCCATTAGCGTTCAGTGGGAAGCGACGGGGCGGCGCTCGCTCCTGAGCCGGGCTGGGTAATTGCCGTTCTCTGCTGCGATTATTCTTGACGAGTGAATATTGATTCTGTCAGGGCTGCTGTCTCCCCATCGCCTGCTGCGGCTGGGCGGGGAGGGAAGGGGGGTATGGGAGGGGGCCAGCATGGGGACTCAGCGGCCCTGCTCTGGGCAGGGCATCCAGGAGCCCCTGTGGCTTGGCAGGGCCTTGATGACTGGCTCACACCCCGCGGGGCTGGCTGTTGAGGTGGCCTGGCCCTGGAAGGCCCAAATCATAGAATCATAGAATATCAGGGTTGGAAGGGACCTCAGGAGGTCATCTAGTCCCACCCCCTGCTCAAAGCAGGACCAATCCCCAATTTAAATGTCCCTGCTGATCTCGAGGGGAGCCAGGACTCCTGGGTTCTATTCCCCACCCTTGCTCTGCGTGACCCTAGCCACCTCCACTGCCCTGTCTGGGGATTGGGGTAACTGTGACCTGCCTGACTGTGCCCTGCGCCCCCAGAGCCTGGCCAGCCGCCTGAAGGAGAACGTGGAGAAGCTGACGGAGGAGCGGGACCAGCGTGCAGCCGCCGAGAACCGGGAGAAGGAGCAGAACAAGCGACTTCAGCGCCAGCTGCGGGACACCAAGGAGGAGACGGGCGAGCTGGCCAAGAAGGAAGCTGAGGCCAGCCGCAAGAAGCATGAGCTGGTGAGGAAGCCTGGTCAGAGGGCGAGGCGGGCAGCCAGCCCCCCCCCCACCCCGCTGAACTGTTAGCTGATGTGATGGTGCCCTCGACTAGCTATGGGGAGCGCTGCCCCCAGCGTGCCCAGGGGTGGGAGCAGGGACCAGCCGGGATGCCCCCATCGGGGTCGAATGCGCAGCCTTAAATATATGGGTCATGCCACTGATCCCCAAACGTCGCTATGAAACTAGGCTGGTTAGCGTAGGTCCTACCCATAAACAGAGCCTGGCAGGGGAAACGGGGAGCTGGGCATCTTGAGAATAGCCCTTTAAAAATGGGAGCTGGGCTAAATCCACCCCGGTGTAACTGCCTCGGGGAGGAGAGGGGGCAAATCTGCTCTGATGTAACTGCCCTGTGACATGCTGGGCACAGCCCTGGTCCCTCCCTGCCTGATGGACGGGACTGGGTGCTATGCTCCAGCTGTGGCCACCCCGGCCCCTCTGTGGGGTGACACCGCATCACTGGGGTGGCAGTTCCAGGCTGGCACTGGCTGCCTCTCTGTGGCATGGGGCTGCAGCCAATGCTCACGGGGTTCACTCTCCCCAAGGAAATGGACCTGGAGAGCCTGGAGGCCGCCAACCAAAGCCTGCAGTCGGACCTGAAGCTGGCGTTCAAGCGGATTGGGGACCTGCAGGCTGCCATCGAGGACGAGATGGAGAGCGATGACAACGAGGACCTCATCAACAGGTGGGAGCCGCACAGTTACCTACCGGAGACCCCCGCTGCCCCTCACCCGCCAGGGCCCAGGAAACTCCCAGTCCCGCTCATTCCTTCCCAATAGACTGGGCAGGGCTGCCCCATGGCGAAGCTGGTGGGGTCCCCCATGGACATGCTGCAGTCAGCCACACACACCCTCCCCACCCTCCCACCCCGGATAGCGGCTGCTTGGGTGCAGAGCTGCTCTGTGCCTGGTGGGGCTGGTTCGTTGCAGCAATTCAGGCAGGTCGGATCTTATCTTCCCCCTGCTCCAGTTCAGGCTCTTCCTTCCCACTTCCCCTCGCCATAAAACGGGAGAGCAGCTTCTGTTTCCCAGAGACTTGGAAATTTATGGGACGAGCCAGTGTGTTCCTGGGGAGTCCCTGCTTTCTGACCGTGACAAAAGCTGCCTTAATTCCGGCCCGGCCCGCCTTGGCCTCACATTGCCGCTTGCAAAGCAAGCACTTGTTTATGGTGTTGGGTGCGTCTGCACCTTCCGAGAGTGGCTGGGAGGTGGGGTGGGCTAGTGGATAGAGCACTAGACTGGGACTCTGCCAGTGGCCTGCTGGGGAACTCTGCACAAGTCCTTTCACCTCCATTCCTCAGTTTCCCCACCTGTTAAATGGGTGTAATGACACTGACCTTGGGAAAGAGCGTAGAGAGCTGGGGCTGGAAAATGCTCTCCGAGCTAGGTGTTATGATGGGGCACGCCTGCACCCCCCCCCCCAGCAGGGGGAGCAGCTGAGTGCTGCCTGCTGCACCACAAACATGGGCGATGTCAGAGTACAGCCACCCCAGGAACCGGCATCAGAAAGCATCGCTAGCAACTCCAGTGCCACCCCAGGAACCGGCTGGGGCACCGGGCTGGGGCTGTGCGCTGAGACCAGGCCCAGCCGCGAGGACTCTGGACTAGCAGCCCTGGGTTCTGGTCCTGGCCCCGGCGCGCTGTAATCTGCAAGTGTGGGGAGGTGCGTTGGGCTCTCCACACGGGAGACAGTGCTGCTGTCCACCAACCCCTCCTTCCTTCCCCCCTCCCCGGCTCTGCTCTTTGGTTTGCCCCGGTTTGTTTCTGTTGTGGTTTTGTTCCGTTTTGCCTCTTTAAGTTCATTTATTTTCTTTGTCCTCCTGCCCCCTTCCGCCCCCATTCTCAGTTTGCAGGACGTGGTGACAAAGTATCAGAAAAGAAAGAATAAACTGTGAGGATCTCAACTCTCCTTCGCAATTCAATAACCCCTTGTTCCTAACCCCGAGCATGCCTGGAAGGAGCCCGCCGCTGGGCCCTGCATGTCGACCCCCCAGCGTGCTCCATGCATGTGCACTAGCCCTAACCCTCTAATAAGCAGCCACCGGGCTGCGTCCCGACCGCTGCGCTCAGCCGCTGGCAGCAGGGGCTGGGGACCTGGGGAGAGGGTGCGCCGGGAGCCTCTCAGTGCCGTGAGGGACCAGTGCTGGAGCCGCATCGCGTAGGCCCGTATCTGGAGGGGGCTGTGTCACTGGGTGGGGGGCGTCTGCAGCTCCTGGCTGGATGGTTCGGGATGACGCTGTTGCATGCTGGGATTGGCAGTCTGCAGGGGCTGCATTGTGAGCATTCAGCCCACAGCTCACTTCAGCCATGCCTGGAGCAGCTGTTCGCATCCCACCAGGGTCCGCAGGTAACGCTGCCCGTGTAACTGACAGTCTGCGCCTCTCCCCCGGGAATCCTCCGTAGCCGCTCCTGAAACGGAGAGGAAATCAATTATAAATCTGGATGTCCTGGGAATATGATGAGACAATAACTCATCCCTTCTCCTCACAAGGCAACAGGCAAAGCTGTGCAAACCTAGGACAAGTGCCCCCTCCCCCCAGGCCCCACCCCAGAGTGACTGCTCCCCCAGGCTCCCTGTCCTTGAAGCCCCATCAGATAAGCAGTGTGTCCTACCTGGGAAAGGACAGATAGCAAAGCAGGTCCCCAGTTGTTTGCCTTCTCAGTGGCTTCTGACCTCTCCAAAGCCAGAACAGTGCCCCAGTGCCGCAGCTGGCAGGGAGTGGGGATTTGTGGGGAGCGGATATTGGCCGTTTGGTTTCAGATGCCATGCTGGGTCAGAGCAGCTGGGCTGGTCTCCGGCCTTTGGCATTGGCTGATGATTGATGCTTCAGAGAAAAGTGTAAAGCCCCATGGTGCACCTGGCCAGTGGAGCAATTGCATGTGGGTGAGATTGAGTGATTCCCTTCAGTGCCCCGCTGCGATGCCCTGAAGCCCGAGGTTTAGTGATTGCAAATGGTGCCGTTGGGAACGTCGGGCCCGTCTGGGGCTTAAGCGTGGAAGCATGTGGAGCTCTGCCCCGACGGAAGGGTCCCTGGGGGGCTCTGTGCTGTGCCCGGCTCTGTGTGGCTTGCAGAGCCTTCCTCATGCCCTGGATGTGAACACGAGGAGTCAGGTGCCGTCCCCTGGAACCCGAGGCTTGAGTGTCTCTGGACTGGCTTTGCCAGCAAGGTCTCTTTCCTGAGGCAGGAGGGGCCGTTGGCTGTGGAAGGATCTATAACGACTAATGATAAATGTAAGTGTGTGTAACAGTGATAGAGGGCCATTGGAGCCTTGTTGTCACACACAATTAATATCCTCCGCAGCTCAGTCCCCGTTTGTTTGTTCCCTTGTGATTTGGATCCCAGTTAACTAATGGCACGCTAGTCTGGACATAAATTGTGTTTGACATCAAGTTTAATTCTGACGATTTAAAACCTCAGCTGCCCCCAGAGTTTGTTTATGGGGCTCGTTGTTTTTAAGGAAAATAAGAGTGTTGTCTGCGCTAGATTGCAGAGGAGGGAGACGTTTGCAGGATCAGGTCCAGCCCGTTGCTTTGAATTGAACAAGGAGAATTCGTATTCCGGGTCTATAATAGCCCGTCCCCTGTGCGATGCCGCCCCGTGCTCCCCGGGCAGAGAAGAGCCCTGAGGCTAGGCGGATAAAATGCTCATTTAAGATCACATTATATATCTGTTCCCAGGCACACTTGCAATTCTAGCAAAGTTACCTTGGGTTCCCAAGAGACTTCCTTCGCTTTTACCAGCCAGTTAGTGCTGGGGGAAGCCAGGGCAGAGTTATTGAGCCGAGTGAGGTGGGAGGAAAAATAACATTTCGATTTACTTATAGATACAGTTGTTATTGCTATAACCCTAATGAAAGCAGTAAACAGTTATGTATTAACAGAGATTTATACAGAACTGCTTTTAACATGGAGAGAGAGATTTTGCAATGCATACAGCACCTTCTTTCTAAAGGCAATCAATAGGGTTATGAACGGTGGTTATAAATTAGCTGGTTTAAGCCAGATAGGGCTTTCTTTATGTGTGTGTGTAAATCAGGCGGCTCTAGCATTACGGAGGGGCTCGCCTGCCACTGTAAATCTGCCCGCCACACTTGGGCACCCAGCCTGCCAGAGTCATTTCCGTTCTGTCTGCTAAACTCCTGTTTACCCAGAGACATCAACATAGCTCTTCCTTGCTGTAATTTTGCACTTGATGGAGGCCTATAAAATGAGCCCACTTATTTCCCTCCCAATCCTCTGCTCTTTGCAAATTTGAAATTTCACTCGCTCCCAGAACTGCAGCCTGTTTCTTGCTTTTCTTTCTCCCCTTTGTTATTCATTCGGGGACATAATTCTGTACAGAAGGGCCTCTCCTGCTGATACGGATGAAAGGAAATGTATCCCCTGGGTTGGGGGGAAGCCCAGCAGATCCACAGTGAGGGACATGTTGAACAATATTTTTCTAAATTTATACAAAACATCTCAGCCTGCATCCCAAGCCGCTGTCAGTGTAAATTGCTGGGGGAAGCTGTCTGCAGAGCACAACCCACTGGCTGGCCCCTGCTGTGCCCAGGACTGGTCTGCTGGGGTCACCTCTCCGTCTGAAAAACACAGGGTTTGGCTGGCTGGCTGAGGTGTCCCAGGTTCATTCAGAGCCTCGTGTTGAGCCGTCCTGGTGCCTTTGCAGTGACCGTGGGCAGCGCATGGGGCAGCTGCACCAGGGCACGTAGAATCGCACAACATGTGGGGTTATTGGGTCCAGTTGAGCCGAGGCCTGGTTTGGCTGCCCTCGGAGAAACTGAGTGTCCCTCAATGCCCTACTGCAGCCTGAGCATGTGTGTGTTCTCTATCACATGCACACAGGCTGCAGCCCCCTGCTAGCCCAGCCCTGGGCTCCTGCCTTCCCCCCTCTCCCAGCTCTGCCAATGCCCCCCAGTCCCAACCCACAGCCCCCTGCTAGCCCAGCCCTGGGCTTCTGCCTGCCCCCCTCCCCCAGCTCTGCTAGTGCCCCCCAGTTCCAACCCACAGCCCTCTGCTAGCCCAGCCCTGGGCTCCTGCCTGCCCCCATCCCCCAGCTCTGCCCTCAAATCCCAACCCACAGCCCCCTGCTAGCCCTGTCCCCCACACCCCGCAGCTCTGCTGGTGCATCCCAGTTTTGCCCTGCAGCAGCCCTTGCTGTTTCGCTCCCAGGCCTGTCTGGAGCAGAGATCAGTGTTCCACATGGCAGGGTGATGTGTGTGCTACCAAGCATCTCCTCTACAAACCTTGCCTTATGAACACACAGCCCCACAGGCCTGGCCCCACTATCCTTTGGGGAAGTATTTGGAAGAGGAGTTCCCTTTTCCTTCAACTCCCTTTGCCTGTCTCCCGTTAGAGGGGATCTTGGCTCTGAGCCCAGGGCTCTGATCGATCCAAGGGCGCAGCCGGTTCGTAATATAGCTGTATTTAAATGAAACTAACGCGAGCCCTTTGCACAGAGTTCCCTTGTCTAATTGAGAGCACAGTTGTGGAGATGTGAAATTTCTGGAGCAGTAAGAACTGCTCAGTAAAAGTGTCTGTCCTAGGTGTGGGCCTCGCCATTCTCCCTCATGGCCAGTTAGCCCGCGCACTGCACTGCCTGCTAATGGGCATCCCATCGTCCCCTTGACAGTGCGTTGCAGGGGGCTTGCCCTGCTGGAGCTGGTTAATGTGGGGGGAGCAGCACTCGATGCACTGTGTATTGCTAAGCTGTGCTGCTGGGCTTAATGCCTGTGCGTTAATTCACAGTGCTTTGGTCCCCCAGGCATGCCTGGGAAGGCCAGCTCACATCCCACAGCCTCCCTGCGCCAGGCCCTGAAAACAGAGCCTGACCTCAGCCAGCGTCTGACACAGCTCTGAGGCAGGCAGAGGCCGCTCTTGCCCATGAGTGGGGCACAGGAGAGGGAGCCAGGACTCCTGGGTGCTGTTCGTCCCTCTGTCACCCACTCGGTCCCTGTCTGGGCACTGCCCCGCCCCGCGAGACGTGGGCCTGGTGCCAGGAGATCTGCGGCGTCCCTGCCGTTGTGGGTGTTTCCAACGTGGGCAGGGCAGGTCCACAGCCCATTGGAGCTCTCTGAAGTCTATGACGACATTCCCCCAGCCATGCAGAAGCACTGTACCAGATCAGCCAGCCAGCTCGGGCCATGCCTGGCCAGCAGGGGAAGTGAATGTGGAGCCCCTAATGCCAAGGTCTGGGGATGCTGCTGCAGTGGTGTAGGAGCAAGGGACAGTCCCTGAGGTCCATAGGGCATTTGTTCCTGGAGCCCCAGCAGGGGGCGTGCTCCTGGGTGGGGGTGGGGGGGCGTGAATCCCCAATGTGCCCTGACGCCAGCCCCTCATTCTCGCCGTTCATGGCACACCACATTGTTCCCTGCACGCAACGGCCTTGTCCTTACAACATAGCCACAGAACCTGTCGATGGGAGCTGAGCCGGCCCCGTCTGGCTTGGGTCGCTGAGTAGCACAGCGCCAAACGGGGCCAGGGAAGAGCGCGGCTTGCACTGCCCACTCGTGGCCAGCTCGCAGGTGGGCTGGGGTGTGGGAGACGGGCTTTGCCGGGAGTGATTCACTCGGCTCGGGGTCCGAGATAGGATCCCTGCCCCCAGAGGTGGCCACGCGTTTGCCAGGCCCTGCCCCCGGGCTGAGCTGGCTCTGCCCACATCGAGGGATTGGGAATCCAGTGAGATGCTTGCCCGTTCCCCTTCCAGGCTGAGCTGGGAACATTCTCCTGGGGGCACGGAGGGCAGCACACGCAGAGCCCGCTTGGCAGGGGAGCTAGGCTGCCAGCCTCGGGTGCTAATCTCCCCCCGCCTGAATCTTTCCCTCTGGCAGCGAGGGTGACTCCGATGTGGACTCGGAGCTGGAGGACCGCGTGGATGGAGTGAAATCATGGCTCTCCAGGAACAAAGGCTCCTCCAAAGCAGTCTCTGATGACGGCAGCTGGAAGAGCTCCAGGTCAGTGTGCGGTCAGCGTCCCCGGGGAAACAGCCACTTGCTTTCGCTTCTCCCCATAGCAACCGGGCGGGGGCTGGGGAGGTGGCGTGGGGGCGGTCGCTGGGACCGGGGCTGTCACCCAGGCAGCTCTCATGGCACTTCCCTTCCAGGGACCCTGGCTCAGCAGCCCTGTGGGGGAGGGAGTTGGTCTCCGTCACTCAAGCAGGAGACAGAGCGGTTGCTTGCCCGGCAGAGCCCCGAACAAGAGGGGCAGGGTCGGGCTGAACCGCCGTTGGGGTGCAGGGTTTGCCAGGGCTCAACCCGGCTGTGCCGTCCAGGCGGGTGCATAACCCTCTGAGCACACCAGCAGCCAAGCACAGGCCACCCCCAGCCACGTGCTCCCTGCGGAGAACACTGACCAGTTAGGGCTGGGCCTCCAGTGATGGCTCCCACAGCTGGCCAGGAGCCATGGGTTCCGGGCCAGGGGCCGGTGGCTGGCGTGGTGCTGGTGGGCAGAGCAGTAAAAGTATCCGGCTTCCCCTGCTTTGTGCCCCTGAGAGGCCAAGACCCAGCCCCACGGGAGCGTGCATTGATTTCAGGATAGAGTGGCCATTGCTATGGCAACTAAGCGCATTGAATTTCAGAACTATAAATCTGAAGGTATCAAAGACGTCTGAGCTGGAGCCGCAACCAAGCCCCCAGCTCCCACTGCTCCGTCCCTTGGTTCACTCAACATGTGGGATTGCTGTGAGCAGGGCCCCTGTCCGTGGCTTTTCCCTGTGCCTCAGGGGAGTGCCCCCGGGGCTGGGCAGACCTGGCACCCCTTGCCTGGAGTGCCACGGGAGCCGGGAGAAGAGGACTGGAGCAGCTTCTCCTGGGGAAAGTACTGCCTGATGAGTACAGATTGGTTTGGTATAAAAGCAATTTCCTGCTATGGATTCAGGGATCCCAGGGGCTTCTCCCCCCTCCACTGAGCCAGGGGAAGAGCCGAGGCTATTTCTCTTAATTGGTTTAATTTGTTCGGCGGTGCAGATGTCAAGCGTTTGGTTTTGGGGATAATTCCACCTTCTTGGAAGTTGGCTCTCAAAGGTAGTGGCTCCAGGTAGTTGACAATGAAATAATTGAATGAAACGTTTTAAAGGGGGATAAAAGCCATGGGATAGAACAATACCCTAATTTGCATGACATTTCCCAGGAAGCTATTTTCCACTGAGGCAAATTATTTAGCTGGGTTTCCTCTGCTGCCTTCCTCTCTCCTTCGCCTGGTGTGTCTCTCTGATCTCACCTGCTCTCTCTCTCTCCCCCCTCCCTCCCCATTTGCTGCTGTCCACTGGTCACTCTCCTAAGGCCAGCCCTGAACTTGGCCCCCAAGGAGAGGAAGGAAGGCAGAGAGGCCGAGGAGCGGCCGGTCTCTGTCATGAGCTCCCTGAGCTACAGGAAACGCCTCAACGTAAAGGACTCTATTGGCGGCCAGGGGGACGAGGAGACTCTCTTCTCCACCCTGAGCGAGCGGCCGGCCTCCCCAGACAGGTCTTTCCGCAAGGCCAAGCACAGCTCGGCGGCCAGCAGCCAGGAGGAGACCGGCTCCATCTGCTCGTGGAAGAAGTCCCCAGGCAGCGAGAACCCTGACAACAGGGGCTCTGTCATCTCCCAAGCCTTCTCGGAGGCCAGCAGCAGAGCCCGGACGGGGCTGGAGAAGAGGTGGTCTGTCACCACAGCTGACTTTGACCAGGCCTCTGCCCTGTCTGGCCCGGCCAGCCGGGCTGCCTCCTCCCGGCGCGGGCTGGAGGGTGACGAGGCTGACGCTAGGTCCACACTGAGCTTCACGCTGTCAAGCCCGGACAGCTTGCGGTGCAGCACGTCCCGGCTCAGCGAGCCGCTGGCTGGCGTCTGCAGTGCCCTCAGCCCGCCACTGAGCCACCGGGCAGAGCTGGGGCTGGAGACCTCGACCCTGGGCAGCCGGCTTGACTCCCGGCTCTCCCTGAGCAGGAGCCGGCTGGATGAGTTGGATGACTTGTCTAGTGTGGCTCTGAGCGACACCCGCTCCCTGTACAGCCAGCACTCGCTTGGGCGCAGCTTCTCCGTGCCCCCCCGGCCCAGGACCTCCGCCTCCGACGAGGTGCAGCCGGAGGTCTCAGACATCCGGCCCGTCAGCCACCGCTCCTACCTGGACCCTGACCTGGAGGCTGCCATCAATGAGGTCCTCAGCTACAAGCCCATCAAGTTCAAGCGCTCCAGCTTGGACCCAGACTCAGAGGAGGAGGACAAGAGGAGCGTGCGGAGCGCCAGGAGCGCCACCCGGCCGGAGAGCTCGGAGCGCTCCTTCAGCAGCCTGCGCCGGTCCGCCTCTGCCTTGGACTGCTCCCGGCCTCACCGCAGCAAGGGCCGGAGGAACAGCAGCAGTTCTGAAGATGATTCCTCGGAGGAGGAGCACAGGAAGAGCGCCAGGAAGCATGCCAAGAAGAAGTCCAAGAAGAAGAAGAAGCTGCCTTCAGATTCGGAGTCCTCCTCGGACTCCTCGTCCAGCTCCTACCACAGCAGCTCCAGTGTCAAGAAGGGCCCCAAGAAGAAGAGCCCGGCCTCCGAAGGGGAGGGAGCCGCGGAGGGGCGGGATGCAGAGAAATCAGGCAAGTGCCTGAGGAAGGAGGAGAAGAAGCGGAAGAAGCAGGTGGACAGCCTGATGATGAAATACCTCTACCGGCCCGAAAGCGACTAAGGCAGTAGGTGCCGAATGGTGTGCAGTGCCGCATGACAGCATGCCCGTGTGCCACTAACCTCCCTCACCCTCCACTCCCTGCTGCCCCTAACCCCTCGCCCCACCCACCCGGCAACATGTCTCTAGCTCGGGGAATGCCTCTGAACTCACTGCCCCGCCCCCAGCTGCCGGAGCCTCTCTGTGGGACAGATCCCAGCTAAGCCAGCTACTCCAGATAAATCAGTCACACTGCAAGTCTAGAGAGCTGGGAAACCCTAATGGTCTTGGGCAGGGCGGATCAGCTGATTTACCACGCTGGGCGGGCTGTAATCCCGCCAGCCTGGCACTGCTCCGAGAGGGGTGGGCCATTGGGGCTCACCGCGCTGCAGACGCTGGCAAAGCACTCTGGGGTTTGCAGGCCTGTGTGGTGTAGCTTGTTTCCTGAGTTACTAACCCTGCCAGGGCTGAGCCTGGCATGGGTCCCACCTTAGTCAGTCAGCCCCCTCCACCCCACTGCTGCATTGAAGCTGCCTGTGTTCATCATGAGGCCACATCACGGCTGTGGGGCTTGGCCGGCGCGGCTGCTTGGCAGAGACCAGTCCGTTTGAAAACCTGCTGGAAAAGGACACCACTCCAGCTGCTGCAGCCCCACGCCTCACCCCCATGTAACTCACTGTGGGGTGAGGCATGGGGCCTGCCTCTGGCTTTCATACGCTCCTGTGACAATGCAATCCAGGCAAAGACAGCGGGCGCGCAGAGTGCGGGCAAGATCCACAAAGGGTTTGTCGACGTAGGCGGGTTTTTTCTGCTAGTGTATCCCTTCCAGGGATTAGCGGCTGGTGTGCACAGGACACTGAGAAGCACTAATCCCTCCTGGCCTTTCAGAAACTGTTAAGTACGCGGCTGTATTTATTTCTCCTGAAATTAATGGGTCACAGTGCATTGCAGGATCTCCCGGTTCAGACTGGGGATTAGTTACTGCAGGAAAGCGTCGGGCTGTATTTAAAAAGGCCTTAATGAGGAGCATGTGCTGCCAGAATAAACCTGCCATGGCGTGGACAGCTCCCACATCCCACTGCTGCAGACCCTCTGTATTCTCATGGGCAAACTTTTAAAAGCCATGGAAATTATCAGATGTCTTCATGCCCTGCCCTCTTGCTCTCTCCCTGCTGGCCTGCAGGAAGCCCTGAGCACACTGACTGCTTCTCTTGGGCCAGAACTTCTGGGATGTTTTAACTCCGAGCCAGAAGCACCCATGCTGGCCCCAACTGAGGGCTCCTTGGCACCCTTAGACGAGGCTGCTGGCCACAGAGCCAGTGGTTCTCTCAAGCTCCCACACTGAGTGTGCTGTGTAACGTCATGCCCCGCACCTCCACCACGCAGTGAGAGACAAGGATGCTTGTCACCAAGGTGGACAGTGCAGGCTTCCCAGAGTTCAGGGGTGTTCAGCTCAAGGGCTGCCGGTTCAGAGCCATCCCTGTATAAAGCAGAACCATCTGCAGCTATCATCAGCTCCGATATGGAGAGTGGCCAGCAGAGACTACACATCCCAGCATGCAGTGCTGCTCCCATCAAGCTGGTGCACTGCGTGCTGCCATCTGTCATCTCAGCTCTGGAAGGAGGAGGTGGCTCTCTGTCCTGTATTAGTCACCTTTCGCAGAGCTCTTCCCCCCGCCTTTGTGATTCCAGGCAGAGTGGTTTACTGGGGGGTGCTTTGAGACTCCCCTTGGCCCACTCTGGGCCAGGGGCGCGCACCATGTGATTGCTGCTGCTGAGTCCCCATCTGAGCCAGGTTATGCGTGCACACCGACGGGCTTGTCCTCCCTCCCAGCACCCCGGACCATGGGCTAGATTGCGCCCCGACCTCCTGCGCGGGGACTGTCGGCCTGCGAAGGGTGGGGACGAGGACTGGAGTCTACCAGCAGAAGGGCATGCTCATCACCCTTCTGCTAGATGGGGTGGGATCTGAGTTACTACAAAGAATTCTTTCCTCTGTATCTGGCTGGTGAATCTTGCCCACATGCTCAGGGTTCAGCTGATCGCCATATTTGGGGTCGGGAAGGAATTTCCCTCCAGGGCAGATTGGAAGAGGCCCTGGAGGTTTTTTGCCTTCCTCTGTAGCATGGGGCACGGGTCACTTGCTGGAGGATTCTCTGCTCCTTGAAGTCTTTAAACCATGATTTGAGAACTTCAATAGCTCAGACATAGATGAGAGGTTTATCTCAGGAGTGGGTGGGTGAGATTCTGTGACCTGCATTCTGCAGGAGGTCAGACTAGATGATCATAATGGTCCCTTTTGACCTTAATATCTATGAATCACCCTGACGTCCCTGGCCTGCTAGGGAGCCCCGTGCACAGCTGGAGTTACTGACACCGTTGCAGGGTGTGTGTTGTGCAAGGGGGTGGGCAGGGGGCAGCCGTGTGTAACTGCAGCTTAGTGAGCAGCACTGATCCTGTGCCAGAGGTGCTCCAAGGGCAAGGCGCGGTGGGAATGGCTGGGCTCCAGGCCCTGCCCTGGCCACTTCCCCTTGGAAATGGAAAACTTTCCGTGAATTCCTCCCGCTGGGGATGGAGACGTGATTCTCCCCAGAGTCAGGAGGGCAAACTGGCCATATGTCCCATGAGCAAACCCGGTATCGTGCTGCACATGGAAAGCAGGCAGTGCTGTGGGCCCCTGGGCGTTCCCTGTGGGATAGGAATCTTCACTTGCCCTCCTCTGTGTAGCTCCCCAATGCCATCCCCATGCCCTGACCATTCTGGGATTTATGGGACAGCAGGTTACCTAGAAAGAGAGACACCCCCCACACACACACGCGGGTACATATGACATGGTGCGGGAGAGGAGCACTGCTCTGAATTGGGGCAACCAGGCTCTGGCTGACTGTGGCTGGGCTCCCTGGTGGAACCAGGGCCTTGTTTTGTGGCTCTGGTCACTTTTTGGCTCTTGCTTAAGCAGGCAGTTGGGTGGGCGATGTGGAGGGATGAGCTGGAAGCGGCTGGGCTCGGGGAGTGTGGAATGGTCCCAGGATCACGCCCCAGGAGCCCACGTTTGGCAGCACAGCTGTGCTTTTCAAGCTCGCTAGGGGAATGTGGGTTGCAAGCTGCTGAATGCTCCTCGTGGGCAGGTGGTGTGGGGTCACTGCCCCCCCCGAGGAGTGGTGGAGGGGCCCAGCACTTGGCATAAGACACAATCTGGGTATTGAAATGGCAGCATTCCCAGCTAGCTCCCCACCTCGGTCAGACAGCAGGTTGTGTTAGGCTGTCACTGGTCCGGCAGCCAGTGGGAGAACTGCCTGGCCTGAGGTACTGGTCCCGGTGGGCATCGGGGGGCTAGGTGGGCGCTGTTTTACCCAGGTCAGAGATCTGCAGAAGCCAGTCAGGAAGGGCAGCTCTGGGAAGGCTGTGCAGGGAGGGGGAAGGGAAGCGACTGTGGTCGGGGCCGGGGTTTTTTCTGGCAGGAATTTATTTGTGTATTAAATTGTTTCCGACAGCTTTGAATGGGAGAATTATCTGAGAAGGAAAGAAGCTTTTTAAACAATTCTTTTAAAGTGTTCAATTGCCAGAACAATCCCCTGCAGCTGGGGCTGCCGCGCTGCTTGTTTGTAACGTGTGTGACGCCGGAGCTGCCCTAACGGAAATGGAGCCGGCAGTTCCTCCTGTCTGGCCAAGGCTGGCGTTAAAGGGTTCGAATCAGCGGCTGGGCTCCGAGGGGACGTAGGCGGGGGAAGGTGCAGAGTGGAAGGGGTGTGCACGTGAGATGACTGGTGAGCAGGACAAATTAACAGGCAGTGACGGATAACGTAGCCTCGCACCTTCCAGTTGCTGGTCCTGCCATGTGCCGCCTTGAATATAAGTGAAATCCACTTGTCAGCTCCCGCTAAGTCGCCTGGACTTGGGTGGCTGAGCTGGATTCCCGGAGCTGAGTGAATAGGCAGGGATTTAAATGTCTGTAGATGTTGGATGGGAATACGAGGTTGGGTTTGTCGGCACACTCGCCCCACACACCCTCGAGCAGACGAGTTTCTCTAGCACAGACGCTTGCAGGAAGCAAATTTTCAGGGTGAATATTTGCTGAAGGCAAAGCCCTTCTTTAAAATTTGCGCTGTTGCTTAGTAACAGTTATCCAATCAGGAAACTGAAATGGTCCCACGTGACCTAGGTAACTGCCTACCCAGCGCAAAGTTCTAAATTCAGATAGTGAATTTTCTCGTTTGCAATTTCTTTTCACAGGGACAAAATAGGCACAAAACTTTAAATAATGAACAAATTCTGCAATTTCACAGTCTTCCTGAGCAGATAGAGGTGCAATTCAACAAATGCATGATTTGCTGCAGATTACTTGCTTAGCTCTGCTAACTCCAGGGGAGAGTAAATCACTCCAGATGGTCTGAAAATGTCTTAAAAATAATAAAAAAGAATAATGAGCCCTCATAAAGAAAGCTGCCAGGTTGACAGTCTGCTGTGGCAGAGGCGGTCCTGGGGGAACTCAACATCCATGCCAATTCACAACTCTCCCAATTATCCGTAGCTGAATGCTAGCACTTAAACACTAACCCACACACCTACACACCCACACAAACACAACCAGCTTTTGGGAACAACAGAAACTTTAAACATCTCCTCCTTGCCCCTGCATTCCAATGGGAGCTGCCTTCCCTGCGTCTCTGTCCAGCAGGAGGCCCAGCTGGAGCCAGAACCTCCTGCTGCTGATTTGCTGGGTGTTCTTGGGCAATTCATGGATTCCCTGGCCAGAAGGGAGCACTGTGATCATGTAGTCTGACCCCCCTGGATAGGACAGGCAAGAGACCTGCCCCAACAAGATTCCTAAGGCAGAGCTGTAAGACAAACATCCAGTCGGGATTTTAAAATGGTCAGGAATGGAGAGTTCTTCCCCCGCCACCCCACAGCCCTGTCCCTGTGTAAATTGTCCCAGTGGTTAATTCCTCTCACCGTTACAAATTTACGCCTTATTGCTAGTCTGACTTTGTTTCGCTTCAGGTTCCAGCCATTGGACCCTGCTAGACCCGTCTCTGCTCGGCTTAAGATCCCAGTGTCAAATATTTGTTCCCCGTGTAGGTACTTCTAGATTAATCAAGTCATCCCTCAACCTTCTCTTTGTTCAGCTGCATAGACTGAGCTCCTTTCAGCATTCTAAGGCAGGTTGTCTAATCCTGGCATCATTCTTGTGGTTCTTCTCTGAACCTTCTCCCATTTATCACCTTCTCGAATTGCAGGCCCCAGAGCTGGACACGGGATTCCAGCAGTAATCACTGCAGTGCCGCACACAGGGAAAACAACCTCTCTGCTCCGACTGGAGAGTCCCCTATTTACATATCCACAGGTCACTCGCATTAGCTGTTTTGGCCACAACGTCGCACTGGGAGCTCACGTTCCGCAGATTCTTCATCGCGACCCCTAAGTCCTTTTCAGAGTCCCTGCTTCCCAGGGTAGAGTCCCCTGTCCTGTAAATAGGGCCTGCCACTTTGTTGCCAGGTGTATTAGTTTACAATTAGACATAGTACAACACATTGTCTGCGTGCACTCAGCTTACCAGCAGAGCCAGATCACTCTGCACTAGTGACCTGTCCTCCTCGTTTACCACTCCCCCAAGTTTTGTGTCATCTGCAAACCTTATCCGTGATGATTTTATGTTTTCTATTGATAAAAATGTGAAATTGCGCAGGCCTAGGACTGATCCCTACAGGACCCTGCTAAAAATTCACGCGCTCAATGATGATTCCCCATTTCAACTTGTATTTGGAAGCCTGTCAGGTAGCCAGCTTTTACTCCCTGTAACGTGTGCTATCTTAATTTTATAGCTTTCTAGTTTTTAATCTAAATGTCATGCTGAACCAACCCAAACACCTTAGAGAATCTATGTATATGATGTCAACACTATGACTTTTATCAGCCAAACTTGTACTCGCGTCAAAAAGAGATATCCAATTAGTTTGAGCAGACCTATTTTCCATATAATTAATTGTATTACCCTCCTTTAATTCTTCATTAATCAAGTCCTGTGTCAGTGGCTCCATTATCTTGCCTGGGATCGATGACAGGCCTATAATGACCCTGGTCATCCCATTTACTCTTTTAATGCTTTCTTCCATTTTCTGGACACTTCCCCTGTGCTCCAGGACTTACCGAAAATCCAAAATCCAGCAAGCTCCTCAGCCAGCTCTTTTAAAGATCTTGGATGCAAGTCCGTTCCCTCCTTTCTGCCTGTTTCCCAATCTATAAAATGGGCCCCTGTCTCCGAGCAGGGTCTGGGTAGCACCTGGTGTCTCGGTCCTGCGTGGAGTAGTGGAGGAGAGGTGGCAGTGCGAGCAGTGGGGGATCCTGGGGCGTATTTGCTGTTGTCTCAGTCGGATGCTCAGCTGCCGTTTGCCATGGACATGTGCTGGCAGGTTTGCTTAGCCGTTCCCGGGCCCAAAGCAGGGCAGAGAGCGGTGGAAGGCTGCTGGTGCTGTGCTGAGGTGTCCCAGCGCCAAGTAAATGTTGGAACGCTGTAGTGAGGCTCGGTCTTCCTGGAGTCCCTTTGACCTGAGGTCTAAAGCCCTTTGCAAATGTTAGCTACTCCTCACCCCCTGGCTGGTCCCCCTGATTGCAACTGGGAAACAGGCAGAGACCAATTCAAGGCTGCCATTAAAGCACAGCCCATCCCCTAACATCTGGGTGTTCTCCAGGGGTGGGGGCAGGCTGTGCCGGTGTCCCCATAATGGACGGGCCCCCTCACTATCTCACTCATCGGGGCTCAGTCCTGCTCGGCTCCCCCAGCTGGCTGGCTGCAGGGCCTGGGGCCCGCGCTCAGGGTTGGTGAAGGGGGCACGAGGAGGGGGGCGGTGCAGAAGGCTGTGCACAGGAGCAGAGCTGCGGCAGGGGTTCAGATCCCTGCGAGCTCGAGTGGCCATCAGCACAGGACAATAGCGCACTGAGCCGGGAGACGCACACTGGCCTGCCCAGCCCTGTGCTGCCTCTGGGGGGGGCCCATGCCGCACCACACAGTCCCCCCCCCCCAGCTTCCTATGCCCAGCTTCCCCTGGACCCACAATGCCAAGCACCCCCCCACCCACAACTGCCCTGCACACCACCACCCCTGCCCAGCACTCCCCCCACCCACAGCCCCACAACTGCCTGGCACCCCAACGCACGCAGATCTCCCGCACCCTGTACTACCCAATGCCCTTCCCCACAGCCCCCCCACTACAACTGCACAGCACTCCACACACACTCCCCACTGCCTAGCACTCTGAAACACACAAACCTCCCCCACTGCCCAGCACCCCCGCCCCCTCACAGATCAGCACCTCCCCACAGAGACCCACCCCCCATGCCCTGCCCCCCGGCTGCACTCACCGGCCTGCTGAGCCCGCGCAGAGCAGGGATCCCCCCTCCCAGCACAGTCCTAGGGGGCAGAACAGCTGACGCTTGGGAGCACAGTGCGGTCCCATCCTCCGGGGCCCACCCCCCCCCCACCTGCCTGGCGCTGGTGCCCGCGGCGGAGAGGAGGCGTTTCCTTGCAGGGGTGGGGCAGCCAGGGAGCTGGGTGCCGAGGAAAGCTGGGGGCCTGCTCCTCTGAGTCCCCTCCCAGGATAAGAGGCCTTGTGCCTGCAGAGACTGCCCACCATGGCCCAGTCACTGGGAACTGGCCTCCACCCCACCAACCCACTTTCCTGCGGCATGGCCAGGCAGCTGCCGTGGCCTGGCCTCCCCGCTGCCCGGCCGAGGCTCTGGCTGGCTTATGTTGAGGTTTGGGGGTTTGGATCTGAGCCCTGGGGTGGGCACTGGAAGGGAGCTCAGCCTCACGCGGGGAGCGCTGCTGCTCAAGGCAGGGTCTGACATGCATCTCCCAGCGGGAGCGTGTGCCGAGGTGATATCTGCTCTTCCCTACCTGTTTGCCAACTGCCTTGTTCCCTCTGTGCAGCCCCCCAGGCTACCGCCGACAGTTCGCCTGCGACAAATCGGAGGAGGAGCGAGCCCCTTTGGAAAGCACGCACAGGTCCGGGTACTCCTCCAGGAGCCACCTGAGTGACAGCGACACAGAGAGCAAGCCAGCGGAAACCTCAGCATAGCCCCGGGAGGCTGCCTGGAGGGACGCATTTTCCACAGCCTCAGAAATACTCTGCCTCGCAGATCCGTGAGCTGGCCCATGCCAGGCCTCGGCGGCCCTCAGACCAGCCTCCAGAGAGCTCCTGACGGCCCCTTGGCAAGCGCCTTGCCTGGGAAATGCTGCGTTTACAGATTGTCACCACCTCCGATGTCTTGTGTGCACCCAGTATGTCCTGCATGGTGGAAAATGTTCATCTGAAGCCCTCTCCTCCGACCCCTCCCTCTGAGCGAACGCAGCCCTGTCCGCGCGGGCGAGGCACCAGCCAGGCTGGCCGACAGCAGCTGCAGTGCCCTCGCATGGGGTGAGCTGGCACCTCCGGACCAGACTGGGCATTGTGGGGCTGGTCAGTGTTCCTTCCCCCAGTTCCTGCCAGCTTGCCCCACCCCCGCGACCCCCATGGCCACCTCCATTGCTGCTCCATTCTCAGTGGAGGGGAAGCTGAGCTGGTCTTCAGGGGCTTTTTTCCTCCTCAGTGCCTGCTGTCTTTTTATTTTATAACTTAACCCCCCCCCCCCAGCCCGTGCGTGTCTGGCGCAGACGGGAGGGGCCCTGGCAGCACCCGTTTCCACCGTCACTCCTTCCCTTTCAGCTGAGCCAAAGGTGACACTTTCTGATCTGGCTTAAAAAACCCAGCGAAGAATGAAGCTGGTTTCCTGGTGCAGCTGTCAGCGGGGATCTGCGTGTGACAGCACAGTCCAGGCACGCCTGGGTGTGCATCTCGCACACTCACGCTCACTCTGCTGCTGCGTGTGGGCTTTCCTTGCACATGGCTTTCTGTTCCCCAGGCATGGCGATTTATTTTGGGTCATTTCTTTTTCCAGGGGCTTGTGCCTAGCACAGTTTTGTTTGAAATAAAACGTAACCCTGCCCCGTCCACACGCACGTGCACACGTGCACACCCGGTGTCTGGAGAGCTATGTGGCAGGTGCTCTGCGGCACACTCATTCATTCACACCCACGCTGTCTGCTGAGCCTCTGGGCAGGAGCTGCACGGCGCCACCTCTGGACATCCAGAATAACTGCATCTGCTCACTTTGGAAGTGTGCCAGGGCTCTTCTCCACAGATGCCCCCCTCCTGACGCTGCTGCCTCCAGGACTCAGCGGCTGCCCCATGTCCCCGGAGCCAGCTGTGCGGCTGTGGTCATCTCTGCTGACTTCTCAGCAGCTGGACTGGACCCTGGGGAGCTGCCCGGCCCTGCCTGTCTGGTTTGCACTAGTTCGGCTGTGCGTCTTTTCCTACCCGTTTAAATATTAAATGTCATTTATGGCTGGTGACGCTGGCTCCTCCCCTCGGGTGGTTTGTTGCAGTGCGGGGAGGGGACGTGAGGTGGGGGCGGGGGTGCACCGGCGTGGCCGGGTTTAGCACTCGGACAGGAAGTGGTGGTTTTACTGCGGGTAGCAGTGCGAAAGCTGCGCAGGGCACGGAGCCTGCAGGGGTGAAGCTTTTGGGGAGGGATGCAGGGTGCAGCGATGTGAGGTAACCCAGCGTGGCATTTCCGTGCCGGCAGCAGCCAAGCTTCCCCCTACGCCTGTCACAAAGTGTGGCCACGGCCTGGTTCCTGGGGTTGTGGGCTGAACCTGGTGCCGCGGTGCAGGGAGGAAGATCTGTGCTGGCTCAGGTCTTGTGTCTTCGTTCTCAAGTCCCCCAGAAGTCGGATGCTAAGTGCAGGGTCGGACCTGTTCACTCCCAGCAACTAGTGAGGGGGCTGGAGTCCGCCCGCAGCCAGGGCAGAGCTGCTCGGCCATTCGAGCTCCCTGGGGCCTGGGGTGGATGGCCAGGGGCCACAAGGCTCTGGCAGGGCTTTCAGGCACAGCTGACCTGTGCCTGTCTTGGAGCTTTGCTTCCCACTCGCTCCTATCCCCGGCGGCCCTCTTAGCCCGTCCTGAACAGCAGTCCCGTGCTGGAGCCCTGGCTCTGTTAGTTGAGGGCCCAGCCGTGGATGATCTCCTGGCCCCAGTCCCTGCAGCTGCCTGCCCACTCCAACCCTACGGCTGTTAGTGCAGCTAGTGCGCTGGGGCTGGGGAGAGGAGCCGGGGCCAGGCCCCGTGGGGCTTGCAATGTTTCAAGTGCCAGGTGCTCCAGGAGAAGAGGTGCCCAAGGAATGGGCAGGAAATCTCAGCCACAAATCTCGGCTTGTTTGGAGCAGATGGTGCGTGCCAAGCGCTCGGGCGCCGCAGGCTGACCCACCTGTCTGCTGCTCAGCATAATCACCCAGAGAGACGTGTCCCGGCGTGAACAGTCGGTGAGTGGAGTCGAGCAGTGAAGCCCCAGCCTCTGGGCTCAGGCCGGCTTGGCATGGGGTTCAGCCTCTCAGACGGGGCCTTGTACCCCTGTCACAGTCACACGTGGCCCTTGCCTGCCTCTCTGCCCCCCTCAATTCACCCACACGACGGCTCCCTCCCACCCCTGCTGCACCAGCACCCACTTCCTGAGCGGGCAGCCTCAGCCCCATCCATCCCTGCTGATGCGGTAACCAGGCAAACACCCTGCAGAGACAATGGTGCTGGGCCAGGTCTGAATGCCCCTGGGCCAGGCCCTGCTTCCCCTGTTCCTTGCCATGGCCCCTCCAGTGCGTCCATAATCCCCGTGCTCCTGTTGGGGGCTGGGCGTTTGCCACAGCGCAGGGTGGGGTCTCACCAGGAATGCGGATCCCTGGGGCCTTGCGTGACAATGGAAGAGCCCCGGCTGGCAGCATCTCCTGCCTCTCCCCAGCACGGGCAGCCCAGCTCTTCTCCCAGGCCCGAGCCCCCCTGCTTTGTCTCCACGCCTGCAGCAGCCGGGCGCGTTCCAGGTCCCTTTCCTGCCTCCCCTAAGGTAGCGCCCGGTCCGTGCTCGCCTACTGTCTCACCAGGGGCAGGCCTTGGTGGTCCGTCACCCCACCCCAACTTGCCTGCTGCCTCGTGGCTCCTGCTCGTGCTGCTGGTCGGAGTCAGTTTGGGCATCTCCGTAAAGGGGTAATTAGCCGAACCCCCCCGCCCCCCCGGAAAGCGAGCACCAGGAAAGGGCAGAGCACAGCACCTGCCCTCCCAGCCGCGCACACGCGTGGTTTATGGCTCAGCGCCTTTGCAGGATGCTTGGGAGAAAACCTCTGCTGAATATTTGCTACGTGACACACGAGAGCTGCTGGCAGAAGGAAGCCAGCTCCACTGCAGCCCCCCACGCCCTGCCCCGCTCCCTCCTGGCCCAGCGCAGGGGAATGGGGCAGCCAAGGGGCACGTGGCAGAGGGAGGGAGGTGGAGGCTGGGCAGGCCTGGAGCGTGGTGGTGCCCTGGGCTGGGGCTTTGGGGGTGCTGTGCTCCAGGCCCCTGGGCCGGCCCTCACTTGCCCCACCACGACCGTCTGCCTGGGGCCTGTGGGGCCCAGAGCTCATTCGCTATCCTGTCCTGTCCTGCCCACCCCTCGTCCCCTCATAGGTCCAGGCCTGCCCTCCCCTGCCCTCCCAGGTCCAGGCCTGCCTTGCTGCCCTCCCCTGCCCACCCCTCGTCCCCTCCCGGGCCCAGGCCTGCCCTACTGCCCACAGCGATTCACGCTGATGTGTGTCGTCTGCTGCTTTCCCCCAACCCCATTTCCGTCCCCCACGGGCTCCTGGACGTGCCCAGCTGGGCTCCTCCCGTTAAGGCCGTGCCGAGCCGCATGCCCCAGCCCGGTTCTGCCTGGTTCGGGGGGAGGGCAGGCAGCCCGTCCTGGCCCCGCGGGCTCTGGGGCACTCCCTATGGGCGGCATGCCGGGCCGGAGATCCCCCCGCCCCGGCTGGAGCCCAGCTGGCTCCCCACCCCCCCAGGCAGGGCCCCGAGTCCCCTTGCTGCTGTTGTCACTTCCCCGATTGCCTCTGCCACGGCACATGAGTGCAGCCGCCTGCCCAGGGCTTCATTGCTGCCAGCCTGGCGGGAGCGGGATGGGGGCCCTGGGCTGCCTCTGCATGGCCCGTGCTGGCGTCCGAGCCCATGGGACAGAGCAGGCTGGGCTGGCCAGGACCCCCGGCATTCACCTGCACAGCCCCTGGCATGCTGCCCTCTAGCCTGGCCCTGCACTGCCCGGTCCAACCTGCCTGGCCCCCCCAGCACGCTGCCCCCTGGCCCTGCCCGGTCCAACCCGCCTCCCCCCAGCATGCTGCCCCCTGGCCTAGCCCAGCCCTGCCCGGTCCAACCCGCCTCCCCCCAGCATGCTGCCCCCTGGCCTAGCCCAGCCCTGCCCGGTCCAACCCGCTTCCCCCCCAGCACGCTGCCCCCTGGCCCTGCCCAACCCTGGCCCTGGCCCTGCATTGTTGGATCCAACCCCACCCACCATGGGCTAGGGCAGCTCAGCCCCCATGCAATGGGTGGGAGGGGCTGGCCCAGCCCTGCCACCTTGGCTCCCCCTGGCTCCCGGCCTGCCCCACTTTCCGTGTCCCGCCCCCCTGCTCTCTATGGAGGGTGTTTGAATCATTTATAAATCGTAATAAATATGCAGATAAGAAGCAGGGTCTGGGAGCCCTCGGGCAGCTGGTGTTAATTATTTAAAGTTATGGTAATTTGAAGGAGCTGCTCATTTGCATAATCGCACTCATAATCTCTGCAGCATGGTGCCCTGGTGTATGCCGGGTAGCAGAGGCCCAGCCCAGCCTCAGCCCCTTCCCTGAGCGTTACTGCTGGAGGGCCTTTGGCTAGGCTGGGAATGGGCACCCAGAGGCCACCAGCAGCACCCACAGCCTGGCTGGAGACGCTGCTCCTCACTTCCTGCCCCGCCTCCTTGCTGCAGGGCCCCCCAGCTTCTGCCCTGTGCTTGGAAGGGTCACTGAACTGAGAGCCTGGGCCCTCACCCCCCGCATCTTGCCCCCCTTCAGTGGGGGGAAGTGCTCACCACCACCAGGAGGGGAGTTGGACATCTGTGATGAAGAGGGACTGTTCTTAATGTTTCCTCTGAATAGTGTGGGGGTGCCTCAGTTTCCCCTAGGCAGTTCTTAAGTATCTAGGTGGTGGGGTAAGGGTTTATGATCCTTGCAGAGCCCTAGAGGGCAGGTGTGTGCAGGGGTCTGGACACAGAGAATGGCCGACACCCTGTTTCCTGGCAACTGGTGGCCTGGGCCCTTCCCCCCTGCAAGGTGAGAGCTAAAGGGTTGGAGAACAAAGGAATCAGGTGCCCACCTGGCCCGGGAAAGGGACAAAGCCCAGAGGAGGAGGGGCTGGAGGGAGTTTCAGTTTGGGGCTGGCTGGTCGTTGGGGTTCTCCAGGATATCAGCTGCGAGACCCTGTTGTGGGGTGACTGTGTCTTTTTGGGACAGGATCCAGGCCCTGCTCCTGTAACTGCCGAGGGTTTGAATTTGAATCCAGGGAACCAATCGGTGGAGAGGGAAATGGTCAGTGAAAATGCAGATGACCTGGCTGGCACCGGGGAGGAGCTGCTGGGCTTGGGCTACCTGCCTGCATGTAACCAGACCCCTGGGGCTGAGTGGGACAGACAGACGCTCCCCAACCCCTCGCACACCGGAGAGGGGGCTCAGGCTGGCTCTGATGCAGTGAGGAAAGCAGCGAGCTCGCTGCCTACCCCCACTGGGACAGCAAGGGCAGCGCTGAGCACAATGAGAGCTGAGACCCCAGCTGGGTGGGGGGAGACACAGGCAGGGCAGGGGATCTGTTGGGAGTGGTAAGGTGCTCGGTAAGGAAAGTCTGGATGAGCCCAGGCAGCCTTGTGAGCTGATGGCTGTGTCTAGTCAGCAGGGTGGGAAGGCGAGGAGAGTGGAAGACGAGTGTCCCTGGACCTTACCTGTTAGCTGGGTGGAGAATTGTGAGAGTGAAGGAAACGTGTCTGTGTCTGTCAGGGGTATTGACTTGCATAGGGAGGGAGCTACCCTGATCTCCAAGCAGTTGTCTGTGACCAGCCTTGTGTGCTGGGACCAGGGGAATGAGATCCCAAGCTGTGTGTCTGGGAAAGGAGAAAGTGTGTCCGGCTCTTCTTCGTCTGTGGAGCAGACAGAAGGGGCCTTTCAGCCTGTGATGGTTGAGGGTCGTGCAGGTGTCTCAGAGCTGGTTCTGGATTCAGCTAAAGCCCAGGAAGGGAAGGGCCCTAAGTTTGTGTCTGCTCGGGAGAATGGCCCTGTAACTAGGTCGCATCCAGTTAGTGTCTATGTAAAATCCCAGAGACCAGACAATTCTGGTGCTTGTATTTTGCCTGTTGCTAGTGTGTTGTTGGGAAAGGGTGTCGCAACTCTGTCTGATCAGGGTGAGATCCTAGCCAGGGCACAAGGAGAGCAGAAAGGTGATTTGATCATGTTACAGGTTTCCACACCCTCAGTAGGTAACAAGAAGGAAAAGATTCCTGAACTTGTGTGTGGCAAAGGGAAGGAGAATGCTTCTGACCTTTTATCTAGGAAGTCTGTAAGTTTGCCGGAAAGGGGATTGTGTAGGAATCCGCTGGATGGGCCAGAGGTGATTCTGGATGTAAGGGAGACCCAGAAACAGTCTGTTGTTGCTCAGGAAAGTGTTCCTCTAGAGCAAGCCCTAGGTGAAGAGGGTAAGGGCAGAATTTCTGTGAAGGGTGAATTGTTGCATAGAAAAGCCCCTGGGGAAAGGAATCCTCATGGTTGTCTGTGCAAGCAGTTTACCGCAACTGAAGGGTGTGAAAGTGATTTAATCCAGAAAGTTTCAGTTTCTAACAGCCAGAAATTTTCTGTTGTGAATGGATCCACTGACTTTCCTGTTGAGGGATCCAGTGGGGATAGCTTTGAGAAGCCCTCAGATGGAGTGAAAGCTGTTAAGAAAGTTAAACAGTCCGATAACCAAGTGGCTGTGTTTGGCCAGCTTGTTGGGGAGAGAAGGTTGTGGAGAAAGGGATGTCTCCATGCTGATTCTGTAAATGAGCAGTATGTGGCCCAGGTCAAGATGGGGGCTCTTAACCAAGAGAGCCCGAATTGCAGGCCTCCAGACTGGAGCACTGGGAGAAGACCCGATCCCAGTTTGACCCCCTGGGGTTTTGGGGTGGCAAAAGGGCACGGGCCGCATAAACCTTCCCACATGCGGCATGAAACTGGAGTTGTCACAGAGTCCCCGGGTGATGCTTTGGAACAGCTCCCTACGAAGCCAGGCAGGACTCTGGGGAAGTCTCCTTTCTGTGAGCAGCCTGTCTTCAGGGCAAGAAGCTCACACAGCTTCCACCTTCCTGGGTCTGACCTTGGAGCATTCAGCATCCTCTGCCCCTCAATGCGCTTCCCACAGTGAGTCCACCCAGGCGGGGTCCTAGCGAAGCCAGAGGGTCCTGCCCCCCAACTCCACAGTCAGACATGACTCTCAGCCAGCCAGTAAAACAGAAGGTTTATTAGATGACAGGAACATGGTCTAAAACAGAGCTTGTAGATGCAGAGAACAGGACCCCTCAGCTGGGTCCATTTTGGGGGGCAGTGAGCCAGACAACCACGTCTGCACTTCACTCCATGTCTCCAGCCAGCCCCAGACTGAAACTCCCTCCAGCCCCTCCTCCTCTGGGCTTTGTTCCTTTCCGGGGCCAGGAGGTCACTGAATTCCTCTGTTCTCCAAGCCATTAGCTCTCACCTTGCAGGGGGGAAGGGCCCAGGCCATCAGTGGCCAGGAAACAGGGTGTCGGCCATTCTCTGTGTCTAGACCCCTGCACACACCTGCCCTGTAGGGCTCTGCAGTGATCATACACCCTTACCCCACCCCCTAGATACTTAAGAACTGCCTAGGGGAAACTGAGGCACCCCCACACTATTCAGAGGAAACATTAAGAACAGTCCCGCTTCATCACACTGCCCTCAGCTGGACACCCAGGGTGAGGCCGGGCTGTCCCCACGCAGGACCTGGCCACGTGTCCCTGCAGCCAGGCATGGCAGGCCCAGTCGCAACCTGCCTGGTCCATGGGGCTGTGTCCAGGCTGGCGGCTGTGGGGAGTATTGACCTGGGAACGTGGCAGGGGCGTTACACTGGGGATGGGAGACCTGAGAGCCTGTCACCTGAGCCAGGAGGGGGAGGTAACACCTCTGCCCTGCCCCGGAAGGTGGACAAAGGCTGCAGGAGGGAGCCTGCTGGGGGGGGTTTAGTTTCAGTTTGGTGCTGGGTGGTGGAACGCAGGGAACCCCAGGGCTGGGGTCTAAGCTCCCTGCCCCCCAGAAGGACTTGACTGAGGGGTCCTGGTGGTGCCCACAAGCTCTGTTTTGGACTGTGTTCCTGTTATCCAATAGCCCTTCTGTTTTACGGGCTGGCTGAGAGTCTCAGTGACTCCCAGGAAGAGGGGTGCAGGCCCCGGACTCCCCCACACTCCGTGACAGCAGCCCTGAGCCGGTGCAAAGGCCCCGGCCTCACGTGATCGCTTGGAAACAAATGGGGCGGGCTGGGCGCACGGCGCCATAAAGCCGGCCCTGCACTAATGCGCTTTCATTAAGTGGGAGCGATCTAATGAGAATAAAATGGCACATTTAACATTAAAACATTTCACTTGCCCCCTAAGCGAGTGTGTCGCTCCCGCTCAGACAGCTCCATCTTCATGAGCCTGACAAGGCCGTGCTGAGCTTGGGCCGAGTGGGCCCCCTGCACAGCGAGCGCGGGGTGGGGGGACCAGCCACGTCGCTCCTGCTGAGGAGGCCGTTTCGTGTGTGGGGCCAGGCCGGGGGCAGCTCAGGCTCCCTTCCAGGGTGAGCTTGGGCCAGCTCCATGGAGGAGGCACCTTGCGCCCAGGGCTCGCTGCTGGCTGGGCATGGAGGGAAGTGGGGCCAAGGTGGGCGTTAGGGTCTCATGGCGCCATCGGTCGATCTCCGAGTGAGCCAGAGACCCCCCCACCCGTCTGCCAACCTTCAGCCAGCGTGGTGGGGCTTGTTCAACTTGCTGGGGCCCAGGGAGCCCCCAGTCCCCTCCACGCCGGCCGCGGGTGAGAGAGAGAGCTGGTGCACGGGGGCTGGCTTGCCAGGTGTTTATTGGTTGGAACAGGAGCGGGGAGCCCCGTGTTCCCCTTGTCTTGGGGCTGTGTGTGCCCAGCAGGGGGGCATGCTGAGACCCAAACAAACAGGGGAACAGAGCCTGGGCCGAGGGGGTGACCCCTGCGCTCAGCTCGCGCATCCGGGCTCAGCCAGAGCTTGGGGGCCAGCGACGCTGGTAGCAGAAGCCCCTGGGCCCAGCGCAGGGCAGGCTACAGGGCAGCGGGCGGCAGGGCTGGGAAGCGTCGGATGCCAAACGGCTCCATGGTGTAGGACGGCTCCTCCCCCACGCTGAGTTGGCACAGGAGCTTCCCGACCACCGGCGCCAGCTTGAACCCGTGGCCTGTGTGGGCAGAAGTGCAGAGACTCCAGTCAGCTGGGAACGGCCGCCCCGAGAGCAAGCCCTGGGCCGCGGGCACTGCCCATGCTCGCCTGCCCCCGGGGGCTGGCATGGTGCTCGGCCACCCCCCACTCCCCACCCCAGCCAGTGTCCCTGGGAACGCCCGGGGGGCCCTGCAGCTGGGGGAGGGGGGTCTGCACCACACCCGCCCCATGGGGTGGGACCAGCACTGGGGCAGGGCTGAGCAGTGGCAGCAGATTGAACGGGGCCTAGGGACGGGGCAGGGGGACCGCTGGGCCATCCCAGCCCTATGGGGAACACCCCGGTCCTAGGCAGCCGTCCCCGGCGCTGCTTTGGCACTGGGAGCAGGTGCTGAGCCCCTGCCCGACTTACCTGAAACCCCCCCCCCACATCCCGCCCCGCTCCTGCTTACCCAAGACCCCCCCCCGCATCCTGCCCCGCTCCTTCTTACCTGAGAACCCCCTGCCACCCCACCCCCACTTACCTGAGAACCCCGCCCCAATGACGATGTTGCTGAACTTGGGGTGCCGATCCAGAACGAAGTCTTCATCTGGGGTGTTCTGTGGGGAGCCAGTGCGTGTGTCAAGGAGGGGAGAGCCTCACCAATTCACAGTCCCCAGGGTGGGCAAGGGGGACACTGGTGCCCTGGCTCCTGCCGGAGTGGGGAGAGTCTGGGAGCACCTGAGTGACTTCGGGAGCCATCACCTGGCCTGTCCATCACCACCCATGTGGGGCATGAACTGGGAGCAGGTGTCTAAGCAGAGGCCAGGCTGCTGGGGAGCCAGGACTCCTGGGTTCTAGCCCTGGCCCTGACAGGGGCGTAGGGGCTAGCAGGTTGGGGGGGCAGGGGGAGTTGGGAGCCAGGACTCCTGGGTTCTGGTCCTAGCTCCAGGCAGGGGTGCCCATTTGAGCTGGCAGGCCCTGGGAGGGGAGGGGAGTTCTCAGGCCAGGTCTCCCAGCTGCCCCTCACCGTGTACATGCAGTGCTCCACCACGGCCGGCTCCGGCACCAGGCCTGGCAGGTAGTTGCTGACGAAGTCCTGGAGCACCTGGATGTCAGGCAGGCGGCCTGAGGCCTCGGGCGGCCGGTCGCGCTCTTCAGGGTCTGCCGGGCTGCCAGAGTGATAGCAGATCTGGGGCGGTTTGAGGAGGGAGGGTCAGGCCAGCCCCCGCCGAGCACCCCTGGGCTCCCGCCCACCGCCCCGGCCCCCAGGCTCCCTCCCCCCCGAGCTCTGCACTCGCCCCCAGCCCCCGCAAGGGCAGGGTTGGCAAAGCCTAGGGCTGCATCAGGCCGGGAAGCGCCCATATCTTGCCTGCCCCCCAACAAAGTGTGTGGAGGAGCGTGCAAGGGGGGGTGTGCGTGTGTGTACATGTGTGTGTCTGTGTGTGTGGGCGGGTGCGCAAGCTGGGCCACCCTCCCTGCTGCCCCGTCTCACCTTCACCAGCCCTGGGTACTCGTTGGAGGGCAGCCCGTAGATGTGATGGGGGTCGCAGATGGCCAGGAAGCAGGGGAAGTGCGCGGAGACCCCGTAAGCCCCGGGGACCTTCTCCTTCCAGTAGCAGACATTGATACGCAGGGTCTGCAGGGCAGGGCGCACATGGATCAGTCCTCTCCTCCCTGCCAGGCAAGTCCGCGGGCTGGGGGGGATGCGGGCGAGAGGGATGCGGCTCCCTTGGGGGTGGCGGGTGGCCGGACCCACTACCAAGCGCTGAGCACCGGCAGCAGAGCTGGCAGGCAGGGGGGGAGGCCAGGTCTCCTCCTGGCTGGCGCCTGGCGCCCTGTGCCCCTATGCCTACCCTGACCCAGCTGAGCTCCTAGGCCAGTGCCCCCCCTGCCCCGCCCCGCCCCGCCCCGGTGCCACGTCTCAGAGCAGCTCCAGGCAGCGAGTGCAGGGCTCTGACCAACCACACAGCGACCCCCGGGAAGGTGCGCTCGCTCCGCCCAGCCCTGTCTGCACAGGCATGGAGCCCTCAGCCATGAGCCCCACGTGCACTGCCAGGCGTGCGCGGGGACACGGAGCCAGGCACGTGCACTGCCAGGCATGCGCGGGGACACGGAGCCCCATGTGCACTGCCAGGCGTGCGCGGGGACACGGAGCCCCATGTGCACTGCCAGGCGTGCGCGGGGACACGGAGCCAGGCACGTGCACTGCCAGGCGTGCGCGGGGACACGGAGCCAGGCACGTGCACTGCCAGGCGTGCGCGGGGACACGGAGCCCCATGTGCACTGCCAGGCGTGCGCGGGGACACGGAGCCAGGCACATGCACTGCCAGGTGTGCGCGGGGACACGGAGCCCCACGTGCACTGCCAGGCGTGCGCGGGGACACGGAGCCCCACGTGCACTGCCAGGCGTGCGCGGGGACACGGAGCCAGGCACGTGCACTGCCAGGCGTGCGCGGGGACTCGGAGCCAGGCACGTGCACTGCCAGGCGTGCGCAGGGACACGGAGCCCCACGTGCACTGCCAGGCGTGCGCGGGGACACGGAGCCAGGCACGTGCACTGCCAGGCGTGCGCGGGGACACGGAGCCCCACGTGCACTGCCAGGCGTGCGCGGGGACACGGAGCCAGGCACGTGCACTGCCAGGCGTGCGCGGGGACACGGAGCCAGGCACGTGCACTGCCAGGCGTGCGCGGGGACACGGAGCCAGGCACGTGCACTGCCAGGCGTGCGCGGGGACACGGAGCCAGGCACGTGCACTGCCAGGCGTGCGCGGGGACACGGAGCCAGGCACGTGCACTGCCAGGCGTGCGCGGGGACACGGAGCCAGGCACGTGCACTGCCAGGCGTGCGCGGGGACACGGAGCCAGGCACGTGCACTGCCAGGCGTGCGCGGGGACATGGAGCCAGGCACGTGCACTGCCAGGCGTGCGCGGGGACTCGGAGCCCCACGTGCACTGCCAGGCGTGCGCGGGGACACGGAGCCAGGCACGTGCACTGCCAGGCGTGCGCGGGGACACGGAGCCAGGCACGTGCACTGCCAGGCGTGCGCGGGGACTCGGAGCCAGGCACGTGCACTGCCAGGCGTGCGCGGGGACACGGAGCCAGGCACGTGCACTGCCAGGCGTGCGCGGGGACACGGAGCCAGGCACGTGCACTGCCAGGCGTGCGCGGGGACACGGAGCCCCACGTGCACTGCCAGGCGTGCGCGGGGACACGGAGCCCCACGTGCACTGCCAGGCGTGCGCGGGGACACGGAGCCCCACGTGCACTGCCAGGCGTGAGCCAGTGGTGGAAGTGAGCTGTGCATTCTGGGTTACAATCCTTTGCTCTTGCTGGCAACGCCCCGCGTCCCCCTGGCACAGCCGGAGCCAGCCCTTACCTGGAGAGGCAGCGGCAGGCCCAGCGGGGCCAGAAGCTTATTGGCCCAGGGGCCGGCTGTAATCACCAGACTCTTGGCTTGGTACGCCCCTCCGCTGGTTGTCACGGTAACCACGACCCCCGGCTGGATGTCAGTCACCTGCTCGCTGTCGCGCAGGGCTCCCCCGCACCGCCGGAACCCGTCCTGGGGAGGGAGCCCACTCAGCCTGGGGCCGGGGGAGCAACGCCGGCTGGGCCGGGCCCCAGGGGTCGAGAGGTGCAGCTTGGTGCTCAGCCCCTGCACAGTGGGTGGGAGCCCGGCCAGGGGACCCCTCATTCCTGGGGCCAGAAGGCAGCAACAGGGCCAAGCCAGGAGTGCGCTGGGGCCCCCCCCGGGCTGCTGGCTGCCCATGGCCTTGCAGAGATGGTGCAGAGGGCACATGCCTGCCCCGGCGAGCCACCCCCAGGGAGCATGCCGGGGATGGCAAATGCCAGGCCAAGCTACGCAGCTCCGGGCACCACATGGCAGCACCCACGGGCATGGCTGAGAGCTGCAGGGGCAGAGCACTAGGCGTTCCCCACCGGTGCAGGGACTCCAGCTGGGCCCCATTCCCTGTCTGTGGCAAGCGTGGCTGTTGGCCCAGCCAGAGCTGTCCCAAGGGTTGCAGGGCCTGGAGGCGATGCTGTCAGTACCCCCATCTCCTGGGGCCGAGCCCCCGGCCCCTGGCTGGAGAGAAGCCACGCGCCCCAGGCCCAGCCCGGTACCTGAACAGCCCGGAGTGCCCTGTCCGCGTAGAGGACCCCTGCCGTGTGGTCTGACACGCCTGCCTCCCCGCAGTAGGGCCGGATGCCGGGGAAGCGCCCACGCAGCGACTCCGCGGTGAACAGCTCGCTGGGGATGTGGTGCTGTGCCAAGGTCTGGCAGAAGCGCTGGAATTCGGGGTTGGTGTTGGCCGCCAGAACCAGCAGCCCCGTCTGCCTGCGGAGATGGGCCCGGGGAACAGAGCGTTACGGCACTGGGCAGTCGCTGCCCACGTCCCGGCCAGCTCCGGCCCCGCGTGGGCGTACCACCAGCCCTCTCGGCCCTGCCTGGCCCAGCCCAGCTCCGGCAGTCCGGGCCGCGGAGCCAGAGAGCGGGGCGGCGACTTGCACAGGGGCCCCCAGCAGGTGGGTGGCAGGGCAGGGGACGGGTCCTGCCCATGCTGCCAGGGAAGCTGACTGCAGAGACAGCGTGTCCATGTTCCAGCATCGCTGGGCTTGTGGGCAGGTACCACCCCTGCGGGCGGCTGTGGTTCGAAACCAAGGGTCGGGGCCAAGGGGCCAGGCTGTGACGGTGCCAAGCGGCACCCACCGGGAGCTGCCTGAGCCACCATCGTCAGAGCAAGTGAGGGGGGAACCTGCAGGGCCCAGCTGCTAGCTGGGGGAGCCGGGGCTGGAGTAGCAGGGGGATGAGGGCACTGGCAGAGCTGGGGGGGCCATGTTGGTAGCTGGGGGGGGGTGTTGGGACTGCGGCAGGTCATCCCGTGGCCACGCAGGGAGCCTGGCCTGGATCCCTCCTGTCACTAAAGGCCACAGGGGCGATTCCCGCCCTTCCCGGCGGCTGGGCAGTGCCGATTCCTGCCCCCAGCAGGTCGGGGCGGGGCGGGAACCGCAGCTGCTGCTGCCCCAACAAGAGACTGGGTCTGAGTCTCTCCCCTGGGCCACGCCATCAGGGGAGATCCCTGAGCACTGCCAGCCCACGGGACAGCCCAGCCCCTGTGTGGGGAACAGGCAGGGCCCTGTGGGGCGAGGCCAAAGGATCTGGGAGTCAGTCAGCCGGGGACGGCGGAAGGGGCCTTTCTGCCAGGCTCCCGCCTAACGAGATTGATAGCTCCATTAGCTCTGACCCTGGCGAGATGGGGAATCGTTTATGTGCTTCTTTCCTTAATGGCTCATCCTTTATAGAGTCAGATAAATTACCGGGAGTCCGTCTCGCCCGCCATGCGGCCTGCTGCCTTGGGAACCAGCCCCCGACCACTGTGCTGGGTGCCCCCAGGGCAGGCTGGAGCATGGGCAAGGGGTGGGCGGACGGTGGGCGGCCCCGCGAGTCGCTGCCCCAAACACTCGTCCTGGACAGAGTACAAAGCCTGGCTTGGAGCCCAGGGAGACTGAGTCTGGGGCTCCCAGGCTGATGGCTAGTGGGCTGCCACTGCACCTGTCTGCGGCGAGCGCTTCTGGAGTGTGTGTGGGGTGCAGGGCTGCGGGTCGGGAGTGAGGGGTACTGGCAGAGCTGGGGGCCCAGGGCTGGGCTAGCAGGGGCTGCGGGCCGGAAGTGAGGGGCACCGGCAGAACAGGGGTAATGGGGTGGTGTCACGGAGTCCCTGGGCGATGCTCTGGAACTGCTCCCCAGGAAGCCAGTCAGGACTCTGGGGAAGTCTCCTTTCTGGGAGCAGCCTGTCTGCAGGACACACAGCTCACATGGCTTCCACCTTCCTGGGTCTGGCCTCAGAGCATTCAGCATCCTCTGCCCCTCCGTGCACTTCCCACAGCCAGTCCGCTCAGGCGGGGCCCCTGGGGAAGCCCGAGGGTCCTGCCCCCCAACTCTGCAGTCAGATGGGACTCTCAGCCAGACAGTAGAACAGAGGTTCATTAGACAACAGGAACATGGTCTAACACAGAGCTTGTAGGTGCAGAGAACCGGACCCCTCAGCTGGGTCCATTTTGGGAGGCAGTGAGCCAGACAACCATGTCTGCCCTTCACTCCATGTCCCAGCCAGCCCCAAACTGAAACTCTCTCCAGCCCCTCCTCCTCTGGGCTTTGTCCCTTTCCCGGGCCAGGAGGGCACCTGATTCCTTTGTTCTCCAACCCTTTAGCTCTCACCTTGCAGGGGGGAAGGGCCAGGCCCTCAGTGGCCAGGAAACAGGGTGTCGGCCATTCTCTGTGTCCAGACCCCTGCACACACCTGCCCTCTAGGGCTCTGCAAGGATCATAAACCCTTACCCCACCACCTAGATACTTAAGAACGGCCTAGGGGAAACTGAGGCACCCCCACACTATTCAGAGGAAACATTAAGAACAGTCCCACTTCGTCACACTCTCCCCCCTTCGAGATCGAACTGAGCAGGGTCACTTTAGCCGTTGACCTAGGGAAGTTTGAAGCCACCAACATTCCCATGGATGCCCCAGCATCTCTCCCATTCCTTGGTAGGAGTTACACCAGGCCCTTCCAGTTTCACGCCCTCCCTTAGGTCGGGGGTGGTCGATAGCACTCACAGGCTGCATGTGGGAAAGTTTATGCAGCCCATGCCCTTTGGCCACTCCAAAACCCCAGGGGGTCAAACTGGGATTGGGTCTTCTCCCCAACAAGCTGGCCAAACACAGCCACTTGGTTATAGGACTGTTTAACTTTCTTAACAGCTTTCACTTCATCTGAGACCTTCTCAAAGCTATCCCCCCTCGGTCTTTCAAAGGAAAGTCAGTGGATCCATTCACAGCAGAAAATTTCTGACTGTTAGGAACTGAAACTTTCTGGATTAAATCACTTTCACAGCCTTCAGTTGCAGTAAACTGCTTGCAAAGACTCCATGAGGATTCCTTTCCTTAGGGCTTTTCTATGCAACAATTCACCCTTCACAGAAATTCTGCCCTTACCCTCTTCACCTAGGGCTTGCTCTAGAGGAACACTTTCCTGAGCAACAACAGACTCTAGCTGGGTCTCACTTACATCCAGAATTACCTCTGGCCCATCCGACGGATTCCTACACAATCCCCTTTCCGGCAAACTGACAGACTTCCTAGATAAAAGGCTAGAAGCATTCTCCTTCCCTTTGCCACACACAAGTTCAGGAATCTTTTCCTTCTTGCTACAGGTTTCCACACCCTCAGTAGGTAACACAATCACATCACCTTCATGCTCTCCTTGTGCCCTGGCTAGGATCTCACCCTGATCAGACAGAGTTGCTACACCCTTTCCCAACAACACACTAGCAACAGGCAAAATACGAGCACCAGAATTGTCTGGTCTCTGGGATTTTACATAGACACTAACTGGATGCGACCTAGTTACAGGGCCGTTCTCCCGAGCAGACACAAACTTAGGACCATTCCCTTCATGGGCTTTAGCTGAATCCAGAACAAACTCTGAGACACCTGCACGACCCTCAACCATCACAGGCTGAAAGGCCCCTTCTGTCTGCTCCACAGACAAAGAGCCGGGCACACTTTCTCCTTCCCCAGACACACAGCTTGGGATCTCATTCCCCTGGTCCCGGCACACAAGGCTGGTCACAGACAACTGCTTGGAGATCAGGGTAGCTCCCTCCATAGGCAAGTCAATACCCCTGACAGACACAGGCACATTTCCTTCACTGTCCCAATTCTCCACCCAGCTTAACAGGTAAGGTCCAGGGACACTCGTCTTCCACTCTCCTCGCCTTCCCACCCTGCTGACTAGACACAGCCATCAGCTCACAAGGCTGCCTGGGCTCATCCAGACTTTCCTTACCAAGCACCTTGCCACTCCCAACAGATCCCCTGCCCAGCCTGTGTCTCCCCCCACTCAGCTGGGGTCTCATCTCCCACTGTGCTCAGCGCTGCCCTTGCTGTCCCAGTGGGGGTAGGCAGTGAGCTCGCTGCTTTCCTCACTGCATCAGAGCCAGCCTGAGCCCCCTCTCCGGTGTGCAAGGGGGCAGGGAGCATCTCTCTGTCCCACCCAGCCCCAGGGGCTGGTTACAGGCAGGCAGGTAGCCTGAGCCTAGCAGATCCCCCCGGCTGCCAGCCAGGTCATCTGCATTTTCACTGACCATTTCCCTCTCCGCCTATTGGTTCCCTGGGTTCAAATTCAAACCCTCGGCAGTTACAGGAGCAGGGCCTGGATCCTGTCCCAAAGAGACACAGTCACCCCACAACAGGGTCTCACAGCTGGTGTCCTGGAGAACCCCAACAACCAGCCAGCCCCACCCCTCCTGGGTCTGCATAGGGATCTGGGCCATAGGTAGGGCGAGGGGCTTCATCCCTGGGACCTTCACCCAGCTCACCCAGCCCCTCAGCCTCTGAGGCTGCACCACCCAGGGCCTGACAACAGTTCTCTCTGTCCCAGGATCTCGCCACCCCAGGAATGTCTCCCCATTGACCGGTTTCAGAGTAACAGCCGTGTTAGTCTGTATTCGCAAAAAGAAAAGGAGGACTTGTGGCAGCTTAGAGACTAACCAATTTATTTGAGCATGAGCTTTCGTGAGCTACAGACCGTCACCTTCTGCTCCCACTGGAGGTCCGAGGGGCCTGGCCCCAGGAAACTCCACACAGACATATAGGCTGGGACCAGGAGTGGGAGCCTGTCCACCTCCCCACCCATCTGGCTGACAGAGTCTATGGCCTTGGGACCCAGCAAGGGAGCTAGACACCGGGGCTTTTCCGCAGGGTCCCCCTGGTTCAAATCGCCAGCCTGCTCAAAGGCAGTGAGGTGGCATCCACATCCCCCACCCCTTAACCAGGGGCAGCAATTTAGTCTCGAGGTTCCCTGTGGAACTGGCCCCCCGGGGTCTATCCCCACTCACCCCGGGGAGGTCCCTTAGGCCTCTCCGCCCCACCATCGCCAGTTCATGCTGCTGCTGCTTCTGCAGCTCTTCCTTGGACTCTCCCTGTCTCTCACAGTCCTCTTGCTCTCTCGGACTCAGCTCCAATCCCGTCCATCTCCGATCCCCCGATGGGGAACCCGATCGTGAAGACCCTCGTCTGGTCGGGGACAGGAGTCTTGGCGATGCCTGGCCACCACTCCAGCTGCTCCCAGATCCTGCTATCGCCCCATTTGGGGTCAGGAATCTGTTCCTTAGAGCGGTCATCCTCCTCCAGCTGCAAGATAACTCTGCTTTGGTGAACTTTCCAATGCTCAACCCTCTCTTTCTGCACAGGGTTACAAAGTCCTTCTTAAGGAGACGGTGACAGGCCATCACTCCGCTCTTCCCAAGTTGTTGTGGACTCACCGGCCTGTGTGCTCTCAGCTCCGCATGGTTTCCAGGGAGAACCCCTAGTGTGCCAGCCCTTCTCGAGGTCACCACCTCTTTGCCAGGGTCGAGCTGCAGACTCCTCCGCCCCTGGGACTGCTCGCTGCAATCCCCAGGGGAACCCTGTTACTGCAAAAGTCCTTCTCTCTCCCAGGGCCAAGCCGCAGGCTCCTCTGCCCCTGAGACTGTTCATCGCAGTCCCCAAGGGGACCCCATTACTGCACAGTCCTTCTCGCTGGTCACACACTCCCAGGGGTTAACTGCCCCCCGAAACCGCTCCTCTCTGAGCCTTCAGCATGCCTGGTCCTTGTCAATCCCCCTTCGTTTTACTGCTCCCCAGTCACTTACTGCAGGAAGCGCCATCCACGGGGTGCAGTATATCCCACCTCTGCCACCAGTTGTCACGGAGTCCCCGGGCGATGCTCTGGAACTGCTCCCCATGAAGCCAGTCAGGACTCTGGGGCAGTCGCCTTTCTGTGAGCAGCCTGTCTTCAGGACACACAGCTCGCACAGCTTCCACCTTCCTGGGTCTGACCTCAGAGCATTCAGCATCCTCTGCCCCTCCGTGCGCTTCCCCCAGCGAGTCCGCCCAGGCGGGGTCCTGGGGAAGCCAGAGGGTCCTGCCCCCCAACTCCGCAGTCAGACGGGACTCTCAGCCAGCCAGGAAAACAGAAGGTTTATTAGATGACAGGAACATGGTCTAACACAGAGCTTGTAGGTGCAGAGAACAGGACCCCTCAGCTGGGTCCATTCTGGGGGGCAGTGAGCCAGACAACCACGTCTGCACTTCACTCCATGTCCCCAGCCAGCCCCAAACTGAAACTCTCTCCAGCCCCTCCTCCTCTGGGCTTTGTCCCTTTCCCAGGGCAGGAGGTCACCTGATTCCTTTGTTCTCCAACCCTTCAGTTCTCACCTTGCAGGGGGGAAGGGCCAGGCCCTCAGTGGCCAGGAAACAGGGTGTCGGCCATTCTCTGTGTCCTGACCCCTGCACACACCTGCCCTCTAGGGCTCTGCAAGGATCATACACCCTTACCTCACCACCTAGATTCTTAAGAACTGCTTAGGGGAAACTGAGGCACCCCCACACTATTCAGAGGAAACATTAAGAACAGTCCCACTTCGTCACAGGTGGTCCGGGTCTGGACTGGCAGGAGTTCTGTAGATCACGTGATCGCAGCCCCTGGGAGCAGTCGGTTTGTGCGGTGACATCAGCAGGGCACCCGTGCTCCCTTGTGGGGTATGTCCCAGTTCTCCATGAGTTTGCCCTGTGCTGAGGGGGCGGGGGGGCTGTCTGTAGGAGGAGGGGAGCCCTGGGTCAGGTGGGCAGTGTTGCTGCCTGCTGTTCAGTGGCTGCCATGTCCCACCCCAGAGGTGGCTGCGGGTGGCTGGCAAAGTCTAAAGCCAGGGCGTGCGGGAGCTGATAATTCAAGGCAACCGGACATCCCTGAGCTTCGGGCTGCTCAGCCCCTGACCTGAGCCCCGGGAACAGGCCTCACTGGCTCCCCTGCTGCAGGTTATTTCCTTCACTGGGCCAGGCCAGGGTCTGGCTGAATCACCCGCTTCTTGGGGCATGAGCTGCGGCTCTGCCAGGCTGGGAGTCCCTGCCCCACATCCTGGCCGCTCGGGGCCTGTCTCCCCAGCACAGGTGCGCTGGGGGTGGGGTCTGTGCAGCCACTCCGGCAAGGCCCTACTCAGCACCTAGCGGAGCAGACCCCTTCCTGAGCAGGTGAGTGGGGGGCTGAGCGCGGTGAGTCCTGGTGCAAGCCCATGGGTCCTGGGGTTCCTGCAGGGCTCTGCTGGTCCTGGGCTTGAGAACTCCTGTGGGCTGGAGCCGAGCCCTGCAGCCCAGCCCTGGGCCATGCTGGCTGGCTCCTAGGGGCCGGCTCTGGGACCGGGACACACTCCCCGAATGCTGAGGCTCCTGCGGTGGTGTAGGGGCTCGCCCTGTGGGCTCTGCCCCAGGGATTTCCCTGGCTGCAGTGGGGGGCTCTGCATGCTGGCATGTGGGGGAAGGGGTTTCTGAACCGCTGTCAGCCCCGTGCCAATGTTCACAGGTGGGCTGCCACCTCCCTCCTGGGATCTCTGTCCATCCCCAGCCCCTACCAGTCCCCTGGCCTGTGGGGCCGTGTCCCAGAAGGAGGGGGTGGGGGGCAGCCTCACCTCTCTGACAGCAGCTGAGCAGTCAGCCAAGGACCGGGGACGGATGGAAGTTGATCATTTGTTTCCCGCTATCTGTTAACATGGCCTAGCATGGGGCTGCTGCTGGGCTCCCCCTCTGGGAGGGGGTCCCGCCATGACCCCTCCCGTGCTCAGCTCCCCAGCGTCACCTGGGGGAGGCTTATGGGGGCTGCTGGCAATGTGTAAACAGGGGTCTGGAGCCGAAGCCAGGCTTGTACAGGGGAGTAAGGAGCTGTAGGCTCTGTCCTAGGGGAGCACTTCTGAGCCCCGGGAGCCGGCTGGGCCCAGGCAGGGCACCGTCCCGTTCAGAGCACGTGGCCAGTAGCCGCGCGGTACCACTCCCGGGAGATCCGTGGCTGCTCGGGTTCAGGCAGGTACCAGAGCCGCGCAGGGCTGGGGGCTGGTGGAGCAGCGAGACCCTCGTGCACTTAGCCAGCCTGCGTCCGGGTGGCACCGCCAATCGGGATTGCTTGGCTTGGCTCCGGCTCCGCCTGTTTGTTGTGGTCGGCCAAAGGAAACAGGGTCGCGCTGTCTGGGGCCCAGGCCGGGGGGGCTTGTTATCGCTCAGACGTGGCGGCTGGTGGCTCGTGCTCAGTGCCAGGGACTTTGCCCCTTCTGCTGCTCTTCACTGGGCCCCTTTGCGCTCGCTGGTCTGCAACGGGGCCGGGCCCATCCCTGCTCCTGGATCTTCGCTGGACGCAGTCCTGTGTCTCCCACACCGGGCTCCCTTCCCTGTGCTGACAGCAGCCGAAGCCTGGAGGGGTTACTAGCCTCTCCTCTTGGCCGGGGTGGCCTGCACTCGGCATGCCTCGGGCGGGCTGACACAGAGCCCCGCATCTCTTTCCCATTGTGCTCGTGGGCCAGGCCCAAGGCCGTCGGGTGGGGGGATTGATCAATCTGCACCCACCAACCGGCTGTAACTGCGATGCAGGCCCCGCAGCGAACGGAGACGCTGCTGAATCTCCGGGGTGGTAAAATCCTGCCCCTGCCCTAACGTGGGGCTGAGCCACTCCGGCAACAACCCCTTAATGCTCCGCTTGGTTCCAAAGGGGTCCCTGGTGTCGGCTACTCTGGGGCAGCCGGGGCCCTTCCTTTCCATTGATTGCAATGTCTGGCCAGAGAGCCTGGGGGTGAGTAACCCGGCTGGGCACCAGGGGCCAGGGCCTGTGGTTGGCTGCCCTTTCCCCAGGCTCCCATACCAGACTGGTGGCCCTGTCGGCCGGGGCCTGGCGTGCGTGGTGCTAAGGGTGGGCTGTGGGGCCAGCTGGCCTGGCATCGGCCCGGCTGCTGTTCGGCTGGGGCCCAGCAGCGCCAATAACTGCTGAGCGGGGCAGCCGGGGCCCTGTGCCTCCCGGCCCCTCAGTTCTGAGGTGTCAGGGCTGAATTTCCTCCAGCAGCCCCCCTTGCCAGGGACCGAGTCCCCGGCGGGCAGCACCCCCTCCCCCTCGCGGCACCTCACCTGTACAGCGGGGCGCCAGCCTCAGCTTCCAGCTGCTCCCATAGGCCGTAGCTTTCTGCCATCATCTGCGTGTAGTGCTCCTGGGCGTAGGCGTGGCGGATTATCCGGCTCTGGCCATGGGAGCTGCCTCGGGAGTGAGGCAGGGGGAACTGCCAGGACAGGAGGGGCAAAGGGAAGGTTCGCTGGGGATCCCGGCCTGCTGTGGGGATGCTGGTTCCCTCTCCCTGCCCTGTCTGCAGTGCTGCCCGGGTGCACACGCCTCGGGTGCACGCCCCTGGGCTGGGGCAGGGCACCTTGGACACCTGAGGGCAGTCCCCTCCTGGAGCTGTGCTCTCTCCCCATGCTGCAGGGGAGGCTGGGGGCAGCAGCCAGGCGTGGTGGGCAGAGGGACCTGGACTAATGGTGCACCTTCCCCTCTCTTTGCCATCGCTTCCTGAGGGTCTGGGTTCCAGCTGCTCTCTGCCCTGGCTGTGGGGCACCCCCTGGGCACAGCTGGGCCACACGACCCTGCCTGGCTGGTGCGATTGCTCAGGGGGGGCTGTGAGGGCGAGGGCTGCCTGGGAGCTGCCCGCTCCGCGGGGAATGCAGTGATTCCACCCAGCACCTCTGGCCAGTGCTGAGCCAGGCGGGGTCCTAGGTGCCTGATGGGGTCATCTTGCCACTCCAGTCACTGATCTCCCCAGCATCACACAGTGCCAGCCGCTGCCCTCTCAGATGGCAAGTGCTCGCTACTGAGAGCCCCTGGTGCACGGGGGCTCTGCCCCCGAAGGGCTGTTGGGGGGCGGGTGAGGGCGTGGCAGCTCTGTGCCAAGCGGGCGGCCGTGTCGCAGTGGCGGGTGGATGTTGTGGTGGGTGGCCCGGGCTCCCGGGGGCTCCAGGAGAGGTGGTGGGGCGTGTTGCTGCGTGGGGAGTGGCGGGGGTGTTGCGGCGGAGACTCCAGGCTGCATGGGCAGGAGGGGGGGCATCATCACGCTCTGTCACCGTGGGGAGGGGGGGGGTGTTTAGCTCAGCCATGGGGCGAGGCTGCTCTGGGGTGCGTGTGCAAGGCGCACGACGGCTGGGAGGATCGTGTGTTGCACCAGGAGCAGACCAGCCAGGCCACGCTGCTTCTCCCTGCAACTTGGGGAGTCGCTGAGAGCTGCTCACGGGGATGTTCCCGGCAGGATCCGAGCCCAAGGGGTCAGGGGTGTTGGGAGAGCCGGCTCTGTGCCTGACCCAGCGGGCAGCCCTCCCTGATCTCTTGGGACAGCTGTGTGCAGTGGGAACGGAGCCACGTCTGCCTGGGGGCAAGGCGGGCATGTGGAGAGCGGTTCCTGGCTGCCAGCCTGTAACTGGGCCTTGGAGAGGGGCCCCGCATGCCTCCCAGCTGCAGGGACCCCACCTGGAGAGGGGGGGGCAGGGGCTTAGCTCCCCGCCGCTCTGGGGGCTGGGCTGGAGCCTGCAGTGGAGCAGTGCTGTGCAGAGCTTGTGTCTGGGACAAGGTCCGTCCTGCCAGCTAGCTGTCGCCAGGCAGAGCCCGGGTGTCTGTGGGGTCCCGGTGCACGGCTGCCGGAGGGCGCGTTCTGGCTCGCTCCTGTGTGCACCCAGGGCTGCAGCAGGAGCCTGCAGGGCTGTGTCTGCCCTGCAGTCCTCCCCGGAGCGGCGCGTCGGGGTTGGGGGTGGTACCTGTTCCAGCAGGAGGGTGTCTCTGCCCCGCTTGGCCAGGTGGTAAGCAGTGAAGGACCCCTGGATCCCAGCCCCCACCACGATGGTGTCGTAGAGGGAGCTGTGGGGCTCGCCCGCAGCTGCCATCTTCAGCCCTTCTCCCGTTGCAGGGGCCTGGGACCTGAGCCAGGAGCAAAGTTCAGTCAGGCGGGGAGCTGTGTGGAGCTGACTTCCAGGCCTGCCTCCAGCAGCCAGCACTGGTCCTTGGGGCTTCCTGGCTCCCTGGCATGTGCCCCGGCTGGCTGGTCTGGGCCCCCGGCTGCTTCCACCTGCCCTGGAGCCTGGAGCAGCCCAGCCCAGCCCTGGGGGAGGCATAAAGTGCACTGGGCATTTCCCACCCACCCCGTCCCTGACCAGGGCATCATGTGGCCTCTGCCAGGCCTGTCCTGCCAGGGACTGTCCCTGGGCGCTGCTCGGCTGCTGGAACCCACGGGACTCCTGCCTCCTTCACGGCCATGCCATGCAAATAGCTCTGGCCCCAGCCCAGCGAGCTCAGTCCCTGGGGCACCATCTGCAAGGGCAGGGGGTGGGGGGCGGTCCCTGTCACCCTAAGGAGGGAATCCCTGGGAGCAAGGTGGGGAGAACTGGGCAAGTTTCCCTCGTGCACTGCTCTACCCTGCCCGTCAATCCCGACCCACAGCCCCCTGTCCCAGCCCTGAGGTCCCCCCAGCTTTGCCAGTGCCCCTCAATCCTGACCCACAGCCCCCTGTCCCAGACCTGAGTTCCCCCCAGCTCTACCCTGCCCCTCAATCCCGACCTGCAGTCCCCTGCTAGTCCAGCCTGAGCCTTCTTACACTTAACTCTACCCTGGCTGATTACTTTCCCTGCAGCTCCCAACCGAGGGCCCGTCTGCGCCGCACTCAGTGTGCAGCTGCAGCTCGGCTGGGCAGACCTGTGCTAGCTTGTGGCTGGCTCTGTGAGTAAAAGGAGCGGGCAGGACGTGGTGGCCAGGGCTGTGCACACCTGCTGCAGCCCTGGGTACATCCCCACGGGGCTGGCCTGCCCTCTGTGACGAAGTGGGACTGTTCTTCATGTTTACTCGGAATACTGTAGGGGTGCCTCAGTTTCCCCATGGCATTTCTTAAGTCTCTAGGGGGTGGGATAAGGGGGTGTAATATTGCAGAGCAAAGGGCCAGTGTACATAAATGGCCGACACTCTGTCTCTTGGCAACTTATGGCCTGGGTCCTTCCCCCCTGTAAGGTGAGAACTAAAGGGTTGGAGAACAAAAGGATCAGGTGCCCTCCTGGCCCGGGAAAGGAACAAAGCCCAGAGGAGGAGGGGCTGGAGAGAGTTTCAGTTTGGGGCTAGCTGGGGACATGGAGTGAAGTGCAGACGTGGTTGTCTGGCTCACTGCCCCCCAAAATGGACCCAGCTGAGGGGTCCTGTTCTCTGCACCTACAAGCTCTGTTTTAGACCATGTTCCTGTCGTCTAATAAACCTTCTGTTTTACTGGCTGGCTGAGAGTCCCGTCTGACTGCGGAGTTGTGGGGCAGGACCCTCTGGCTTCCCCAGGACCCCGCCTGGGCGGACTCGCTGGGGGAAGCGCACGGAGGGGCAGAGGAGGCTGAATGCTCCGAGGTCAGATCCAGGGAGGTGGAAGTTGTGTGAGCTGTGTGTCCTGCAGACAGGCTGCTCACAGAGAGGAGACTTCCCCAGAGTCCTGCCTGGCTTCATGGGGAGCAGTTCCAGAGCATCGCCCGGGGACGCCGTGACACCCTCTGACTAACTTGCTGTTCAGCCCGTTGGGGCATGAGGGCCAGACCCGGGCTGGCATCAGTGGCATTGCTCTGCCCATCCGCGGTGCTGCGCCAGCTTACCGGAGCTTACCTGGGCGTCTGTTCCTTCCCCCTGTGGCCAACCTGTGACGTGCTGGATTAATTCATTAGCTGGCCAGTCTCCTTCCCCGGCTAACGGCAGGCGGTGGAAACGCGCCTGCATTATTGATCGTTAATCACTGCGGTTTGGCTCTCTGGAGAAACTGTCCAGCTCCTGTGCGGGTCAGCGCCCCGGCCCGGAGCTCCTGCATGGCTTCATGCCAGCCATGTCTCCCGCTGCTGGCTCCCCCGGACCTGCCTCTTGGCACCTCCCAGCGTGCGAAGCAGGCCCAGCTTACTGCGGGTGCTGAGTGCTCGGGTGCCTTGAGCACGGGGCTGCTGCCCCGACCATGGCCCGGAGCAAGCGTCCTCCTCTCAGCATGGGCCACTGGCACTGCCCGCGGCTGCTCAGTCAGCTGGGGCAAAATGAGCTAGATGATGTAAAACCAGCCCAGCTCCCCTAGCCCCACCGCTGGCCCCCACAAGGTGGGGAGTGTGGGACACTTCTGGGGAGGGCCCCGGGCTGCTGGCGTTCCCCCCCCACCTCAGCACTGCTCTGCAGCGATTGGCGACGCTCGCCCGGTAACCCCCGGAGCCGCATTCGTCTGGGAGGGAGCAGGGCAGTGACGGGCTAGCAGCTGCTTGCATCCAGAGCTGAAGCTGGGGGGTGAGGTCGAGCCCTTGCAGCTCTGGGTGTACCTAGGATCTGAATTGCGTCTATCCCGGATCACAGCCTCTGTGCAGCTTCCAGAGCTTCGTCCGCTCTAGGCCCAAGCACTGGGGCTTCCCCCAGGTCCTGGGGGTAGATGCCTCCGCAGCCCCTCGCCAGAAATTCCCCCTGGGGCTGGGAGTCCTGACCTGCGCTGCTGCATTGAGTCAGGCAGCCCGGCCTGCTCGGCTGGTGTGTGGGCCGCGTGCGTCCCACCCCTCCTGCGGTACACGGCTGCTGTGGAACTGGTGGCTCTGGACGATCTCGAGCTCCTGAGTCTTACTGCTTAACTTTGGGCAGGACACTTCCATCTAGCTAGAGATTCACACCGTGCCCATCACCCCGTCATCTGGGCTCCTCCCGTGCTCTGTGGGACTATGTGAGCCCTGCTTTGCTTGGGAGATGTTGCCACACAAGGTGCTCTGACGGCAGGGTTTTCGCCTCCTTGTGTGTAGTGTGTGCTGGCTGGGTGGATGTAGGCAATTGGAGGGTCGGGGAGGGGCTGTGACCCCACCCCGCAAAAGGGGGGATTGCATAGAACAGACACACTGTGTCTGGAAGAGAGGCACCATTATCTCATTAGAGTAGACGTGGCCACGTTTATAATGGCCTTCGACAGCTGTTATTCCTGAGCTCTGGCCTCCCACATCAACAAAAGCTGTCTCTGCCTCAGAGCCTGCTGTGCGGTGCCCTCCCCTGAGCAGAACTGGAACTGCCTGACTTTGTGTCATTGGCCGTGTACTGCTAGCAGCTGATGGTGATTTTCCTCTACCTAAGCTGGCAGGTTTTGTCCCTGGCATGGCGGGGAGTGGGGAATCCTAAGCAGTTCTGACTTCGCTACAATTTCCCCCCAGGCATGTGGTGGACGGCCTTTAGTGTTTGGGAAGCGCTTTGAAATCCTCATGCGCCAGGTGCTGGATGAGTGTGGGATTGCTGGGGGCAGCGGGTGATGCAAAGCCCTAACCGGCCCCTGTCCAGAGAGACCTGCCACCACTCCAGCCACAAAGCCCGTGTTCTGCTCAAGTCCCACTCCGAGCGGTGTACTTCTCCCTAGTGAGCCAGCAGGCTCCTGGGCTGGTCCCCTCCGCCTCCCCTGCCCTCCAGCTCCAGAGCAGCGAGTGGCATCCCATGTCATGCACCACACGTAAGCGGGATCGGGGAGAAGCTCCCAATCGTAGCTTCCCCTCTCGTTTTGCTTGGATACGTAGGTGGAACGACCCCCCCTTTTTTTGCGCCCTCTATTGCAAACCTAACCGATGCAGGAAGGCCGGTTTGCCCTCCGCGGCGTAGAAGGAAACCAATCGACATGACTTCTGAGCCATTCACCTCTCCCGCTGCTGCAGCCTGGCAGGAGGCTGCGGAGAGGAGCGTGTAGCTATATAGGAGTTTTTTTCTCTTTACATTTTTACACCAGTTCTTGTTATGAATAATAGCAATAAAAAAAACTGCACATCACGGCACTTATGTCTCAGCAATTGCAGTCTGTGTCCTGGGGCAGGTGCGCGGGCGAGGAGAGAGCTGGCTGTGTAATATTGCAGGGCTGATCGCGCCGAGCCGGCCAAGGTGGCCAACTCGCCGGAGCGGGGAAATAGCGAGGCACCCTGAACCGAGAGCGCCAGACACGTAAATACGTGTAACTGCCGACCCCGGCTACGCGGAGCCGCTGCAAGGCGCCTCCAGTGCTCCTGTTAAATAGCCCGCACGGCTTGGGAAACGTGCCCAGCACGCACCGAATGGGGGAGCCGGCCTGAGGAGCCCTGCGGAGGCAGCCAGGCAGTTCCGGGGTCTCTCTCCACCATTTGTAAAGTGCAGTCTCGGCTTGCAGTGCGGGGGCTGGGTGGGCTGGGCCCAGGCCGGGGGCCGTGCAAGTGGAGTGCGGGCCGGGACCATGGGGAAAGGGAGAGATAAGACAGTAAATATAAACCCATGGTACGCCTACCCCTGGAGTACTGCGTGCTGTGCAAGGGAGGGGAGCTCAGAGACAGGGACCGCTCGGCTTGGGCGACGGGGGCGGCGATTGCCTATGAAATCAGTGAATGCGGAAGAGTTGTTTACTCCTTCTCATAACACACAAACCTGGGGTCACCCAATGACGTGAATAGGCAGCAGGTTTAGAACAACACAAAGAAATTCGTCTCCCCACCGCACGTGGCCAGCCTGTGGAACTCCTTGCCAGGGGATGGTGTGCAGGCCAGAAGTACAGCTGGGTTCCAGAAAGAACGAGCTAAGTCCATGGAGGATGGTCCATCAATGACCATTAGCCAGGCTGGGCAGGGACACAACCCCACACTCTGGTGCCTGTCGGGGCTGGGCGGGGTGCAGAGCAAACCCCACACCACAGCTCTCAGTAACTGGCCTCTGCTGCAACATGTACCCCAGGAGCAGCTCTCCCCATCAGTGGGGTGAACCCAGGGTGGGTCAGGCCCAGGCCCTGTGGCACAAGAGGGGCCGGATTCTGGGGGAGCTGAGTGGACTCCTGGCAGAGCTGCCTTCACTAGGGGATGCGATTCCAAGCACTCACAGTCGTCTCCCCCCCCCCCGCCCCCGACAAGCCACTGTGCTGCCCATCTGCACCGGGTGCCAGGAGCTGGGTGGAGCATGTGGCATTATTTCCCCAAGGGCGAAGTGCACTCAGCTCCCTGCGCATGTCACCGCCAAAGCCCTGTGCCCTCCGTCGGCAGCCCAGGCAGGAGGAAGAGTTGGTGTCTGCTGACGGCGATATGGGGCGAAGGGAGCAGGGGGGCCGAGTGCAGAGGTTCAGATCTACCTTGTAACGGGGCTGACGCTTGACAGACAAAGCGAGGCATGGGAGGGGGATTAGCTCCCGGCGTCACTCAATGGTATGCCTGCCATTAAACCAGGCAGAGATAGGGATCGCACCGCTCGCGCTGAGCCGGGGCGCTTTCGTTCGGCTTTTGTTGGTGCTGGGGATGCTTATTTCCCCCGGCCGAGATCCACGCCCCTGCCTGTGAGCTGGGGGGCACGCAGCCAGCCCTGCTGCAGAGGGAACGAGCAGAGCAGAGCACTGAGACCCCACTGCTGCAATTCGTCTTCTGGACAGATGGTGCTGCACCACGGGGAGGTGATTTCCCCAACCCAATGTACTGAGCAGCTCTTCAGCGGGCCTTAGAAATGAACCCAGCGCTACCTGCCTGCAAAACCCATTGGTGAGGGGGCCACCCCGCCCTTCTCGGCAAGTGCCCCACTTGGAGCGTCTGGCTGGGGCTCTGCCTTCCCCTGGCGCGGAGCAGCCAGCACAGCTCAGTCTAATTGCTTTGTGTTTTCCAGCCTTAGCCCTTCCCGCTTGCTTTCCTCCGCGCGGAGGGAGGTGATCAAAGGCCGGCAGGGTGGAGATGGAAAGGCAGAGTGGGCCTTGCCATGCAGAGATGCTCTCAGCACTCCACTTGAGTCACTCCTTTCTCTCGCGGACAGCCGAAGGCTGCAGCGTCTCTTCGCTGGGGCTGAGCATGGAAGAGACCCCCCCCGTGACAGCTCTGTAGTCCACCTGAGGAGCTCCTGGATGATACCCACCCGCATGCGTCTTCCCCAGGGCAGGGCTCCCTTCCCGGCCTGCCGAGCCGACTCGCTCGGAGAGCACCTCGACTGGCCCCTGCGGCTTCCTCTGGACCTTGGCCCTTCTTCTCAGGCTCTGGGGCTTGGAAAGCAGGTGCTGACCATCCTGCCCCGGGCGTCTCTGGTCTAGCTGGGCCTTCCTATGGCCCCATTGCTGTGGTATCTGCCTAGCCCACAGCTGGTCGCCTTTCCCCCGGGGCAGTGTTTTCCCAGAGGGAACGGGGGCCTGAAGACATGAAGTGACAGCCAAGGTCACACACAGGAAACCGGGGCCCGGCCAGGAAGCAAAGCCAAGTCCACAAGACCAACCTCCTTCTCTCCCTTGGCTTCCAACTCCAATGCAAAGCTGCCCTCTGGGGACCCAGCCTCTGGCCCCGCTGGCTTTCTGCTGAGCCCCTGTCCTGGCCCAGAGCTGGCAGGTGCTTGTTTGCGTATCCTGGTCCCGTCTTTCCCTGGAGACGCTGAGTCACTTCTTGCCTCAGATCCTTCTTCCCTCTTTAGCTGGTGAATACACGCTCCTCCCTGGGGAGAGCCGGGGGATGAAAGCGGCTGCATGGAAACAAAGGGGGGATTGCTACCAATCTGCTTTGCACCCGGTACCGCGGCGGGGGCCGGATCCCCAGCGTGGCACCAGAGCCTGGCGCTGTGCGGCGTTCTCACACCCCCCGGCTCCCAGGGCCCGGCACCTCCCAGCCACCGGGGACGGGGAGGGTGTCCCAGCCCCAGACACTGCCCAGAGCAGGGCTGGCAAACACTGCCAGGAGCAGCATGCAGCCCCCATGTCTGCGGAGGCCCCAGGGGCGCTAGCGTGGCTGGGAACGAGGGACAGGAGCAAGGGCAGCGTGACCGGGGCCGGTGCTCAGCTCCGTGTCCATTGTGGGGGCAGCCAGGGCCTGGCTCCCCCCGGATGGTTTGCCTGGCCAAGCTGTCGCTGTCTGTCTTGCTCCAGGGATGCTTTCCTGCTCCTAGGCCTGTGTTGCATCCCACTCCCCTGGGGAATCACTGTGGGCCTACAGGATGCACATCCCATCTGTTAGTGCCGCATTGCGAGGGGGGCCCAGCTGCAACACTTCTCGGGGTGAGCCGAGGTGTCCGGGGTGAATCCCTGCCACCCACTCACAACGGGGGGGAGCCTGGTCTGCGCCCGCTGGGGGAGCTCTCCCATCACACATGCACCACAAACCCGGCTCTTCATCTCTGCCGGCTCACGATGGACCCGCCTGCTTTGTTACACTTGAGGGCCCCGTCCCCCTCTGGACCCCCTGATGGGCCACCCAGCCACTGGCTGTACCTTAGCTTACCGCCCCTTGGCACAGGGTCCTTAGACGAGTCGAGAGGAGAGCCCAATTCATGGAGCAGCACTCGAGTCGGACAAAAGCCAGCCCAAGGATCTGGACATCACAGGTAGGAAAAACATCAGACGTGATCTCCAGCCTATACCTGTGACCAGGTGACTTTCCTCTGTCACCCACTGGTCAGTCCTGGCAGCGCTAGTCTGGCCCAGAGAGCTGGGACCCACCCCGCTGAACCGGATCCTTCCTTCCCCACTTGCACGGTTCCAGGCTCTTGGCCCTATTCCGACTCTTCTTGGGATTCTTTTGTCTTTGTAAATGAGCCGCCCGGCCCACCCCAGACTGGCTCAGCCAGGGATGTGGCAGCCAGGCCAGCTCACAGACCGGCCCTGCTCACAGGACACGGTTCGCTCCCCAGATTTGGACCCCGGCCACCTGCCTGTCCCCTGGCTCTAAAATTGTTTCCAATACAAACCTCTGGCAATAACTGTGATGATCAGCAAGTTCTCAGCTTTCGGCAGAGCCCCCCGTCATGCCCTTCCCTGACGTGCTGCGAAGATGGTCGGGCACGGGCACTGTGTTTGCCACACCAACCTCTTTCCACTGCAGGCCGGGCTGGCGCATCCTGTGAAGTCGCCCTGGACACCACCACTGTGGGGAATGGGGAGGGGGTGGGGGTGGGGGTGGGAATTCCCTCTGCTTTCCGTATGCATTGGTGCCTCCTGGGATTGCTCTCGGTTTGCACCATCTATGGCCTGCGAGGCGTGGAAGGGTGAACATGAAGAAATCTAGTGAGTCCCATGCAGGGCCCTGGGACAGCGGGGAGGGAATTTGTATGAGCCCCGGCAGCCCGCCCAGGCTCGCGCTCTGAAACAATTTGATTTATTTAGATCTCGCCGATATTCTAGGCTGCATTTATAAACGTCAACACAGAAAATGAAAGGGCCGGCTCCCACTCCTGGCTGAGGAGATTCCTCCATCCTCAGCAGCAGATAAAGTTTTCTCCTGGTCTTGATTTATAGGGGCTGATACCATCGAGACGTGCGGGAAAGCCAGGAAAAAACTAAAGCCAAGGCAGAAAAAACCCTAAACAAGTGAGAGCAAGAGGGAGATTTATGAGAAAGGTTGGGAAATATATTTAAAAGAACCCCCCAGCCATGAGTCTGCATGGCCAGAAGCCCTGCACTAACTGTGCAAGAAATGAATCCAGCCCAGCGCCCTCCCAAACAGTCCCGGGCTCACCGAGGTGCAGGGAAGAGCCACAAGCCTCCAGCGATTGGGAACCGAGCCACTGGAGCACTGGAGATTTACTCCTGGCCAGCACGCGGGGGTGTTTTGGGCCAGACTCTCAGCCTGCAGCTTGCTAGCACCAGGGCAGAAGTAGGTAATGTGTGGCTTGGCCTGTTTCTCGCTGGGGCAGTGGGGTCTGAAGGGAAAAGTGCAGTGTGTGTGAACCTGAGACCCTGCGGTGTGTAGCCAGCTGCACCTGTGTGAGTGAGCGTGAAATGCTGCTGCAGCGAATTCCCCATTGCTCACACAGGGTGAGATGTTGTACCCTGGGGGCAGGCAGTGTTACCCAGGCCAGGTGCAGGACAGTGGGGAGGAAGCATGGGCCACTGGTTAGGGCACTAGCCTAGGGAGACCTAGCTTCAATTTCCTGCTCTGCCACAGACTCCCTATGCGCCCTTGGGCTAGTCACTTAGCCTCCCTGTGCCTCAGTTTCCCCTCTGTACAATGGGGATGATTGCCTGGCTCTGCCTCACAGGGGTTTTGGGAGTTGCTTTGATCCCGTGGTGCTGGGGGCCAGAGAAATACAACAGCTCGCCTGCTGCCCTTGCCTGCTGGGGTTGTGCCGGTAAGGGAGGTGTGCCACACTGGGCAGGAGGCTGCAGCTCTCCGGCCTAGATCACAAGCTCAGGGGGCCTGACTTTGCCAGAGTCTGTCTCCCCAGTGAAATTCCCATGCGCCCCGGACAAAGCCTGCCCATCCGCCCTGCTCCTCCCACCCCCAAACAGACCTGGTGTCACAGCTTCTGGGGCTGAGGCAGGCACATGCCTGCAGAGAGACACCCCCAAGGGAAGCCCAGGGCCGGGGTTACCAACACCAATGGGAATCAAGGCCCAAACTCCTGCCAAGGTCCGACGAGCCCTGGCTGGCTTCTCACCCGCCTCCACGGCCAGTCTAACCTCCCTCCAGACAGAGGGAATACTGACATTAGTAGGGGCATTGCCAGCAGATCGAGGGACGTGATCGGTCCCCTCTGTTCGACATTGGTGAGGCCACATCTGGACTATTGCGTCCAGTTTTGGGCCCCCCACTACAGAAGGGATGTGGACAAATTGGAGTGAGTCCAGCGGAGGGCAACAAAAATGATCAAGGGGCTGGGGCACATGACTTACTAGAAGAGGCTGAGAGAAGTCTTTAGTCTGCAGAAGAGAAGAGTGAGGGGGGATTTGAGAGCAGCCTTCAACTACCTGAAGGGGGGTTCCAAAGAGGATGGAGCTCGGCTATTCTCAGTGGTGGCAGATGACAGGACAAGGAGCAATGGTCTCAAGTTGCAGTGGGGGAGGTCTAGGTTGGATATTAGGAAACACTATTTCACTAGGAGGGTGGTGAAACACTGGAATGCGTTACCTAGGGAGGTGGTGGAATCTCCTTCCTTAGAGGTTTTTAAGGCCCAGCTTGACAAAGTCCTGGCTGGGATGATTGCGTTGGGGTTGGTCCTGCTTTGAGCAGGGGGTTGGACTAGGTGACCTACTGAGGTCTGAGGTCTCTTCCAACCCTGATCCTCTACGATTCTATGACTGTCCTGTAAATCTCCAGAAAGGGCTGGAGTCAGGGCCCTGTCCAGCTACCCAAACGGGGCAGTTCCTGGGGCCAGAGCCAATCTCTTTCGAAACGGGTTGGATCTGCGGCTCCACTCAGCTACTCCTGACAGTCTGCTGCCCTGTCCCATGCCTGGGTTCTGCCCACTGGCTGTAACTGGCCTTAGCGCTAGCCTGTGCCTGGCCCCACTGTGAGCTGGCTGGCCCGGCACATGCAGTCGTTTAATACTTCTGAACACGTAATAACTATGATTGCTTTTATTAGAGAATTTAATGAAAAATGGATGGGGGGGCGGGGAGTTTGAAACCCTGGCCTGTGAAAAGCAGCTAATAAGATTTGCCTGAAGTGTGGAGAAGAGAGAAAGAAAAGGGGGAGAAAGCACATTAGGAACCAGATAATGAGATAAATGAAAGACCGCGGGGAGGATAATTTCTGCAGATGACTTGCTGGGTGGTTGTAAAAATGTTAATTTGCTGATCTCTCCCCCACTCCCGCTGCCTGACGCTGGGTGGTTCCTCCGGTTCCTGGCCTTGCCTCTTGTGCGGGATCCAGCTGCTTTCAGCCAGAGGCTCCAGATGTGATGAGCCCGGGATCCTCCTGGTGCTACATTAAGGAGTCCCCTAAAAACAGCCTGGCACCTGGTGCCCCGTGGGAACTTGCTGATTTCAGTGGATTTGTGCCGATGGCATCAGTGCGCAGGCCTGAGGCCGGAATCGCCTTGCTCCAGGAGCTGCGGGGGGGTCCGCAGGCAGGGAGCCCCGTCCACTGCCCTTGCCTGTGGGTTCGTGAGGCTCTGAAACGCCCGCCTGTGGCGTCCTGCAGCCAGCTCTGGCAGAAGGGCTGTGGGTACGCGGTGGGCAGGGTCCCGGGCAGCTGTGCCAAGCTGCCTCCAGGAGGATCCAGCTCAGAAGACCCGGGCTGGGCAGCGAGTGTGACCAAAGCTTTGGGGAAGGGGCCGGAGCAGATTCCTGAGGTACCAAGTGGGGGCGGGGAGAAGAGAGCTGCAGCCTGGCGGTCGCTGGGACCAAAGGGAAGAGCCTGGTGCCCTGCCATGGAGAGTCACGGCAGCCAGGTGGGGCCTCCTCCCCCGACGCCGCCTCCTGTGAGGACAGGGGAGCCCTGAGGACCCGGCTCCCCACCAAGCGGGTACAGGGCAGGCAGTCGCAGGCCGGCTCCCGCCCCAAGGCTGCGCAGCAGCTGGGAATTCCAGCTCTGCGGCCCCACAGCTCAAGCCACCAGCCGGGGGCCCTCAGCAGCACCTTTATGCGGTGCAGAGACCCACCCAGCTCAGTGCACACGGAGCCTGGCTCTGGCTGCTGTCCGCACCCAGCTGGGCGACCTGGGGGGTGTGGCTCACTCCCGCCTGCCAGGGGGCTGCCCCCCAGCAGGGCCACGCCTGGGCTGCATGACACGGAGGCCTCGCGCTCAGTTTGCAGGGCACTTGCTAGCGCCTGTGAACGTGCGCCACGGAGCACCCCTTGCGCTGTCTCCTTAGTGGGCGACCCCCCAAACCCGCCAGGCCCCAGCATGCCCTGAGCCTGGCTCCCTGGAGCAGGGCATGTTGGGAGCTGTAGTTCCTGCAAGCCGCACATCGAGGACAGGCTCAAGACCCTGAGCAGCTCGTGGGGTGCGACCAATCTGGGGTGTCCCTGCAGAGGCTGTGCTCTCCCCGAGTTGCTCCTGGCCACCCTGGGGCTGCCAGGCTCCTGGGGGAGACACTGCAAATCGCCAAGTGGATTTTAATTTTGTTCCCGGAGGTTTAATTGTAGGAAGGAAGAGGGGAGGGGAGGAAAGTCATTTTCCCTGTGTTTACACATCAACATCTTAATAACCACCCATTCCAAGGAGTCAGCTAGGAAACATAATTGAACAGCAAATGAACGGCTGTTTACCCCGCGCCGGCTTGGCTTGCGAGATGTTTTACTGTGTTCAGAAATTTGCCTTTAAGTAATTTTCCAATTTGTATTGCTGACCATGTGCGAGTTTAATTGCCGAGAGGAGAGAGGGAGTTCTGCTCTGTGCAAAGGCATCGGCTCCTCGCACTTGTGCTGAATCCCTGATCGGAGAATCCCCACACGCCCGGAGCCGGAGGTGCGCGGGCATATTGCCAACGACACACATTTAGCATGGGCCTCAGTGGTTTTTGCATTTCTTCATGTCCCACCTATTGGGCTCAGGCAACTGAGGTCAGGCTCTCAGCTGGTTTTCAGGCATGTTTCTAGCCTGCGTGGTTGCGGAGAGCAGCTGCGAACCCTAAAGGTTCTGAAACAAGGACAATGACAAAACGCTCCCCTGTCCCCCATCTATTCACTTTTAAAAATCTCTTGATACTTAGCTAATCTGGCGGGTTTTTGAGGCCTGCCTCCAGAGCGCATGTCCGGGCAGGAAAGGACGTTTGCATCTGAGAAGCTCCCCAGGGCACACACCCGCCAGGCGGGAGCGGGATGAAGGCTGATGGTGCTTGGGGCCGGCCCAGCGCAGAGGGTAGGTTTCACCGGTTGTGTGGTGCAGCATGTGTACATCTCGCACACACACACGCAGGTTTGTGAGGGGGGCAGTGCAGGGGCCAGCCGCGTGCTGGGGTGTGAGGCCGGTGGGGGCGTCCCTCGTGGCCAGGGGGAGTGGAGGCAGGGCCCCTTAGTGAGGGTTCTTGCCCTGCCTCCAGTGAAGGGGGGAGTACACATGGGTGTGGTGCGAGGGTGCTGCCTTGTGCGCTGTGTTGTGCTGTGCTTTGCCCCAGAACACACCCTGACAGCTGATCTGCCAGGTCCTCATCCCACAACCTGCTGCGGGAAAGAGCCGTGCAGCGCACAAAGACTCTCCTCCCAGCTGCCACCCACAGCCCCGTCTCCCGGCCCACCAGCGGGGCACGTGCAGCCGAGTGACAGCTGGGCGCGGGTGTTGGTGCGGGGCTGTGATGCAGGATGGGGGAGGAAGAAGTTGAGCCCCAGGAAGCCTCTGCCTCTTCCCGGCCACCCGGCACCCTAAAGCCCCCCTCGGCAGCCACGCACCTCCCCCGGCTTGCGTTGCGCCACTCCCCTTCCTGCCCTGATTGTATTTACACATGGCTCGGAGGCTGCGAATTCCTCAGTGGGCCCTGACCAGCCGCCCCGGGCCGCGCTGGCGTTCCGGTTACAGCGCCTGACGGCCGCGGGTACTTTGCCGCTTTCTCTGCGCCCTTGAAACTGAACAGCTAATTGAGCCCCAGTTTTCTTTGCTTTGATGTGAGCTGAGCGGGGCCCGCTTGGGACCTTCCGCCGCACTCGGCGTGAAATTCCAGCTCCGCGGGCGCAGGCTACCGTGTCTGTGTGTGCATGCCATGGCATTCTGCTCCCCTATGCAGGCCACCTGGCCCGGGTGTTTGGTGCCTATGGGCTGAAGACTCTCCCGCCAAGCTGGCTCTTTGCCTTCCTCTGCCTGCCCCCAGGTTTGCAGTAACACTTGCAAAGGAGGCCACTCTGGTCTCTCCTCGGCAAGGCAGCTGATTTGATCCTAATGGCATTCTGGCGCCCTTCCCCTGCATCACCTGCTTTGCAGCTGTGGTATTTTTAGCTTGGCTCTGCCCTAGCCCTCCCCAGCCCCTCTGAATGGCCTCCAAAGAGGCGCCAGAGGGATAACCGGCGACCCTGGAAATATCTGCTGCTGGGGGCCATCCCCATTCTGGCAGGCTGTGTTTGCTCCCTATGAGATGGATGGGCTGTCTGCAGCATAGGGACGTGCGTTGCCTAGCCACGCCGGCTGTGATGGACAGGCCCAGCAGTGCATGTTAGTACTGCAGAGTGCAGCTCTGCGGGTGCTGGTGTCCCCTGGGTGCAGGCCACAGGCCCCTGCCTGGGGTCTTGGTCCCACTCTGGGGGGTTTGCTGAATACGCCTGGCACTGAGCAGCCTGAGGGGGTGTAGGAGGAAGAGAGCCTGAGACATTAGCCCTTGTATCAAAGGCCTGGTATGAGGCTGGACCGGCTCACAGAATGTGGCAAGAACAGGGCTGACATTGCAGAAATGCACATTCCTAAGAAGTGCTAGTCACAGAGCACTCACGCAAACACATCCCACTAGCCAGGGGTAGCAGAACATCCCACTAGCCAGGATGATACAGACACATTCCCCAAGGATAACAGGGACACACTGACCCCTCCTCAAAGATAAGATCAGGATGACAGTATGTAATAGAGATGTTTTGATTGAACCAGCATGTACAAGATGACGGGTGATAACTAGCCACCCCAGGGGGCAGTAACTAACTATGTCAGAGGGGTAGTACTAACTTGGTTGTATTGGGGTATAAAGAGGTATTTCAGAGGGAGTATCTTTGGCCTTAGGGAGGAACGGAAAGTCCCGCCGTTCACTGAGCTGGTCCATTGCTTCGGGCATACATGTATTAGTGGTCTGGTAGAGTCTGTGGGATACTAGTATTGTGCTTTGTTGACAATAAACCTGGCTGGGTGCCTTCGTCCCTTAACGGATCTTGTGGTCATTGGGCGGTTCGCTCGAGGTCTGCTGTTCCAGCTGTCTGCGCAGGGCCGGGGCGGCACACAGAAGGAACACACACATGCAGCCAAACATCGATCAACATCTATCCCCAGCAGGCATGCATCTAAAGCCATTCTCAGCCAGCCTTGGAGCCCTTGGGGAGCCAGCAGTGTGTCCTTGGGCAGCTCACATCTCCCCATGCAACAGCCCTGCTCAGATCCAATTCGGAGAACACCACGAACACCTGCTGGCTTCTCCTCGTCAGCCTCTACCCAGCAAGGAGCACACTCCCAGTTACACCCAGGGAAACTGAGGCACAGAGACATCAAGTTACTTGCAGAGGGTATAGAGATTCATAGATTCCAAGGCCAGAAGGGCCCACTCTGATCATCCCGTCTGAGCCCCTGTGTAGTACAGAGACTTGCCTGCGATAATTCCCAGATCTCTTTGAACAGCAGTCGGTCTGGATTTAAAGCTTGCCAGGGATGGAGATTTCCCCCACAGCCCTTGATCAGTTGTTCCAATGGTTAATTACCCGCGCTGTTAACAATTTACACCTTCATTCCAGTCTGAATTTGTTTAGCGTCAGGTTCCAGCTGCTGGTTTGAGTCAGACCTGTCTCTGCTGGGCTAAAGAACCCATTATTAAATCTTTGTCTCCCAGTAGGCACTTGTAGGCTGGGATCAGGTCACAGCCCTTTGCTGTGAGCTCCCTGCATCTGTCACCATATGGCAGGGCTGCTAATCCTTCACTCATTCTCATGGCTCTTCTCCAACCCCTCTCAAATTTACCCACTGCCCCCTTGAATCCTGGACCCCAGACCTGGGCACAGGATTCCAGCAGTGGGTGCGCCAGCACCACGTGCAAAAATAACCTCCCCTGCTCCTACTTGAAACTCCCCGGTTTACACACCCTGGCGTCGCACCGGGGCTCCGGGTTGGCAGCTTGGCGCACCTGGCTGCCAGCAGCTGGGCTCGTCCTCGTGTGTCTGAGGAGCTGCTGTGTGAGGGGACGAGCTGCACGGTAGCCATGCGGCAGCGGGTATGTCTGCATGGCAGGAAAGCCCTGCAGCAATGAGGCTCCAGCCCGGGCTCCAGCCCTGGGCTCCCACTAACGAGCGCTATGTAGGTATTTGGGCTCAGGCTGGAAATCGGGCTCTGAAAGCCCCCTCCCGAGCTCCAGCCCGAGCCTGAGCATCTACACAGGTATTTTTAGCCCCAGGCTGCAGCCCCAGACGCTGCACTTTGCTGCCTTCTTTTGCTGGTTGGACATGCCCAGAGCCAAGAAGGAAGATTCCTCGTCTACCGTATCTCCTGCCATCTCTCACAGCCACTTCAAACCTCTTCTTCCACGAGCAACTCCATCCGATTAGCCGAGGGCCGGGATTACAGCCCTTGAGCCGCAGCATCTCCCACCTCTGCTCTGTCACCACTCTGGTGAGGGAGGAACAGGCTTGCCTGGGTTCTGTGTTGCTTGATGTGCTGTTGGCTGCTGGGCTAGACTGTGCCACAGGTCCCTGGCACTAGTTTTTCCAGAGGGAGCCCGGGTGCTGGGGCTAGGGCAGGACTGGGTGCTAGCCTGCCTGGGTTCTGTTCGTAGCCTTGCCACTGATTCATTGCATGTGGAAATCGCTCATGTCTCTGCAGGATGATGGCAGGCCAAGACTCCGGCCTTGGGCTAACCATCGGCACCAGGGAAAGGAACCTAAAGGCACTTTGCAAATGCTACTCAGCCAGGGCAAGTCCCAGCTCATTGGGTTTTTTGAGAAGCTCCTTGCTTTCCCATGGGGATAAAGACTGGGCCGGTTGATTTTGAGCCTGGCCTGGGAAATGGTGCTATTTTATTTGTATTGGGTTCATTTATTTATCTGTTTGTTTGCAAGGTTCTAGCCACTGACACCAATTGATGTTCAAAGCAGCTCACATTTGTGCTTCAGTTCTGGCCTTATTCTGTCACCTGAATTATGTTGCATTCAAAGGGAACGGGGCGGGGTAAAAACCCCCTGGGTGAGCTTGCAAATGGAAAGGTGACTGATAATCTAGCGATGAAAAGAATAATGAAAGATTAGAGCGAGTGGGTGGTATAAATGTAACGGAAAATTGTTTTCAATAAATTTTCCCTTTCCCTCCCCACTGTTTTGTTGTCTGCTCTTGTTAGGGCCCTTACAAGGGGCTGCTTGTAACTCTCACATTTTATCTATGAAAGCACATTTGTCTGCAGATTAGCAAAGCATGCAGTTTGTTTCACGGGAAGCATTTTTTTCTGTTGCAATTTATTATGTCCATAAAATATTTTGTAGCCCTTTTTTTTTTCCTTCCAGGAGCAAACAGTTTGATTTAGGGCCCTACAGAGTTTAAAGTAACTTTATGTGGTTAGCTATGACACTATAATTTGGGGGGTAGTAAGAACTGTTTAATTTTGCAGACACACAAATCCGGAGGTCCTTGAAGCCAAGCGCTTTGGCGTCTGTGCAGTGTACGTGTGGGGGTTGTTCTTTCTTTTTGATTTAAAAAAATGAAAAGATTGCATCTCATTGGTGCAATGAATAATACATTTAAAGGGTTTTGCAAGCTGTGTTTGATCCCCAGCATATTCCCCTGTGCCAGAGAGAGGGCTTCAGCATGCAGCTGTCAACAGTTTGCTTTGTGAATGATTCTTTTTTATTTTGCAAATAACAGTAATAATAATATAGAAATACAGAAGAGTCAGAGTAAGCAAAGGCCTCCAGGGAGGTGCAGGCATGGTGGCCAGCGCTCAGAGGGGTTTAAAGAACGGAGAAGAGAGCAGCTCCGGGAACGGATCATTGGCTCACAACCCCTGCTCCCCTGACTGACAGATCTGGTGTTTTGGAAAACTGCCCCCAAATGGCTGTTGATGTGAGAGTTTGGTGGTGGAGGGGAAGGAGCTGAGTGGCTGGAGGGGGAGGCAGTCGGTGTGCAGCTAAGAGGGAAGCCATGAGAGCGGGTGCAAATGTACAAGAGAAGCTTTGAGCGCGGGTGGAAGACTCCCGTGTCCAAGGCGCAGATCCCAGCCTTGTACTGTGGGCACCTCTGCACAGCAAGTGCTGGAGTGAGTGCCGCACAGGTAAGCACACCTGGGCTAGCTTTACTGTAGCTGGCGTGGCAGTGAGGACATGGCCTCGCCCCCCAGTACAAGCCTGTCAGGGACCCTTTGTTCTTGACAAATCCATGCAGCCTGTTACTTATCACCATACCGTCTTCTAGGTGTTTGCAAATTGATTGCTTAATTATTTGTCCATTATCTTTCCGGGTACTGAAGTTACAGTGGCCTCTGCAGATCAAGGTTACGCTTTTCTCTGAGCAAAGCTTGTATTCCACCATGTCTTCCAGAGAAGTTTGCAGCTTCATCAAATGCACAAGCAGCCACATCTTTGGGGTTCAATTTACAAGCATTTAACTCTTCTAAACTGAGGGCTGGGGAAAAGCCAACAAGTGCAGAGGAGCACGTGGTTCAGGCAGAGACATCCCGTGGGGGAGGATCAAATGAAAAAAAAATCCCATTCAATTACATCATGTAATGGCAGACAGCTAAAAAGTGACAAGTTTTTAAAGTGTTTATATACCAGTGCTAGAAGTCTAAATAAAAAAATGGGTGAACTAGACTGCCTCGTATTAAATGAGGATATGGATGTAATAGGCATTGGTGAAACTTGGTGGAATGAGGATAATCAATGGGACACAGTAATACCAGGGTACAAAATAGATCAGAAGGACAGAACTGGTTGTGCTGGTGGGAGAGTGGCACTAGATGTGAAAGAAAGCGTAGAATCAAATGAAGTAAAAATCTTAAATGAACCAAACTGTACCATAGAATCTCTACGGACAGTAATTCCATGCTCGGATAATAAGAATATAGCAGTAGGGATATATTGCCGACCACCTGACCAGGATGGTGCTAGTGACTATGAAATGCTCAGGGAGATTAGAGAGGCTCTAAAAATAAAAAACTCAATAATAATGGGGGATTTCAACTATCCCCATATTGACTGGAGTCACAGAGTCCCCGGGCAATGCTCTGGAACTGCTCCCTACGAAGCCAGGCAGGACTCTGGGGAAGTCTCCTTTCTGTGAGCAGCCTGTCTGCAGGACACACAGCTCACCCAGCTTCCACCTTCCTGGGTCTGACCTCAGAGCATCCAGCGTCCTCTGCCCCTCCCTGCGCTTCCTCCAGCGAGTCCGCCCAGGGGAAGCCAGAGGGTCCTGCACCCCAACTCCGCAGTCAGACGGGACTCTCAGCCAGGCAGTAAAACAGAAGGTTTATTAGACGACAGGAACATGGTCTAAAACAGAGCTTGTAGGTGCAGAGAACAGGACCCCTCAGCTGGGTCCATTTTGGGGGGCAGTGAGCCAGACAACCACGTCTGCCCTTCACTCCATGTCCCCAGCCAGCCCCAAACTGAAACTCCCTCCAGCCCCTCCTCCTCTGGGCTTTGTCCCTTTCCCGGGCCAGGAGGTCACCGGGATTCCTTTGTTCTCCAACCCTTTAGCTCTCACCTTGCAGGGGGTAAGGGCCAGGCCATCAGTTGCCAGGAAACAGGGTGTCGGCCATTCTCTGTGTCCAGACCCCTGCACACACCTGCCCTCTAGGGCTCTGCAAGGATCATACACCCTTATCCCACCCCCTAGATACTTAAGAACTGCCTAGGGGAAACTGAGGCACCCACACACTATTCAGAGGAAACATTAAGAACAGTCCCGCTTCGTCACAACTGGGTACATGTCAACTCAGGACGGGATGCAGAGATAAAGTTTCTTGACACCTTAAATGCCTGCTTCTTGGAGCAACTAGTCCTGGAACCCACAAGAGGAGAGGCAATTCTTGATTTAGTCCTAAGTGGGGCACAGGATCTGTTCCAAGAGGTGACTATAGCTGGATCCCTCGGTAATAGTGACCATAATATAATTCAATTTAACAACCCTGTGGCGGGGAAAACACCCCAGCAGCCCGATGCTCTAGCATTTAATTTCAGAAATGGGGAACTACACAAAAATGAGGAGTTTCAGAGTAGCAGCCGTGTTAGTCTGCATCCGCAAAAAGAAAAGGAGTACTTGTGGCACCTTCGAGACTAACATTTATTTGAGCATAAGCTTTCGTGAGCTACAGCTCACTTCATCGGATGCATTCAGTGGAAAATACAGTGCGGAGATATATATACAGAGAGAACATGAAACAATGCGTGTGACCATACACACTGTAAGGAGAAAAGGAGGACTTGTGGCACCTTAGAGACTAACCAATTTATTTGAGCATGAGCTTTCGTGAGCTACAGCTCACTTCATCGGATGCATACCGTGGAAACTGCAGTAGACATTATATAGACACAGAGACCATGAAACAATACAGTGGGGTGGGAGGAGGTATTGTTTCATGGTCTCTGTGTCTATATAATGTCTACTGCAGTTTCCACGGTATGCATCCGATGAAGTGAGCTGTAGCTCACGAAAGCTCATGCTCAAATAAATTGGTTAGTCTCTAAGGTGCCACAAGTACTCCTTTTCTTTTTGCAAAGACAGAGTAACAGGGCTGTTACTCTGAAACTGTAAGGAGAGTGGTCACTTAAGATGAGCTATTACCAGCAGGAGAGCGGGGGTGGGGGAACCTTTTGTAGTGATAATCAAGGTGGGCCATTTCCAGCAGTTGACAAGAACGTCTGAGGAACAGTGGGGGGGTGGGGAGGGAAAATAAACACGGGGAAATAGTTTTACTTTGTGTAATGACCCATCCACTCCCAGTCTCTATTCAAGCCTAAGTTAATTGTATCTAGTTTGCAAATTAATTCCAATTCAGCAGTCTCTCATTGGAGTCTGTTTTTGAAGTTTTTTTGTTGAAGAATTGCAACTTTTAGGTCTGTAAGCGAGTGACCAGAGAGATTGAAGTGTTCTCCGACTGGTTTTTGAATGTTATAATTCTTGATGTCTGATTTGTGTCCGTTTATTCTTTTACGTAGAGACTGTCCGGTTTGGCCAATGTACATGGCAGAGGGGCATTGCTGGCACATGATGGCATAGATCACATTGGTAGATGAGCAGGTGAACGAGACTCTGATAGTGTGGCTGATGTTATTAGGCCCTATGATGGGATCCCCTGAATAGATATGTGGACACAGTTGGCAATGGGCTTTGTTGCAAGGATAGGTTCCTGGGTTAGTGGTGCTGTTGTGTGGTGTGTGGTTGCTGGTGAGTATTTGCTTGTGATGGGTCGTCCTTCAGGATAGGTTGTAGATCATTGTAGATCACTCTCACAGATCTTGGGAGACAGGCCAGTCCTTGCTTACAGACAGCCCCCCAACCTGAAACAAATACTCACCAGCAACCACACAACAAAAACACTAACCCAGGAACCTGTCGTTGCAACAAAGCCCGTTGCCAACTGTGTCCACATATCTATTCAGGGGACCCCATCATAGGGCCTAATAACATCAGCCACACTATCAGAGTCTCGTTCACCTGCTCATCTACCAATGTGATCTGTGCCAGCAATGCCCCTCTGCCATATACATTGGCTAAACTGGACAGTGTCTACGTAAAAGAATAAATGGACACAAATCAGACGTCAAGAATTATAACATTCAAAAACCAGTCGGAGAACACTTCAATCTCTCTGGTCACTCGCTTACAGACCTAAAATTTGCAATTCTTCAACAAAAAAACTTCAAAAACAGACTCCAATGAGAGACTGCTGAATTGGAATTAATTTGCAAACTGGATACAATTAACTTAGGCTTGAATAGAGACTGGGAGTGGATGGGTCATTACACAAAGTAAAACTATTTCCCCGTGTTTATTTTCCCTCCCCACCCCCCCACTGTTCCTCAGACGTTCTTGTCAACTGCTGGAAATGGCCCACCTTGATTATCACTACAAAAGGTTCCCCCACCCCCGCTCTCCTGCTGGTAATAGCTCGTCTTAAGTGATCACTCTCCTTACAGTGTGTATGGTAACACCCATTTTTTCATGTTCTGTTTGTATGTAAATCTCCCCACTGTATTTTCCACTGCATCCATCCGATGAAGTGGGTTTTAGCCCACGAAAGCTTATGCTCAAATACATTGGTTAGTCTCTGAGGTGCCACAAGTCCTCCTGTTCTTTTTGAAAAATGAGGAGGTTAGTTAAAGAGAAGTTAAAAGGTTCAGCACCAGAAGTGAAATCCCTGCAAGCTGCATGGAAGTTTTTTAAAGACCCCATAATAGAGGCTCAACTTAAATGTATACCCCAAATTTAAAAACATAGTAGGAACCAAAAAAGAGCCACCATGGCTAAACAACAAAGTAAAAGAAGCAATGAGAGGCAAAAAGGTATCCTTCTAAAAGTGAAAGTTAAATCCTAGTGAGGAAAATAGAAAGGAGCATAAACTCTGACAAATGAAGTGTAAAAATACAATTAGGAAGGCCAAAAATGAATGTGAAGAACAGCTAGCCAAAGACTCAAAAAGAATAGCAAAAAAATTGTTACATACATCAGAAGAAGGAAGCCAGCTAAACAACTAATGGGGCCACTAGACGATCGAGATGCTAAAGGAGCCCTCAAGGGTGATAAGACCATTGGAGAGAAACTAAATGAATTCTTTGCACCAGTCTTCACAGCTGAGGATGTGAGGGAGATTCCCAAACCTGAGCTATTCTTTTTAGGTGACAAATCTGAGGAACTGTCCCAGATTTGAGGTGTCATTAGAGGAGGTTTTGGAACAAATTGATAAACTAAACAGTAATAAGTCACCAGAACCAGATGGCACTCACCCAAGAGTTCTAAAGGAACTCAGATGTGAAATTGCAGAACGACTAACTGTAGTCTGTAATCTATCATTTAAATCAGCTTCTGTACCAAACGACTGGAGGATAGCTAATGTGACGCCAAGTTGTAAAAAGGGCTCCAGAGGTGATCCCGGCAATTACAGGCCAGTAGGCTGACTTCAGTACCAGGCAGACTGGTTGAAACTATAGTCAAGAACGAAATTGTCAGACACATACATGAACATAATTTGTTGGGGAAGAGTCAACACGGATTGTGTAAAGAGAAATCAGGCCTCACCAATCTGCTAGAATTCTTTGAGGGGGTCAGCAAGCATGTGGACAAGGGGGACCCAGTGGATATAGCGTACTTAGATTTTCAGAAAGCCTTTGACAAGATCCCTCACCAAAGGCTCTTAAGCAAAGTAAGCTATCACAGGATAAGAGGGAAGGTGCTCTCATGGATTGGTAACTGGTTAAAAGACAGGCATCAAAGGGTAGGAATAAATGGTCAGTTTTCAGAATGGAGAGAGGTAAATAGTGGTGTCCCCCAGGGGGTTTGTACTGGGACCAGTCCTAGTCAACATATTCATAAATGATCTGAAAAAAGGGGTAAACAGTGAGGTGGCAAAATTTGCAGATGATATAAAACTACTCAAGATAGTTAGACTGCGAAGAGCTACAAAAGGATCTCACAAAACTGAGTGACTGGGCAACCAAATGGCAGATGAAATTCAAAGTTGATAAATGCAAAATAATGCACATTGGAAAACATAATCCCAACTATACATATAAAATGATGGGGTCTAAATTAGCTGTTACTCCAAGATCTCTTTCTTGAGTGGTCATCATAGAATCATAGAATATCAGGATTGGAAGGGACCTCAGGAGGTCATCTAGTCCAACCCCCTGAGCCAGATGTGCTGGCCCATCTGGCTCTTCTCCTGAACCAGGATGGGGCCAAGCCTTGGTTTTCTTTTGGTGTGACCTGAGCTGCTGCCTGTCCTGTCCCCAGCTACAAGGGCTGCAGAGCCAGCTGGAGTTCCTCGAGCAGTCCATGGTGGACAAGTCTCTAGTCAGCCGGCAGGAAGCCAAGATCCGGGAGCTGGAGACGCAGTTAGAGTTCGAGAGGACCCAAGTCAAACGCCTGAAGGTATCACAGAATCATAAAATATCAGGGTTGGAAGGGACCTTGGGAGGTCATCTAGTCCAACCCGCTGCTCAAAGCAGGACCAATCCCCAATTAAATCATCCCAGCCAGGGCTTTGTCAAGCCTGACCTTAAAAACCTCTCAGGAAGGAGATTCTACCACCTCCCTAGGTAACGCATTCCAGTGTTTCACCACCCTCCTAGTGAAAAAGTTTTTCCTAATATCCAACCTAAACCTCCCCCACTGCAACTTGAGACCATTACTCCTTGTCCTGTCCTCTTCTACTACTGAGAATAGTCTAGAACCATCCTCTCTGGAACCACCTCTCAGGTAGTTGAAAGCAGCTATCAAATCCCCCCTCATTCTTCTCTTCTGCAGACTAAACAATCCCAGTTCCCTCAGCCTCTCCTCATAAGTCATGTGTTCCAGACCCCTAATCATTTTTGTTGCCCTCCGCTGGACTCTTTCCAATTTATCCACATCCTTCTTGTAGTGTGGGGCCCAAAACTGGACACAGTACTCCAGATGAGGCCTTACCAATGTCGAATGGAGGGAAACGATCACGTTCCTCGATATGCTGGCAATGCCCCTACGTATACATCCCAAAATGCCATTAGCCTTCTTGGCAACAAGGGCACACTGCTGACTCATATCCAGCTTCTCATCCACTGTCACCCCTAGGTCCTTTTCTGCAGAACTGCTGCCTAGCCATTCGGTCCCTAATCTGTAGCGGTGCGTTGGGTTCTTCCATCCTAAGTGCAGGACCCTGCACTTATCCTTATTGAACCTCATCAGATTTCTTTTGGCCCAATCCTCCAATTTGTCTAGGTCCCTCTGTATCCTATCCCTGCCCTCCAGTGTATCTACCACTCCTCCTAGTTTAGTATCATCCGCAAATTTGCTGAGAGTGCATCGTGGAGAGTTCTCTGAAAACATCCACTCAATGTGCAGCGGCAGTCAAAAAGAGAACAGAATGTTGGGAAACAACAAGAAAGGGATAGATCATAAGACAGAAAGTATCCTATTGCCTCTGTATAAATCCATGGAACGTCCACACCTTGAATACTGCGTGTAGATGTGGTCGCTCCATCTCAAAAAAGATAGATTGGAATTGGAAAAGGTTCAGAAAAGGGCAACAAAAATGATTAGGGATATGGAACAGCTGCCATATGAGGAGAGATTAATAAGACTGGGACTTTTCAGCTTGGAAAAGAGATGACTAAGGGGAGATATGATAGGTCTATAAAATCATGATTGGTGTGGAGAAAGTAAATAAGGAAGTGTTATTTACTTCTCATAACACAAGAACAAGGGAAAACCAAATGAAATTAACAGGCAGCAGGTTTAAAACAAAACGGTGAGAGAGTTCTGCACTTTTTCAGCTGCAGAGTTGTCGCACTGCATGCTTCCCACCAGGCAGCTGAGTTTCTTGCAGAAAGAGAGTGAGCGTTTGCTGGTCTTGGTTGGAACCAGTGTCCAACTTCAGCATTAACAGATGACAATGCGCTTACCATTGGCCTCCAGTTTCTAGCATGTGGGCTCTCTTGCTTAAATAGGAAGTATGATGCTGCTGCTATGTTTGTTCACGTAAATTATACTGGGTCTCCAGCATTCTAAACAGCCTCATCAAGTACTTCTAAAATGGGCTTGGACAGTGACTGGTTTACAAGGCTTTCTACATGTTGAAGCAGTCCAGAGGCTTGGTGTTTCGCAGCCTTTTCACATAGTTTGTCAGCATTGGCTTTGCTGATCGGTCTGGCCAACAAAGCTCCTCCAGCATAGCAGTGGGAAGCTTTCCTTCTTCATAAGCTTTTTTTGGAAGAAGTGCACCAGTTGCCATCTTTGTAACTTCAATAAATGGAAGGCATTTGACCAGCAAACGCAGGGAACGGCCTTCTGGTTGTAGTAGGTAGCTGTATTTGTGTGTCAATTCTGTGAACCTTCAGATGACACGTTGGTTTCCTCTTGGCCCTTGGTATGTTCTTCATCTTGGTTGGTTTGACCATGGGCGGGTCGGGGGGAAGGAGAGACTTCAGGGGGGTGTAGGGAAATCCCTGGTCCTGCTGGAGTATTGTGGGCACCACACTTTGGGGCACGTGGATAAATTGGAGAAAGTCCAGAGAAGAGCAAGAAAAATGATAAAAGGTCTAGAAAACATGACCCATGAGGCCAGAGTGAAAAACCTGGGTTTGTTTAGTCTGGGGAAGAGAAGACTGAGGAGGGACATAAGTTTTCAAGTACATAAAAGGTCGTTACAAGGAGAAGGGAGAAGAACTGTTGTTCTTAACCTCTGAGGCCAGGACAAGAAGAAATGGGCTTAAATTGCAGCAAGGCAGGTTTAGGTTGGACATTAGGAAAAACTTCCTAACTGTCAGGGTGGTTAAGCACTGGAACAAATTACCTAGGGAGGCTGTGAATTCTCCATCATTGAGGATTTTTAAGAGCAGGTTAGATAAACACCGGTCAGAGATGGTCTAGATAATACTTAGTCCTGCTATGAGAGCAGGGGACTGGACCAGATGACCTCTCGAGGTCCCTTCCAGTTCTATCATTCTATGATTCTGTAACTGGCAGCAATGCCAGCTGTCGGTGGGGTGGTGGGGCCACACGGGTTGCTTTGCTCTAGGAGTGGCTTTGCTCTTTAGGCTGGGGTTTGCCAAGCCACCAACAGAATTTGGGTGCTGTGTTCTCAGCACCAGCCCCTGTGCTCAGAGAGGGAACAGGCCCCCAAAATCATGAGATTTACACTGTAAGGCTTTGTAAATTACTACTGGCAAGCTAAAAGAAAAGGAGGACTTGTGGCACCTTAGAGACTAACCAATTTATTTGAGCATGAGCTTTCGTGAGCTACAGCTCACTTCATCGGATGCATACTGTGGAAACTGCAGCAGACTTTATATATACACAGAGAATATGAAACAATACACAGAGAACATGAATCAATGGGTGTGACCATACATGCTGTAAGGAGAGTGGTCAGTTAAGGTGAGCTATTACCAGCAGGAGAGCTGGGGGTGTGTGGGGGGGAAACTTTTGAAGTGATAATCAAGGTGGGCCATTTCCAGCAGTTGACAAGAACCTGTGAGGAACAGTGGGGGAGGGGGGGATAAACACGGGGAGTAATGACACATGCACTCCCAGTCTCTGTTCAAGCCTAAAGTTAATTGTATCCAGTTTTCAAATTAATTCCAATTCAGCAGTCTCTGGCTGGAGTCTGTCGGGCAGTGACTCCAGAGTAGTTCCAACCTCAGGGCGGACTGTTAGGAACCAGAGCCCACCCTCATTGGCCCTGAGTTCTGTAGGTAGATCTCATCAACTAGTTATCAGGTGTGAACTCCTCAGGTGCTATAACAGCCCCAAAAGGAGCCACAGATAGTCCCTTGGGTGCTCTCCAATGGGTCTCACCGCCCAGGTGAGCCTGCCTTTGTGATAGATGGTCCCTTCCACCAAGGATCACAGCAATATTCCTAGAATAATGACAGGTTTCAGAGTAACAGCCGTGTTAGTCTGTATCCACAAAAAGAACAGGAGGACTTGTGGCACCTTCGAGACTAAAAGATTTATTTGAGCATAAGCTTTTGTGAGCTACAGTATTTTCCATAGTATGCATCCGATGAAGTGAGCTGTAGCTCACGAAAGCTCATGCTCAATTAAATTGGTTAGTCTCGAAGGTGCCACAAGTCCTCCTGTTCTTTTAGAAATATTCCTGTTACTCCCAGGCCCAAAGGCCCAGTCACTTACCCCAGGTCAATTGCACCTTGGTTCTCATGCCAACAACAACACTCCTAGCCAGTCCTGTAAAAACCTATCTACAGATTTATTATGTAGGAAAAGGAAATACGAGCATTATTGACAGGGTTAAAGCAGGTAAATGTACAGACACAAATGGTTACAATCTTAAGTTTCAAAAGGTAATTGAAGCTTCTGTGATAAGTAAGCTCTACATGCCCCTTGGGGCTTACCCAGACTGAGCATTGGGGGTCAGTTGCTTACGCCTAGTAATCTTTCCTCCCCAGAGTCCAAGCTGCATGAAGATTCAGTTCCTCCTTATTAGAGGGTTTTTTATTCCCTTCCCCCTTCTTCTCTGAGCAGCAAACACAGCTGAGGAGAGGAATTCCCTTGCAAGGAATTCTCTCATCTTCCTGTGCGGGGGAGGGGAGGGATAACAAAGTCTTTTGTTCTCTTTAATGTTCCGCTCTAGCCCATCTGGTGTCAATGGCCTTTCCTTGTCTGGCCAGCACTTCACACTAGTTAATGCCCCCCCCCCCCCCCCCCGCTGATTCACACACAGAGGCTTGCAAGGCAAATGCTCCAGGATTACCCCGCAGGGTGGGATGCAGATGTTGTAAGTGAGGGGAATGCACACCGCAGCTGACAGCCATTCCAGAGTCTAAACACTAAACACACTCTGATCATCCTACATCCTACTGCAACAACATGAAGGCACAGGTGAGCCAGCCTGATTCCAGCTCTTGAAGTGAGCTGTAGCTCACAAAAGCTCATGCTCCAATAAATTAGTTAGTCTCTAAGGTGCCACAAGGACTCCTTTTCTCTTTGCGAATACAGACTAACACGGCTGCTACTCTGAAACCTGAGCTCTGTAGGTGTCCGGGTTCAGCTGAGACACGGGCACCTTGGCATGAGCCGGCACCTGGCTGCCAGCATCACAACTGCCACAGTTGTTGGTTGGTTACCCACCTGGCATGCAATTTTGTCGGTGTGGGGGTGTTCTTTTATTAAAACACTATTTATTGTTTGGCACTCAAGTGCTCCTGCAGGAGGTTACTTTGTGATGATGATGATTTTATAATATATTTATTTACAATCCGTGTCGGGTTCTTTTTGTTTGGCTATGGCTGGTGGAGATTTTCACATTTTCAAGCTTTTCTGCAGCCATGAAAGCTAGAAACTTTCTCTTTTTTCAATGCCAGCCAAGTTTCTCAGGTAATACCATGATTCCAGCCACTGGGGCCTTTAAGAACACCCCCAAAAAATCACTACACACAGGATAAAGTCACAAGAGTCCGCAGTAGGGGTTCTCATTTAAAACAGACAGTAACAGAGAGCCCAGGTCCGCCTCCCCTTCCCCACCGTCTTGGCAATCTTCTCCTTGATATTAGAGCTGATCATAACCCCCCTGGGATTTATCACCTCGGGGGGGAAAGTCACTGAACGTTCCCACGGCACATTAGGTCAGCGGAAAACAATTGTTTGATTTTTTTTTTAAATGGGGTTTTTATTTAAAAAAACCCACTGGATAAATGAGTCAAAAATGAGAGCAGTTCGGTTTTGGATAAAAAGCTGGCATGGGGTCCGTGTCCAAAACTATATTTTTTCTTTTGGCCAAAAAGCCCCTCAACCAGCTCTGTTTACTAGATGAGAGGGTGCGTGGGCGGGAGGCATTTACCTAAGTGCAGACCTACAGCACAAGACCTAGGCTTTAGCCCTCTGGGATCCAACTTAATTGGTGCCTAGGCCTTGTGGGACCTCATTAGAGCCGGGGTCTTGGCACAAGGGGGAATTTCCCCCTGGATGACTGGGACGATGGGGAGCAGAACCGCGCGGGGCAAAAGGCGGTCACACGGCCTGGGAAAGCGACTGTCAAGGCCCAAGGCAGGACAGAAGGGATTGTTCCTGACCTGGATCCATGCCAGTAACCAACCTCTGGCCACCCAGGCGTGGGCTACCTGCGTGGGATCCCACGGGACTTGTCTGGCATTTATTTGCGGGTCCCTTGTTTGGCTCCATCTCACGCTTGTCCTCTCACATTTCTTATTGAGGATGTGTTTGGTGGTGGCACCTCCGAGCCCCAGTCCTGTGCCAGGAACCTGCTGGGCAAGGCACTGGCTAAACACAAAGGCACCTGGTCTCTTCTTTACCGGTGTTTTCAGGGTTGAAATTCCCCGGCCGGCTTCTGCCGGGCTCCAGTCCGCCTTTACCAAGAGGGTGGGCCAGTCCATTTTGCTGGGGCAATGCTGTTGCTAACGGAGGTTTGGGCTTGCGGGCAATTGGCAGCAGCTGTGGTCTTTCTCTCCCCTACCCCCTCGCTGTCTGAAGCCTTGTGGGGAATTCAGTGCAGCCACCGGGAGGGACCTTCCTGCGGCCGGGGTTACTTAGGGCAGGAGCTGATGCTCACGGGGAATAGCTTAGTGGCGACGGGGGCTGGGGAAGGCAAGGTGCCGCTCATGCCGTCTAGAGGGGTGTTCATGCCTGGTGGGCCCCTGGGCTGTCCGTATGGCACGCCCAGCGGCCTTTGCTCACACTCTGGGTGCAGCTGTGTTGGCTACAAGCTGCTGGAGCGAGTGTGGCGGGGCAGGCAGTCCCTCCGAAGCAAGCAGCTGCCCTGGGCTCTGGCTCAGCCTGCGGAACGCAGCTTCCACCTGGGTGGGACAGGCAGGGCAGATCTCGCTCCATGCGGCTCCTCCCAGCCCTCTGGCAAGGGGGTTCGGCATGGTGCTGTCTGCAGGCTCTGAGGGTCCGGCTCCCCATGCCTGCGGGATGCCCCACGCTTCGGCCTGGTCTGGGCACTCTGCCAGTCACCTGAGGGCCGGGCCAGGACACGTCTTGGTGACTCTCCTGTGGGACATCAGCGCCACTCGGGAATCCAGGGCTGATCCTGTGGGGCCCAGGCCTCCTGCACTCCCGGGGGGCCAGGTAGAGCTGCGGGTGTGTGTGGGGGGGTGCTTGCCCCATCTGAACTCCGTTTGATTCAGTCCTTTCCTTGGGCCCCGGCCTTCCCCTGACCACCCTTTGGGGCAGGTCGAGAAGCAGAGCTCCCTCCAAGCCAGGTTTCTGCACAGAGTCAGACACGTGACACTCAGCCATAGCAGTGAGGTGTTCCCAGAGAAGACCCGACTGTTGGAGTTTGGGGCAGGGGGGAAAAGGTGTCAAGCCTCAGCCGAGGAGCGAGAGGGAAGCGGGCTCTTCACACCACTCGGCACAAACCCTTCCCTGTGTTTCCCTTCGCTTCTTTTCCCCCCCTCTCTTGGTCTCCTTTTCATCAGGCTGTTTCCCTGCTTTGCACTGATTTATTTTACAATCAGCCTGTGTCTGTAAATGCACTGCCCCATGTCACAAATATAAAATTTAATGAGCACTTGAGAACATAACGCTTTCTCCTTGCTTGGCAAAGGCACTATGTCAAATCAATGAAAGGGCTGCTTGTAAGAAGCTGAACTTTGCCCTTGATTAAGGTCCAGGAGATGAGGATGATTTCACTGCACCAGCCGAGGAGCTGCGCTGCACTGGACAGCCGGCACTTCACTTTTCATCTTGCCTTTAATCAGCCACTAATCTTTTCATTCAGCCACTGGAGGAACCTTCTAGCCGTTGAGACGTTCCCCGCTCCCTTGTGTTCCTTATTCAGGGTTTGTGCTTCTTGGTGTAAAAGGTGCTTTGTCTCGGGCCTTGCAGGCAGCTAGCCCCTCCCTGCATCACAGGGCACTGGCAGGTTGTAATGGGCCAGCGGCACCCCGCCCTGCTATGGGTGCTGATCACACTGGGGAGTGTCCTGTGGGGGCGGCTCAGGCAGGGGGCTTGGTAGAAGGGAGAGGATCCAGATGGTGGGCTGAGCAGTCTGGAAGGAGGAGCTCGGGGAGCAGCGTTCCTGGGGCGAGAGCTTGGGTTGGATCCTGTGTATCATTTGACACACTGAGCCACGGGCTGGGGGTAAGTGCTGATCTGCTGCAGCCTGTACCTGGGGCAGGGGAGCCACTGGCTCAGGTGGCTCTGGGAACTCCTTGCCTCAGGTTTCCTGGGCCCTCTGTGGCCCCTGAAGTTGGGGGGTGATGAGGAGGGGGCCCTCGTGGGGCTGCCCCCAGAGACCAGCCAGCTTTCCTGGACGCTCCCTGGAGTGCTGCTTAAGATGCCGCCCCTCCACAGCAGCAGGGTGGCCCTGGCACCCCGGCAGCACATGTGAGGGAGGGTCAGGCCCGCTTGCCCATGAGCTGGCTGTCACAGCTCGGGGGAGCCCTTGCTCTGGAAATCCCTTCAGCTAGCACGTGTCTCCCCACCCGCCAGTCACCATGGGGGAAGGGGCCCCAGCACACCTGCCGGGGCCAGGGGACACTGCTTTTATCCTCACTATAATTCTTCAGTGGCTTAACTGGCAGCTGGATTTAAGGCTTTTCATCGCTCGCCAGGATAAAATCGCCACCTCTGGGCAGCCCAGGGCACGGGATATTTATGCCTCTCTCCTGCGCTGCTCCAATAAAAACTGACTCCCCGCGGGAGGGGAGAAATGCTGGGTGTTCTCCTCCCCATTTGTCATAGCTGGAGCCTTTCCCTCTGCTCCCAGGGTTCACCCCGATTGCAGCAAGTCAGGGAGCGTCTCTCCGCTCAACCCGCTGTGGGCACAGCAGCTGCCAGCCTGGCAGGGTATTTTAGCAGCTGGCTGACCTGGGGGGTGCAGAGCCGTGTAGCCCAGCTCTGTTGGCAGGGAGCCCCCTTTCTCTCCCTCCTGCCTGCAGCATGCGACGCGCCCGCCTGGGTCAGGGCTGCAGCGAGGTGCGTGGCTCAGCCGTGGCACGGGGAACTGGCTAGCTGTCTGCATGAGCGGGGAGGAGACAGCGATGGGCAGAGACAGCGAACTGCAGGAGGGGAAAGGGCCGCGAGAGGAAATGGAGCACAAGGAAGGCGGCAGCACGAAGGTGTGGGGGCAGCTGGGAAGCAGGCCAAGGCAGTGCAGGCTAGAGAGAGATGAGAGAGAGCACAGGAGGAGGGGCTGAGGATGCCAGGCCCGGCCCTTCTCCTTCACCCGCCCAAAGCTGGGGCAGGGGTGAGCTGAGATCATGTCTCTTGCTGGGGCTCTCACTTGCCTGCCCAGGCTGCACTGCCCAGGGGCCCAGCCTAGACGATGCAGACCCCCAGAAGAGCTGGACGGTGAGCTAGGCCAGGCAGCAAGACCCCTGCTGTCCTGCCCCCCCACTCCCAGTGCGCTTGGCTCCCTCACAGCCTGGGCCCATTGTGCCAAAGCTAGCTGGCAGGGGCTTGTTGCCCAGGGTGCCGGCCGACCCGTCCATTCCAAGGCCAGAAGGGAGCACTGTGATCACCTTGTCTGACCCCCCTGGATAGCAAGGGCCAGAGACCTGCCCCGACGGCATTCCTAGGGCAGAGCTGTTAGACCAACATCCAGGCTGGGCTGAGAGATTGTCCAGGATGGAGACTCCACCACGGCCCTTGATCAATGGTCCCAGTACTTAATTACTCCTAAGGTTAAAAATGTCCGTCTTCCTTCCAGGCTGAATGTCTTCAGCGTCCAGCCACTGGGTCCTGTCAGACCTCTCTCTGCTGGGCTGATGAGCCCAGTAGCAAATATCTGCTCCCCAGGTTGGTACTTACAGATGGGGATCAAGCCACCCTGTAACCTGCTCTGTGTCCAGCTCAAAAGACTGAGCTCCTGGAGTCTCTCACGGGAAGGCCCAGGCCTGCCCAGCCGCACCACACGAGGGCAGCCAGCTGCCTGGGTCCCTCAGACCCTCCAGCAGCTCCCTCAGATGGTGAAACGAGGCAGCGGGCTGACAGGAGCGCTAGGCTTGAAGTCCATGCCCAGGCGTGATGGTGGCAGACGCTGCCTGCATTGTGCATTGTGTTCTAGCAGGGTGTCCCTCGTCAGTAGCCGCACCAAGGGGGTTCCCCTCCAAGCCAGTGCTGCTGGGCCCGCCCAGCCACGTTACTGCCCACGCACTCAGCCGGGGTGCCGGGCATCCTCCTCCTCCTCCGCAGGCTCCCGGGACTGCAGGCCAAGGCAACTGGGGCAGAACCATAGTTTGTGAGTCAGTGCCTCCCTCCAATCCCACCCAGCCTTGGGGACAGACGCAGGCTGCCCTGGTGGGCTGCCCTCCCCTGCATGGGGTACAGGCAGTGCAGCCCCGTGCTGCGAGCCTGGCAGTCCTTGTGAACGAAGCGTTGCACGTCTCGCTCTCATCGCATCGAGTTCTGGCTCCCTTCAGAACTCCGGTGCCCAGGGCGACTCTGCCATGGAGTTACCGGCCTCGCTGAGCTTCGCTTTCCTCTTGCCTGTGACTGGGAAAGGGGGCCGCCGATAAGCTGACGGCCTGGGGGGCATGCGGCGTGCATCCTTAGACAGCCAGAGCCTGGAGCTGGAGCCCTCCCCTCTCTGCAGCAGCCAGGGAATGTGCTTCGGGCCCAGGGCAGCTCGGAGCAGGGAGGTCTGCAAAGGACGGGAGCAGTTCTGGAATTCAGCGGAAGTCAGTGCTAGGGATTAGCCAGCCTCGTTTGCTAAACCTCGCTGCCCTCCCCAGTCCCTTACCCTGCATGGCACCAGCCCGAGGTCATGGCACTCGGAGTCCCAGCTGGGGCTGCCCAGGCTGGGAAGCGGGGGGCATGTGATGCCTGGGCTTTCTGGGCACAGCCAGCCGCTCTGCCCTGCTCAGCACAGGCTGGGGTTTGCAATGGCGCACTTTGCAACCGTGCTAGAGACGGGGCCATGCTGCACAACTCCCAGGTCTTGGTGCCTGGGGGCGTGGGAGCCAGGGTGGGGTTTGTCTCATTGTTGAGGGTGGCCAGTCACAGCGCTGGGATCCTGCTCGCAGGGCCCGCAGAGCTGAGGCAGGTTTGGAGCCGGGGTGGGGGGTGGACGTGATCAGGCCAAGGGCATGGCCACATGTGGTCTCTGCGCCCATGTGCCCCCTCCCCCCATCCACTGAGCAGCAATGGGGGGCTGTGTGGTGTGGGGGCTGCTGCCGGGTAGCTCTGTGCCCACGGGGTGAGGTCAGGCTGCTGACCCGCGTGGGGCAGAACGGGGCTGCTGGCTTTAAAGTCCCAGCAGGTGCCAGTGAGAGTGGAAGTGTTTAAGGCTGGTGCTGACAAGAGCCGCGTGCCGTGGCAGCAGGTGGCTGACACATGATACGGGGAGCGGGAGAGTCGCCAAAGACGACATTTATTGGGAGGTTTTTAAAAAAGCCCCAACCTCCAGCACGGACAGTTATTCCCTAAGAAAGGGAGCCGGAGCAAGGCAACGAACGCGCGCTCGGAGCCGCTGCTTGGCAGGAACCGTACTGGGCCGCAATTTGGGCAAGTTGTGTTCTTTCAGCAGCTGGGTATGTATATTTCTGTGCATCCTCTGTGTGTGTGTGTACCTAGGAGTTGCGTGCAGTGTCTGCGTGTGTGACTCTGTGCACACGCAGTGTATGCACGTCTACACACGTGAGCATGTGCTGTGTCTGGGTGTGGGTGTGCAGCAGTGTGTACGAATGCCTGTGCGCTGTGTCTATGTGTGTGTGACTGTGTTAACTACGTGCCGTGTGACCCGAGAACACAGAGCCTAAAGCGCCGATTAGCAGTGAACGGGGCAAGCCAGCCAGTGCAGAGGGCTCCCTTGTAATGAGATTGGAAGGCTGGAGGGGAGCTTTGCCTGGATTTGGGAGATGCCGACAATAACACACAGAATCTGCAGGTTGTTTTTTTTTATTACTTGACAGCTAATTAGAAGAATTAATTTACTTGGGCTTTTGCAGTTTAAAAGACATTATTTACTGGTTAATTGTTGTTATTACAAAATGTTAAATATCATTTATTTTGCCCCCCTGACTGCTAATCTCCCGGTAATTTATTAGGTAGCACGGAGCCTTAATCACGTTTGTAAGGCAGGGAAAGTCCCGAACCATGACGGGAGGAGGCAGGAATTACCAGCCCCGCCAGGCATAGAGCCGGGTCCTGCTGCAGGCAGGGAACGGAATTTGTGCGAATGCTTAAAATAAAAAGATTCTGATAAGATAAAAGGAAAGCGAGAGAGGAAGCACAGGGGAACTCGAGGGCATCAGCTTGAAGAGCTGCCTGAGGAATGCAGCCCTTGCCAGCATGGTGGGCACAGGGTCCTGCCTCTGCCAGCAGCTGGCAGGAGGTTCTCGGAGGAATCCCCCAGTAGCAAATGTGGGCTAATCTGCCCCCCACATGCGATCCTATCCTGATCTCTGATAGTTATTAGCCATTTAGAGCCGCTTGCAGCCCCAGCCATGGCCTAGGCCCAGTGTGCACGGTGCTGTACACACACAGGACCAAGAGTCCGAGGAGCCTGAGGACGCTCCCAGGACAACAGGAAGCCTGAGGAAGCAATGAGCCAATTCCACTCAGCATGATGGATGATGTCGCAGCGCCCCAGCCACCGAGGCAGAGATGGGCGTATGTCCGGATGCAGGAGGTTTCATGTGTATGTTAGCAGTAACTGTGAGAACTCTGCCTGTCCTTGCTCTCCACCTCCCTTGGAACTGTGCTTGGCCTCGCACTGTGTGGATTCGCTCACTCTTCCGCCGAGAGAGTGCAGGGGGTGACCGCCCCGATCCCCCCAGGAGCCCAGCCGTTGGGTGCTGCTGAGCTCGCAGTGTCCCGGTGGGAGCGGCTGGGCGCAGAGCCGTTGAAAATCTGGCCCTGTTCCTTTTGCACCTGCTCTGCACAGGTGTCGCCGACCCCACCGGACCAGGCTGAATCAGGGCTCTTGACTGTCTTGCCGACTACAGCCGTCCTTGGCCTTTGACGACATGGAAAGTCCTCAACCGTCGCATTGATGGTGGCTCCTGGCAGCTGCAGCTTCACCTTCTGTGCCTCCCCCCGTCGGCTCGGGACCCATATGTCCCAGCTAGTTCCAGGGCTTTGCTCAGGCCCAGGGCTCTGCAGCTGCGACAGCAAAGGGTTCATTCACTTGCTGACTGAAACCTCCTTCCAGTGCAGCTACTTTCACAGCAGGGTCACCGCACCGGGCTGCTGGCTGTGGAAAAGCAGGCAGTGTGCTGGGCTGGGTCAGAGGGAGGCGACTCCCAGCTGAGACCAACTCAGCCCGGGGGCCGCCTGGGCATCACCCATGGAGACGCTAGCTACAGCCTGCAAAGGTGCCTGTCTTGGGGCCTGGTAGCAGTAACGGGGGACACACACGCACACAGGCAGCGAGCCCAGGGCCTATGTGGAGATGCCAGATGCAGGTCAAGCCCACGCGACTGTTGGGTCCCCAGCAAACTGACTCGGGAAGGGTGGGTGGTGCAGGGCAGAGGGGAGGGGGAATCAGGATGGGCAGCATTAGAGCACCTGAACCTTATAGCCTCCCCTATGCCACAGGCTGCTGCGTCAACTGGCCATGTGCCGGGGAGAGTGGCCAGGTGGCCAGCCAGCTCTGCCCTGCGGGTCTCACGCACCTGCACCGGTTCAGTTGCATTGGAAGTGGGGTGCATCTACACTGCACAGCACTGATGTAAGTGCCTGTAACGATGCTGCCTCTGGCGGGACACTACTGGGAGTATCAATTCAGGACATATTCCTTAGAGCAGGGCAGTCACAGCCCAAAGCTGGGTTTCCTTTACTGTTAAGGCAAACCAAACCAGCCAAACAGAGAGGACTTCAGTCTCACCGCACTGGCTCACCACAAGTCACACAAGCAATTCCCACAGACACCCCAGTTTCCCAGTATCACCACCAGGGCCACTCGTTATGGGGACAAATGGTTATGAAAACCAATACCCCAGTAAAAGAAAAATGGTTCTCTCCATCCCAAAGGACCGAGCCCCAGACCCAGGTCAATATACAAACAGATCTTACCCACAAATCACGCTGTTGCCAATCCTTTAGAATCTAAAATCTAAAGGTTTATTCATAAAAAGAAAGAAATAGAGATGAGAGCTAAAACTGGTGAAATGGAATCACTGACACAGAGTAATGGCAAAGTTCTTGGTTCAGGCTTGTAGCAGTGATGGAATAAACGGCAGGTTCAAATCAAGTCTTTGGAGAACATCCCCAGCTGGGATGGGTCTTTCAGTGCTTTGTTCAGAGCTTCAGTTTGTAGCAAAGTCCCTCCAGAGATAAGAAGCAGGATTGAAGACAAAATGGAGGGGTTTTGAGGGCCTTTTGTATCCTCTGCCATGTGGAAGGAGACCCCCCCTTGTTCTTACTGTGGAAAATCACAGTAGCACGATGGACTTTGGAGTCACCTGGGCAAGTCACATGTCCATGCCTGACTCAGTTCTTTACAGGAAGCGCAGCCATTGCTCACCTGCTACCGTGAAGGTTCCCAGGAAGACTTCTCATGTGGATTGGAGTCTCCCAAGGTCCATTGTCAGTTAAGTGTTTCTTGATTGGGCACTTCATCTGCAAATTCCTTTCTCAAGAAGCTGACCAAATGCTTCACTTTCCTACCCCCGCCCCCTCCTTCCTCAGATGTTCTTGTTAAACCCTGGATTTGTGCTGGAAATGGCCCACCTTGATTATCATACACATTGTAAGGAGAGTGATCACTTTAGATAAGCTATTACCAGCAGGAGAGTGGGGTGAGGGGGGGGAGAGAAAACCTTTTGTAGTGATAAACACCCATTTTTTCATGATTTGTGTGTATAAAAACAAACATCTTGTGTATTTTCCACAGTATGCATCCGATGAAGTGAGCTGTAGCTCATGAAAGCTCATGCTCAAATAAATTGGTTAGTCTCTAAGGTGCCACAAGGCCTCCTTTTCTCTTTGTGAATACAGACTAACACGGCTGCTACTCTGATACTTGGAATCAAACACATTGAGATACAAGTACATAGCAAATATTCATAATATCAACTACAAAATTGATACCTGCACACAGACAGGACAATCACAACCAGCAGACCATAACCTTTCCATAGACACCTCACTGGACCTCCTTCGTACAAGATTTGGTGCAACTATAGGACCTTGGTTGCCACAGTGATCTATAGAGTCACAGTTCATGGCAATGGTGCCACCACTGGGAGTTATTTCCATCAAGGAAGGTCTGGAGACCCATGCGTGGACACATGGTGCGTTCTCGTCGACATAAGGGTCAGACTGGTGCAAATCTGGGATGGAAGCTGGGATCTGAGGATAAAAGCTGGGATCGCCGCAAGAGCCGATTTTGCTGCCTTTGCTGGGCTGCCAGTGTGGTGTGAGTCCTGCAAACACAAGGCACTTTAGTCCCATGATCAGTCTCTTTGGACACAATGGGCCGGCTAGCATGTCTAATGCCAGGCACGTGGGAGTGTGGGCAGGCCTCAGGCCGTCTTTGTTCCTTTGCAAAGGGCCCTGGATGCATTCGGGAATCAGCCCCAGCATGAGAGGAGAACACAGGGACATTTTTCAAATTTACATCTCTACACACACTCTTTAAAACCTCTTTCTATTCCCTCAGCCCCCGCAGCGCAGCTCATGATTCACGACCTCCTGGTTTATCAACACATTTTATGCTAAAGAATTGCTTTCAAGCTGAAGCTGCTCTCCAGCTCCCACTGGGTTTACAGGCTTTTACTAAAAAAAAAGTTTTTAGGTATTTAAAACGCAGTTTATAATTGATCAGACAGTGCCGCTGCAGCCCCCAGCCCCCACGGAAGCTTGCCTGTGGGCACAGGTGGGCAGTCCCTCTGGAAGCCCAAGGCAGGAGGTGCTCTGCTGGGGCAGAGGGCAGGAAGGGGAGAGCAGAGAGAAAAGGGGGTTTCTAAGTGAGAAATCAGTTCTTCCTTCAGATGAAGAAACTCATTTCAAATCCCACTGCTCTGGGAATCAGGAGAATTGTGCTGGAAGTGAATGAAACAAGAGTTGCTGCTAAATACTCGGAGTCAAACGCTTCGATTGTACCAGGCACAAACGAGAACTGGGAGGGGCACCTTCTCTCCCTCGCTGCGTCTGAGCAGAGCGCCTGGCTGGCTAGCTGAAGGTATGATCTTAGTAGGCGCACACAGGTCCCGACACATCCCAGCTTTGCCCCATCCTCTCCCTGCACCCCCAGCCACACAGAGTCAGCTGGACTCGGGCATGATCCTGGGCCTGGGCATGAAGGGGCTTTTCCCAGACCAAGGCTCATCTGTTCCCCCTAGGCTGGTGCCTCTCAGGCCATCAGGCTCCTTGGTCTGCGTGTGAGGCGGCAGAGGGTCTGGAACAGTGCTGGGTCCGTTTGCCCCTCGTCTCCAATGCAATTAACGAGAAGACACACATGGCTGCTGTTCCCTGCTGTCCCCCACGTGCCCCCTGTACCGCTTGCGAGCACGAGACACGGCTTCCTTTGCCCCAGTGGTCAGCCTTTTCCTTCCCTTTTAATTAACTGAGCTCTGTGCCCTGGACAACAAAACGTTGCCTGGAAATTTAATCTCTGCAGCGTTCAACTGGTTACCTAGAAAATAGGCAAGAATGTTCAATTACCACAGCTGTTGCAGACAAGATGTGCTGGTCTCACGGCTCCTTTCATCCCATCTCCTGCCCACCCCCGCCCGGAGAGGGATTGCTGCTTGGCCAGAGTGCGGCTCTGCTCCCGCGGGTGAGGAAGCTGCATACCCTGTGAGCCGGGCCACCAGAAATCAGCGGGGTGGGCTTCAAGGCCCTTCTCTCTGGTAGCACATGGCCTCCTTCTCCCAGCTCTGACAGGCCAAGTGATGCTAATCAGTGCATTTCTGTGCCGACATCTGCAGTGCTGGATTGCTGGGAAGGGCGGCCGCCCAATGGGCAGGCCCCGGATACTGGGGCTCCTACCAGCCCCTCCTGTCTGCGGAGCACGGACAGTGCAGCAAAGCATCTCTGTTACGGCTGCACCATTGCAAACCCTGAGCTGCAAGCATGGCGCCCTGGCCATAGGAAGTAGCAGCTGGGGAGATCAAGTGGGTGAGGGGCTGCAAGGGGCAAGGACCCTGGGGAGGAGGTGGGAGGTCTGACCCCACATTGCACTGAGATCTAGGATCTGATCTCTACTAGTCGACCAGTACATGGCTGCTGGCTGGAGGCCCCTAGATGCCAGATCCCCAGGCGTATGAGGGCAGTTAGTTGCATGTGCGTTGCAGGGGGCTCGGTAGCACACAGGCCGTGGGGTGTTACTGGGGGATGTCTTCAGTGGAATGTGTCACAGCATCAGCCCCCAGAGCCCTGGGGCCCGTCACGCTAGCAGTGTAACACACGTGCAATCAGCAAGCAGGCCCCCGCTCAGCTAAGTCTCCGTTTGCACCTGCTGATTGCACGTGTATTCATCGCCAAGGAAGGGCCCTGGGAACCGACAACCGCTCTCCACACACCGTGGGCAGCGGCAGCGAGAGCTATCCCAGGGCTTAGGGGAGAGGCCTCCCTCGGGTCCCCCGGTAGGAGCCGCACTGAGCTGCTTTCTCTTTGGGGCTGGCCCTGGGCTGGGCTCAGCACCCTGCACAAGCCGTCCTGCTCCATTAAGGCGAGCGCCTTCCCTGCGTTTGACGGTGTGAATAATTCACCGGTTTCCCTGGGTTTGATCATGCTTCTTGCGGGAGCCGGCTCTTTGAACGGCCTGTACCTGCTACAGCTTTTCACTTGGAGCATGAAGAATATTTAATTATCCATGAAATGTTAAATGACAAAAACGAATCCTCTGTACACAATAGATTGTGCCCGGAAAGCCCAGCTTCGCTGCCTCTGACTAATTCAGGGGGAGCTGGGTGCCCCGTGCACCCCTGAGCCCTGCGTGGGGCTGGGGGTGGAGGGGGCTGTGTCATGGCGCTCGGTGCACACACCGGCTAACACACTAGAAGATATGAAATTAACATGGCCCACGTTAAATGGCTTAAAAGCTGGCTAACCGGTATAGGTGTGTAAACGGGACTCATCACGGAGAGGGAGTGTTTCCATCGGGGTCCTGCAGAGATCGGCTCTTGGCCCTTTGCCATTTAACCATTTTATCAAAGACCTGGAAGAAAACATAAAATTGTCACTGATCCAGTTTGCAGATGACACAGAAATTGGGGGAGTGGTAACAATGAAGAGGACAGGTCACTGATAAGGAGAGCTGGACCACTGGGTAAACTGGGTGCAAACAAACCATATGCTTTTAATACAGCTAAATGCAAGTGTTCCCATCTAGGACCAAAGAAGGCAGGCCGGGCTTACAGGGTGCGGGACTCTAGCCTGGGCCTGGAGAAGCTTTGGGGGTCATGAGATACTCAGCTGAACGTGAGCTCCCGGTGCAACATTGTGACCAGAAAAGTGAATGTGATCCTGGGCTGTAGAAAGAGGGGAAGCTTGGGTAGGAGCACAGGGGTGTGGCCCTGGTGCGACCGCTGCTGGAATCCTGGGTCCACCTGCCTTTGAGTGATCGATTCAGCTCTTGGCGTCTATTTAGCTTAACACAGAGAAGGTTCAGGGGTGACTTGATCCCCATCTAGAAGTACCCGTATGGGGAGCAGATGTTTGATACTGGGCTCTGCAATCCAGCAGAGAGAGCTCGAACCCAATCCCGTGGCTGGAAGTCGAAGTGAGACACATTCAGACTGGCAATAGGATGTGCATCACCCACTGGAACAGCTTCCCCAGGGCCAGGGTGGATTCTCCACCACTGACACTCTGAGCATGAAGATTGACTGCTGTTTAAGAGACCTGCTCTAGGGATTACATGGGGCAGGTCTCTGACCCGTGCTCCACAGGGGGTCAGACTAGGTGGTCACCATGCTCCTTCTGGCCTGGAATCCAGGAATCTCTGCACGGAACCAGGCTCTCCCTCACCCCCAGGGCCTCGGTTAGCAGTTCGCACCCCGCTGCGGTTTACCATGTAAGACCGGCCTGAGCCAGACACCTCGCCTCCCCCACGCTGCTGTCGGGTGCTCTGCTGAAGTAGCCGGAAGGCTGGGCACACCAGGCAGGGTGCTTGCTGGTGCTAGCCCACAGCCCAGCTGCCTCCCCGCAGGCATCCCAGAAGTCTCTGCCCAAAGAAAACCAACCTCCTCCGAAGGAAACTTTGTCTGGGAAGCCAGTTCTCGTGCTCCTGGAGGGCTGACAGTAACGAACGAGCTGCGCTCCCAGCGGCAGCTGCAGTCTGCTCGGGTTTATTTCTTTCCTTAGTCCTCTCTGCAGCCCTGGGCTGGACAGGCGTCCTGGGCTAGCCCTGCCGAACAGCTCGGGGCCAAAAGCTGCAGCGTGAGAGGCAGGACTCAGTCGGAGGAAGGGGGACGGGTGGGAGGGGATAGGGGATGTGGGAAGTACCAGGCCCCTAACTGCAAAGGTTTGTGAGTGAGCCTTTACCTGTTCGCTGTGTGTGAGTGAAACAGGGTGAGCTTGGGTTACTACACCCCTCTGGCAGGGCGGGAAACGGAGGCACAGAGCCTGTTGGCCAGTAGCCCTGCTAGCGCCCGGCAGGTGACATTGGAAATGATTCCATACCTGGCGAACAACTGGCTGCATATCAGAGCCATGCCAGGGCCCGGCAAGCTGGCTTGTACGTAGGCCTCTCTTCCTCCCCCCAACCCCCCCAAGCATGAGGCTAGGGGTGTGTGCTGCACCCCAGCTGGGGAAGTGGCTTTGCTGAGCAGAGCAGGGGCCTTTCAGTGCAGCCGCGTGCAAACCAGGGCACACTGGAGAGGGGACTGAGCCAGGAGCTCAGTACACAAGAGCTAGCAGAGCAGGAGGGAGCAGCCCCCCACCAGTAACACCCCAGGCCTCACCCCCTGCCCTGCCTCACCCTAAGGCCAGCCTGGCAGCCTGCACCCCTGAGCTAGAGTGGTCTGGCACTGAACCTGCTTCCTTAGGTGAAGGTAGCAGCTGGCTGGGCACCTTGCGGCTCCAGGGGAGGCTGCGGCTGGCATTGCGGCGGCAACGTGACCATGCCTCGATGCTGTCAGCAGGCCTTGGCATGACTTGAAGGGGCATTTTGCCTTCTCATATGGAGACATCACTGCCTGTCACAGACTCACAGGATCGGGGCTATGCCCCAGCTTTTAAACAGTCAAAACTTTGGAGGAACCCTTCAGCGTGCCAGAAGAGGAAGCCTCTCTGAAGAGGAAGGTGTCTGTAACCGCTCCGGTCCTGGCTGGTGTCTTGGCGAGGCGGGTGCTGAGAGACGAGCACGTTGGCAGGGACACGGTGAATGTGTCTGCAGTGTGGCAGGAGAGGGTCAGTGACAGGGCTGCGTGGGGGGCGTTAATGAGGCTGTTCCATGCCCAAGTCGCTATGAAGCATCTCCTGCCCACCAAGCCCCCTCTGCAGTGCTGCACCCGATGCTGGGGGAGAGACCCCGGCACCTGCCACCTACCTCCAGGGAAGCAGAATGGGAGAAAGCTGGGGAGCCCTGCAGCTCCCTCGTCAGCCCGAGGCCCTCGCTGCACAGCCCCCTCCTCAGATGGCAGATCTCTGGGGCCGGCCGTGGGAATGACAGTCAGGGTGTTTGAGATCAGATGGGCACTCCTACGAGGCAGAGGTGGGAGCCCCTCTCCCCAGGGGATGTGCCCCTCCCTGTAACCTCGGAGAAGGAGGCTGTTAGGGACCAGCTCCCTGGCCAGCAGTGAGCTCAGAACCCCATCTCCTTTCTCCTGCTGTGCCCCATGCCCACTGCGCTGCCCGCAGCCCTCTGTGCCAGCCTCAAGTCCCAGCCTCTTTGCTAGCAACTGGGCACGGCTGCCGATAAATTCAGAGAGCAAGAGAGAGACGAGCTGGAGGGGAAAAAAACCCTGGTCTCCTTTGTCCCCGCATGTTCCTCTTGACCCTGGTTTAAATTAACTGGAAGTGATTTTCATGGCAGCAAGAAATCAGTTTCCTAAAGAAGCGTGTGAGGGTCAGGAGAGGCCTGCCATGCTGCACTGTAAAAATGAAATACTCGCAGCGCTGGCCCAGCCAGATTGATGGCCCTGTCTGAGCTGGGAGGAAAACAGCGCTGGGCTGAACGTCCCAGCTCTGGAGAGATTCAAAACTAGGATATAGGGAGAGCCTCTGTGTGTTTGTGTTGAGTGCTGTGTGTGTCTTTGTATGTTGGTGCAGGCTCTGTGTGTTGGTGCAGGTGTGTGTCCGTGTCTTGGTGCAGGCTGTGTGTGTTTCTGTGTGTTGGTGTTATCTGGGTGTGTTGGTGGAGGCTGTGTGTGTTTCTGTGTGTTGGTGTTATCTAGGTGTCTTGGTGCGGGCTGTGTGTGTTTCTGTGTGTTGGTGTTATCTAGGTGTGTTGGTGCAGGCTGTGTGTGTTTCTGTGTGTTGGTGTTATCTAGGTGTGTTGGTGCGGGCTGTGTGTGTTTCTGTGTGTTGGTGTTATCTAGGTGTCTTGGTGCAGGCTGTGTGTGTTTCTGTGTGTTGGTGTTATCTAGGTGTGTTGGTGCGGGCTGTGTGTGTTTCTGTGTGTTGGTGTTATCTAGGTGTCTTGGTGCAGGCTGTGTGTGTTTCTGTGTGTTGGTGTTATCTAGGTGTGTTGGTGCAGGCTGTGTGTGTTTCTGTGTGTTGGTGTTATCTAGGTGTGTTGGTGCAGGCTGTGTGTGTTTCTGTGTGTTGGTGTTATCTAGGTGTGTTGGTGCGGGCTGTGTGTGTTTCTGTGTGTTGGTGTTATCTAGGTGTGTTGGTGCAGGCTGTGTGTGTTTCTGTGTGTTGGTGTTATCTAGGTGTGTTGGTGCAGGCTGTGTGTGTTTCTGTGTGTTGGTGTTATCTGGGTGTGTTGGTGCGGGCTGTGTGTGTTGGTGTTTGGGTGTGTTGGTGCAGGCTGTGCGTTGGTGTTGTCTGCCATGTGCATGTATGGGTGTTATGCAGGGGGTGGGTGTGTGTGATGCAGGGGGTGTGTGTGATGCAGGGGGTGGGTGTGTGTGATGCAGGGGGTGGGTGTGTGTGATGCAGGGGGTGTGTGTGTGTAATATTTGATAAAAATTCTAGTTCCATCTGGCTCTCTGCCCCGTTTGGAAGCATTTCCCTCCGTGGCCGGCTCAGCCGAGATGTCACAAGTACCCTGGGGCAGCTCTCAGCGCCCGCTCGGGCATTGCATTGTGTCAGCCAGCAGCGGGGGAGGAGCTCAAAGCGGTAGAATGATGGTGCCTGGCAGCGAGGGAAGCATGTGCCCTGCTATTCTGTTCATTTCATGATCGGCAAACATGGGGCTACCTGCTGAATGTTTCCAAGAACAGCTGCTGGAGCCCTGATATTTATCGGAAAGTGGCTCTGAGACGCTGGCATTGTGCAGTTGCACGTCCATTATCCCTCAGCGGCTCCTGCTCAAATTTGCCCAAATTACAGGCAAAAAGCTGTTTCTTTCTCTAGCTGCCAGCCCTGCAGGCTCCTCCCAGATCTGTGGGAGCTCATGCTGGGCACTGGCTGGCTCACGCCTCATCACCAGGAAGGAAGATTCTGCAACTGAAGCTTAATTAACGATTCTCCCAGTGATGAGCGAGCCAGAGCCAGCCCAGCCCAGGTTCTTCTCCCTCAGCTGGGCTGGCTCTGTAGGGCCACCAGGAGAGAGAAGGAGAAAACCCTGAATTCGGTCACTGGGGAAAGCAGATCTGACTCCGGACACACACAACAGCTGTGGGTCAGCTGCCTTGCCCCCGTGTGCTCATTTAAACTTGTGCAATGTCGGTGCCAAGTGCCAGAAGGGAGAATTCATTGATTGTGTGGGGTGGGCCTCAGAGACTGGTTTGCTCAGGGTTTGCATATTGCACCAAGGATCTTAATTAGCAACAGCTCCAGTGGAGAGGGAAGGGGTGTGGCCAGCGGTGGGGCATGGAGTCAGGCTCTGTGTGCAGCCCTGCCCAGGCCTTGCTGCCCGTGGGAAAGGGCTCCCTCCCGGCCGGGCCGCAGAGCTGAGCTGCACTGGGGGATGCCAGCTCTTGTACTACTGCCCCCAGGCACTCAGCAATCAGGAGCTGGGACTTCCCCAGATCAGGTGAGTTTTAAATTATTCCTTGGCCTTGTGGTTTGTGAGCTGGGCAGGGCCACATTTCCAGCATATCCCGCAGCAGCAGGGCTAGATGTGAAATGGCTTCTTAGAAGCTGTTTCTCCTGTGGTCCCAGGGCTCCAGGAGCTGGGGCTTTCGGCAGGCATCGGCTGTCACGAGGCTCCCAGTACAGCTGTGTGAGTTGGCAACACTGACCATGTGCCTTCGGAAGAGCTCCCACCCGGCACTGGGCTGTGCAAAACTCGGGGGGGCAGGGAAGAGCAAAATGAATTCTTGGGCCAGATCCCCGGCTGGTGTAAACTGGAGTAACTCCACTGACATCAAAGAGCCAGGTCTTTGGCTGCTGCTGAGCAGCATTACTGAGGCCAGGGGGGAGGGAAGGTAATCGCTTTTACTGGCCTGGCTTCAGCTGGTGAGAGATGAGCTTTGGAGGCGCACAGAGCTCTTCCCTGAGGCTGGGCATGGGGGTCCAAGGTGGAGCAGATTGGGTAGCCAGGAGTTCACACATGTTGCCCGAGCCCATTCAAGGTTAACACTCAGCCGGCATAGGAGAAAGGGGGGTCAGAGGGCTACAGATTGTTGTAATGAGCCATAAATCCAGGGGCTTTACTGAGGCCCTGCTTTTTAGCGTTTACCCAAGCTATGAATCCCAGCGCCACGGCCTGTCTTTGGCAGGGGCTGTGCAGGGTTCCTCTGAGGACGAGGATAAATTGGCCCCGGAGTCCCAGGCTGACTTACACCCCTAGGGGTTCCAGTGAGCTGCACACACGGGCTAATCAAAACAGCCTGGTGACGGAAGGAAACTCCGCCAGAACTGCCAAAATTCGAAGCCGCTCACTGGCCTGGCGTGCTCACATCACTCCAAAAAAGGGCTGGTCTCCTCTGGCACTTACGTGGCATAGCTAGGTCTCTCAGGGCGTGAAAAATCCAAATCCTGAGAGCCGTGGCTAGACTGACCTAACCCTGGTGTAGACAGTGCTAGGTCAACAGAAGAATTCCTCCACCAACCTCACTGCTGCCTCCGGGGGGGTGGATTAACTGCAGCGACAGGAGACCCCTCCCATCGGCGTAGGTAGTGTCTACACTGAAATCTGCAGGGCGCCAGCTCGTGGGGACAAGCCTGTAAACCAAGATCGATTTCCCCTGCTCGGTGCGACTTGTCGTGTATTTACATTGATTGTCTGGATTGCAGGAGGGCTGTCTACTGGGGGTGTCTGCTACTGATCCGCACAAGCCTTTGATTCCCCCAAAATACATTGAGCTATCCAGCTGCAGAGCCCCCAGGTCCGAGAGTCAGTGAGGGGGAGGAGTTGTGCGAGTTGGTTCACACGTCACTGCTGCTTAATGTGATGCTGGGTTTTCCCGGATGTCTGTGAACGTCCCACTTTGAGCCCCCTTAGCGTTCCCGGGCTCTGCCCGTCACTGGGAGCCGCTGGGTGACCTGTGGCCCATGGGCAGCGCCTGGCAGCTTGGTCCACTGGATTCCCTTTTCCTTCCCAGGGGTGCTGGGACAGCCCTAGGGAGATGGCCCGGGGCATGGCAGGCCTGCTACTCCCCACCCCCGCTGAGCTGGCATGGTGGGGGAAGGGAGCAGTAGCTTATTCCCCCTGGGAGGGGATTGGGTGGGACCTGGCACACTTCTCTGGGGCTCCCCTGTGGCTGTGCAACTGTGCAACACCCTTTACCCGGAGCCAGGGGGCAGGCTCCAGCTAGCCCCTAGTGAGCCATTGAGCCGCTGACTCGGTTGCTTGTGCCATGGGTCCCGCGTGTTCGGGCTGCTGCAAACTGGTGCAGTTCTGCAAAGTCAGTGCTGGGGAGCGGCCCCACAGACTGTTGCCTCTGTGTGTGTGCGTTTGTGTGTGTGTGTGCGGGTGACACCCTGCCAGCACGGTCCCTAGCTGGACTCGAAGCTCTAGGTGCTCCTGTGGTGCACACAATGAACGGACCTGGCACCAGCCAGACAAGACAGAGGGGCCAAACGGGCCGCCCTCCCGAGGCCTGGGTGCACACAGAACCCACCAGTAACTGCCAGGCAAAACCAGGGCCTTGGGTCCCACTTACGCCTTTCCTGGCCGCTTAGGAAGTCAGACCCTGCGTCACTCAGAAAAGCCCTGGCATTTCCAGAGTTCGTCCTGCCCTCAGGAGCTGCATCTGGAGGGGCTTCCGGGGCATTACATTACCGTCTGAGCTCGGCTTTAAACAGAAGCAAAATAATAATATTTAACAACCTGATGCACTGGGAGTTCCCAGGCTGAGTCCTGTGTGCTCAGCGTCTCTTTCCGTCCGATCTGATAACCAAGGTAACTGAGATCGTCTCTCTGACGAGGTCTCAGCTGCCAGTTCCTGCACTGTCTTTCTGGGTCTGCTCACCAAGCCTGCTCTGATCTGTGGTTTTGGCTACCCATCTGCAGTGCTCCCTGTGGCATCGGAAATAAACTCCCTAATCCATGTGGAGGAGAAGCATCTCAGGACATTTATTAGCAAACAAATATGCAGCAGGTGAGCTGATGGATTTTTCTCATGCTCCCTCATACAGGCAGCATGGTTCCTGCCACCTTTATAGGGCCAGAGTTGAAGCAGTAAATAAAAGGATTGTTTCCCATTTCCACGTGCTTCTCTAATGAGTTAAGACCTCAGCGAGCTTTGGAAGAGTTGAAGCCAAGCACAGGATGCTCAATGTCTGTTTTGGGGACCGGGGCGGAGGGGAGTTGGTTGATCACCAGTTTGATGATGATTTGACAAGAGGAGAATTTGAATTTTCTGTCCCTTTCTCTGCACATTTCCCCCCAGCCCTGGCTGCCGAGGAATGGGGAAGTTTGCAGATGAGCGAGGCTAGCTTGACGTCAGTGGGCGGTGCTGGACAGTACAGGGGCTGTGACTCATCGGGCTGTAATTATCCAGGAGGGGGGAGTACTAAAAGACCCATCGGGAAGCCTTTTCGACAGCTGCTTATTATGCCCGCAAGAGACTAGAGAGCTCTTCCTTTGCTGGAGCTGCTGGGCCAGCAAACGTGTTTCGGAGCTTTGCCTCATGGGAGCCTGGCAAAGCTCCCATCTCCACATGATTCGGCTTCTGCCTCGCTCCCCTCCTCGCTCTCAAGCACACAAAGAGCAACAGGGCACGTTCGCTCCAAATTACTTGTATTTAGTCTGCTCGAAGCCAGCCGACGCGAAGCCCTCCATGTCCCCACGGCCGGTCTGTGCTGCTGCCCGGTGTAGCACGGGGGAAGCAAAGTAGAGCAGCGAGCTTGCCAGACAGGGCCCAGCTCTGACAGGAACCCGGGCCTTTGGCTATGAACCGGGCTCCAGCTCCTCAGGTTCCTTCATTGCAGCCCCCGTCTGGCATCTCCGACTTCACTGCTGGCTGCCGCAGGAATGCTCTGCTGCCACAATCCCGGACTGGACGAGGAGGAACCCGCTGCTCCTGCCAGGCCCCAGGCCCTGAGTGGCCATGCAGGTGGTGCCTTGCATGGCAGAGCTGAGCGCTAACCCCGGCGGCTGGCCCTCGATGCTCCCGTCCCCACAAACCTGGGCTGGCTCAAACAGCACACGGCACAGCTGCTTGAGGCCTGGCAGGGCCGCCTGGACATTGTGCTTCTTGGCGTCTGTTGGTTGAAGCTGGAGGAGCCGTGCTGCCGGACCGTAGTGCTGGTTCGATTCAGAGCAGCCGGCTGCATGGGATCCCCATGGAGACAGAAAGGGCTGACACGTCGTAGGTTAGTGCTACTAAGCAGCTGGTGGTACAGACGTTCATGCGACAGGCAGGCAGCTGCTCCCCTGTGGCTAGGACGGCTCTGGCAAGAGCCTGCTCTGTGGCTGGAATGGGCACCGATCCGCCACAGCAAAGTGGCAGCCCCACCCGCCTCTTGGGAAGCAGCCTGGACCATCGTGCCATGCCCTAGGAATTCACAGACTTGGGGGGCCAGCTGCCCTTCTCCGGGCTTGCTTGGGGACAGGCCCTGCAATGCTGCGGGATGCAGCCAGCCCTGCAGTGAGCTACCCCGGCATTCCCTGTGGCCTGTGCTCGCACCTGGGGCCTGACTAAAGCTCACCCAAGTGGAGGCAGCTGCAGGCCTTGGTGGCTGGTCCCAGGGGCAGAGGAGGCAGGAGCTTGTGTAGCTGTCAGCAGCTGGGAAGAAATCCAGCCGGGTCAGACCCCCTGACTGGGCATGAAGAGACAGGGGAAGGGGTCTGCTCTGCTGCACCGCCCTGGAGGCCATAAGGAGCATCATGCGGCTGCTCTGGCCAGTCCAGTCTCACACAAGGCAATGCTAGCTAGGGCTGCCACGTGCCCCGCTTCTCCCAGGATTGTCCCTTCTTTGAGTAGCTGTCCTGGGAACGGTGCGAAGGTGCTCAGAACGCATGGCCAGCTGGCCACTGCTGTGGGCTCCGGATCATCCCGCATGGCCCCTTGTTTGGACCTCAAGGGGTGGCAGCCCTTGCACTAGATCAGTGGCAGAGAGACAATCCAAGCCGATCGGCTCAGCGTTTATCTCCTTCCTGATTGCGTCCTTGCCCACCTTCACCCGGCTTCGGGGTGACGTGGCCGGTGCTTGGCTCCCCAGCGCCCTGGATGGCGCCTCTGCTCAGAATTAAATCTGCACAGCTGATAACTCGCTGAGCCTGGGTTAGTGCTTGAAAGGGCATTTTTCAGAGCTGCAATTTCCCCTCGTATCTCTGGGATGGGAACGAGAATTATACTGGATGGCTCGGATTGAGGTCAGCCCCGGCAGCTTGCTGAAGCACTGACAATATCCCTCTCATCTGCGCCAGAGCAAATGCTTTGCACAGAAAGTTGTGAGCAAAGGAGGGGAGATGACGGGAGAACTGCTGCCAATCTGAGCCGTGAATGCCAGGAGAAGAGCGGTCATGACAACAGCCTCTCTCACATCCAATCAAGTGTCAGCCCAGAGATGTGGGACTTTGAGGCTCCTGGAAAGCTCTAATGATCTGAGCTGAGCCCCTTGGCGAGGCCCATTATTCTGTGAGAGGGACGGGGGATTGGATTTCATATCTTTTAACAAGATTGCTTGAATCCGTAACACTTGACAACTTGGTAGAAATAGCCATGTACTTCAGAACCCTGAAATTACCTTTCCGCTTTAGCTCCTCAGAGCAGCTGGCATTCCAGCCCGTGGACCCAGCCCTGGGCTTGGGCTTTTCTGCCTCCCATGGTTTCGCAGGAGGAGGTCCCTTGAGCAGCAGCTTTCTCATTTTCCTAAGAGCACTGGGGCCCAGGCATCAGGCCCTTTGTCTCTTGACACGTAACACGAGTGGAAGAAGATTTTTAGCTGGCTGGAATTACCTAAACCCCTTCTCTGATGCTGACCTGCCATCCTGAAAGCTCTCCCGCTCCTAAGTTAATGGGCCCTCTTCCCTGTCCCTAAGTATTTTGCAGATATTGACACACCTGTGAAGCAGGGAGGACTATTAGCTGGAGTTTATGGACAGGGAAACTGAGGCACATAAGGGTTCTGACTTGCCCAAGATCCTATAGCAGGCTGGCTGAGATCAGAATGCAGGAATTCTTGGCACTCTGTCCCTACTTCCTGCCAAAGGCACCCAGAGGCAACTGAAATAAATCATGAACATACATTAATTGTCCAGGTCTACTCCTCCTCTGTGTCTGCCCTTCGACATCTGGCTTAGCTCACCAGTTCTCCACAGCAGGCACATTGTGTGTCTGTTCATTGTGTCTTGTCAGCACTTATTCAATAATAATTAATAATAATAGAGTACCCTGGCTTCATCTGTTTTGTGTCACTGACAAACTCCAGCCCTGCATGGCTCTTCCTCTGGATCATTGATTTCCTTCGTGGGTCAGACCAGCTCCAATGCAGATCCTGGTGAGACACCAGCACTCAGCTCCCTCTAACCCAATCTACTGCCTCTGACAGATGTCTTCTATCTTTGGTACCCATGGCAGGTCCATATTGATTGCAGCAGCCTGCCTGTCTGATACTTAGTGACCTTGTAGATTACCTTTATTCTGTGGTGCTGTGAAGTGCACGACAATGAATGTTTTCCTGCCTCCCAGAAGCTCTTTGCTCCTGTGTTTCTAAATATTCTGCCATGAATGTCTTACTTGTTAATGACAGGTTTCAGAGTAACAGCCGTGTTAGTCTGTATTCGCAGAAAGAAAAGGAGTACTTGTGGCACCTTAGAGACTAACGAATTTATTTGAGCATGAGCTTTCGTGAGCTACAGCTCACTTCATCAGATGCATACCGTGGAAACTGCAGCAGACTCTATATATACACAGAGAATATGAAACAATACCTCCTCCCACCCCACTGTCCTGCTGGTAATAGCTTATCTAAAAGCCATTTCCAGCACAAATCCAGGTTTTCTCACCCTCCACCCCCCCACACAAATTCACTCTCCTGCTGGTGATAGCCCATCCAAAGTGACAACTCTTTACACAATGTGCATGATAATGAAGTTAGGCCATTTCCTGCACAAATCCAGGTTCTCTCACTCCCTCACCCCCCTCCAAAAACCCACCCCCATACACACACAAACTCACTCTCCTGCTGGTAATAGCTCATCCAAACTGGCCACTCTCCAAGTTTAAATCCAAGTTAAACCAGAACATCGGGGGGGGGGGTAGGAAAAAACAAGAGGAAATAGGCTACCTTGCATAATGACTTAGCCACTCCCAGTCTCTATTTAAGCCTAAATTAATAGTATCCAATTTGCAAATGAATTCCAATTCAGCAGTTTCTCGCTGGAGTCTGGATTTGAAGTTTTTTTGTTTTAAGATAGCGACCTTCATGTCTGTGATTGCGTGACCAGAGAGATTGAAGTGTTCTCCGACTGGTTTATGAATGTTATAATTCTTGACATCTGATTTGTGTCCATTTATTCTTTTACGTAGAGACTGTCCAGTTTGACCAATGTACATGGCAGAGGGGCATTGCTGGCACATGATGGCATAAATCACATTGGTGGATGTGCAGGTGAACGAGCCTCTGATAGTGTGGCTGATGTTATTAGGCCCTGTGATGGTGTCCCCTGAATAGATATGTGGGCACAATTGGCAACGGGCTTTGTTGCAAGGATAAGTTCCTGGGTTAGTGGTTCTGTTGTGTGGTATGTGGTTGTTGGTGAGTATTTGCTTCAGGTTGCGGGGCTGTCTGTAGGCAAGGACTGGCCTGTCTCCCAAGATTTGTGAGAGTGTTGGGTCATCCTTTAGGATAGGTTGTAGATCCTTAATAATGCGTTGGAGGGGTTTTAGTTGGGGGCTGAAGGTGACGGCTAGTGGCGTTCTGTTATTTTCTTTGTTAGGCCTGTCCTGTAGTAGGTAACTTCTGGGAACTCTTCTGGCTCTATCAATCTGTTTCTTTACTTCCGCAGGTGGGTATTGTAGTTGTAAGAAAGCTTGACAGAGATCTTGTAGGTGTTTGTCTCTGTCTGAGGGGTTGGAGCAAATGCGGTTGTATCGCAGAGCTTGGCTGTAGACGATGGATCGTGTGGTGTGGTCAGGGTGAAAGCTGGAGGCATGCAGGTAGGAATAGCGGTCAGTAGGTTTCCGGTATAGGGTGGTGTTTATGTGACCATTGTTTATTAGCACTGTAGTGTCCAGGAAGTGTATCTCTTGTGTGGACTGGACCAGGCTGAGGTTGGTGGTGGGATGGAAATTGTTGAAATCATGGTGGAATTCCTCAAGGGCTTCTTTTCCATGGGTCCAGATGATGAAGATGTCATCAATATAGCGCAAGTAGAGTAGGGGCTTTAGGGGACGAGAGCTGAGGAAGCGTTGTTCTAAATCAGCCATAAAAATGTTGGCATACTGTGGGGCCATGCGGGTACCCATAGCAGTGCCGCTGATCTGAAGGTATACATTGTCCCCAAATGTGAAATAGTTATGGGTAAGGACAAAGTCACAAAGTTCAGCCACCAGGTTAGCCGTGACATTATCGGGGATAGTGTTCCTGACGGCTTGTAGTCCATCTTTGTGTGGAATGTTGGTGTAGAGGGCTTCTACATCCATAGTGGCCAGGATGGTGTTATCAGGAAGATCACCGATGGATTGAAGTTTCCTCAGGAAGTCAGTGGTGTCTCGAAGGTAGCTGGGAGTGCTGGTAGCGTAGGGCCTGAGGAGGGAGTCTACATAGCCAGACAATCCTGCTGTCAGGGTGCCAATGCCTGAGATGATGGGGCGCCCAGGAGTTCCAGGTTTATGGATCTTGGGTAGTAGATAGAATATCCCAGGTCGGGGTTCCAGGGGTGTGTGGAAAAGAAGCCCTTGAGGAATTCCACCATGATTTCAACAATTTCCATCCCACCACCAACCTCAGCCTGGTCCAGTCCACACAAGAGATACACTTCCTGGACACTACAGTGCTAATAAACAATGGTCACATAAACACCACCCTATACCGGAAACCTACTGACCGCTATTCCTACCTGCATGCCTCCAGCTTTCACCCTGACCACACCACACGATCCATCGTCTACAGCCAAGCTCTGCGATACAACCGCATTTGCTCCAACCCCTCAGACAGAGACAAACACCTACAAGATCTCTGTCAAGCTTTCTTACAACTACAATACCCACCTGCGGAAGTAAAGAAACAGATTGATAGAGCCAGAAGAGTTCCCAGAAGTTACCTACTACAGGACAGGCCTAACAAAGAAAATAACAGAACGCCACTAGCCGTCACCTTCAGCCCCCAACTAAAACCCCTCCAACGCATTATTAAGGATCTACAACCTATCCTAAAGGATGACCCAACACTCTCACAAATCTTGGGAGACAGGCCAGTCCTTGCCTACAGACAGCCCCGCAACCTGAAGCAAATACTCACCAACAACCACATACCACACAACAGAACCACTAACCCAGGAACTTATCCTTGCAACAAAGCCCGTTGCCAATTGTGCCCACATATCTATTCAGGGGACACCATCACAGGGCCTAATAACATCAGCCACACTATCAGAGGCTCGTTCACCTGCACATCCACCAATGTGATTTATGCCATCATGTGCCAGCAATGCCCCTCTGCCATGTACATTGGTCAAACTGGACAGTCTCTACGTAAAAGAATAAATGGACACAAATCAGATGTCAAGAATTATAACATTCATAAACCAGTCGGAGAACACTTCAATCTCTCTGGTCACGCAATCACAGACATGAAGGTCGCTATCTTAAAACAAAAAAACTTCAAATCCAGACTCCAGCGAGAAACTGCTGAATTGGAATTCATTTGCAAATTGGATACTATTAATTTAGGCTTAAATAGAGACTGGGAGTGGCTAAGTCATTATGCAAGGTAGCCTATTTCCTCTTGTTTTTTCCTACCCCCCCCCCGATGTTCTGGTTTAACTTGGATTTAAACTTGGAGAGTGGCCAGTTTGGATGAGCTATTACCAGCAGGAGAGTGAGTTTGTGTGTGTATGGGGGTGGGTTTTTGGAGGGGGGTGAGGGAGTGAGAGAACCTGGATTTGTGCAGGAAATGGCCTAACTTCATTATCATGCACATTGTGTAAAGAGTTGTCACTTTGGATGGGCTATCACCAGCAGGAGAGTGAATTTGTGTGGGGGGGTGGAGGGTGAGAAAACCTGGATTTGTGCTGGAAATGGCTTTTAGATAAGCTATTACCAGCAGGACAGTGGGGTGGGAGGAGGTATTGTTTCATATTCTCTGTGTATATATAGAGTCTGCTGCAGTTTCCACGGTATGCATCTGATGAAGTGAGCTGTAGCTCACGAAAGCTCATGCTCAAATAAATTCGTTAGTCTCTAAGGTGCCACAAGTACTCCTTTTCTTACTTGTTAATGGTGACATGCAAAGGGAATACACAGCTGGGCTAAAAGGCGGCCGGGGGAGTGGGGGTGGGGAATTCCTGCTTCTCTTCACATTACACACTCAGGTCGAGCTGGTGCCTGGACTCACAAGAGTTTGCTGCCTGTTGCGGTGACTGAACGGTGAGTAGCTGAGAGAGGAGGTAATGTTGAAACCTCTTGGCTTTTAAACATGTGTTCAACTCTGAGGCCTAATGAACACTTCAGAAAAATGATTTCTTTACTAATGATTCATCTTCCAGCCCGGCCCCTGAACTGCCAGAACTTGCGCACACAGACCCATAGGCACCCGCCAGCAACACGAGGGACCGGTTTAGCCTCCCTGGTATTTCAAAGGTTAAAAGAAGGTTTGAGGCCGAAAGGGGGGAACCTTTTGGGGTGTTTTAAATGATACTCAAAGGAGGCCATAAGTCCTTTGCAGGGCTTCTTTTAGCAGAGCCTCCTCCCTGCCCTGTGTCTCAGCTGTAAATTTCTGGGTCTGGCCCTTGCTCCTGCCCCATTTTCCCACCTGCATTCAGGCTGACCCAGCTGCTGTTTCCAGGATGGAAGGGGAAGGAGGGAAATTAAAATCTCTCGGCATCTGTTAAACGTGGGCCCCGTTCTCCCTCGTCCTGTGCCTTGTACGGCCATTGACTCCAGGGCAAAGCACGTGGGACTCACCTTGCACGAGCCAGTGATGGTGTGAAGTGCAAGGCGTGGAGAGTCAGGCCCTGTGTTTTGACTAAAGCTCCCCCTCTGTCCCCACTGATGACCGTGGACATGTGAATGCACCCAATGGCCTGATTTTGGGACGAGCCACCCACTCCCCCTCTCTGCGCCGCCTGGATCCTGCTGGGCAGAGGGTCCAGCTCCGCCCCCTCCTGTCCCAAGGCGACTTGACTTCCAGCCGCGCCTCGTCTCTTTCGCCAGGGCTGGGAGCCCCGGGTGCCACTTCTGCAGCATCTCTAGGTGCACCTGAAGTGCCTTTGCAGTTTGCCCTTTGGTTTCCCCCTCCCATCCTCTGCCCGGGTGTTTCGGGGCTCACCAGGGCTGCCCTCCTGCATGCACTGTGGCCAGCCGTCGTGGAGGCTTCAGCAGGCAGCCAAGCAGCAGCCCTGAGCCCCTCCCCTGGCTGCATCTTTTTTTTTCGGATCCATTATAAACCAGGCTTCCTAATCTGGCATTTTCCGCCCTGAGGGGGCCCCCTACCCCCTTTCTCGCCCTTGGCCAGCTCCTTTAATGTACCCCCTACTCTCAGTTGTTGCGCTCTACCTGCCTTGGTCCTTGGCAGCCCCCCCGGGCCCGGTGTTCTAACAGCACCGCTGGGCCCCGCCTTACATTTTCCATTTGCCCAAAGGTCAAAAATCGCCCAAGCAAGAACCTCCTGCCAGCCTCTGCCTGAGTCTCGGGTCAGCAGGCTTACGCTGGCATTTGAAAGAATGAGGCTGAAATGAAGAACCACCTGACAAAAGGAGCCTCCAATACCTGTTGGGACCCAGAACTCTGGGGCTGCCTGAGCGTATGCAGCTGTGTGAGACAAGCCATGGGGAAAGGATGCGGTTTTCAATTAAATTCAGTCCTCAGCTTGTCATGCACTTCAGATAAATGCAAACACACGGAGACACTGTCTCACATCCACACACCTCCAGCAGGCTCCAAAGGGGCTGATTATTCGTCTGCGAGTTTATTTGCTGCTTTGTTTGTTGAGCTGTATTTGCATTCAGCTATCATTTCTCTTCCCATCCTTCCCTTCAATAAAGCTTTGACAGTACCTGCAAATCAGGTGTTTGCTTTATTTTAAAATCAACATCTATTTTTAAAGGAGTCCCCCCCCTCATTAAGAGGCCAAGTATGTGCCTTGGAAAGTGCCAAGCATCTTAAAGTTATTTGAATATCATAATATTAGAAAGTTCAATTTGGCTTCAAACTGCACATCTTCCGAGTCCTTTCAGAAGTGTTATTGCATTAAACATTTATAGAGCGACTGAGGATCAAAGTTTCAAATTTAGCATTGAAAGTGCTTTGCAGATGTGTGCTGGGTGCCTAGCCTGCAATGAAAAGAAGCAGAAACTCAGCTGTCCATGGAGGCTCCAGCATCTAAGCTGGTTGGGGCTTTCAAGACAGTTGCTTTTTTGTCACTTAAAATGGTAACTGAGAATCCAGTGTTACGTGGAGCCCTGGTCTGCTCTCCCCTCACGTATTGTAGGCTTACTGCAAATGGCTCGGCATTGCCTAGGTGAGCAAGAGCTAGCGTTGTCTTGTCTGTATGTGTATTTCAAAAACAGAAACTACTTCCTCTCACTCCGAATCAGGTGTGATTTAGAACTGCCCCAGGCTAGAGCAGTTTTCTCCTGCTCTCACTGGGAACATGTGTGTACCAGCAATGTCAGAGCGGGAGTGGAAACAAGTGGCCAGAGCCATGTGTGTATGCCATTAAGAATGAGGTGCAGGAATCCAGTGGGGGGGGTTCCCCTGGTGCCAAAGCCAGGAGAGTTCAAGCAGTGCAAAGCGGGAACTCAGTTGCCTTCAGTGCTGTCATGCTGACATACACCGGGAGCAAGAGGGTCAGTCTTCCTAGGGAGCTCTAAATGCCGTCCGAGTCCTATCTATCCGAAGGGCAAATGCTGGGCAAGGATGTTGGAAAGAAACGTTTCCCTTTCATCCCAGCATTTCTAGCCCATGCTCAGCTGGGACAGGGGAGGGAGGGGCAGGCCCTGCCTAGTGGGCAAGGCTGCTCTGCTTCTTAAGAGAATCATGCTTTGCAGCAAGCGGATTCCTCCCTAGGATCTCGCAGCTTAGGGCGCCCAGCGGAGGGCTGGCAGCAGCCGGGTGTGTAGGCTTTGCTTGCAGCAGCAGGTTGTCAGTTCCAGTGTGGAAGTGCAGCCTCTGTGGGTGAAAGGCCAATGCGGTGCTCCTCTGGCTCAGGTCGGGGGGAGAAGGCCCACAGCCCACCTCCTCAGGGCCACGCTGCTGCAGGACAAAGCCCTGGCCCCAAGTACATGGACAGGCTGCGAACGGCTCCTTCCCCGGCCTATTGCTGTGTTCCTGGAGGTAGGGACAGGCCAGAAGGGCACAGAGGACATCCCCCCCCGTGTTTTGGAGCCTGCACAAAGACAAGGCCGGCTGGACTCTGACTAAGGGGGTATTTCCTTAAACAAACAGCTGGTTCTTGATTTTAATGATTTTATTTACTACATTCAAAAATGTCCAGCTAGCAGCCCGGAGCAGCTCTGGGCTAACTCCAAACGCCATCTGTCTGCTGCCGGCAGTTCCTTCTGTCCCTTTCACATCCCTGCTCTCCCCACAGCAGGAGGCCAGCATTCACTGGGAGAGAGGAGAAAGCCCCAGCCGGGGCCAAGAGGCCGGACCCAGGCTGTCCCTGAATCGAGTAAACATTCAATCCCCTGGCTCTCCAGGGGCGGGCCCGGCGGCTGGTTTTGCCCCAGGAGAAGGCAGGGCTGACAGATGGGGGCGCGGGGGGCCATGCACGGGGCTGCCCTTCCTCCGGGCTAGAAAGTGACACCTGGGGCAACTCCTTGGAGCCACATAAAGACTATTTCGGGATGGGTGGGGGAGGGGCCATCCTCGTCCATCTGCTTGACTGGCACCCAGAGCAATGAACCTTGTGCGCGTCTCAGGTCAGCAGGAAGGAGACGCGGGCGGGCAGGGAGCCCGGGAAGGGCTGACCCCCCCCGAAGGAGCCCGGCTCTCTGCGGCCGCACGCTGAAATCCCTGTCCCGGGCCGGCAGCTCGGGCCGGGCGCGGGGCTCGGGGCGGAGGCGGCTGCCTGCAGCCGCGGCGTCTCCCCAGCGCCAAGTGACCGGCCGCGTTACCCCGCGGCGGGAGTCCGCAGCAGCCTCCCCGCGCCGCCCGGGCGTGCGCCCCGCAACTCGCCGCCAACTTTGCCGGGTGTGCGGGACGCGGGGGCTGGCAGCGCCCTGTGACGCCGGGGGGCAGGTCCGGGGCCGGCGCGCTGCCCCCGCCCCCGCCCGGCGCAGCGGGGAGGAACCAGCCCCCCTCCCCCGGAGCGGCGGCCGGGCGTCCCCGCAGGATTGGCGGGGCGCGCTACTCGCAGCGTTACGGTAGGAGCCGCTCGCCGGAGCCGACGCCGGGCGCTCTCCGCGGTGCTGACGGGCAGCGCCGGGTGCGGGCGCCGCGCCAGGACCGGAGCCGCCCGGCTGCCTCCGCCGCAGCTGAGCGCGGGGAGCGCGGATTGCAGCGCCGAGCGACCGGCCATGGGCGCCGCGCCGGGGGCTCCAGCCCGCGGGCTCGCCGGCTGCCTGCTGCTCGCCGCGCTGCTCCAGGGCCAGGCTCGAGGTAAGAGCTCGCTGCGCGCCCGGCCCCAACTCTCCGCGGGCCGCCGCGGGGCCCCGCTGCCCCCCGTCCCGGGCCGCCGGCCTGGGGCTCGCCCCGGGTCCCCCGCAGCCCGGGCGGCCGGTCCCAGCCCCGGCTCTGCTGCCTGGCGCCCGCCGCTGGGCTCGGGGCTCCGCGCGGCGCGGCCCGGCCGGGGCTGCGGATCCGCCCGAGCCGGAGGGGTCCCCCCGGGCCCGGCCGCTCCCGGCCAGCGCGGCGCCTTGCGCCAAACTTTGCCAAGTTGCGCTCTCCCGTCAGCGCGGCTGCCGGGCTCCCCGGGAAGCCTCTGCCCCGCGGAGCCCGCTGGCCAGGAGCAGCCGCTCCGCTCCGCGGCGGCAGGGCAGCCGGGCCCCCTGGCCCGGACTAATCCCGCCCAGGCGCTGCCGGGGAGCCGGCCCGGGCTGGGGGCGCCGGGGCTGGGGTCCGTGCACCGGGCAGGGCTTCATTCTGGGGACGCCCGGCTCTGGGGCCCCGGTCTTGGCGGGGGCGGGTCAGACCCGGCGGAAGTTCCGAGACTGGCGTGTTTGGGGGGCTAGACCCACCAGCTCGCTCGCGGGGCTCTGGGGTGGGGAGCGGGCGGGGACTTCGCCTCCCTACCGGGACGCAGCCGCGCCCGGCTCGGGAAGAGGCGTCAGGGGAGCGGCTCTGGCAGCCCGCTGCCCGCCCGCCTGTGTGCGGCTCGCTCGGGCGCCGGGTGCATGGGGCAGGAGGTCTCGGGCACGGAGCCGCCGGAGCGCGGGGCTGGGCTTAGCGGATCCTTTGGGCGTCAGTTGCCGAGGGTCTGTAATTCCTACGCGGGGTCCCGCCTCGGCTGCGACCCCCCTGGCCCGAGCCGTGGGGGGATGAGGCGGGCCCGGCGCCCCTGCCCATCGGTTTCCAGTCTCTCTCCCCAGCAGCCCCGCCGTTCCCTACAGGGCCCGGCGCGGCTGCTCTGGCGCCCGCTCCGAATGACTGGAGCTGCCCGTGTAAACGCGTGTGAGTCTGCTCTGCCTTTGGCCGCCCCGTTACCCCGCCCGGCTCGACGCTCGCTGCTGGCTGAAGCGCTTTGGTAGCGCTGCAAACGGGAGTAGCCTGCCCGGGGAAGGGACGGAGCTGGTTTACACCGAGCCTCCTGCGACCGGGGGGAAGCCGGCTTCCGCGCGAACCGCCTCGCTGAAGCGGGTGATTCTGGACGCGGTTCCCGCAATACCGCCCGCCCTCTGCTAACCGGCGGGCTGCCAGGCACCCACTGCTGCCCCCTTCGCCGCCTCCTTTGCTTCGGCTTCCTTCGATTGTCGCCGAAGGACGGGTCCTGCTGCGCCCCTGGCCGGTGCCTCTGGTGCCCCGGTGCCTGCGCCCGCCCGGCTCTGCGCTCCCCACAGCTCCGGGTGCGCCTCAGCCCAAGGGCAGCCGCGGGCCCAGGGCCGGGAGGGGCGAAGCCCGCAGTGGTGTTTTGTACGGACCAGCCGCTGACCTAAGATGCTTGTTTGCCCCCCAGAGCCACCCCCATGCGCTGCTTCGTGGGGCCCCTCGCTCTAAGGGCCGGTTTGCCTGGCCTGGCTCATTAGCTGGCCCTGTAAGTAACCTGGGCAAGTGCTGGGTGGCTGGTGCACCAGGCAGTGGCTAATTGAGAGGAAGCCTGGCTCTGTTCTGTGCCTGGCCTGGCTCTTCCCAATCCCCGGTATTAATAGAATCACAAGCTCCCATGCTAGGGATGATCAAAAGAAAAATCCCCACCAGAGCCGGTAATACACCTTCCCTGGAGCCTTTTCCTCCCCGGGGGGAGCTCTCCTGGAGGAGCCTCCCCCGGGCTGCCCCTGCTGCTTAGATGTTCGGTAGCTTTTTTCTTTTCACATCCATTTATGCCCACTAGGGTTAGGGCAAGGGACAGCCCCCACCCCACCCCCGGGTACTGCTGTAACACCCTTGGGGGCCAGTGGTGCTTCTGGGGCATCAGAAGCCTGCGGGAATCTGCCCCATCCTGTGGGAATCTGCCCCATCCTGCTGCAACGGCCCCTTGCTCCGTGTCCCAGGAGGCCAAGCACAGCCCAGGCCATCACAAATGTCACTGGGGGCACAGAGCTTGATTAACGCCAGGCGTCCTAGTCGCCCTCCCGTCTCCTCTCTGCTCGCAGGCTCTGCCTCCTCTCCAGAGGATGGACATGCAGCACTGTGGGGAAGGCAGACCCATAGACTGGTTACCAATCGCCCTGCGTTGCTCACTGCTGATTCTCCGAGGAGCTAGACTGGTCCCAAGTCTGAGGCCTGGCCGGGGCTCCTTTCCCAGGGAGTCACGCTGGGCCGGCCGCACACTGGGCCGGATGTCGCTGGGGAGGCCGGAGTCACTGTTTTGGCGAGGGAGGAAGGAAGGCCTTGTTTCCTTTGACAGACTGCCCCAGTGTCGTGGCACATGGTCATGTCTCTCTGGGTAGCTCACCAAGGGAAACACAGCTAGCTCGCTGGGCCTGATCCAAAGCCCAGGGAACCAATCAGAGTCTCCCCACGGGGTCTGGATCAGGCCCTTGTTCGTGTGGTGAGCCACATCATCTGACTCGAATGGTGAGCTGGCCCCGTGTTTCCCCACTGCCCCTGCTTAGAGCAGAGGGCACCCAAGGCCATGGGAGAATGCTGCTGGGGTTGGACCCGCTTCATGCTGGCTGCAGCGTGCTCTCCCAGTTGCTTGGGAAGGCTCTCTCCCCCACCCTGCTTGCATCTCCAGCGGGCTGACGGGCCCCTGGGGTTTTCCTTAATTGCCACATTGTCTGACATGCCCTTAAATCTGCAGTGCTCCTGTAGGCTCATTGCTCTGGGTATTTCTGGATTGATTTCTCTGTGACTTGGAGATTTACTTCTTTCCTTGCTCAGGGACTGATCTCATAGCGCACATGAGTCAGAACACTTGTTTGCTAGAGAGAGCCTTGGCTCGATAATTCTCCCCAAATGCTCCCCTATTAGGCTGATATTAGGCTGGCATTACTCAGAGTGCTCCGGTGCTTCCCTGCATGGAAATGCAGAAGCCATCTTGAAAAACATGTCAAGCTTTTTGCTGGTGCTTTAATTGCAAGCTACAGGCCAAGGAGCTGAGTGTCTCGGGCTCCTCGCGCTCCTGCGTCCAGGTGGGAGGAGGCAGGGGAGCCTGAGGGCAGCAGTGGGCCATCCTTGGGGAGCGAGGGTGACTGCCAGGCAAACCTCTTTGTTAACCAGAGGTCGCTGCGAGCTAGCCGGAGGAAAAGCAAACAGCAGCCAGCTTCCCTTGGGTGCTGGAGGTAGAGGGAACATGAGCTGCTAAGTGTCAAACTCTTTTTTTTCCCCCCTTCCAAAACTGGTGGTGCATGTCCTGAATGCTCCCTGAAATGGAGATGCCTGGGGAAAAACTAGCCCACCTTAGCTGAGCCGGCCGTGTTTGCTCCATCTCTGCTTTGCTGGGCTGGAGGCAGCCAGATGGCAATAGGAATGACACCCTGAGCGGGAGAGGGATGCTCTAAGGGGGAGTCCTCTGTGTCAGGCAGGAGGATTTCAGCGGAAAGGAGGTTCTCGGCGCCCGTTGGATGGCAGGGGGAGGGAGGTTAGGCTTTCAGGCTGCAACGCTCTGCACACCGAGTGCAGGGAAATTACAGTTTTCCAAATATATGTGGTTTAGCTGAGGCTGCGGGAGGCTGTAATTAAACGTGCTGAGGGCCGGATGAGCGTGTTTGCACCTCCCCTGTGGAGGAGGATTTGTATGTGAGTGATGGACCTTCCTCTGCATCACTGGCAGGGCTGGGGGGCGGGCCCGGGGCGCTTCAAACAACGGGGGCTGAGGGAACGTGGCCGCCGATGGAATTGTGCTGAGGAGCTGGGCCCGGGGCGGAACACCCGAGGGCTGCAGCAGCTAGCTAATGGTTCAGCCCGGAGCAGGGCTGGTACAGCCTTTCCCGCAGCCCAGATGCCGTGCACCCCACTCAGTGCAGGGGCCCTGGAGGGCGCTCTGTTAGTGGGGCCCAGTTAATGGAGTTTGTACTGTGGGATGTTCCCACTCTGCATATGCTGTGAGCAGCTCCTCCGAAGAGTAGAAATGGGATATTTGGGTCCCACTGGCTTCTTAGGGTCTTTTTTTTTTTTTTTTTAATAATGGTGACTGATGCTGAGGTCCTGGCAGGAACGTGGGCTGCGATTTCTAACTCCCATCCCGCTGATCTCTGGAGGGCTGTTGTGTTTCCCAGCGACCCCGAGTGGCATGGCAGGGAGCTGCCGGGGCTCCGTTGGCTTGGTGGGTAATGGCTTGTAGAGAGCAAGCTATTTTTGT